>NC_060071.1:132231060-132856060 GCF_922984935.1 Meles meles | reverse complement strand
GAGAGAGTACTAATAGGGGGAGAGAGAGAAACAGGCTTCCCCCTGAGTGGGGATCCTGACACAGGACTTGATCCCAGGACCCTGGGATCAAGGTTAGGCAGAGGCGTAACCCAGTGAGCCACCAGGTGCCCATTGTGGAGGGGTCTTCTGATGGAAGTCTTCTTAGCTAATGTGTAACATGGCCAGATTTTTCTTTAAGATTTATTTATTTATTATTAGAGAGAGTTAGAGCGCATGAGCAGGGGTGGGGGCAGAGGGGAGGGAGGGAAATCCTCAAGCAGGCTTCATGCTGAGCAGGGAGTCTGACATGGGGCTCAATCCCAGGACTCTGGGATCATGACCTGAGCTGAAGGCAGACTCAACCGACTGAGCCCCCCGGGGCTCCCCACGTGATCAGATTGAAGCTTTGTTAAGATGGCTCTGAGGACCACAGAGGAGACAGTTTGAAGGAATCCTTTATTACCTGAATTCAAACAAAAAAGAAAGAATGCTAGAATACTCCATTCTGGGCAGCGAAGTCCCAGTGGCTTTAGATTTAAAACATCAGAGCTGGGAAGGGCTCTCTGTAGGAGCTGGTAAAATTTTATTTTACAGACAAAGTAACAGATACCCACCCCAGAAGTTCCTCAGCTTGCCCAAGGTCACTCAGCTGGCAGATGGTACATGCCAGACTGGCATCCTACGATCCTGAGATGCTGTTTTGTGGGTTTGTTTTAGAGAATAAGAATTCCAGTTGTCTGTGCTCCATACATTTTTATGTATTCTTAAAAGGGGATAGATCTTAAAGGGCTTCATTTTGGTGACACTATTTTCCCCATTTTATGGATATGGTTTTTCAGACTTGAGGAGGTGGGACTTTTCTAATGTCACCCTTAATTAGTGGCAAAGATGTTACTTCATGAACTCAAATCTCTTAATATCAATTCCCATACATTTTCCATGATACCCCATGGAGGTCAGTCCCTTTTCTAGGACAGTTTCTGTTCCTACAAGCTGCTGTGGCTGTTTGAATGGAAGGCACACACAGAGATACTGGGCACCGGGTAGGAAAGGACCGCCTGGGGGATGTAGGCACCCGCAGGATGCCTGACCATGACTTCTTCGTAGCTTCAGCCCAGGCAGCAGCCCCGTTGGGTCAGAACCCTGCTTCTGACCGGCAGTCTTGGTCGGCGTACCAAGAGCGGCGTTATCTCTCCGGCATAGACCCCCATTAGTCCAACTCTGAGAGACTGATGTAAAAAAAAAAACAGTTTACTTGAAGTCCATTAAGAAATCTCAGATGGCCTGAAGCTCTCCTGTCAGCATGACTTGAACTTTATTTGTACTTTCTTTTCATAGAGAAGTTAACTTCTAGTTAGAAAGTTGTTGGGTGGACACCTGGGTGACTCAGTTAAGCATCTCCCTTCGACTCTGAGCCCTGGGATTGAGCCCCGTGTCCAGCTCCCTGCTCGGCGGAGAGTCTGCCTCTCTTTCTCCCTCTGCCTGCCCCCCTCCCGCCCACTCATTCTCAATCTCTCTCTCTCAGATAAATTAAAAAAAAAATCTTAAGAAAATTGTTTGGTGAGCTTGGAATCTGAAAAAAGGAGTTGAGGTCATCTCGAGCCATTTGCCTCAACTGAGATAGCTTGGTGCTGGTGTCCCCTTCTTCTTCACCTGTCCGTGGTGTGAGAATGCTGTTGGTCAAGATGCTGCCTCCTGCGGAGAGAGAAAGCCCATCAAAGCCTGCTCTCCTCACTCTCCCTTCATTCCTCCTCCTACCATTGTTGAGTGCTGTCTTTTCTGACTGACACATCATTTCCTTAGGTACATTAATACCCTCCATAATATTATCGTAGAGTTTATGAGACTGGGAACCATTCTCTTTCTTTGATCTACTTGGCCCACTCTGCAGTGAGCCTTTGTGTGTTAATTTACAATTATTTTCTCATAAGATGACCTTATTTCTATTAAATTTGAATTTATCAGGAGCCCTCTGCTTCTGCCTCCTTATTCTATAGACTATACGAGGCATGGTGCCAGGCACAGTTTTTTCTTTGATCCTATATGCTGAGAGGATCGATTTTCCCATTTTTATTCTAGATGTGTAATCTCATCCAGAGTGACAGGGGCACTTGGTAGCTCTTTTTGCATCTCAGAAATTGATTCTCTGTTGTTTAGATGAAAGCATATTTATTTTCCAGGAATGTGTACGACAGAGTAAAATAGCAGCAGTTTTGAGTTCATTAGAGCTGGATTCAGATTATAGTTCCACGATTTCTTTAGCCTCTCTGAACCTCAGTTTCTTCCTCGAGAGGTAAAGATTCTTGCAGCTGCCTTATGGGGATTGCAAGCCTGAAGCAAGATTAAGTGCACTGATTTATTTCATATACATAGTATCTAAATCAACGCTTGTTTATTCCCACTGACAGGAGGACAGTGATTTATGAAAAGGGGAGGAAGTGTGTTCTCGGAAAGGAATGGTATGGATAGGCTCTGATTCTGAAACCCCAGGTCTCGGCATCTTAGAGAAAAATGCAAGGATGCCCACTTCTCATTAGGTGGAAAGGCTGGTGAAGTCCTCCATGAGGCAAGCAGATTTTTGCCATAGTTAATGAAAATTGGCTTTTAATCGCGTCAGAAATGACATACGTTGGTGGTGGCATGCTCTCTGTGCCACAGGATTCCCAGGAGACTCCGTCAGATCATGTTGGGCTGCTCTACGTGAGAACAGGCAGAGACCTTTAGAGATTTCACAAAAGCATTCCCTTTGCCTTGAGCGTCTAACCGTGTATGTTGACCTTTAGTAGAATGAGTTCCTGCAATGGAGCTGCTCTGGGGACAAAACCTCACGACTTTGTTAACCCGAGGAAGATAACACTCTCGGTCGACTTTCCAAGCCCTCTCTGGGTGTGCTGGTGTGGTCACATGGGAGTTCGGGAACTCAGAGGGCTTTCACAACACCCTCTGCCGCTGTACCTGATGCCTTAACTGGGGGGACGGCAGAGTCCTTTCCATCTGAGGAAGGTGAGAAGTGGCCGCCACCACCCTGTGTCGGGACCGTGGGTGGGAACAATGTCCGAACCTCTGTGGGTACATTTACTTTGACCCGCACAGGGTGTTTGCACAGCCCTATTCCATTTGCTTTTCATATTTCATATTCGGTAGCTTAGCTAGGAAGGGGTGGGGGGGAGCGCATTTCCCAACAGTAATGTCTTCCACACATTTTCCGAGTAATGTGCTGACAGGGCCTGTGTTCACACTATGACGGAAGGGCGGCTGAAGAAGCCAGACCCTGACATACATGCGAATAGGCAAATCCCACATCCTGGTCCTCGCTTGTTCACGTCTGGTGATGTCTCTGTCTGTAAGGAGTAGGCAGGAGGCCAGAGCAGGTCCCATGTAAGAGAAGAGGAAATCCAAGTGCCGGAGATGTGAAATGAGCTGCCAAGACCCCGGAACTCCTCCACGGCAGAGCCAGGCCTCAGGCCTCAGAGTCCGTCCTCCACAGTCCACCATGTCGCATCTCTGGCCGGTTGGTTATGTGGAAACTTCAGAGACGAGCAGATTCGAGCTCAAATCCTTAAGTGAGTGCCAGTCGTCATTTCTACCTCCCTAAGCCCAGCTTTCTCATGTGTGGTATGGCTATCATAAATCTATTTCTTAAGTGATAAAATGAAATAACTCATGCAGGTGAGGTGTTCACTCGTTGTCAGCTCCCGAGCTCTTCCCGTGTGTTTACCAGGAAAAAAAGTGCGATGAGCTTCAGTGATGGGAGGAGGCCGTGTGGCTGGTGTATCCTAAGAGAGAAGAGCGAGGATATAACCATATTTTTTCCGACCCAAATTTCATGTACTTTGGTGGTAGTTCCAGAGCCCAGTACGAGAGTATCTCTTTCGCTGGAGAAGTTAATTTCCCCCTCCCACTAGTCCCTACTTGTTCAAACTCGGAACTCTCCTTTAGTCTCTGAACTCACAGTTTATTCTGACGAGTTCTGTAGGATATAGCATCGTGTCCAGGCTTAATTGTACTTTTGGGAGCTCCTTTATTTTTTCACACGATAACTGCTATTTTAGCTTCAACTTCTCAGAAATTTCCTGAAACTCACCATTCTCACACTGTCAGCCTCTGTGAGGTTACAGACTGTTTTCCCTCCTGCCCTTTTGTACTTCCTTTAGTTCCTTTCTTACCCATTCCCGTCTCTTTTCCCTAGCCCTTGCCCTAAAGCCTTTGTACTTTAGGACTTTGTGGGACTTTCTCCCAGTGTGTTGGGGATCGGTCACTATTCGATTGTAGATGTACTCCTTTAGGCATTTCCATTTTGCATGGCAGAAGGGCTCCTGAATATTGGAGAAACGATTGGATAAAATACCTACTCTGGGGAGCTGTTGGTGAAGGGTTTTACGCATCTTGACTTCCCCTCTCACTTTTTCCAATTCAGTTCCACATAACATTAATTGAGTACCTACTCTGTGCTGGGTGCTGGGTCAGATTCAAGGAATATGAAACTGAACAAGACAAAACTCTGTTACAGAGTTTGCAAGTGTGATGGTGTTACCATAGGGGAGTCCAGGGGTCAGAGCAGGACTCCCTGGATGTAAAGTGAGGAATGAAGGTTGGCAGGACTTAGCCACCGGAAGGGGCTAGAGTAGGTGGGGAAGGACAGGGCATTCCAGGGCAAAGATGACAATAATATGGTCACAGACCCAGAGCCAGGCAAATGAGCAAGTTAGGAATTTCATCTTACAGGAGAAACTTGAATGGCTTAAACAAAGGATTAACATGATGCGGATTACTTTTGATTTTTTAAAAAGATTTTTAAAAAATTTATTTGAAAGAGAAAGTGAGTGAGTGAGAGAGAGCAGGAGTGGTGGTGGTGGAGGGGAGGCAGAACTAGACTTCCTGCTGAGCAAGGAGCCCAGTGAGGGGCTCCATCCAGGGACTCCAGGGTCATGACCTGAGCTGAAGGCAGACGCTGAACTGACTGAACCACCCAGGCGCCCCGATACGAGATTTCTTTTTAAACGACGATCTTGATTACAGTGTCCAGATAGGACAAGAGCAGGGCACCAAGCAGAGAAACAGAAGAGACACAGTGGAGAGGCGTAGTCTCAGGTAGTGCTGGCAGAGAGAGAAATCAGTGAGAAGATTGGAAAGATATGGGTCTAGAAACGGCAGAACATGTTGATGATTCATTTATGGGAGATGCGGGAGACAGCAGAAGCAGGTCCCTACGTGTTCTTACAGAGCGTTAATCCGGTCACCTACACTGGGCTAAAATGTGGACGTGCCAGTGCTGTGGCTGGAGCAGCTCTAACTAGTAATTAACAGCGACCCTCTGCACCTTCCTCCAAAGTGACTACACGGGGCCTGCCAGGCAGCACAGTAGAACCCAGCCTCGCAGAAGGTTGGGCAGAGCTTCCTCAAATCCCAGTTTTTAACTCTGCTCACCCAAAAGGCAGCACATGGGGCACAGCCTTCCAACTCAGAAATTCCCCTGTTGGGTAGAGTTGGATGCTCTTTTCTCACAAAACCCTAAATGAGAGAGTCAGGCTGCCTTCTGCTGATTTCTCTTAGAAAGCTAGAGATGGGGAGAAAGATAATTTCCCGAGGAAGTGAACCAATTAAATTGTCAAGTGGGCTGAGTGGTGACTTCTTCCTGGCTCTACCGTGGGCCTCCTGATGGATGGACGTGGGTCCTGTGGTAAAGAGATAGCTCTAGAAATGCACAGCAATTATTGATTCTAAGTTGACAAACGAGAAGCAAATTCAATCCAATCAGCCAATCAGAACTCATCACTTTGCCCCAAACAGTACCCCTGGATTGCCTAGCCCTGTGATTAAGGAAAGCTTTCATGTTCATTTCACCTTCACTGCCCTTCTTCCAGGGTCTATGATTTCTCCTCATTTCATTTTTGTGAAGTTTTGATTTAAGAGTTCACCTGTTATTTGGACAACTCATTAGTTTCACTTGGGGGCGGGGGTGTAGTCCATTGTAGTTCAAGAAATAGAAAGAAGGGGGCATACTATTCAAACAACAGATTTCAAGTCTGAGGCTGATGGTCTGGGAAAATTGGAGCTATTAATTTATATCATTAATTTCATAGGAATACACGTTCCTAGGGCTTGTCTGTCCTGTCCCATCAAGAAAGTCTTCTGTAGGTATAAGCCCCTCACGTGATCTTCTCTGGCCTAAGACTGGGCTGAATTACTGATCTCTAGGCACTTCAGCCTCCAAAGCCCCACCTGGTCCTTGGTCTTTGTTTGAGAAGGTACCTCTGTAAATGGATCAGAAGGATTCCTTGTCTAGAATGTTGTGGAAGGTGTCACGAATCCAGCTCCTGTTAATGTTACTCCTTCTACCTGGCCCTCAGCTCTTGGTTGGCCTGGAGAACATTTACAGGTCAGTGTTTCAGGTGGGGTCATTCTCTGTGAAGGTGAGTTTTAGTCCCGATTGTTTTAACTTTTCTTCTCTGCCTGTCTGTGTGTGTATCCCCACGAGCAGGTGCCATTCTGCTGGGAGCTTGTCTGCATCCCTCATTCTCCCCCAGCCAAGAGAGTCTACATGTTGTGACATAGCCCATCTTCTGGGTGGCTCACGAAGTTTCTTTGACACCCTGAATCCCAAACATTTACACAGTAGATACAGCTGTTGCATCCTAGGTGTGTGAATGCGCACGCATTCCCTTCTGCCGCGGGGAACCAATTGCCGGGACTTCCAGCTTAGCGTAGTTTCAAATGGAGAAGTACCAGTGACCTTGCTGTGCTTAGTATCAATTGTGATGCTAGAAGAAAAGCAGCTAAACTGGGAGATGGGGGGGCTGGGTGTGTCTTTTCTGTATTTTTAAAGGGTAATATGCTGATCTGCTTTCATCAAAGCTACAAAGATAAGATGATGAAGGAAGCTATATTAAAACAAGGCCCGAGAGACCCCTCGGTGTGCAGTCAGTTGAGCATCAGACTGTCGGTTTCTGCTCAGGTCGTGATCTCAGGGTCTGGGATGGAGCCCCACGTTGGGCTCCTTGCTCAGCGCAGAGTCTGCTTGAGATCATCTTTCCCTCTCCTTCTGCCTCTCCTGCTCATGCACTCGCTCGCTCTCTCTTTCAAGTATATAAGTAAATCTTTAAAACACACACACACAACACACACACAAAACAAAGCCTGAGATACCCAGAACAGTTAGACAAAGAAGAGCAAAATTTTTCCCTGTTCAACTTCCCTCAGCTACCCACCCCCAACAATGGAAAGGGACGGGTCCCCATCCCTAAAATCACCATCTCTGATAGAACCCGCCCAGGCACAGTGGCGTTTACCATGAGGGCACCTGTGTAGGCAAAATCCCAAAGCACCTTTTGCGATCTCTCATGGTATTTGCATGTTTATTCATGTCGGAGAAGGCTGAAGACTCTAGAGGTTTGGGTGCTCCCTCTGTCTCGAGGGCCCGCGTTCTCAGAGCTCAAGTCCCCACGGCTGGCTGACCCTTCCCCCAGTTTCCCTCTGACAGCTCATTACTCAGGAACCCAGAGGAGCAGTTTTCCAGGATCCTATCATGACAGTTTTACAATATTGAAACTGTATTAAATCACCACTCAGAGTGACAGGCATAATTCCCACTAAGGTGGGGGAGACGGTTTTGTCAGGCAGGCAGCTTAGCATGAGGAGGGACAATAAGAGCTTTTACGCTCTCTCAAGCCTCTTTAAAAAACAAAACAAAACAAAACAAAAAACAAAAACACCCAAAAAACCAGAAATCCACAGCTTTGGCTATAATACTGGTTATACTCAAGCCTTTTTTTTTTTTTTTTAATATATATTATTTACAGTTTCACAGTCCATGTCTCCGTTATGGTCTCCGTGACCCACAAGAAACTATAAACAGGGACCCCGGGGATCCTTGAGTTAATCTGGAGTTCAAGGCGGTAAAGGGAAGTCACCTGCCCTTCAACATCCCTGGTATTTTGGGTGAAGAAAGCAGAGCCTGCTTTCTCACGTGGGGATTAATCCCCTTCATGGTTAATCATCAGAGTGCCCCTGCTGTGGTGATGTGTTTTGGGGGATGGACAGGCTCCAGGGAGCAGTCCAGCTGCTGCTTCGGCTACTGTATCTCCCTCGTGTCCCTCTGGCGCCCCTTCCGTCCTCACCCCTCTACCTCATGTCAGCCACGTCTCCTGTCAGTCTGTTTTCACCACCAGCGCTAATCTAAAATCACAGTTGTTAGACCACATGCAGCACCCCAAAGTGGCTGAAGTGGCTCCGAGTGTCTCATGAAGTCCCGGGCACGTGTGGTCCCACCGCCCCCCTTCTAATTAAGGGCTCTCCTTGCTCGTCTTCCACTGCTGGCTGCTGGCTGGGGAGTGTGTGCCTGCGGCGGAGGGGACAGAAGTGGAGAGCAAGTGAGGAGAGTACCATGGAAGCTTCTCCGTGGGGGAGGACCTTGCCCAACAGCGGGACCTGCTGGAGCCACAGCAGCACCGTGTTAGGAACATGCTAGAAATGCAGAATCCGGGCCCCACCCAAGACCAAGTAGTTTGTGTTTTGTGGCTTAACATGATGGCTGGTGATTCAACTACACCTTAAGTTTGAGAAGCAGTGGGCAGGAAATATATAGATGGGTGTTAGGGACTGAGTGCTTGCGTTCTCCCCAGACTCATGGGGTGAAATCCTAATCCTCAAGCTCATGGTTTTAGGAAGTGGGGCTTTGGGGACGTGAGTAGGTCATGAGGGTGAAAACCCCAGGAATGGGATTGGTGGTCGTATAAAAGGGACCCCAGAGAGCTCTCTGCCTCCCCTGCCTCTGAGGGCACAGTGGGAAGACAGCTGTCCATGAAGTTAGAAGCAGGCTCTCACTAGACACTGAATCGGTTGGTGCCTTGATCTTGGACTTCCCAGCTTCTAATGCTGTAAAATAAACAGTAAAGCCACCCAATCTAGGGTATCTTTGCTCTAAGAGCCCAAAGGAACTAAAATAGAGTAATCCTCCCTTACCCGTGGGAAATATGTTCCAAGACCCCCCATTTGGATGCTTGAAATTGCAGGTAGTACTAACCCCTATCTGTAACCCTATAAAAAGCATTCTGCATCTTTTGAGCTTATATTTGGGTTTGGGGAGGAGAGTGATATAGATTTCTGTTCTTCAGTTCTTAATTTCGTGGACACTGAAATTGCTCGGGTTTGGGGCTATTTAGAGAATCTACTCTCTTCCTTTGTGGTTTAAGCCGTTGTCACCTTGCCAGTAAGATATGTTACCTGAAAGGGCTTTTAAGAAAGTTAAATACATTTTCCCCTGCTCTTGTGGATATAGCATTTTTAAAAAATGTTCTCCGTGAATAATGAGGAGAATGGCAACTAAAATTTGAGCGTTTACTCTGTGCCCGACATGGGTCTAAGTACCATACTTAGTTCAGTCAGTCCTCCCAAAACTTACTAGAAAGGGATTCTTCTCAGCATTTTACTGATGAGGAATCTGATGGTTAGAGTAGTGTGTAACCCACCCAGGCTGTACTTAGCAGAGCCGGGATCCACATAAGAGAAATTCAGCACTGAGGGTGCGACGGAGTCTGGAAAGGGGCTGTATACATTGATCCATGAGAGAGGAAGTCAGAAAAAGCCTTTCAGAAAATGAGTGATCTCCTTGTGTTACCCCATTGCTTACCAGCCTTCCTTGGCTGCCCCAGACTCACAGAGTAAGTGGTAACTATTGCGAACCTACAAGGTACATCTGTCTCCAGCCTCAGCCCTCCCCCCTCATGTTCTCTGCATGTTGGGCCACCCAGGTGTTCTTCCAATCCCTTGTTCTTGACCTGTTTCTTCGCCCCACGGGGCTTCGCCCATGCTGTTCCTAATACCTGGAATTTTCTTCTTTACCCTTTCCACTTAATTTCTCCTCCACAAACTCGGATTTCAGTTCATTGGCTTTGGGAAAGCCATCTCTAATTTCCTTAATTGGATCAAATCCCCCTGTTACAGATTTTGTTAATTCCACATATTTCTCCGTTGCAGCACTTGGTAAAATCATAATTGTATGCTCATTAGTGCCATGGTTCTCAAACATATGATCTCTCCACCAGCAGCATTAGCATCATCTGAGAATGTGTTAGAAGTGCAAATTCTTCCACTCCACCTCAGGCCTACTGACCCAGAGACACTGGGCTGGAGCCCAGAAACATGTGTGTTACAAAGCAGACAGGTGCTTCCAATGCACCTGAGTTCTAGAACTACTGTTTCAATGTCCTTTAATTGATGCCTTTAAGAGGGGCCTTGCAGGTAGGCTATCGATCCCATCAGGGCAGGATGGAGTTGTTTCTGTTCTCCTCACTTTCTTTCTTTACTCCTAATCTGGAACATACTAGATATTCAATTAGTAGTTGTTTAGTGGATGGATGAATGAATGAACTCATCTGTTTTGTTTTTTTTTTTTTTTTTACCAAATTTTAAAGGAGGTATTATTTCAATTTTACTGATAAAACCCCAAGGCTTTGGGATTTGGGATTGGCTGGGAGGCATGTGAACTTGAAGTGATTTTCCCTTTGGAAGAAATACCAACAGTGTGACAGCTCTAGGTGCAAGCCTCCTTTGTTGCATGGATTTCACTGATACTTAAGGCGTAGAATAAGGCAGAAGGGACATGCCCTACCAAC
This sequence comes from Meles meles, assembly GCF_922984935.1. Taxonomy (NCBI): domain Eukaryota; kingdom Metazoa; phylum Chordata; class Mammalia; order Carnivora; family Mustelidae; genus Meles; species Meles meles. Next base: position 132,845,447 of record NC_060071.1, on the reverse strand, counting down.
CTGAAGAAAAAACCTGCTTTACTTGCTTCCTTACTTCAGCCTTTTGGAGTATACTTTACCAGATGCTCTCAGGGTTACCAAAATGAGTATCACCCTCAACAGCCTTATATTATCTACGTCTACCTCTCTGTGTGTCACTCGTGTGTCTTTGTATGTAGGTTCTCTGCAGAGGCATGTTTTTGTAATAGACTGCTAGGCAAACAGTGAGGGTACTCAAGAGGATGATTATCAGATGAGGACAAAATACTTCCAGTGGAAAAATGTAAGTTGCTTTAGGCATTTGTGTGATTTTTTTTTTTTTGATGTGAAAATTAGGAGAGCTATTTCTTACAAGACTGCTTGTAGGAGCTCAAATAATATTAGGGACATTCGATATCCCATTGCATTATTTACCCCAACCATGTAGAGTTACCCTGGACAACGTTTATGCATTTATGTATTTTGTGGGGGAAACATAATATCCATGGGAAACTTATTTCCGTATTTTTAAACTTCAAAACGGTTTATCACAGAATGAAAGATTGTATTTACTTGCTGAAATCATTTATTCCTTTTCTCCCTTACTCCCACTTTAAAACAAAACAAAACAAAACAAAACAAAAAAACCCCAACAGCTGTACTTAACAGCTGGTTTGGAATCCTGGCATTGAGGGACTGGGGAATTCGCACAACTAATAGCTATATATAGATACCAGCTCCAGGATGAGAATATTTAACGGTGTGCTACCAACTCTGATCTATGCAATAGACTGATTAAAATCTTATTTACATTTCTTTCAAGTTCTTACAGCTCCTTTTCTTCTTTAATTTCTCATGTGGTGCATCACTGGATATGGTGGAAGGATCATCAGATTTGGTGGAAGGGGAGGCTGATGCTGTTTGAGTGTTTAATGGACTGTTTTTCTCTTCCCAGCTGATGTGTTGTATTTTGTATTTAGTCTGAGTTTGAAGAACTAGTTTTGTAGTGTCAGCAGAAAGTGTTACTCCTTTTTGAACATGTTCCCTTTCTACCTTAATAAAAAACCAAACAGAATTTTAAGCTAACGGTCCAGATTTTCGTAATGATGATTAAAACAGGATTTTTGTGTGGCTAATTCATCAACAAATGTTGTCTGCCCCTGATGTGCTGGGCATAGGTAGGCATCAGGAAGGACATAGGGTCTGTCTTCAATATACTGAAGCTCTAAAGTTCAAGGAGGCACCAGGGATGTGATAAATGTAATGGAATTCTAAATATAATATGGTACCCTGGGTTGCTTCCTGCGACAGAAGGAGGACATTAGTGGAAAGCGCGCAAAATCTGGAAACAGTCTGAAGTGCAGTTAATGGTAATGAGCCAATGCTAGTTTCTCAGTTTTGACAAATGGACCTGATTATGTAAGATGTCAGTGTTGGGTGAAACTGGGTGAGGGGCATATGAGAACTGTGCTGGATTTGCAACTTTTTGGTAAATTTAATATTGTTCCAAAATAAAATGTTTATTTTATTTTATATTTATTTTTTTAAAGATTATTTGTCAGGGAGAGAGAATGCAGCAGGCAGAGGGAGAAGCAGATCCATGCAGGACTCGATCCCAGGACCGTGGGATCATGAGCTGAGCCAAAGGCAGACGCTTAACCGTCTGAGCCACCCAGGCGCTCCTAAAATGTTTATTTTGAAATAAAAGTACTAGGATTTTAGTAAAGACTTAATTTGAAAACTCCTGTGATCATTTAGGGAGATCATTCAGGAGAGGACCCCATTCTTGCTCCCTGTGCTCCTAGTCTTAGAAGATGTGTGAAGAACCAGCTTTGGGGAATGAAGTTGTCTCCTACAGATCAGGGCTATGCAGAACGACCATGGACCCTGTGAAGCAGCACCAGGCTTGAATTCACTTATGCCTGTTTGCCGCTTCCTAATTGTGTAATCTCGGGTCACTTAATGCATCTGAGCCTTGGATTTTGCATCTGGATAATGAGTGATCAGCTGGTGCAAATAAAGGGACCATTCTGAATAGCGGATTTAAAAGGAAGTAGTGCGGTAAGAGTGCTGTCAGCATCGCTCTGGAAAGGGGAGAAGGGGACCCAAAACCCATCCAAGCAGGGCCCATGTGACTAATGAGCAGTGAGAGCGTGTCCCAGACTGGAGCCTTCAACAACCTCCAATCTGCTGCTTTACTGAAACTACAGAGAGGGGAAAAAAAAAAAAAAAAAAAAAGGCCACATGCGTTCTTTATCTGCTTCCAGTGGATGGTGCATGGGAGCCTTTTCGTGGCCTTGGCTGTGGATGCCAAGGGCCACTCCAGACTGCTCTCTTATCTCTTGCAGTTAGCTCTGCTCTCCTGCGTTGCACCTTGGGGCAACTCCATCCTTTCTTCTTTTCTTACGGTGCCTCAAATGGTCTCCTGGCGGCCTATATGTTTAAGTGTGGAATAAAAGAAAATACTGCGAAAGCTCCATTGTTTCCTCCGCCTTCCACCTCCAGGGATTGCTTTGTTCCTCTGTCGTCCCTCTTTGCTTTGTTTCCGAATGTTTAGCATGCAGCCTGTAGCAGGGCCGATGCAAAGCCTTAGCTTCCCTGAACTGTGGCCCGCAAGCCTTCCTCACCCAGAGGAATTGCTGTGGGTGTCTCCTTGAGGAAAAGCCCATCTGATACGTGGTCTTCTTTCATGGTGCTCTCTGTGTATCTGCAGGACAGTGGTGCTGGCTCAGGAAAGAGAGGCTTTTCAGCAATCCGTTCACCTGCCAGCTCTGACTTTGGTCAGCAGGATGGAGGAGGAAAGGTATTCTCACCCAGCTTCACCCATACTACGGATGCACCTTGCCGGCCTCCTCCTCCACCAAAGCAGGGCCCAGGCACCTGAGGCTCATGGGCTGCTGCCCACTAGCGGGTTACTTACTACCCAGGGGGACAGGGCCCTGGTTAAAAATTCTCACACCCTAAGACATCTGTAAACAGTGAGCACTTGGCGGTGCTTCTGATTGGTAATAGTAGGTGATGATGATAAGAATAAAAACATTAAATGAGTTCTTACGGTGTGCCCACTTCTAACCAGCTGCTTCATATCCAACATCTCATTTGATATCCCTAACAATACTGAGAAAGATCATTCTTTTTTGTTTTTTAAAGATTTTATTTATTTATTTGACAGAGTGAGAGAGAGAGAGAGAAAGAGATGACAACTAAGCAGAGACAGGGAGGGAAGCAGGCTCCTTGCTGAGCAGAGAGCCTGATGCGGGGCTTGATCCCCGGACCTTGAGATCATGACCTGAGCTGAAGGCAGGAGCTTAACCCCCTGAGCCACCCAGGTGCCCCTGAGAGATATTATTCTTAAAAAATATGTTTACAGGGGCGCCTGGGTGGGTCAGTGGGTTAAAGCCTCTGCCTTTGGCTCAGGTCATGATCCCAGGGTCCTGGGATGGAGCCCATATTGGGCTGTCTGCTCAGTAGGGAGCCTGCTTCCTCCTCTCTCTCTGCCTGCTTCTCTGCCTACTTGTGAACTCTGTCAAATAAATAAATAAAATATTTAAAAAAAATAAAGTGCACTTAAAAAAAAATGTTTACAGGGGCTCCTGGGTGGCTCAGTCGGTTAAGCATCTGTCTTCGGCTCAGGTCACAATCAAAGGGCCCTGGGGTGGAGCCCCATATATTCTCCCTCTAACTACCAATGCCCCCACTGTACTCTCTCTCTCTCTCTGTCAAATAAATAAATAAAATCTTTTAAAAATATTTTTATAAATGAGAAAACTGGGGCTTGGAAGTTAAATAATGTATCTAAATAAAACCACAAGGTCTGGGAAACAGAAGATAAAGTCATTTTGGTTACACAAATATACAGCCGAACACTGACATGCTACTTTTCCTAATTTATGTCACACATCACTCACTGATCTTTATATGCAGTTTTTTGACCCCTGGAGATTCTGGAATTGGCCTTATATGGCTTTTTAACCCTGACGTCTAGACAGTCATTGTTTATTGATCAGTGTTGACGTCCAAGATAAATCCCATTTTCCATCCACTGAATAACTGCTGAAAGAAAGGAGGATAAAAGTCTCTGGGCTGAGACAGTCAAGCCAAAGCTTCACAGAGGAGTAGCCTTCAAAGAAAGGTGCAGGACCTGCGTAAGTGGAGTTCATGATGACATTCGCTTAATTATTGAGTGCTTACTTACTATATTCCACCTGTTGCCCATGGCTGCTGTTAATTCACTTAAAACCCACAGCATCTCTAGAAGATACATACCATTAATACCCCCATTTTACAGAGGAGGAACCAATGCACAGAGAGGGTAAGCAGCTTGTGCGGGATCACACAGTCCATTCAGAGCAAGGCCAGGATGTTACCCCAGGTAGAGTGCTTCTAGAGCCTGTACTCGCCATCAAAGTACCATCCTGTTTTGTTTTGTTTTGTTTTTATAATTTTTTACTTAAATTCAAGTTAATTAACATATATGGTATTATTTGTTTCAGAGGTAGAATTTAGTGATTCTTCAGGTGCATATAATACCCAGTGCTCATTACTTCAGGTGTCCTCCTTAGTGCCCATCATCCTGGTACCCTGTCCCCCCACCCAACTCCTTTCCAGCAACCCTCAGTTTGTTTCCTAGAGTTAAGAGCCTCTTATGATATGTCTCCTTCTCTGTTTTCAACTTGTTTTTCTTTCTATTCCCTATTTCATCTGTTTTGTTTCTTAAATTGCACATATGAGTGAAACCATATGGTATTTGTCTTTCTCTGACTGACTTATTTCTCTTAACATAATACCCTCTAGTTCCATCTGTCCTTGCAAATGGCAATATTTCATTCTTTTTGATGGCTGAGTTATAGTCCTGTGTGTGTGTGTGTGTGTGTGTGTGTGTGTGTGTGTGACATCTTGTTTATCCATTCATCTGTCAATGGACATCTAGGTTCTTTCCATATTTTGGCTATAAACATATTGCTGCTGTAAACATTAGGGTGCAGGTGTTCCTTCAAATCACTTTGTTTGTATCCTTTGGATAAATACCCAGTAGTGTGATTGCTGGGTCATAGGGTAGGTAGCTCTGTTGTTAACTCTTAACAAAGTTGTTAAGCAACTTTGTACTGTTTTCCAGAGTGGCTGCACCAGCTTGCATTCCTGCCAACAGTGTAAGAGGGTTCCCCTTTCTCCGTACCCTCGTCAACATCTGTTGTTTTCTGACCTTAATTTATCCATTCTGAGTGGTGTGAGGTGGTATCTCATTGGGGTTTTGATTTGTATTCTCCTGATGGTGAGGGATGTTGAGCATTTCTTCATGCGTCTGTTGAGCATTTGTATGTCTTCTTTGGAGAAATGTCTATTTATTACCCTGTTTTAAAATGGGTTCCAGATAGGGGAAATAGCAAAAATAATGACAGAGAGGAAATGTCCATATGTTGGTAATCAATGGGTTTCTGTATAGGGTGGGAACCAAACATATATCTGGCAAGGTAGATTGGGGCTAGCCTAAGACATTGGGACTTTGGTTTGCTCTTGTTTTCAAGGTCATCAGTCTGTCCCTTTCAGGCAGGAACCATCCCTGCTATACCTTGTGGTCCCATATGGTGAAGATTATGTGTAATTAGTTACTGGTGAATTGCAGTCTAAGAAAATAAACTGTCCCCACATCGTTCCCATAAGCCCTTCGGTGGTGGCTTATGATGGAAACAAACATTGGGGTGCCTGGCTGGCTTATTTGGAAGAACATAAGACTCTTGATCTTGAGGTCATGAGTTTGAGCCCCATGTTGGGTGTAGAGATTACTTAAGTGAATAAAAACTTTAAAAAAAGATGAAACCATAGGTGTTGGTGTGGAAGTGGAAATGGTTAGAATTTTCCGAGGGGGGAGTGAGCACGAGGAGGTAGGAGATACCAGGAGTGGAAAGAGTAGATGGAAGACCTGGGCCTAAAAGTTCTTGATTATTGGCGTCTACTTCTTCTTCTTCTTTTTTTTTTTAAAGATTTCTTAATTTATTTGACAGACAGAGATCACAAGTAGGCAGAGAGGCAGGCAGAGAGAGGAGGAAGCAGGCTCCCTGCTGAGCAGAGAGTCTGATGCAGGGCTTGATCCCAGGACCCTGAGACCATGACCTGAGCCGACGGCTTCTATTTCTTTTGCTTCTCAAAGTACGAACAACCAAACAGTTTAGTTTATTTATTTGTTTATTTTAAAGTATTTATTTATTTATTTGAAAGCGTGCACGCACACATGCGTGCGCGAGAGAAGAGAGTAAGACCCACGGCCTTCAGATCATGACCTGAACCTAAATCAGAGTCATTGGCTTAACTGACCAAGACAGTCAGGCGCCCCAACCAGACCGTTTAGATCACTGAACTGGCATCTTTGGAACTTTCTGGCAACTTGCATTTCATATAAATCGGAGGAATTTCAATGTATTTACCACCCTAGAGTGCCGTATCTAGAACTGGGAAAAGGGAATTAATCATCCAAAAAAAATCTTCATTGAGCATTCAGCTGCAGGAAAAGATCAAAATGGATCATCGCCCCTCCCCCCATTCTTTCTTCTTCCGCCTGAACGATTTACAGCGCCTATTTCCTCTCAAGACTTAGCTATCCCGAAGAAAATCCTCTGTCTCAGAGAATGGAATTAATCCAGGTAGTATGTGGACTCTTGCTGATAATAAAGTCAAGAGAATGATTTCTGGGTTTCCAATAGGCTGGGAGTGGGAAAGTTAAAACCCATTAAAAACCAGGGGAATTGTCCGCGAAATAAGGCGGTTTTGGGAATGTGTGGGTGGCTCTGCTTTCCAGGGTGGTGGTGGTGTGGGGGGAATGCAGTAAATCCGTCTCTCTGAAGTCGGTTTATTGTTTAACTCAGTGACGTTTTCACTCATAACGCTTTTATTTCTCCTTTCACGCAGAGGAGACAGTGTCGGTTCCAAACAAAACAGAGCTTGGACTTCTACTCTGCTGTGTTTTCTATCTGCAAACTCTTATGGGGTGATCACCCCTGGAATAAAATTTAGCAATTTGAAGAAAAAATCATTTCAGTGATGAATTAGTGTGTGGCTGGTGGTAAAATACGCATGGGGATCTCATTCAAAGAATTAACCAGGATTAAGGAAAAGCCCCTTTCATGGGAACTTCAATCAGGAATATCTGTGTCAAAACACGTGAGAAATGAGTGCTAGTGGGCACTTTTGGGGTAGCATTTGGTGTAAACCCTGGGAGAAAAATGTAATAGGAAGGGCGTAATGGCACGTAGCATTGATTCAAATAGTTTTGTATACATTATCTCACCGGAATCCTCCTTACAGTTCCCATCAAGCAGGGCATTATTACCTTATTTTACCGATGGGGAAGTTGTCGTTCTGATGGATTAGTTGTCTAGCCTCAGGTCCTGCAGGGACAGAGAGGGAGCAGGGATTCAAACTTAGATCTGTCCTACCCGAGGACCATTCTCTTAATCACTGAACTATCAATGAACAGTGATTCCCAGAAGTCTTTTTGTTTCCTAATAATGCATCATTGTCCATGCTGGACTGAACCTGTCTTCTCAGAAAGTCCTGTCGGCTTGATGCCTCCTAATCTCTCTTCTAGCATATAAAACATCTCCCTGAGCTTGCCACCAAATGCAAAATGCACTAGCATTCCTTGTACCCTTGCATTCTTTAAGTCAAAAGGCATTTTTTGTTTTGTTTTGTTTTTTGTTTTTTGTTTTTGTTTTTTGTTTTATGTAAAGGGAGGGACAGGCTTGGGGAAGGGAATGGACAAGCATACATTGAATAGCACCTCTTAGGGCACCTGGGTCGCTCAGTCATTAAGTGCCTGCCTTTGGCTCCGGTCATGATCCAGCAGTCCTGGGATCCTGTGGTCCTGGAATCGAGTCCCGCATCCAGCAAGCCTGCTTTGGGCTCCCTGCTTGGCGGGAAGTCTACTTCTCCCTCTACCTGCTCCCTAACTTGTACCTCTCTCTCTTTCTCACTGTCCAATAAATAAATAAAATCTTAAAAATAAATGAATAGCACTTCTTCTTCTAATCAGCCTCTGGAATCTACCTCTTCTGATCTGCCTCTGGAAAAGCTACCTGGTCCCTCTGAGTCTCAGTTTCCTCACATGTAAAATGCAACTTGACTGAGTACATTTTTTTTTAAGGAGAAGGACAGTGATGCCTGTCAGCACCCAGCCAACAGAGAGGTGCTGGGTGAAGAGAGATGAGGAAGACACAGTCTCCACCCTGAAAAAGCTCAGAATCCAAGGGGTAGGGGAGCAAACAAGGAGTCTGTGTCAGTCGGGTCCTCACTTTATTCAGCTGAAAACTGAGGGTCATGACTCTGTTGTCTCGTAGGATTGTTGTGAGGATTACATGGGCTGATGCGTGGAGAGGACTTAGAGCGGGACCTAACACAGAGTAAGTGTTCGATCAATTTTAGCTGTAATAATAGTCATTACTAAATTAAACACAGGTCTGCACCAGTGTTACGGTTGCTCAGAAGAAAAGAGGTCAGTCCTCAGGCTCAGTCAGTGAGCGCCTCACAAAAACAGCAGCATCTGAGCTGGGTCTCGGTACACATGCCTTCCATGCTGTCTCGGATTCTGCTCCCTGATGGTTAATCTTATAGACAAGCTTTAGTTAGTGCAGTGGAGTGAATGTTGGTGGTGGCAGGAATGCTGGTACGTGTTGGCGTAAAGGTGGAAGGGAATGCAGTGTTCTTGCCAGCGAATCTCAGAATGTATGAAAACACCAATATCCAGCCAAATGCAGATTAAAGGCGATGCTGTTCCCTTTGCTGCTGATCCACTGCATTAAGAACCCTTTAAGAGGAGCCTCAGTACCTGTTTGGAAGCAAAATTCTTTGGAGTTTAATTGTAAAGAAGGCAAGATACAATGAAACAAAGCCAGACTTACATTCAGATCCTGCTTTACCATAACTAGGTGGTTGATCTTGGGGTAATGACATTGCCTTCTGGGGTTTCACTTCCTCAAGTCTTCAAACGAAGTAATGATTACATGCCTTGAAGTGTTGGTGTAAGCATTTGAGATGATACACACGAAGTCTGTGGTGTTTTGGTAGATTCTCAGAAAAAGAAAAATGCTATTTATGAACATATTCATAACTATAAATAGAATTGTGATTTATGTCTATATGTAAACATAGAGTTATAGATTCCATATGTTATATGTGTAGTATAATTCCATTTATCATTATAGCTAAGTGCCAAGCACTGTATTATAAGGGCTTATGGGAAATATCTCCTTTAATCTTTTCAGTAAATACATGGATATGTATCGATATTATCTTTATTTTTTTTATGGTTTTTTTTTAAGATTTTATTTATTTATTTGACAGAGAGAGATCACAAGTAGGCAGAGAGGCAGGCAGAGAGAGTGAGAGGGAAGCAGGCTCCCTTCAGAGCAGAGAGCCGGACGTGGGACTCGATCCCAGGACCCTGAGATCGTGACCTGAGCCGAAGGCAGCGGCTTAAACCACTGAGCCACCCAGGCGCCCCAGGATGTAAAGTTTCTTGGATGACAAAACAACATGTGGGGAACATATTTTTATGCAACTTTTCACTTTCCTCATCATTTTTGAAAAAAGAATTTATGTATATAAACAGAATTTTTAAAAAACTCTGTTTGTTGTCTAGCTGTGTGTGATTCATTTTTCTCTGGCTCTGCAAAGAATCACAAGGCTACAGAAGCATAGAGAGATGCTATAGTGTAGCTTTTAAAGCATCATATCCCAGAGAGGGGTGCAGCTTCCCAGGGCTCCCAGTGTCTCCCAGGGGACACACAGCTGTGAATCGTACCACGTGCCTGGAGGAAGGATACAGTTGGAGGCAGAAATCTCCCTTGCTGTTCTCAAGGTAGGGTTATTTCCTAACTCTCCTCCCTCCGCGTCTCACTGTTCTGGAAATTCTAGCTATCAAGAGGGCAAAGGAATCCCAATATATTTCTGATAGTTGACGGTGACATTGGGTGTCAGTTGCTTAGGAACATTCCCTGTGAGAATTGGCTTTAGGACTGTCTAGAGTTCACTCCAGCAGGGTGGTTGTCTGAGATCCCCCAACCAGTACATGGGAATATTAGAACTTGCAGGTGATCTGTTGAACTCCTGAAAGCTTCTAGTGACCATGCCATATGCAGTTAAGATTTGGGTTGTGCATATAATTTGCACATTTGTTAAGAGGAAAAGGAGGACAGCAACTCTTCAAGTTCCCAAGCAACAGAAGTTAGATGTTCTTTAAGAAAGTTATGTATTGCACGATGCTGGTGGAAGCAGGGATTGAAGGAGTTCTAGAAGAGAGAGGCCAAGGGCTGGAATGACTGTGGAGGAGGAAGTGCCTCCTGGGCACGCAAGTGACTCCTTCCGGGGGCTTTGCTACATCTCACACCCCATCAGGCTTCCATGTGTTCCTACTAAACACAACCACCAGCGCTCACGGCTCAACATGAAGCTGCCCATTCTTCACACTCCAAAACAACATGTGGGGAACATATTTTTAAACAACTTTTCACTTTCTTCATCATTTTTGAAAAAAGAATTTATGTATATAAACAGGATTTTTCAAAAATCCTGTTTGTTGTTTAGCTGTGTGTGATTCATTTTTCTCTGGCTCCGCAAAGAATAACAATTGCCAAGCCCAAGGTATGTTAAAAGAATGCAAAGAATTTTTCTCTGGATTTGCCAAAGTGACTACTGACTTGGGGGAAGGTTTGGAATGTGTGGTGAGAAACAGCCTAGCAGAGAGGAAGTAAGCAGTCCTGTCTTAAACGTAAAACATTATGAGAAGGGGCGCCTGGGTGGCTCAGCGGTTTAAGCCTCTGCCTTTGGCTCAGGTCATGATCTCAGGGTCCTGGGATCGAGCCCCCCATCGGGCTCTCTGCTCAGTGGGGAGCCTGTTTCTCCCTCTCTCTCTGCCTGCCTCTCTGCCTACTGTGACCTCTCTCTGTCAAATAAATAAAATACTAAAAAAAAAAACATTATGAGAAAATGCTTAGGGTAGGAATCATGCAAAACAGAGGCAGTGAATTAGATCAGGCTTTCCACAGTTTTGCTGAGGAGTACGCCATTCCACATTGCTCAGCTGACCACCTTCCAAGGTTGCCTGTCCGGGCTGTTGGGCTTAGGGGGACTGTACCTGCCTGCCCAGCTCCACCCAAGGACTGAGAGGACACTGCCTGGGAGGCACATGTGTCGTCCACTCATGACAGCCAAAGCAGAAATTAGACAGAGTTTGTTTTGCTAGGGAAGGGAGTAGGTAGGAGAACTACTTGACCTTCAGCTGGGCAGACAACTAGGGAAAGGGAGCTAAATTTATGCTGTGGTCGCTGTGGCAAACTGCCCCTTCTCCTGAATTGTTCTCCTCCTTTTGTTTGCCTGGCGTGCTTCTATTCCTGCTTGAAAACCCAACTAACTGCTCCTCTTGGGAACTACTTTCCACAGGCATATTTCATAGCTTCCACATTTGTCCTTGAATGGACTGTGTGTGTTACAGTGATGCCTTGACAAGTTTATTTCCTTTCCTAGGTCAGTGTGAGATTGTGAGCAATGGCTTACTCATCTCTGTACTGCTCCTCTCCAGTAGAGTGAATTTATTGACTCAAGTGTGTGCAATAAATGTTTATTGGATGAATAAACGTTGAAACCTACATGCATTACAGCCATTACCCCACCCATCGATTCTTTGGGCAAGGTCCCCTGACTTCTCTTTGTTTCCAGGCTGCATGTCAATAGCCGGCAGAGTCTCATGTAACCCATTGTATGTAGTTGCGGTGTTCTCTGAGATGCTCAGTGGTTATGCCAGAAATGACTTTAACAATCTGGGAGCCGTTGGCCAGATTAAAAGACCTGCAGCTGAAGGAGATGGTATTTATGTGGAGAACCAGGGCCCAGCCCATTGAGCAGTCCTTGGTTTGGCTTAGTGCCAGAGGTAACTCCAAGGAGAGGTCACTCAACTTAAGTTTTGAGATACTCTTTGCCAGCTAAAGCTGCCATGTTAGTATAAAGGTTTAGTAACCCTGGGTGCCTCCTAGCCCACTGTATTTGCTATAGGACCTCTAGTTCTCTTCTCCCTGAACAGCTTCCTTATCAAGCAGAATAAGGGGTAAAACAAGCAATGGGAAGGGAAAAAGTGTGTTAGACCACTAAGCCAAGGCATCTCTCTGTAGTTTTGTTTATAACCGCAAACTTCTGTGTACCAGGTCATTTGCAAAAGGAACATATTTATAGCAGTCTGCCTAAGCAGTTATATTGCAAAAACATATTAACTGTTCTTGGGCTGCTTTTACAAAAAGTTTCAAACATCTTACCCCTCTCCACTGCCATCACTCATATCAATAATCTCCAGCTTGACATGCCTGGATGGCTCAGTTGGTTCAGTATCTGATTTTGGCTCCCATGGTGACCTCAGGGTGCTGGGATGGAGCCCTGTGCTTAGTAGGGAGTCTGCTTCCATTCTGTCTCTCCTCTTCGTGTTCTCTGCCTCTCTCTCAAATACAAGACTAAAATCTTTAAATAATAATAATAATTTCCAGCTTGATGTCTATGTCTAAAGGGTAAGAATCACCAGGGCTTGTTGCTGGTACCTGAGTCACATTGAGTTACGTGTGACAAACCAACTCCTTGAACCCCCACATCTTCCCCAGTGCCTTTCTTCCTTGGACTTGGTGCCTTGTCTTTGTGGTCCTGGAAGGTAGAGAAGTAGTCACGTAACATAGAGCCAGCGCTGTAGTGAGGTGGAATGACCCAGCACACCTCTGTGCGTTGAGGCTGGCAGCGTGTCGTGCCTTGGAAGGACCATGGGTTTTGCAGTCAGAGAGCCCTCCTGGAGTGTAAAACCCAGATTTTCAGAGGGGCAGGGTTCTTGAATCCCTCTCGTCCCAGCTCTCCTTGTCTTCAGAGGGAGGTTTGCAGTTTCTCAGAGAGCTACCAAGATGGGAAAAATCTCATTGTATATCAAGAACCTCATGCTCAGGTGACATTTCCCCTCCAACAAGATTTCCCAGTAACTCCCTGCGTTAGCTTTCTCTTGGTGCAAGCAAATCACCCCAACCTCAACTACATAGAACAACACACGTGTTGCCTCACAGTTTCTGGAGGTCTGAAGTCCAGACATGATTAATTGGGTTCCCTGGGCTTTGAGGCCTCACAAGGCAGCAGGGAAGGTGTTATCCAGGGCTGTGTTCTCATCTGACACTTGGGATCTTCTTCCAAACTCACATGGTGGTTGCTAGGATTCAGTGTCTTACAGGTCTAAGACTCAGGCCTCCAGCTTTTGGAAGCTTTGCAGAGTTCTGCAAACTTCTGTCCACAGGCAGTTCACAATACAGCCACACACTCTTTTGAACCTAGTGGTAAGGAAAGCAAAGAAATATTTTATTTTATTTTTGTGATTTATCTTTTTTAATTAATTTTTTATTAACATATACTGTATTATTTGCCCCAATAATCATCAGGTTTACACATTTCACAGCACTCACCATAGTACATACCCTCCCCAATGTCCATAACTCAACCACCCTCTCCATACCCTCCTCCCCCTGGCAACCCTCAATTTGTTTTGAGAGATTAAGAGTCTCTTATGGTTTATCTCCCTCCTGATCCCATCTTGTTTCATTTTTTCCTTCCCTACCCCCCAAACCCTCCACTTTGCCTCTCAAATTCCTCATATCATATGAGGAGATCATATGATAATTTTCTTTCTCTGATTGACTTATTTCGCTCAGCATAATACCCTCTCGTTCTATCCACATCGTTGCAAATGGCAAGATTTTGTTTCTTTTGATGGCTGCATAGTATTCCAGTGTGTGTGTGTGTGTGTGTGTGTGTGTGTGTGTGTGTGTGTGTGTGTGTGTATACCACATCTTCTTTATCCATTCATCTGTTGATGGACATCTAGATTCTTTTCATAGTTTGGCTATTGTGGACATTGCTGCTATAAACATTCAGGTGCATGTGCCTCTTTGGATCTCTACATTTGTAGCTTTAGGGTAAATACCCAGTAGTGTGATTGCTGGGTCATAGGGTGGCTCTATTTTCAACTTTTTGAGGAACCTTCATGCTGTTTTCCAGAGTGGCTGCACCAGCTTGCATTCCCTCCAACAGTGTAGGAGGGTTGCCCTTTCTCTGCATCCTCTCCAGCATCTGTTGTTTCCTGACTTGTTAATTTTAGCCATTCTGACTGGTGTGAGATAGTATCTCATTGTGGTTTTGATTTGTATTTCCCTGATGCCCAGTGATGTGGAGCACTTTTTCATATGTCTGTTGGCAATCTGGATGTCTTCTTTGCAGAAATGTCTGTTCATGTCCTCTGCCCATTTCTTGATTCGATTATTTGTTCTTTGGGTGTTGAGTTTGATAAGTTCTTTGTAGATTTTAGATACTAGCCCGTTAGCTGGTATGTCATTTGCAAATATCTTCTCCCATTCTGTTGGTTGTCTTTTGGTTTTGTGGACTTTTTCCTTTGCTGTGCAAATGCTTTTGATCTTTATGAAGTCCCAATAGTTCATTTAGGCCCTTGCTTCCCTTGCCTTTGGCGATGTTTCTAGGAAGAAGTTGCTGTAGCTGAGGTGGAAGAGGTTGCTGCCTGTGTCTCCTCAAGGATTTTGATGGATTCCTGTCTCACATTGAGGTCCTTCATCTATTTTGAGTCTATTTTTGTGTGTGGTGTAAGGAAATGGTCCAGTTTCATTTTCCTGCATGTCGCTGTCCAATTTTCCCAACACCATTTGTTGAAGAGACTGTCTTTTTTCCATTGGACATTCTTTCTTGCTTTGTTGAAGATTAGTTGACCATAGAGTTGAAGATCTATTTCTGGGCTCTCTATTCTGTTCCATTGACCTATGTGTCTGTTTTTTGTGCCAGTACCATACGGTTTTGATGATGACAGCTTTGTAATAGAGCTTGAAGTCTGGGCAAAGAAGTATTTTAAAGTATTTTTATTCACTAACATAATCACAGAAGTAATACCTCATGACTTTAGCCTTATTCGGTTGGTTAGTAGAAGTCACAGGTCCCACCCATACTTAAGGGGAGAGAATTACACAAAGGTGGGACTGCTGGATGGAGGTGAGCAGGATCCTTAGGGGTCACCCTGGGATCTGGTCTATCCGCCCAGCTCTCAAAGTGCAGCAAACCACAGCGTGACCTCCTGTCTGTGCTGGTTGCTAATTGTTTCAGTGAGACTAGTTTCATCTTTCCAAAGAAATGGGCAATGGCAGATACCTGGGGAAGTATGAGCTGTTTTCACATCCTTTACCAGTTTAGGCAAAGATAACTGATACAGGGCTTTTGTATCTTGGGGGTCCAGACTCAGAGTTATTTAAAGAACAGTATGAGAGACAGAAGCTACCATTCAATCAGGGCTGGAAAGTGCCATAAAACCTATTTGCTATCCTTGAACTATCCTGTACATCTCGGTGGGCAGGAAACATGGGTTTGTCCAGCAGAGTAGAAAGGCAAGTGATCTCATCCCTGGGCCTAGCTGAGGTTCTTTACACACTGGGCCTTTGGTAAGGACAGCGATGATTCGTATAGAACTAACCATAATTCTGGCATACAACATGCCTCTTATCTTCCCTAACAGGAAATATCAGAGAAAAACATAAAAACCAGTTGCATGAGGCACATGGGTGGCACAGCTGATTAAGCATCTGACTCTTGGTTTTGGCTCAGGTCATGATCTCAACATCCTGAGATCCAGCCCTGTGTCTGGCTCTGAGCTCTGCACAGAGTCTGCTTGGGATTCTCTCTCTCTCTCCCTCTGCTCCCTATCCCATGCTCTCTCTCTTTCTCTCAAATAAACAAATCTTTGAACAAACAAACCAACAAACAAACAACCCTAGCTTGTTGGCAATGTAGTAGAACACAATTATGTTTACAAAGAAAATGACATATAGATTGTGAAACTAGAGCAATTGTTAACACAGTGACTAAGACACGATATGAATTTGAGTTCTTTGGGAAGGAAAAATACATCTGTAAATAAGTTTATTTCTCTGGAAGTATTTGCTTTTCTTTGTTTGCCTCTCTGCATGCTAAGAGTTTCCTTCATGATCTTGCCTTCATAATTATATGAGTGGATTACTAGGAATGCTCTTATTCTCATTATTTCCTAAGCCTTACACGACATAAAAGAACACTCTGTGCCTGTCCTTGGGCTCCATTTAAGTTAGAGAAAAACAAAATTCATGTACAAGAAGAAGTTCTTATCAGATGGAGAGACATAGTACTGATCTAAGGCTCATTTGTTTTTTGTTTTTTTTTTTTTTAGATTTTTTTTTATTTATTTATTTGACAGAGAGAGATCACAAGTAGATAGAGAGACAGGCAGAGAGAGAGAGAGGGAAGCAGGCTCCTTGCTGAGCAGAGAGCCCGATGCGGGACTCGATCCCAGGACCCTGAGATCATGACCTGAGGCTCATTTGTTTTAATGGAGGTCCTTAGTCATGGATTATCAGTAGAAAGCATTATATAGTAAGTGCAATTTTAATAAGACTTTGTGCTTCCAGTTGCATAAGGGATCACTACAGAATAAGAGACAAGAAAAGACTATTTTATTGGCAGATACACATGTCTTTTATTTATTTAGGGATAAGTGTCAATATATGTCAATAAGTCCTTATGGAAAGAAACTGCTTCGGAGTATCTTTTCTACCCTTAAACATCTGGCACACTGTTAGGGTACACAGCAAGTGTGTAATTAACATTTACATACTTTGGGAACAAGGTTTGGGTACTAACATGTCAGTATTTGGCTATAGTCATTTACTCCAGAGGAATGGAAATTAATTGCCGAAAAGTCCCCAAACCAATCTGGTTAATCTATAACCTTATTTTAACCCCAGAGGTGGTAAATGGTAACTCCTCTGTTTATTCTGTGGAATAGAGTATATGAATAATTTTTAAGTAAATACATATGGATCTATCTTCTCCGCTTTGTAGATAACTTAATAACATCCATCCATTTGGTCACTGGATGAGAATGTATCTCGGAGCAAAAATGTGCAAAGATGGCTTTTGCTTCTCGCTTCCTGTTTCTAAAAAGTGTCAGATTTGCTGACGGGGGAAATAATGTGGCAAATGACTGACTAGGTAAGAGCATTCGAGAATTATAAAAAAAAAATGTTTTGGAGAACTTTCAGAGACCCGAAGTGACTGTCCTTTATGGTGTATGACACTGTGGTTGATCAGTAATTTTTAGATAAAAGAAAAATGCCCATATCCAATGGGAAATCTGTGGCCAGGGAAAGCCTAGCTACAATTGAGGCTTTCTTATTCCCAGGTGTAAAGTTTCTACTGTATTAAAAAAGAAAGGAAATTGCAAAGCAGATTTAGAAAGAAGGAACAAAGTAAAGGGAAGGTGTGGTGGGTACAGCAGGAGAGATGGAGGGAAGGGTCTGTTAGGAAAAGTGCAAATTTCAGGAGGTGCTAAAGGAAGGTGTCCTGAATCCTGGAAAATAGCCCTTTAACAGGCCTTGTAACTTTCTCTCTAGTCATTAGAGGTAATGTGTATAGAAGGGACGTCGCCATCAGAACAGTGCAGCTCGGTGGAGGGCCTTTAACAGAGCCCTCCTGTGGTTCTGTGCCAGCGTTAATGCTGGCCTTATTCTAGTCTCCTGGGCTTGGTAAGCGCTTTGTGCCACTTAAGTAAGGCTGTGGTTATGAACTGTGCTGAACGCCTTCACAGGTAGCACCGTCGAGCGAGACTGGGCCACCCCAGACCTAATGGGCTTGATTGTGGTCTCTGGAGAGAAAACCGCCTCTTGAAAGCTGCTGCACGGCAGCTGCTGGGAGGTTTAGGAGGAAGATTTAGTACTGCAATTTGAGGGATCGATGTCTAAGCTATTCAGTACTTCCTGACACCTCAGTTGGATTCTAGGTGGTTCCCCAGGGGGTACAATCTAACCATCATCCACATAAATTTATCTGTCCCCTAATGGGAGCCTGTCACTGGCGCAGGGGAGCTGCAGAGCCTGGTTTTAGAGGTAGGACAGGTGTGTGTGAAATGATGAATTAGGATTAACTACTGAGTTGCAGACTTCTCATCGCCATTCAAAATGTAGAGATAGAAGAGATCCAAGGGACCTGCAATGCTCAGGACGGAGGAGATGAGAGGAGCAGAATTGGAAGGCTCTGCGCATGCTTTAGAAAAACAGTGGCCTCGAGGTGTCTTCTATGGAGTGGGAGCAGCCAGTAGATAGGGAAGGCCAGTGTACACAGAGTGGTTTGACTGGAATAGGAAATGTGTGCTGCTTTTGATTATATCAAGGAAAAAGTCAAGTTTTCTTGTCTTTAATATCCCCTACTTCTTCCTAATTTCCTTTACTTGCAGAGAGATATATGGCCTCAGGCTCAGTCTTTGGCGGGTAATGTTCTCTTCAGAGACTTGATTAACGTTATTTTATTTCCATTTTATTTATTTTTATGGTTAACGTCTATGGGCAAATGATAATGGCTTTCCGTGTATATAGCAGTAGTATACGTTTATTTTATTTTTTTTTAATTTTTACTTATTTATTTATTTATTTTTTAAGATTTTATTTATCCATCTGACAGATAGAGATCACGTAGTAGGCAGAGAGGCAGGCAGAGAGAGGAGGAAACAGGCTCCCTGCCGAGCAGAGAGCCCGATGTGGGGCTCGATCCCAGGACCCCGGGATCATGACCCGAGCCGAAGGCAGTGGCTTAACCCACTGAGCCACCTAGGCACCCCTATACATTTATTTTAAAATGAAAATATATGTAAGTAAAAAGAGGTGAAAGAATTTTTTTTTAATTTTATTTATTTATTTGACAGAGAGACAGATCACAAGTGGGCAGAGAGGCAGGCAGAGAGAGAGGAGGAAGCAGGCTCCCCACTGAGCAGAGAGCCCGATGCAGGACTCGATCCCAGGACCCTGAGATCATGACCTGAGCCGAAGGCAGAGGCTTAACCCACTGAACCACCCAGGCACCCCGAGGTGAAAGAATTTTTTAAAAGATGAAATAAATAAGAATTCAGGCATTTTAAAAAGATGAAATAAATAAGAATTCAGGAAGGACATAGATATGGTACATTGCTACATCATTGATTGATGTTTGGAAGAACTTCCAAGAAAAACATCACTATGGGATGTTGATCCTGCCTTTCAAGCAGCCAGTTTTCCTTGCATTACTTATCATGGTCATTCCAGCAAAATGGAACTGATCATTATTCTCCATAAACCATTCATGCTTTCCCCCCTTGTGGGTCCATCTTTCTTCAAAGCAGAAATGTTTTCTTCATAGCAGTCAAGCCTGGCCTTCGACTTAGTAGGTCCTGGTAAATATTTCCTGGCTAAATGAGTGAGAGCATGAGTCAGTCAATAAGTCAATTATGACTTTTCAAAAAAAAAAAAAAAGTCCATCTTTTCATGGGGTCTAAACTAGAAGAATGCCAGTGAAAAACCAGAGAAGGGAACCAATCCAGGTTATACTTAAAAGTGAAAAAGAAAAGACCTGATCTAGGTCTGTGCTTCTCAAACTTGAGTTTGCACACAAATCACGTGGAGAGCTGGTGGAGATGTGTACTCTGATTCAGCAGGTCTGGGATGGGGCCTGAGATCCCGCATTTCCAGCAGGCTCCCTGGGGATGTTGATGCTGTTGTTCCGTGGGGGTCTGTGGCGCTGTAAAGTGTTAGCTGTTATTGGAGAGGGGGAAAATCAATGTGACCTCCATTGTTTTGTAGCACTTTAACACTTTTGCTCAAAATGCTCTTTTCTGGGGGCAGGGCGGGTGCAGAGGGAGAGGGAGGGAGAGAATCTGAAGCAGGTCCCACACCTAACACGGAGCCTGACGTGGGGCCTCCATCTCACCACCCTGAGATCATGACCCGAGCTGAAACTAAGGGTTTGATTTGACTGACTGAGCCACCCAGGCACCCCCCCAAAATGCTATTTTAAGTAAGAAATTTGAAAAAAAAATCCTGTAAACATTTAAGGAGATTCTTTTCCCTATGAACTTTAGCAGTGTCCTTCAGTTCCGCAATCTCCCTTTTTTCTTTCTGTAACTCGTTTTTAGTCATGTTTTCTTCATGTTTCTCATAAATTTAGTGGCCTGACTGGCCCATAATAAACACTGAGCAGAGGAAGCTTGTGAAGCACTGTATAATTATGACCTTCCTAAGGTGGGTTTGTTTGCACTTGAGGAGTGAACTTGCCCGAGATCCCACAGTTGGGGGCAAAGCTGTTCCAACAAACTTGAGCCCTCTACCTATTGGGTGCTTCTCCCCTCAATATCCATTGCCATCCATAGCAGACTCTTTCAAACTAAATTATTCCCCCAGCTCCTGGGACTGTTAGAGGGAGATTCTGTGGGTTACATGGGTGAGACCCCTGCTCCCTTTTCTTTTTCCTTCCTTCCCAGAAGCATGGGGAAGAAAGCATGGGGTGTCAGCCAGGCACTCCCCTGATGTAGGGAGCTGCCTATTAGCCAGAACCCGATAATTGCCATTTTACAAAAGTACATTTAGGGGCGCCTGGGTGGCTCAGTGGGTTAAACCTCTTCTTTGGGCTCAGGTCATGATCTCAGGGCCCTGGCATCCAGCCCCGCATCATCAGGCTCTCTGCTCAGCAGGGAGTCTTCTTCCTCCCCTCTCTCTGCCTGCCTCTCTGCCTACTTGTGATCTCTGTCTGTCAAATAAATAAATGAAATCTTTAAAGAAAAAAAAAGTACATTTAGGGCATGAACAATGAAGAACCAGTGCAGAATTCAATTCCTTCCCTCCTCTGTGGATTCTCAACCTTATTTTGCTTCATTTTATTTTCTTAATTTTTATTTTAGGTGTAGAAGCTTCTGTCGAGAATGACAAATTAAGTTGTGCACTTGAGTCTTCCAGCTCTTTTCCTGTTGCTAGGCTGTAATTATGGTTAGAAACTCCTCCCCCACATCAGCATCTTCGTCAGCCTGCAAAACCAAAACATAATTACTTATTTGTTTTGGGTTGGTTTTCTTCAATTAATTTTAATAATCCACGTACTTTTCTTTCTTAATTTATTATTTGCATATGCTGCATTGGCTATTACTTAGTTCCTGTGCTGTTTCCTAGAGATGGGAAGTAGCTAGCCAGAAGCTGTGTTCTGAAGACTCAGCCCGTCACACAGCATCGCAATGGTTAAATACCAGGCCTGCAGTGTAACTCCTGGGGGTTTAGAGACACTTTGTGATTAAAAAAAATCAGGGTTTGAGGCCCCTTGGTGGAGAGGAGGGAGATCTCTAAATATCTATCATTTGTAAATATATGTATAAATATACACACATATATGTATGTGTTAATATACATGTGTGTATAAGTATGTGTATATAATTAATAAAATCAGTATGTACTCATTTTGAAATAAAATAAAATAAAACCTGGGCAATATTGGAAAAGCAAAAGATAATTACTACTGAAAATATATCAACCAGAAATAACTCTAATGTACATTTCGGTACAGTGAGCATTTTCTTATATGTTGGAGAGTGCACTTAATTTTCTTGGTATCTCTGATTTTTACCCTAACATTCTCTTGTAAGCGGTTCCCTATGTTTTTCTAAGTCTTTGGCCTTTTTATTATTTTAAATTACATGTACAATTTTCCTGTATCCTCAAATTAATGGATATTTGCTGCAGAAAATTTGGCCTATACTGAAAAATATAAAGAGGAAAAATAAAATCCATGATTCCACTGCTCACAGTTAATAGCTATTACCCTTTAGTATTTTTTCTTCATAGATGGATATGCAGATTTTAATGAACTAAATAAAATTGAATAATTTCTAACAAAACAGTTCCATTACAGCACTGTATCTTTTAGAGCACTGTCATCTTTTTCCCACTTAAATTTTAGTGTGAGCTTTCCCCATGTTAATAAATGTTCTTTAAAATGATTTTGAATGGGTGTATAATATTCCATTGTGTTATTAATAAATCTTGTTACTAAATCATAAGAATCTAGTACCCAGGCTAAATGAGACCAAGTGTTCAGCCCCCATCTGTGTCTGAACAAAGGGAATAATTTTATAGTTGGAGAGGTATCATAGTTGCTTATATGTTGTATAGCTCAAATATCAAAATATATCTTAAATGGATCCTATGCGATGAATATCTATTATTGTTATCATTAACATTATTAATAGTGATCACATATTGATCTCTATGTAGTAAGCCTCATGTATGTTATCTAGCCAACATTTGCAGCTCTTTGAAATGGATATTGTTATTCCCATCGTAGTGTAGTTAAAGAACTTGAGAGTTAAAAATAGAGGCTGAGTAACTCATGGTTAATGAATGACTTAGCTTGGATTCTACCTATCTAATTCCAGCACGGCGCTGTAGCCATTTAATATTATTAATAGATTCATCTGTACCTTTTCCTGAGTGTATTTATTTTCAGCCTATATACCTCCTGGATAACATGATTCATAATCAATATTTTCATTCCACACCTAGTCTGTATAATCTACTATGCTCCATTCTGTTGAGAAATAGAAGCAAAAGCCTTGGTCCTTGGTCAGGAGCTCCTTACAGTCTCACTAGGGGTGCAAAGCATAAGCATGTACAAAGTTTACATTAATAAAACACTTAAACAACTATACAAGCATGTATCCCATGATAGTACAGAAATAATTTCCAAATTGGTATTACAGTTCAGAGGAATGCCTTGTCCTTGTGGGATAAAAGATAGCCTAAAATATTCTACTATGTCCATAAGTGTCTATAATACAGAGAATAGATACCTGTTGGTTATCATAAAATATTCTCTTTTTTTGTTTGAAGACATGCCCCTTCATTTTGGCATTCCTGAATTTGTTAAAGAAACTCATGTTTGCTTTCTTGATTTTAAAGTGATTTTATTTGGCCATTATAAATTGTGTTAACCCTGGGGACTTACCAAGAGTCAATACTGTGTATGATCCCAGAGTCTGTTTCAGATAATCATACCCCAACACCTAACATAGCGGACTTTGGTAAAGTAGCACCTAAAAGTTATTTTATGGAACAAAATCATGTAGCCATTTTTCATGAATGCCTCTTCAAGCACGAAGGAATATAGTGCTAGCTCTATTTAGAGTGTATAAGTTATCTATGAGACCCAACCCACATTTTAATTCTGACTCTTAGACCAGTAGTGTAACCGGAGTTCTAACTCAGTGTTGCGCAACCCCAAAGGGCCTGCCATTTTATCATTCTATCTTGTCTCTGATTAAATACCTTCTTTGCGTAGATCTTTATAGAACATAGAGATAGATCTAATCCTTCTAATGGCCTCATAATTTTGTATAAACCTAGGCAGATAATCATACAGGGGATATGGGATTTAGGGAAATTCATTCTGTCAATAATCATGAGTGGAAATGTAGAGGTCATTGTGGCATTATACATAATTCCTTTTCATCTTATTATATATTGGCTTAAGACATAAAATGTGTACAAATGTGAGAAACGTGCATTAGATAGTTATTTATTTTTCTTTGAATACTTCCTCTATAAAACAAATTGTTGCAGATGAAAATGCTGGATGGTTAGTCTCATTCATGAGGATTTGGGACCTGCATTGTGAAGGACTTGAGTAGAAACATAGAACTTTGGGGCTGAAAGTTCATTAAATCCAGTGGTTCTGAAACTCACCTGTGCACCAGAGTCCACCTGGAAGGCTCAGTGAAACACAGCTTGCTGGGCCCTACCCTCCAAGCTTCCAATTCATGAGGTCTTTGGTGAGGACTGAGAACATGTATTCTAACATGTTTCTAGGAGATACTGATGTTGCTGCTTTGGGAACTATGCTTTGAGAACCACTGCTCTAGTTTGAGGCTTTCTTTTTATAAATAAGAAAATTGAGGCCACACAAGAGGTCATCCATGTACATGTATATACCAGATCCTGTCCCTTCACTGCTAAGAATGCTTCTGTGGTTTCTTGTCACACTTAGAATAAAATCCCAAATTGTTATTATCCAGAAGACTTTGCATGCCCAGTCCCTGCCCATTTCTCCACACATGATCCCTATAGAGGTTTATTTTACTTTATTCTAGTATTCAAGGACCATGTTCTTATTTTGGCATAAAAAGAAACTAATGTGGGCACATGGCATAGAGCACAGAGTGAAGGTTTGACTTTTTTTAATTTTTAATTAACATATAATGTATTATTAGCCCCAGGGGTACAGGTCTGTGAATCGCCAGGTTTACACAATTCACAGCACTCATCATAGCACACACCTTCCCCAATGTCCATAACCCAACCACCCTCTCCTTACTTCCCTTCTCCCTGGCAACCCTCAGTTTGTTTTGGGAGATTAAGAGTCACTTACGGTTTTTCTCCCTCCTGATCGTATCTTGTTTCATTTATTCTTTTCCTACCCTCCAAACCCCCCACTCTGCCTCTCAACTTCCTCATATCAGGGAGATCATATGATAATTGTCTGTCTGAATGACTTACGTTGCTCAGCATAATACCCTCTAGTTCCATCCACTTCATCGCAAATGGTAAGATTTCATTTCTTCTGATGGCTGCATAGTATTCCATTGTATATATATACACCATTTCTTCTTTATCCATTCATCTGTTGATGGACATCTAGGTTCTTTCCATAGTTTGGATTGTGGACATTGCTGCTATAAAAATTCAGGTGCACGTGCCTCTTCAGATCACTACACTTGTATCTTCAGGGTAAATACCCAGTAGTACAATTGTTGGGTCCTGGGTAGCTTTATTTTCAACTTTTTGAGGAACCTTCATGCTGTTTTCCAGAGTGGTTGCACCAGCTTGCATTCCCACCAACAGTGTAGGAGGGTTCCCCTTTCTCCGCATCCTTGCCAGCATCTGTCATTTCCTGACTTGTTAATTTTAGCCATTCTGACTGGTGTGAGATAGTATCTCATTGTGGTTTTGATTTGTATTTCCTTGATGCCAAGTGATGTGGAGCACTTTTTCATGTGTCTGTTGGCCATCTGGATGTCTTCTTTGCAGAAACATCTGTTCATGTCCTCTGCCCATTTCTTGATTGGATTTTTTGTTTTTTGGGGTGTTGAGTTTGATAAGTTCTTTATAGATTTTGGATACTAGCCCTTTATTTGATATGTCATTTGCAAATATCTTCTCCCATTCTGTCAGTTTTCTTTTGGTTTTGTTGACTGTTTCGTTTGCTGTGCAAAAGCTTTTGATCTTGATGAAGTCCCAATAGTTCATTTAGGCCCTTGCTTCCCTTGCCTTTGGCGATGTTTCTAGGAAGAAGTTGCTGCAGCTGAGGTTGAAGGGTTGCTGCCTGTGTTCTCCTCAAGGATTTTGATGGATTCTTGTCTCGCATTGAGGTCCTTCATCCATTTTGAGTCTATTTTCATGTGTGGTATAAGGAAATGGTCCAGTTTCATTTTTCTGCATATGGCTGTCCAATTTTCCCAACACACAGGCCCAGTTTTATATCATTATACTACCTTCCATTCCAGAATAGCACTGTAGGTGGATTAAATATGTGCTTCTAATAAAATTTCTAAATACACCACCAGCAAGTATCATTTCATACTTAAAAAAAATAAATGAGGAGGGTATTTTTTAGAAATGTAAGGATGATACAACATTAAAAATATATTAAGTTTGATGTAAATGATAATTATATTAAAGATAAAGGAGGAAACACATTACTTAAATACATAAATATTTGATATAACCAATATATATTGATTAATAAAAATAATCTAAACAAACTTAGATGGGAATACAATTTTTATTTTGAGAATAGGAAGTTATCAAGAACGTATAGCTAATATCCTATCTATTCGATTAGGAATAAAATAAGGATACCCAGTATCACTTGTTTTTATTGTTGCAGTGGAGAGGCTAGCCAATAGAATCAGAAAATATTTTTTTTTTTGGAAAAAAAGATGCATAAGGGTTGGCGAGAAAGACTGGAATTTCCTTATTTATAGAAACTTTATGAGGGACTGCTGGTAAACTAAAAGTCATATCAGCAAGTTTTTTGAATAGAAGATAAACATATAAGCTAAATTAGCTTTCTCTATAATTATAGTTACTAGTTAAAATGTAAAACATAGAATTCTATATATCATAGCAATAAAAATATAAAGTAGTAGTGAATAAAAAGATTCAAGACCTTTATGAAAAATGATAAAATATTATTGAAGACTATAAAATAAAGCCTTGAATAAATCATCAGTATCTTTCATGTTCATGCAAGAGTCATTTTCATAAAGATGCCAGTTCTCCCAAAATTATTTCATAAATTCAGTAGAATTCCACTCAAATTTCAACAGAATTTTTCATCAATCCCGACACAGGTGACCCTGTAAACTCATATGTTAAGTTCAAGGTCCAAAATAGCCAAGACAGTTCTCGAAGGAGGAGGAGAGAATAATAGAAAAAAGACTTGCCCTACCAGATATTTTGACATATTTTATACCCATAGTAATTGGGATAATGTGACATAGACACATGGACCCGTGGGACAGAATAGGGCTCAGGGACTGTCATACAACATTGAAAGCTGATGCCTTGGCCAGGCTGATGTTACAAATCAGTGGTTAATGAACAGACTAGTTAGTAATTGGTGCTGGGATAATTGGTTATCCTTATGGAGAATAAAATTAAACCTCAATTTACATGAGACATGAAAATAAATTGAGAGTATTTAAAAAAAATTAACTGTGAAATGTGAAACTTAAAAATTTTAGAAAGAAATAAAGGAAATAAATAGTTCTACGACTCATGAGTGGAGATTTCTTTTAAAAAGTCAAAAAGAAAGCACAGACCATAAAGAAATATTGATACATTTGATGGCAATTAAGTTTAAATTTTGTGTTTAAAGAGAAAGGTGATTAACAATAGACAAGCCACAGAGTGGGAGAAACTATTGGCAATGAATGTAGTATTCAAGGGACTGGTATTGTAAGTGGTATAAGAAACTCTTCTAAGTCAACAAAAGAAAGACAACCCAACAGGAAAATGAGGAAGGGTTATGAATAAGCAGATCCTCGATGCCGAAATCAAAATGGATACTAACACGTAAAAGGAGTTGCAGCCATCCTAGTAATCTTGACAGTGCAAAAGCAAATGATATGTGCTATTCCTTCAAATTGCCCAATTAACAAAAATTAATAATTCTGATGATATTAAGTGTTGGCAAAGAGGAGGAACAAGGAGAACCCTCATATGCTAAATGGTGAGAGTGTAATTAGGGATGCCACTTTGGAATGCAGTCTACTCTTAAAGTTGAGCATGACCTTAGGCCTAGCAATTACATATCTATGTAAAAAACTCTCAAATTCACATTCAGATAATTACTAGAATATATATTGGAACACTGCTTGCAATATAAAAAAGAAAAAAAAGAAAGAAAGAAAGAATCTAGATCAGCAGAGAATGCCTGAATGGATTGTGGTATTTGTGTACAATGGAATCCTATCCCTAAAGGAGCAGCGCATGTAGCAATGTTGGGGAATCTCAAGAAAATAATCTTGAATGAAAACAGAAAATTATGGAATAATGTACAGAATGATACTATTTATGTCAAGTTTATCATCATGTGAAAAGTGACTGGGTTCAACACACTTTATGTCAAGATCTTCATTTACTATATAAGGAATATAAAAACTTGGATGGGCGTGATGACTATCCCCGTAAAAAGTTTACTTCTGGGGAGAGAGGGGAGTGTGGCTGCTGCAACAGGGGTTTATGTGCAGCTGTAATACTTTATTTCTTCAAAATGAATCTGAAACAAATGCATCTGAATGTTAAGAATTTATTTTTATTTTTATTTTTTTTAAAGATTTTATTTTATTCATTTGACAGAGAAAGAGATCACAAGTAGGCAGAGAGGCAGGCAGAGAGAGAGGAGGAAGCAGACTCCCTGCGGAGCAGAGAGCCCGATGTGGGGCTCGATCCCAGGACCCTGAGATCATGACCTGAGCCGAAGGCAGCGGCTTAATCCACTGAGCCACCCAGGCGCCCCTGAATGTTAAGAATTTATAAAAGCCAGATTTGTGTACATGGATATTTATTCTTCCCTTATTTCTACTTCATTGAATGTTGTATTTCAAAATTAAGTAGAGAACTGCCTAGGCTCTCTGAGATGTGGATGCTGAGTGTAAAACCAGGTTTATTCCCTAAGTTCTTGCATGTCTTGCTCTCAATAGGACCAGTGAAAACTGTATATGACTGCATAGCATAACTATTCAGACTCTCCAGGAAAACATCGAAATTGTAAATGCTAAATTCTGAAATATCAAGTTTCAACAGTAGACATACAAAACCGACTAAGGACTTAAAGAATAAAAATGAAGATGAAACAAAATAAAAGCAATTTGATATGGAAATCAGAAGAAGATACAATCTTTTCCTGCCCCCCACCCCAAAATCAGACCCAAGATTGACATTAGCCTTTGTGAAGGATTATCTGTCTATATAAGCAACCTCCAGCCTAGAAACCACACGGGGTAACATAAAGCAAAATGAAACAAAACTGCTCCTGTGGAGGAAAAATACTTCACAACATGGCTGCACCTTCCCAAATACATCCTTCAGCTCCCCAAACAGCTTTTCCATCCTTGACCTTCTCATTGGAAACCTCTCCTTAAGCACTTACACACAGCTCTGCAAATGTTAGAGTGACATTTGGACTAGGCTTGCGTGATCAGCTTGCCCGTCGTCTGGGCTCCCCCACGGACCTGCTAGGCTACAACACAGCAGTAATAGCCTTGCAGGCCTCACCTCCCAGAGCTAGCAATAACATTTACCAGCTACAGTTTTCTCTGTCTTCAAATATTTCTTCTGGCCCATGTGACCGTGATCCCGCTCCTCCATAGACTGAGACCTGAAAAGAGTGGTTTAGGGAGAGAAGAGCCCTCCTTTAAGAACTTCTAACATTTATCTTTCAACAGAGATTTTACTTGTGTTTTAATTTGGCTTCCCTCCTAGGATTCTGAGATGTTTGGGAAAAATTAATTACTAAAGTTGTACACCTGTAGCGGGGGACACGCCTTCGATTATTCTCATGTCAGCAGAAGCTCTGAAAAAAAAAAAAATCTCTCCGGTTGGTGAAGAATCAGATCTGAAATCCTTAGGAATCCAGAGTTGGCTAGGAAATTGTGCAATTATTAATCACAACCATAGAAGATAATTTTGGAGCCTTGCTACGCTGAACAGATTCTCAGACCTGGGTTAGTCAAGACTTAAAGAAGTCAAGATGGCTGTTTTTGTTTGTTGTCTCTCCTGTGCCTGCACAAATGAACCAGTGAATGAATGAATTCATGAGAAATGAATTGAATATCCTCTTAACAACCTAATGAGTCATGTGCTAATATCCTTACTTTACTAATGAGGACGCTGAGGCTCAGAGAGATGAAGTTGCTTGTCCATTTACAAAGCTAGCAAGTGTCAGCCTGAGAACTTATTGCTCTGCTATAATCTGAATATAGAGAGGCACATGTAAGTCAGCAATGTGATCATAAGCACTATCAAGGAGAGTCAAAAATGAACCGGAATGCAATAGAATTCCAGTTAATAAATGTAGAAGGAAAGAGGGCAAGAGAGAATCACCACCAGGCAAATGCTACTACTAAGTGTTGCCGATAAATTTCGCTGACGGATACTAAAATTAGTGGGTAAAAAGTTTGGGATAAACCTTTTTTTTGCATAGACACAAAATATGTTTCCTAAGACACTTATCCAGTATGAAGGAAAAGGCAGTTATTTAACAGTGAAAAGACCTGGGAGATTAACCAAGTAATCGAGAAAACATCACCAGTAACAAGACATGTCAATATTACGAACCCGTTGAAACAAGGCACGGAGAAGGACACGGGATTCTCAGAGGAATCCTTCTTGCCCAAAATGCATAATGTTACTCCACTCATGAGAAAACATTGGACAAAACCAGATTAGGGTTGTTTGATAAAATGTCTGACCAGTATTCTCTAAAAGGACGTGAAGGACAAGGAAGGATTGAGAAACTATTACAAAGTGGAAAAGACTAAGGAAAAATAAAACCTAATTCAGTGTGGATCCTGGAACAGAAAAAAAGAGGATTAGTGAAAAAAGTCATAAAATTGAACTAGTATCTAAAGTTTCTTAAAAATGTTATACCAATGTGAATTTCTGTTATTCACAATGATACTGTGGTTACGTAACATGTTAGCATTAGGGGAGGTAGGGCGAGAAGTATTAAGGGAATGCTTGGTACAATTTTTGCAAGTGCTAAGTAGAGAAATTTGGAAAAGTAGGTAAGTTTGAAATAAAATGTTTCAAACAACAACCCAAACAAAATGACACAAAAAATGAATAGGAGATACATTTGCCGTCAGATTTGCTTGCAGTGTTCAGAGAGAACCAAAGCTGTCAACTAAAACAGAATGCACACAAAAACTGTCTTGTAGACGCTGTGTGTGATGTGTGTACACAGCATATAGAACGGGGCTGCAGAGAAGGAGTGGTCCGTTTTTCTGGGAAAGGAGTGCAGTTAGCTGGGATAGGTTTCATAGAGAAGCTGGTGCTCGAGGTGTCTTGTTCACCCACCATGTTTTTTACTGAGCCAGGCACTCAGCGGGGGAAAGAGCTACAGAGTAGTAAACAAAAGGGAAAAGGTACCTGCTTTCATGGACTTAAATTCTAGGAGGAAGAGTAAGATGATCACATGAACAAAAGAAAATAAGATATTCTAAGTGCTGTGATGAGAAATAAATGAGCTAATGTGATAGACTAGCCTGGGGAGAAGGGCAGTGAGAGAAGGTGATTGGGGAGTACCTTTCTGAGAATATGATAGTTAAGCTATGTGGGCCAGGGCCTGCATGAGATGAAGCCAGCCATGCAGAAAAGATCGAGGAGCAGGTAGCTCCATGCTGAAGGACAGGTTGGCTGAGTCCTCCAACATGAGAACAATCCTATATGTTTGTATTGAAGGTAACGAAGGGGGGCCGGTATGCTGGGCTGTGAAGGACAAGGGGAGAAGAGTAGATGAGCTATAGAAGCAGGTGACCAGGTGGTTTGAAGTCAAAATTGGCACACTCTTGAGTCAAAGGTGGTACAATTAATAATTTCATCAGGACAACAGAAGTGAAATGGAACTCTCTCGGCCAAACCTGGACATATGGTCACCCTATAGAGAAGAAACAAATCATGTAGGACTTTCAGTCATGCAAGGAGTATAACCATTCTAAGTGCACTAGGGAGGCATGAGAGCATATAGCAGGGGAAGGAGGG
The DNA here is from genome assembly GCF_922984935.1 of Meles meles. Taxonomy (NCBI): domain Eukaryota; kingdom Metazoa; phylum Chordata; class Mammalia; order Carnivora; family Mustelidae; genus Meles; species Meles meles. Next base: position 132,814,293 of record NC_060071.1, on the reverse strand, counting down.
ATAGCTCTGACTGTTGTATGGAGGGTTGACTATGGAGAGCAACAAATGAAAGAAGAAGGGATCGTTAGTGGTCTAGCTAGAACACAGAGGTTTTGGGGTCTTGAGCTCAGGGAGTCGACATGGAAAAGGAGAACACTGCCACATTCTTACAGTTTTGAAGGCAGAGTCAATGAGCCTTGCTTACTCTTAGTAGACAGGCGAGAATTTGCCAGGTGGATAAGGAGTCTAAAAGGTTCCATACAAAGGTAGCAGTGAGAACAAAGCCACAGGGACAGGGTATATTCTAAGAGTCAGTAGTGAAGGGCAAAAGTGAACGGGCACAGTGGGGTGAGGCAAGGAGGCTGGAGAGATGACCAGGCCAGATCATTGAAGATTCAGAATTCAATGCTGAATCAGTGCTAGTATGTACTCTGGTGCCCTTGAAAGCACTAACCTTGAATTCGACATGATTTGATTTGATTTTTGTTTTGAAAATGACACTAGCTAAACTATAACAGAAAATAAAAGGATAAAATTGAAAGGAAAAGAAAACTCCCGAAAACAGAGGTAACTTTCAGCTAGTTAGAGAAATAAACAAGAAACCAGAAACATTTCGAGGGTGGTACAATACAAGGAGGGAACTTGAAGTTTTTAGAAACTGTCCACCCATTCATCAGACAAACCCTTGATTGTCTAGTGGTTTGCAATATAACTAAGTGTTGACTCAGGATGGCTGAACAGTGACTTTGAGTCAGGAAGAATCTCCAAGAGGAAAACTTTAGGGACAAATTAATGTCATGTACCATGTCCCTTCCTTCTTCTGCTTCAGGGCTGTTCTTGGCTCACTTATTTCTAAGTTTTAGCAGTATCTCTCAGACTGCTGTGCCTCACAAGCAGTTTTGGCAAGCTGAGCATCGTGACAGAGCCAGATAACTTTTCCCTGTAGACTTAAAAACTCATCAGCTGTGGGCTGGTAATATAATTTACAGTATACTTTGCCAGCCCTATAAAACAACTTTCTGTTTGCAAGGGAATGGGGCCCTGACAAGAAGTGTTTCTAGCTTAATCTGAGCTGTGTTTTCTATTGTTGCTGTAGTAGGAGCCTGTGTATGATGTGTGCTAGTCTTCGGCTGGGCAGCTACAAGTTTCATTTCTTCTTGGTAAGCTGAGTACAACATCGGGCTTTGCTTTATATCCAACCCTATAGCCTATATCTTAGGTGATGGTAGCTCTGGTATGTACCTCCATCTTTTGGGACAAAGGAACTGAGACATTCCTTCTGTTGGATATTCCACAACCATGGTTTACATCTTGATGACATTATCTGATGTCTTACTCTTCTAGATAAAGTTCTTATCAAATGATATTCCTAGAAGGCTTGAAAATGGGAAAATCTGAGATATGTCACCCCTGTATATGTAGCCAAATGGTGATTATCTTCCTGCTATTTATTTTTCTCCTAAGTGTACTTGCCATTATATCATCATAGGCTAACAAGGTTACTTGTATTCAGTCATTACCCCAGGTGACAGTAGGTAAAATCAAAGCTCCACGAAGTAGGAACTTCTGTATTGTCCATCTCTAGATCTCTTGTCTAGAAGAGTACATGGGAACATAATAGATACTCAGAAACAATGTGTTGAATAAATAACGTCCAAGTATTGACAAATATTGGCATAGCAAGTCTGCCGTAACGATTTGGAAATGAATACTGCAAATGATGTAGTCTCCCAGGAAGACCATGTTCTCTCGTGAGTTAGCCAGCAGGTTAATGAACTGATGTGTCAGCCTGGGGCATTACATAGGATCTAACATTCATTTTAATAATATCCTAAGAGTTGCAAAATTATATGGAATTCAATTCCAGGGGCAGTGTATTAAGATGGTCAACTCTAGATTCTACTGTGAAAAATGGAGAGTTGTGCGATTTCCCGCTGCTAATTCTCTTTTTGCTCCTAGTCACATCTACTAGAAGAGAGATCTTTTATTTTTTATTTATTTATTTATTTGGTTTTTAAGATTTTATTTATTTATCTGACAGAGAGAGAGAGAGAACACAAGCAGGAAGAGTGGGAGAGGGAGAAGCAGGTGCTCTACTGAGCAGACAGCCCGATGCGGGGCTCGATCCCAGAACCCTGGGATCATGACCTGAGCTAAAGGCAGACGCTTAATGACTGAGCCACCCAGACGCCCCAAGAGAGATCTTTTAATTCATGTCTTGTGTGCATTGAATTCAATATCTGGCACTGTCATAATTATTTTTGTACTCCCATTCTATAGATGACTCTGCTTAAGTGATGTTGGAAGTAGCTTATCTTTCTTTTTTTCTCTCTCTCACACACACACAATATATATATCGTGTGTGTGTGTATATATATATACACACATATATGCACATATGTGTGTGTGTGTATATATATATATGTATATAAACATGTATGTATATCAACAATGTTCTGAAACAGGTATCTCAATAGACCTATATTGTTAATTTTATACATCCTGATGGATTTTGGAAGCAGGATCCCAAGTAGAAAAAACGAAGGGGTCTTTAATATCTCTGTAAGGAAAAAAAGGATTTTTATATATTATTTCCATTTCCTTAGTTATGAAATAAAAAGCTTTGAATGTAGGTAAATTTTATGTTTATAACTGTAAAGTTTTGTTCAATTCAGAGAAAATAATCTGACAACTTCTATGCTACTTTTTTTTCTGTTAAGGTGACAGAATGATTCTCCTTTAATTAGTCAGTTGGACTTTTAGAAATTTCTTCATTGGTTTGACTTTCCTAGAAAATTTAATTTATATTTCCAGACAATTTGATTTTGATTCATGTTGAAATAATGGCTCAGTCTCTTTTTGGAAAAAAATACTTATAAAACTGAGCTTGTTGAGGTGGTGCATTGTGGAACAGTTAACCAGTAGAAAGTGTATTTTCTGACCTCAGTCAGTCATCCTAGTTGATGGTTCAGAGATACAACTTTATTTAAATTTTAGTAACCAGGTATCAATAATAATGAGGAAAAATGTATTCTCTGGAATCCTGGCAAGAATGTATGATAGAGAGGGGCAGCAAACTTTGGGCAAAAATGACAGTCTACAGAATAGTGTTGTCTGTCTTTCAGAACAAATAGCATAGCTAGAATACCAGGGTCCATCACTGAACATAGTCTGCCCATGATTGCTGTGAGCCATGCTTACCATCAAAAGTATTAACAAAACCTCTAACTCTGGGGTTCTTGAGTGTTATCTTTACCATGATTTTAAAGTAGACTCATTGGGTAGGAAATGTGAGAACAGAAGAAAGCAGAAGGGCTGCTTTATTTCTTTTATTTCTCTGCTTGATCAAAGTAGACTTTATAATGAAGATGGATACAAAGTGCTGTAATTATCACTTTGTAATTACATTCCACTTTACAGTTTGCAGTGCTGTCTCAAACACATTTTCTTATATGATTTTTAAAATATTATTCAAGATTTACACAAGGGAAAGGGGAGGACAGAAAATGTGTGGCTTTCCCAAGATTGCATGCCCATAGGAATTGGAACTGGGAGTAGAATATGGATCTCTTGACATCTAGGCTTTTTCTAATGACGAGTGCTACCTCTGATGTGACAGTATCCTCACATTAAAGCAATGGGCCATCTCTAGACATCAGGGAGATTAAAACACATATGTTCACATACACATACAACATTCAATAAGCACCTTTACTATATTTGGATATTTTCACATTCATGCTTCAGGCTTCACCTTTGTGATGGATTACTTTTTGCAACTCATTCTCGGCCCTTCTCCATTCAGCTTTGAACCATGAAAGGTTATCCTGTATGGATTCCATTAACAGGCTCCTTTGACTTCTGTATTCTAGTTGAGTTTAACCAAAGGGAAGCACACAAGGACGATGAGAAGGAACAGTGACAGTGAAGTCTGAATTTTTAATTTTCTCTTTCTCTCCCTGTAAAAATGACTACCAACTGGCTCTTTATAACAAGGTTACAGCTCTTGTGAGGCATTTATGACTCTCTCTCTCTTCCTCAGAATTCTGGAAAATGACTTTTCCCTTGCTTCATGAGGCCAAAGGTAGTAAGGGAAGTTGCTTTCAATAGCCTTGAATACCGCATTACCCCTTGGAACTTTCACTGTGCCTTACCTATACTTCTGTAAATATTTGCCTTCATTAAATTTTCATAATATGGCACAATTTGAGTGGACTCTTTGCTATTAGCATCCTGACTGATTCAGTTTTATTATTACATGTTATAAGTGGGGAAATGGAGGCCCCCAAATGTTTCACGGTTAGTTAGATAACATGAAGATTTAGGATTTCACCCCAGTCTTCTAACCCCAAGCTTACACACTCACAGTGACAGCACACTGGACAATGATTCTGAATAGAGAGGCTAGTCTATATTGTAATTAGAGCTCTTTCTTTCTTTCTTTCTTTCTTTTATTAACACATAATGTGTTATTTACTTCAGGGGTACAGGTCTGTGAATCATCAGGCTTACACAATCCACAGCACTCACCATAGCACAAACCCTCCCCAATGTCCATCACCCAGCCACCCTATCCCTCCCACCCCACCCCCAAGCAACCCTCAGTTTGTTTCCTGAGATTAAGAGTCTCTTGTGGTTTGTCTCCCTCCCTGGTCTCCCATCTTGTTTCATTTTGTCCTCCCTACTCCCCATGACCCCAGCCCTGCCTCTCAGATTCCTCATATCGGAGATATCATTTGATATTGTCTTTCTCTGATTGACTTATTTCACTTAGCATAATACCCTCTAGTTCCATCCATGTTGTTGCAAATGGCAGGATCTTGTGGGGTTTTTTTGATGGCTGCATAATATATATATATATGTATATATATATCACACTTTCTTTATCCATTCATCTGTTGATGGACATCTAGTCTCATTCTATAGTTTGGCTACTGTGGACATTGCTGCTATAAACACTTAGGTGCATGTGCCCCTTCAGATCACTACATTTGTATCTTTAAGGTAAACACCCAGTAGTGCAATTGCTGGGTCGTAGGGTAGCTCTATTTTCAACTTTTTGAGGAACCTCCATGCTGTTTTCCAGATTGGCTGCACCAGCTTGCAGTCCCACCAAAAGTGTAGGAGGGTACAATAGAGCTTTCTTGAATGGACTCAGAAAATAATTCTCAGAAACCTACCACTGCCTTTTACCAATAGTATGTTTTGAAATTTCATAACATGTTTAAAAGATAGAGCTGTCTGGAAGAAAATTGGATAAGATTGCATTTGGTCTCTCACCACACTATTCTGTCTTTCTTTCACCAATAGAGTTAGCCTGAAAAGTAAGTCTTATCATGTTCCTTCCTGCCTAAAACCCTTCTATGTTGACTAATATCAAAACTTCTTAATTGTGACTATTCAGTCTCTTATAGTGGACCCTCTACATATATCTTTAGTTTTAACTTTACCACTTCAATCTAAATGCTTGAGTCCATATGAAACCACTATCGTGGTTCTCAGGTGGGTTGATTTTTATCTCCCAAGAAGCATTTGGCAATGTCTGGAGACATTTTTGGTTGTCATGACTGGAGGGAATGCTAATGGCGTCTTCACTTGGTGGCCATCAAGGCTACTTCTGAACATCTTACAGTGCACAAGACCCCTCCCACAACTTGAGGTTATCTGGTTCAAAGTGCCAGTATTGCCACAGTTGAGAAATCTGTTCTACATTAGGCACATTGAACCTCCCCATAACCATTTATCAGATGCTGTAATATATGATTTTATTCTATGCCCTTGTCAACTTTGCCCCTGTACATATGCTGTTCCCCCAGCTGGAAGGCCTTCCCGTCCCCACTTTGTTGTTCATTCTGTCTCATTCTTGAAACCAAGTTATACCCCTCCTCCCTAAAAACTCTAGACAAACACATAGACACCTGAACTAAGTTCCCACAGCACTTTGTTCATTCTTTAGTATAATAATTTACCTGTTTGTGTCTATAATTCCAACTTATCATAAGCTCATTAAAGACAGAAGCCATATTACATCCACTCCCATTTCAGCACAGTATTTGGCACATATTAAATATTAATCATTTAATGAATGAGAAAATATTTTTGCAAGCAGTGACTAGATTTATCCTGATGAATTGTGTTATGTTTAATTTTTATAAATTAAGTTACATTTGGAATTCAGTAGAAAAATTTGCTATTTAAGAAAAGCTGAATGAATTCTTTGGTTAAATAAATCTTTTATTTAAAAAAATATACATCTTTTAACAAACCAGAGTTTTTGTATCCCCTGTTAACCCTTCCTTCCTCCCTCTATCCATAATACTAAAAAAATATGCACATGTACATACCTGCATTTCTTTTTTTTTTCCTTTTTTTTTTCCATTTTATTTATTTTTTCAGTGTAACAGTATTCATTCTTTTTGCACAACACCCAGTGCTCCATGCAAAACGTGCCCTCCCCATTACCCACCACCTGTTCCCCCAACCTCCCACCCCTGACCCTTCAAAACCCTCAGGTTGCCCCAACCTCCCACCCCTGACCCTTCAAAACCCTCAGGTTGTTTTTCAGAGTCCATAGTCTCTTATGGTTCGCCTCCCCTCCCCAATGTCCATAGCCCGCTCCCCCTCTCCCAATCCCACCTCCCCCCAGCAACCCCCAGTTTGTTTTGTGAGATTAAGAGTCATTTATGGTTTGTCTCCCTCCCAATCCCATCTTGTTTCATTTACTCTTCTCCAGACATTTCTGCAAAGAAGACATCCAGATGGCCAACAGACACATGAAAAAGTGCTCCACGTCACTCGGCATCAGGGAAATACATACCTGCATTTCTTAAAGTGAAAAATGTGTATCAAAATTTTTGTCATAGCTTTATAGTGCTCTGTTTGGGGTAAGAGAAGCCCATATGCCTTATGTATTGGCAGCATTTTGAGAATGTGAAAGGCTAGTTCTTTTCAGCCTTGTCCACAAGAGGGAAGATATTGCCCTACATTAATTTTGTTGATTCCCCAGAACTGTTGGCTACTGTTGGGTCTGCTTGAAGCTAGAGATCTTTGTTGTTCCTGCTGCTGCAAAATACAAAATTAGAAGCTGGCAGGCATTCCTGTATAAATTTGCACACTGTTTAAGATCAACCCAGTTTGGGTGCAGAGGAAGCAATCTGTGTATTTGGGAGGTTTTGTCAGAATAAAACACACTTAAGGAGTGTATAAGGTCAATAGATTGATGAATGAGCAAGAAGATGCCTTGAAGGTAAAAAAAGAGAAGAGGGTGAGGGGAGTGATCATTTAATGGTACTTTTTATACAAGGTTGGCCATAAAAGTATCAGTAGGAAGATGGTAAGGAAAAGTTGCCTGCCAGAAATACCCTCTTTCAAGTTAAACAAAAAAGAATATGCCAGTTAAATAATCATTAGCCTCAAGTAAGGAAAGAAGTAGAACTCAGTGTCCTAGATCTCAAAAGGTAGGAGAAAGATAAATGATCTGAAAGCAAAGGCAAGAGGAAAGGTTAAGCAGGATGAGACCAAACCTGCCTCTGCTCCTCAGGTATGATACTGTCTAGTTGATAAAAGTATTGAAAATTTCCCCTAATACCTTTATAGAGAGAAGAGAAATAGACTGAGTAGATGTTCTTATCTGGTCCTACTTTTGAGTGAAGAGTAGTGGAAATGGCAGTGGTGGTAGTGGTGGGGGAACACATGTAACAGAAACAGACAGTGGGTCTGATAATAAAAAGATAAGTCATGAGGGATAAATGGATCAGTAGTCCTAATGCATCCCTCTCCATTGCCTTGGGACACACTCTGTAACCAGGTGGGGTCACTTCTGCTCCAGGCACTTAACAAAGCTTCAGAAATGAGAACACAGACTTGGCAGCTAAAAGAAGGTTGCACACAGTCTTGCCTGAGCTTTTCATTTCCCCCCTCATTTCATTCCCATATTTTACCATCTCTGAAGCTACAAAAAAATGAGTGTGTAAAGCTAAAAATATGAAACCTTTCAAATGTAGATGGATCTGGAAGTCAAGTCCCTGAACCTTTGTCTGAACAGTTAGAAACTCTGGACAGAGTCACCTGAGTATGAGCAGGAAAGTCAATGACATGAGAATGCAAATACAAAACAGCAGAAGAAATAAAATAAAATAAAAATAAAGGACATGATGTAGCTTAGAAAATTCTAAGAATTTGATCTAGAAGCAAATAAAGGACAGAAGAATTTCCCATGAGCTATATTCTGTAGCAGTATAGAATAACTTAAGAAATCTTAGCGCTACAAGAATTCAAAGGAAAAAATTTAAAACAAAGTAACTGAGTGAAAGGAAAGGGGAGATTATAGATGGAAGGGAGAAAAATGTGAGAGCCAAAACAGTGCAGTCACATAACTAATTTGGCAGAAGGGGCAACTTCTAAGTACTAGTCTCTATCTGAACATGAGGCAAAATCTTACACTCTCTGAACTGCAAAAGAAGTCTCCAATTCACACACATCTAACAGAGAAAGGATAAAAATTGACTACAGAGACTTAAGTATATATAGTATTTTACAAATAACTGGCTTATACTGACCTAGGGACAACATATAGGAAGGCAGGCTGAAAGATAAAAACAGGGAAATATCTGAGCAAGGAAATTAGAGCCGTCACACTGCCTGGAAAGTGTGAATCATGAAATTCATTCAGCCAAGGCATTAAACAAATAAAGAAATGAACAGACAACAAGAACTAGTTCTGGTGGTGGTAGGTGGAGGAGTGGGGAGCAGTACCCAGACTTACTACAGTCTATTACCAAAAATGTCCAGTTTTCAACAAAAAATTGTGAAACATGCATAGAAATGGGAACGTGTGACCCCCACGCAGGAATATATGCTGGAAATGGAAATTGCCTTTGAGGGGTTCCAGATGTTGGACTTAGCAGATAGACTCTAGGGAAGCTATTATGTTAAATATACTAAAAGGATTAAGGAAATTACACTTAAAGAAAAGGAAAGCAAGATAATCATTAAGAGTGAGTATTAATAAAGAGATACAAATTACATGTATATATATTATATTATTTTCAACTTCAATATTTCCATTTGGAGATATTATATACATAATACATAAATTGAGAGTTCAGAAGTGCAGGAATCCAAACAAAAAATTCACTAGAGCGACTCAAGAATAGATTTGAGTCAACAGAAGAATTGGCAAACTGGAAGATAGATCAAAAGAGATTATTTACAGTCTGAATAGAAGAAAGAAAATGAATAAAGGTAAATAAACAGAGTGCCAGAGAAATGTGGGGCACTGTTAAGTGTCTAACATATGTAAGATGGGAATGCTGGGAAGAAAGGAGACAGAAGGGGGCAGAAAAAATATTCAAAAATTTAATAACTGAAAATTCCCCCAATTTAATGAAAAACATGAATCTACACAGCAAAGAAGCTGAATGAACTCTAAGTAGGATAAATTCAAAGAGATATACATACAGACCCACTTAAATTAAACTGTTGGGAGCCAAAGATAAAGAAGAAATCTTGAAAGCAGGAGGAGGGAAATGACTTGTCACATACAAGCGTGCTGCCGTGAGATTAACAGTTGATGTCTCTTCAGAACAGTGGAGGCCAGGGGCAGCAAGACAACATTTGATGTGCTAGAACACAAAGAGTGTCAGTCATGATCCCTCTATCTGACAGTGCTGTCTTTTAAAAGTCAGGGTCAAATAAAGACATTCCCAGGTAAACTCAAACAGAGTTCACGGCTAGGATACCTGCCTAGTAGTTATACAAACTACTCACTGCTTTTATCCTTCATGGTGAGAGGAAATGACAGCAGACAGTAATTTGAATCTATGTGAAAAAACAAAGTGCTCCAGTAAAGGTAATTATGCAGGTAATGATAACAGACAACATAATTACCCATTTCTTTTTCTTTTTTTCTTAGCTGATTTAAAACACAATTGCATGAAACAATATCTATAAAATTGTATTGTTGGGCTTATAACGTATAGAATTGTGATATATTTGACAATAAACCACAAATGAATGAAGCTATATTTAAGAAAGGAAATGACACCAGATGGTAACTTGAATCTGCAAGAAGAAATGAAGAGAGACAGAAATGGTAAATAATAAGCTTAATTAAAAAAAAAAACTCCATAAATGTATTTGAGCTCTCCTTCTCTTTTCTTAAGAAGACGTGTTTTTTAAAAATTTCTCTTTGAAGATTTAATTAATTCATTTATTTTTGAGAGAGAGAGGGAGGAGAAGAGGGAGAAAGAGAATCTCAAGCAGACTCCCCATTGAGTGTGGATCCCAGTGCAGGCTGGACTTCACAATCCAGAGATCATGACCTGAGCTGAAATCAGGAGTTGGATGCTTAAACCAACTGGGTCACCCAGGTGCCCCCAGAAGACATATGTTTTAAAAGAGCAATCATTATAACACAGTATTGTTGGGTTTGTAACATTTATAGACATAATGTGGATAAGAATAACAAAATAAGGAAGAAGGGATGAGAGAGCTATGTAAGTAAAGTTTCTGTATCTTACAGGAATTGAGTGAGTATAAATATGAAGTATATTTTGATAAGATGTATATTGTAATTGTAATATTGTCTATTAGGGCAACCACTAAGAAAGTAGCTCAAAAATATAGTAAAGAATCATTAAATGAATGGAATTAGTATGTTAGGAAATATTCATTTAAGATGAAAGGAGATATTAAACAAGGAAAGAGGAACAAAATAGGGAAACTGTGTGAGTACTATTATGTGGGCATCCCGTGGTACGATCTTTCAAAACTCAGTAATCCAACAGGTTTAAGATTCTATAACTTTCCTTATTCAGACTCATTTTCTCCCTCAAAGTATTACTCTATTCATAGTGCTCCTTATGTTTGAAATTTTTTAAGCAAATTAATAAGAATCCTGGAATGGATTTTTTTTTTCAGCTGATTCTTGTATTAAATTTTCTGCTTCATCACACTCCCCTTAAAAAATACTAGGTTGATCAGGGGTGCCTGGGTGGCTCAGTGGGTTAAAGCCTCTGCCTTCGGCTCAGGTCATGATCAGGGTCCTGGGATCAAGCCTTGCATCAGGCTCTCTGCTCAGTGGGGAGCCTGCTTCCTCCTCTCTCTCTGCCTGCTTCTCTGCCTACCTGCGATCTCTGTCAAATAAATAAATAAAATCTTTTAAAAAAATACTAGGTTGATCATAGAACATACTCATGGAAATGCTCACAAAGGTACACATCGAGATGCAAACTTTTTTGTACCACTAGCTGTTTAACGACATACTCATATGAAACTTATTCTCTGATACTACCAATATTGACCTAAAGATGCATTTATTTATACATGCTCTGGCACTAGACATATCCAGAGGGATAAAAGTGACCATTACTTTTGGATTGTATTTAAGTTGAATACATCCTAACAACCATTTCATGACTCACTGAATAATCTCTTTTAAAAAGGAGTATGCATATGTGTGGGTGTGTATAGTGGAAGGTACATAGTAATAATGATAGTGTTCATAATTATACCAACATAAAGCATTATGCATATTCATATAACATATAAATGTAACATATTTAGAGATGTATTATCTATATTCGTATAATTTTCTATGTTCATAAATAATGTATAGTTTTAAATAATAACATGTATGTGTCACACACACACACACACGAACACCACACTCTACCATGAGTCACTATGGATATTCTTTCAGTGCTTAGAAACATGGGTTTGCTCCTAGCATAGCCCTCTTACAATTTGGCAGAATCGTTAAGGATAGAGCCACAAGAATCAGCCTGTCAGTATTCAACTCCCAACTCTACCACTTGTTAGCTGTGTGACCTGTTATCCTACAAAATCTAATACTGATACTGTCTTCTTTGTGGTGTTCTTGTAAGCATCCAGTGTCTTAATGCATGTAAAGGTCTAGAAAGCACCAGGCAAACAGGAAGTGCTCAATAAATTTTAGGTCTCATTTTTAATCTTCTTTGACTCTGTTCTTCCAGGAGATAGTTTCTTTCACATCTGGAGCATGTGTTAAATTGAGATTATGTTTCCCATCTAAGAATACACCTTCGTAATATATCTTTTATTGTGATAGTGTCTGCAACTGTTACACCTTTATTTGTGATCCTTTTAGAGTTTGCAGATGGTAATGTATGGCAATTAGCATGTCTTGGGTATTACCAGGTGATGGTTGCTTCTCAGGAATGAGCAAGTGTATTTATAAATAGGGCGGTGATATGATGATGACATAGACTATCTTGAGTGCATTCCATGTGGTTGGCCTGGTCTTCCCATTCTGATTTCTTTTATACGTGAGGGCAGAAAATGTCTGTTTTGTGCACTGTTACAGGCACAACACCAAAAAGAGTTCCTGGTGCACAGTATCAGAAATGAATGCTTCATGGTATTGCATGATCTAAAACCATTCACTTACGTCCCAGTATCTACCCAAGTCCACTGATTTTATTGCAATCTCAAAAACTGTTGTATAAGTACTTATCAAAATATGCTTAGTGCTTCTGTTAAACTGTTTTGTCTGAATATTCCCCTTCTTGACGAATCTGATACCATCTCCTCTTTCATTACAAACTAAGAGCATCTCGAACTCTACCCCACTTCTCTACTCACTTGCCGCAGTCTCTCGCCTCTGAGTGCCCCTATTACTGATGTATATATTTCCTGGGTTATTTAACCATTTTGTTTTAAATTTTTTAATTTTTTTATAAACGTATAATGTATTATTAGCCCCAGGGGTACAGGTCTGTGAATTGCCAGGTTTACACATTTCACAGCATTCACCATAGCACATACCCTCCCCAGTGTCCATAACCCAACCACCCTCTCCCTACCCCCCACCGCCCAGCAACCCTCAGTTTGTTTTGTGAGATGAAGAGTCTCTTATGATTGGTCTCCCTCCCGATCCCATCTTGTTTCATTTATTCTTCTCCTACCCCCTCATTTAACCATTTTTATACTCTAGTACAGTGAATTGCACATGCCATATCCCCTTTCAGAGCAAGGGCCTTTTCTGTTTCACTTTTAAACCCTCCATAGTACATGTAGGTAGGTAGAATTTGGCAAATATTTGGCAACAGCAAATATTTAATGAGGGCCTACTCAGGGCCAGATACTGAGCCCAGTGGCAGGTTGGTGTCGTAGGCTTTTAAGTGATTTTCTCTTCCTGTGTTCTCTAAAAATATCTGCTAAATGAACAATTGAACAAATTCACATTTGAGAAGCATGGTGGTGTAAACAGACCTAGGCTTTGTACTGGACATACTGGCTTAAAATCCAGGATGTCTGACTTCGAGATGTTAACATCTGCCTCCAGGAGCCTTGGTTTTCTGTTTGAAGTAGGAAGAGTAGATCCACATTGTAGCACAAAGTGAGTTAACACAATGGGGTGGAGTGGGGGTGCTCCTGGCCAAAGCGATTGCACTAGAGAAGGCATCAAACAAAAGCAAGTTTCTTCCTTCCTCAGAGAAGCACTATTTGAATAAAAACAGAATTACTGGGATATCATCTTTTTGTGTTGGTAGTTCTAGCTCTGTTTCTGTAGATCCTCTTTGAATGACTCAGACAAACTCATACAGTGCCTGGCCACTTAGGGCTGTGGGGGGACCAGACCAGGCTGCCGCTCTTTCCTCCTTCTAGAAGTTCTGACAAATGTCTGTTTGCTGTGGTGGTTCTAGATTGCTGCTTTCCTCCTGTTCTTCATGAAATACTTTCAGGAGGCTAAGTTTTGTTTCATGCTTTTTTTTTTTTTTTTTTTTTTTGTCTATAGCACATGGAATGAAATCACTTAATATTTGTGGGGGGCACTTTCACGTTTATGAAACATCTTCACATCCGTTATTTCATTTGGCACACTCGATAAGTTTATGAGCATGGTTCGGCAGGGACCTGTGCCATTGTATGCCTTGTAAAGGCAAACAAGGAAATAGGCCCTCAGAATTTCAGTGGGCTTCCCAAGGTCCCATAGCTTGAAAGTGGTGGCCACTGGAGGTCTATCCAACATGAATAACCTGGCTACAAATTTCATGCCCTCTCTACCCTACTGTCCTCACCCTGGAAGTCAAGGGAACCTCTGATATCCTTCATCCTGACAATCTCCTCCGTTCTTCTTTGCAGAGGCGTCTATCTTGAGCTACGATGGCAGCATGTACATGAAGATCATCATGCCCATGGTCATGCACACCGAGGCAGAGGATGTCTCCTTCCGCTTCATGTCCCAGCGAGCTTATGGGCTGCTGGTGGCTACTACCTCCAGGGACTCTGCGGACACCCTGCGTTTGGAGCTGGATGGGGGGCGTGTCAAGCTCATGGTTAACTTAGGTATCGTATGAAGTACCCTCCGCCACTTTGTTTGGGCTTGTCTTCCCTTTCTTTTCTGATTTTCATTGGTTTGATTGAATTCTTTGTTTGTTTCTTAAAAGTTAGCTGCTCACCTCTTGTTTAATAGACCAAGGATAAAACCCAACAGCAACAAACACCTTCTTCTTGTTTCTGCATGAGGTTTTGATGTCAATTTCTGGTTTCTGACAGTGGTGGTTTTTTGTTTTTGATTTTGGTTTTGGTTTTGGTTTTTTTTTTTTTTTTTTTTTTACTAGATTATTTATTTTTTAAGTTTCCTTTCTTGGTTTTTTGGAACCGGTTAGCTTTGTGTAAAACACGCTACTTTGGTCCATCTTTTGATCAATCACATTGCCATTAAGTCTGACTCCTTGGTCACCACTCAAAACAGTCAAAGCCGGGGGCAGAGATAAGACATCAAATGGAGGCAAAACGGGACATTGGGGTTGAAGAGAACTAAGCTTTGTGAGGAGGATGAAAGGTGCATTGTTTCTTTCTCCACAAATGGGGAATTCTGGGGCACTGCTATTTCCTTATGCTTTCTCCTGGTGGGGAGGACAAGTCAGATTGTTTCTGTTGTCCCATTGGAGAAATAATTCTGTAAGTTTGTAGAGTCTCTGACATGTGGAAGGAGAATGTGGTTCCTGATACGATCCCCTTTTTCCTTCCTAACATTCTTCCCCATCGTCTAGCAGCCCCTTTTATCCAGGTTGCCCTGTCCACTGTCACTCACCTATTCCTCCATCCTTGATATTGAAAAATTATGACAATTTCAAATTCTCAGCTTTATTGGGAGAATATCTGTTCTTCTACTATAATTACCTGTAATAGATACTTTGAAAACTCTCCTCCTGGTGGCATCACATTTGCTTCTGCTGATGACCTTGACTGATTTCTAACTGTCTTCTTTGAAGGATGGGAACCTCTTGATTTCTGGAAGGAAAGAAACCAACCTCATTTCTACTTGGTAGAAAGTCAGTGCCCTGTGTCAATAGGATGAGTGGTATGGCTGAGTCCAGCCTTCCTAAGCCAGGGATTTTGGGGGTGTATGTTTGGGTATAGAGCCTCTTTATAAAGATTCCAGTGAAATGGTTTGTCAGAGGCATGGGGAAGACATGACGGACAACTGTACCAGAAACAAGACCACATAAAACCTTAGCTGGCCTAGTGGGAAGGTGGAGTTTGGAATCCACACCAGTCTTACCTGCTGTCAGGTTGACTGGTCGCACTTGGAAGATGCCTACACTACGATCCTGAAAATCTCTAGGACACAGAGGACTGTTTTGAGCAGTGGCTTCACCTATGTCTTTTTTTTCTTCCAATTTGTAGCTTTTACAACACTCTGCCCTTTTCTTGTCCAAGCTCATTTGATTTCTGTTGTCAGTGTGTCTGTTGGTTTTTCTTTGGTGTGTGTATGTGTGTGTTTGGTTATTTCGAGTTTTGTTTTTCTTTTCGCTGGATCTTTGTGTTCTTGAGTTTTCAGTCCTTCCCACCATCAGCCATGGTAAATCAAAAGATGGTATTCAACCCTTCAAAGGCCCAAAGCCTGCGGCCCGCACAGCAAACAGCCTTGAGAACAGAGCGTACTGAGCAGCCTGCAGGGGCTGGCATACCCCCGTCCCTCCCGCCTCCCTTCCCTGCACCGTCCTCCCTACCTCCCACAAACCAACCAAACAGTGTGTATAACCTAAAACCAACAACCAGTAGCTGATCATTTACTTTCCTGAAAAATAGCAGAAGAAACTTAAAAATTAAATAAAAACAAATAAACAACAAAATGAACATAACATCCTAAATAGTTCACAGAAAAAGATGAAGACAGTTTTTAACTCTACATCTATTTCAGAGTAAGAGAGAAGCATGTATGCAAGCATGATTAGCCCCGTGGGGTCCCAGGGAAATGTATACCATCGCTAAACAGAAAATAGATGTTCCTTCTTAGACATTGTTTTATAAAATGAGAGAGCCGATGGTGGTAGTTTTCATATCTCAGAAGGAGATACAAGTGGGGGAAGATAAAAGGGGATGAGGAAGGAAATGGACAGATTCTCTCTCTTATACACACTCACACACAAACATGAACACATACACGCACATGCGGTTAGTAAGAATTCCCATGTGTATTCCTAGAAACATTTTTTCTGTTTGCCCCAAATCTAGGAGAAGTGCCTCTCAAAAAAACTACATTTGCCTCTTGATTCCTTTTAGCATACACTCAGTCTAACTCCTCCAAAGCTGAGATATCTTAGGCACGATGGAGTTGGAGAGCCCTGTACTTTTCAGAAGCAATAGTGACTTCTTTTTTTCCCTGAAGAGTGTGGTTCACCAGAACGACTGGTTTGAATTTACTTACATTACTTTCAAACCTAACCTGGAAAACCGAACTGAAATTCCCTGTGCTTATGTATACGAAACTCTTTACATTCATGCTTTGTTTAAAGGTTCTCTTTCCCTTCCCTCGCCAAAATATACCCTTGCGTGAATGTTTTCTCCCTATATGAGTTCATATTTCTCTTTCCTTCATTAGAGAAGAAAACATCTCTAAGGAGGGTTTGCATGCACACTTACTCCAAAAGAACTAATTTCAGGTGATCATTTTGTTCACCATTTCAAGTATGTCTCCTTTCTAGCCTATGCACAAATGATAATACAGTTTGTTTCAAATTGGTCATGCATATACGCTCATGATGTAAAGCCTAGTATTTCTCTGATGTAATGTATCCATCTCCTAAATGTCCAGAAGACTAGGCTTTCCCAAGGGCCTTGCTCTCTGAAGACAACCAGGTGTGGTAAGAGCTGGTGTCAGAAAGGTCTTACAACACACAGTCCGTTTTTGAAATCTTTTGATCCCTTATGATTAAAAATACAATAATAACATTTTATGATTATAGTACATTTAAAGATTTAAAAGCCTTATTTCAGTCAGCCAGTAATCTTGTGAGATAAACCAGGGAAGTGTTTTTATGCTTTCTTTCACATATGTGAGACAAAGAAAGAAATGTAGGACTTTTCAAAGCTAACATAAAAAGTCCATAGTGGAGCTCAGACTAGAACCTGGATTTCTAAAATGCTAAATCAACATGGGTTATCTGTTATCTCCACAGGTCAATCCTGTGTGGCTCAATGATGTGGCAGTCTTGATGACTTCTCACTGCTTTCATGATGGTTACCTTTGAAACATGCCCAGAGGGAGTCTTTGTTCTGTAGTGCCTGGTTTGAATTAAGCCATACAGCTGAGAAGTCAGTCAGCATTGGCATCTGCTCATGGCCTTTTGGAATCCTCAGCAGAATGCCAGCAAGCCTTCTGCAATGGTGGAGGCCCGTAGGGAGTATCATGCAGTTTGGTCAATGGCATTCAAATTCTCCAGATGCTTTCTCTCTGGCAACGCGGGCTTACTGACGACTGTTTACAGTGTGCACTGTTGAACACACACAAGTCCTAGAAACTTTTACCTCTTCCATGCTCTCCATCCAAAGCTTACTCATCTAGAAAATAATAATCTCTCATTTACTAAAATAAAACAAAAAAAATCTAAATGAAACAGGATGAACAACACAGACATATACAGACAAGCAAACACCCCTCGGGTACCTTGCCGAGGATAAGGTAGAGACTGAACTTTGGCTGCTACTCAAGATAGATCTAAGGGAAGTTGCTTTCCCAGCCCAATTCCCTGGATTCACTTTTCATGAAAAAAATACAACCTCATTATCAAGAATACCGTCTCAGAGCCTATGATCAATGCACTGGGATGGATTTTTTTCCCTTGATCTACTTATTCTTCAGGTAAAGTGTCCAAATAATCTGTCACTTCTTGGCTTAATCAGTTGTCCACACTCTGGAAAGCTCCAAGTCCTCACACTGGTTTAGAGACATCTTTCAGTTCATGGAACCACTTGAGTGAATCCAGCACCTCTCTCTAGACTGAGTCCTCATCTAAAAATAAAATCTTCAGGGCACCTGGATGGCTCAGTCCATTAGGCATCTGCCTTCTGCTTAGGTCATGATCTCAGGGTCCGGGAATCCAGCTCTGCGTTGGGCTCTATGTTCCTTGGGAAGCCTGCTTGTCCTTCTCCCTTTACTCCTCCCCCACCCTTGTGCACTCTCTTAAATAAATAAATAAATAAATAAATAAAACCTTAAAAAAATAAAATAAAAACTAAAAATAAAATTCTCGACAGCATAGAAACAAAGGAAGACAACCCTCTCTTGTTGACGGTTCTCAGATTTGTTGCTTTAGGGCCACTCTTCCTCTTCCCTTCTCTCTTAAGCCCATATACCTGTTTCCCCTGTCTCCTGAATATATCAGGAAGGGGCATTTCTCCAGCTTTGGCTGATGGCAGGTGCTGCTGGTAGTGGAAGCCCCACCCCTTCCTCCCTACTTGCCCTTCCCCCTTCCCAGTCCTCACCGGGGGCATGGCCTCCTCTGTTTGGTGATCGTACCAGTTGCTCCAGGGCTGTTTGCTCCCACTTTTCTGTTGCGGTTGACGACACATGACAAACCTAACCGCACGAAACCAAACCCAGATTTTTTTCAAGAGATGTTCTTCTGGGGAACAAATAAGCTTCCCGCCTCCTTCCTCAGAATGATTGGGTGTTCTAGATTTCTCCTGTCTGGATTTCCATAATTTTATTTTGCCCTGTCCTTTGCCACTGGTTCCTCTTTCACTTGCTTCCTTAAAATTTTTTACTTTGGGAAATTCAAATGGTGGCCTTATCCTTGACAAGTCCTCCAAAACT
Organism: Meles meles; assembly: GCF_922984935.1. Lineage (NCBI taxonomy): Eukaryota > Metazoa > Chordata > Mammalia > Carnivora > Mustelidae > Meles > Meles meles. The sequence continues at coordinate 132,795,227 of NC_060071.1, read as the reverse complement.
ACTGGGTCAGCCTTAGGCAGAAGAGCTCAGTTTCTTACTGTAATTTTTTCCTGTAACTTTTTTTTCCCTTTTCTTGTCTTCTGCTTTTTAGTATCCAGCTTTAAACAAATTCTTATTGAAATTCCCACCATGATAAATCAAATTTAGTTTTAACTGGGCAAATTTGTAACAACTAATCTGAGACCTTTTTTAACCATTCTACCTAATCCCCTGCAAATAATCATTGACTCTACTCTAGACCTTTTGTGCTGAGTGTTCATGACTCTAAATAAATGTTAATAAAAGGATAGATACTCAGATCTCTGGCATAGGATAACCTGTTGGGTTATCAGGAACTAGAAAACTAACCACCCTTTCTTGCCTCTCTTTACTATTAAAAAATTAAAAATTAAAAAAAAAAGAATTTTCTTCCCTCAAGATGCAGAATTACAGAGTGAGATAGGTAGGATGTCAAAGGTGCCCAAGACCTCCTCCCCATAAACCTGTCTCACCTTCTCCTTGAATGCTGTAGGCACTTGATTTAGTCTGAGCATTCAGGCAGGAAGACGAAGATGGGCTTCATGAGTGGGTTGGTCTGGGAGCCTTTGAAACAATAGCAGAGAACCCAGTCCATCTTGATAACATCATACAACTCCTTTGACCCACCACCCAACTCCACCTCTCTAAAATCTGGGATGGGTGTTTGTGCGGTTAGCTGTTTGCAAGTGGCCATTTTATGACAGGAAATGACCAGGTGGTATTAACCCTTTCCTTATCTCTAGGGATAATGGCAAGTCTGCCTACGTAAATTTCTATAGCATCTGGGGTCTGAGCTAAGAAGAGGGTGGAGGGAGTTTGTTTTCAGAAAAAGAGAAAGGGTTAAATACTGCACTGAGAAACTTCATGGACAGATTTTTTTGAAAAAATAAACAGTGTGTCAGATTGGTGATATATCTTTGGAATACTAATACAAAAATCGTGTTGATGCTACTTTTAAAGACAAATTTGGAGAAAATCATTATAGGGGGACATAGACTATAATCTGCATTTGGTGGGGAAATTTTTGCATAATTTTCCAAGTCAAACAAAATTAATATTTCAAAGTTCAGGTGTGAAATCCTTTATATAAATGAGTAGGTTTTTTGAAAAAAAAAAAAAAAAAGGAGCGGCATACTTGGTGTCTATTGTGGATATATATGTATACCAGTATATATCTCTATACATATGTGTATATATATATGTGTGTGTGTGTATATATATATGTATCCAACTTTACTAAACGATATACTGTACATATACACCCACCCTTAAACTTGTACATACCGTATATATATATAAAATGGCCACATTTCTTGCGTGTGTCTGTCCCCGGAAGGGTGGACTGATTGTTTTTGGATGTCTGCAGCTGTTACCTTGAAGGATGCAATTTCATCTTTCATTTATTTTTCCCCATCTAGACTGTATCAGGATAAACTGTAACTCCAGTAAGTTTTCCCTCAAGTTTCATTTTGTTCTTAAAGAAAAGAAAAACTGACTTTATTTTGTTTACTGTTTTATGAGCTGTTTTTTGTTTGAATTATTTTGTGTTCTGACTATGGAGTTGGGGGGAACAGGGGTTGACAAGATGAAGGGCTGGGGTGAGGGTCATGGGCTGAGTGTGGCCCAGGGTGTGGTTTCTGAATTGGGGTAGGTCCTCTCTTCTTTCCTTGCATTTGCTCTTTATGCAGAAAAGGAGGAAAGGGCACCTGGATAAGGAAACAACTTGAAAATGAAATGAAATGGTAATTTGTTGTTTTGGGGAAATAATCCTCAGGGGTGGACAGAAAGCATTAGAGCAACCAGAATGCACTTCTCCACTACTGAAAGCTTCAGAAAATAAAAGCAAAGTTCATGACCCAGAAGGTGGCTGCCAACTCTGACATTTGTTTCCCAGCATTTATCACTGTAGGGTTTTTTTGTTGTTGTTTTCTTGTTTTGTTTTTGTTTTTGTTTTTCTTAGAGGGTGGGCACAAAGCATTGTTCTTGGTGATAATGCAACATTTTAACCAAAGGCTTGAGAAACATTCTGGCTCTTCTGAATGAAAAATTGCAGCCTATTATTTTTACTTTATCCCATTCAAACATTCTGGTTCTTGAAGTAGGATATTCACAAAGTGCAGGCTGAATAGTACTCATGTGTTTCTTTCTCTGCCTCAGAAATGAACATTGACTGGAGTCATGAGGTCAGGGAACCGGAAGAGAAAGAGGAAGGATGGGGAGGAGGGAAAGAATAGGTCTAATTGATAAAAGGAAGAAATATACTTTGAGCCTCATGGCATCTTATATCCGTTAAGATAATTAAATCACTAACAGGGTAAGTAGGGTAATTAGCTATAACAAACAATCCCAGCATTTCAGTGGCTCAACGGAAGACAGGTTTACTTCTCCTTCAGGCAAAATTCAGTGCCAGTGCCAGATCTCTTCAAGTCATTCAGGCATCTAGGATTCTTTCATGACCTTGGTCTACCATCTTGGAGGTCTTCACTTCCAGCCATATCCATAAGGAAGAGAGAGAGCGAGCTTGGATATAATGCAGTGTGTTTTTATTGACTTGCCTGGAAGTGATGGCCCAGTACATCACCTCTGCCCGTATTTTCTCAGACATGACTCCATCCAAAACGCAAAGGAAGCTGAGGATATGTTCCTCCTCTCGATCCAGGAAGTCAAATTTGGATTGGTTGAGCATCTAACACACATGATTCTCAGTATTTCCCCCTCATTTTTGACTTCTTTCCTCATTAAGGGCTTTCAGTAGGAACAAATTCAGAATAGGAAATAATCCAACTTTTATATTTCATTTGCTTGTTTATTCCATTATATTTTATAGGTGCTACTAGTTTAATCTTCTTTCTTGGGAGATTGATTATCAGGATGATAAATTAATAAAGCCCAAGTCCACTTTTCTGGGGGCAGGGGGAACATTCTATGTAAATTAACAGAAGAAAAAAAATGTAAAAAATCAATATAAACAACCACTTCCTGAAGTAGAGTGCTTTATGCTTGTCTTGGCATCGTTTTCAGTTAATTTAAGCAATGTCCTATTTTGCTGTGTTTAACCATTTCTAATTAGCCAGAAATTTCTCATGATATTTAGATCATTAAAAGCCTAATTGAAACATCCTTTTTTTTCCTAAAGACTGGCATTTTCTCTTCCTTCAAACAGCTTTATTGAGATAGAATTTCCATACCACAGGTTCATCCACTGTAAGCCTACAATTCAGGGACTTTTATTAAATTTATAGGGTTGTCCAAATACCCCCACAATCACATTTTTCGAACTTTTCCATCACCCCACCCTCACCCCCAATTTTCCTCATGTCCCTTTGCAGTTCATCCCTGCTCTTACCATTAGCCCTAGACAACTGCCGGTTTGCTTTTATCTCTATAAATCTTCCTTTTTCCGGACTTTTCATATAAATAGAATCATATGGTAGGTAGTTATTTGTGTTTGGCTTCTCAAAAATTATAGTACATTTATGGAAAGCATGAAGGTGGAAAAATCTCATTCTAAGTTGAATCTAGCGTCTTCTGGCTTAGACACTCATTTGCAGAATAGAGAACTGAAGGAGTTGTTCAGTCGGGGTATCTGGACTTGCTTTCTGCGCTCTGTCCACACTTTTATCTTTCTGTGCTCTCTCCACACTTTAGCTTGCAGTTACTTTCCCATATTCCATCTGAACAGCCATGAAAAGTCATCGTTAGACAAGTTGCAGAATTCTTTCTTCTAGGCAGGCAATGCCTCTTTTCCAGGACATAGACGCCAGCAGGTTTTCGAAATGTGATAAGAGATTTTCTATTCAGAACCACCAAAACCGTCATAGAGAAGATGTATGTCAGCAAAGATGTATTCCCTGCTTTGATCACAGTAGAGAAAGAGTATAACTAGTTTTAGTTTGATATTTAGGTGAAGAGCCAAGATTGGATTTTGGAAATCAATTTTGAATTCTTAAGATAAACCTTTAACATACTGAGGAAGATAATTTTGGGGAAAACATCAGAGAAAGAATACATAGTGCCACTAATTGAACAGTAGTTGAATAGAAACCAAAGAACACAAAACAAAGCAGGAGTCCTTTACTCTAACATTTTGAGTGCTGAGATATATAGATGTGCACCCAGGGGAATGGAGAGTCACAAAATGAAAGTGACACATTTTCTTGAAGTCGATTTTAATTGTTGATGTGGAGTAAAAAACTTGAATTGAGACCAAAGAGATATATTATGCAGAAGAATGCAAGTCAGTGTGAATCTTATTTAGCTTATGAATCTTAGGTTTTAAGAAAAACTAACAATTCAAAAGCATGTCATTTTTATCATGCATCTTATTTTTTCCATCCCTGGCATTACTGGCACTTGGGTGGAAAATTTCAAGAAGGCTAGGCAACTAAAACAGATCCAGGTAATCAGAATTTCTCAGACCTCTCTCCTTGTGGACTAGATGTCCAAGTCCGTAGTTCAGTCTGTTCTGACATCTCAAGCTGTTTCTCTAATAGGTGAGCAGATCCTTCCTCGTACTCAATTTTTGTGATGAGATTGAGTTGTAGCCTGAGTTTGAAAGGGAGGGATTTTCCTCTTACATCTCAGGTATCGTTTCAATAGAAGTCAGAGGATGTTATTACTCACATTTCAGAACAGAGCTGTTTTTTTTCCCTTCAAGGGACATACTGAATTAAGCTTTAACCACATTTGAATTTAAGTTCATGTACTTTTCCGGTAATCCTTTTTTAGAATGCCTGTCTTCTGGAAAGTCAGGTAAAATACAGAATGACATCATCTATGTTTTTCCTCTTTGTCTGCTGCAAAATATTTGGGGAAATAGCTGTTTTTAAGGGTTTGTGTGACTCCTTGGAGAAAAGAACATGAAAAAGAAGGGTGGCCTTCTAGTGTAAGGAGAAGACAACTGGTCATAATAGAGGACAGTGATCTTGAGATGAAAGTCTCTCTCTTTTGGCCTTTGTTGTCTGGTCCTTCTGTTGGTGATTCTGGCCCAGCTCTGTGCTGAGTGTTTCCAAGAAGAGGAACAGGTTTTGTTTTGTTTTGTTTCGAATCAGCTTCTCTGACTGCCTTCCTCTCTTTCTCTTTTCCACTGCTTTGTTTTTCCCCATAAGATCTACGATATACTTACCATTACTCATTCTAAATCTTGCTACCCCTCCTTTCCAAATCTTCCAAGAATACTACACATAAGTTCTTCTCTGGCTTCTACTCCCAGACATATATTAGAGAGTGTACAAATCGAGGCCTTAGGTTGAAATCGGGACGTTGCTGGATTTGATTCAATTGGCAGGAATATTCAAAAACATATAATCGGGAAATTTCCAGCTTAGAATTTACTTTTAAATTGCAAAAGGTCAACAGAGTTGGCAGTCATCATGGTGACTGAAATACAGGGTAGACTGATATCCATTCTGTATCACTGCTAAAGAAAACAGAGCTACTTTCTGGGGAATTTTGGAGAAAATCACCTGTTCCTATGGTTCCAGTTCCATGAGGCTGGCGGTACCCTAAGAAGTGTGCGGTTCTGAAAACAGGTATGGACTTCTTATTGGTCTCATGGACGTTCGCTCAAATAAAAGTATGGAAGAAGGTTTGTTGTTTTCTACCTTGTTTGATTTTGACTCTGCCCTTCGATTTCCTGGTCCCTACTTTATTCTCTCCCTTTCAGGCTGTGTGCAGCATAGTTTGAATGAATATAGTATAGTCATATTAATGACATACGCAGATGACATGAATGAATATAATGAAATACATAAAAATAAATATCAGTTTCATCCTTTTGTTTTTTTAGCCTTTCCCTTCTCTGAAAGGCTAATTCCTCTGTGTAGGGTTATTTTCTCAATCTTTCTAAAAAGAGGTATATATATCATAAGGAAATTGTGAGTTTGTGTATATGCCTGATTACTTAGGCAAACGTAGAGACCCCCCCACCCAATTACGCTGAACTTGAAGTCTCACTTTATCTGTAACAAGGTTCGTTTTTCTTTCCCTCTTAGCTATAAAGGAGAAAAGAAATAGGGTGGCATACAAAAATATACTGACCCTGTAGTCCCTTGAGTGAGAGAACGGCTTTGGTAATCCTGTCCACTTCCGTTGACTGTTATCTTTGAATAATCGTAGACACATACAATTATATAAGAGCTATATGAAAATAACATCATAAGGATATGATACCTTCAAGTCCTACCTCTAAAGGCTACTAGTATTTACTAAATATTCCTTCTCCTGCACCTGCTAGCCTAGCACTTGCTTTTTGCCTTTTGTGTTAGCTTCTGTGCCTTAGTCTGTTTTTAAGCAGACTCAATTTCCAGTGTCTTGGCCAAGTCAGCAGTGTGTGGGTGTTTCTCGCTTAATTTAGGTGTAGCTTGGTGAAATGCAGCTTATTGCAGTAGACTTTTGGGGGGTTTTGCTTCCTTTTTCTCTTTCTTCCCTCTCTATGGTACTGGGACTATGCTATTTCATTTTTAGGCCTAGTTTATCTAGAAATCCCAGAGCTGAATGTTTAGCTCATCCTATTAACTCAGAAACACATACCTCAGGTCAACAGAAAGGCTGACTTCTTCACTATTCAAAGTCTTCTGGGAAGGAAATTCTGGAAACCCTCTTTGGTATTTGTCCTAATATTTGGATAACCATGACTATCAGTCATTTGCCTGACCATATCACTTAGAGTTTTAGTGGAGATGGAAAATCCCATAGCAGGATAGTATAGTAACGTGTTGTGTCTCAAACTATCAGTGTCACAACTGAGAGTTTCTCTTTCCGTACTAAATGATTATGCTCTACTTTTCTCAAAACCCGATTTTTAAAAAGTAATGCATCATTTTATTTCTCTTTGGAATGTTTTATATTTTTTGTAACATAAAACACTTCCAAGTACAAGTCTACTAATAGTATCAATAAATAGCCAGATTTGAGAATGACAGTAGGATGCTTTCTAGACATTTAATATTAAACCCTTCTTAATAAATACTAATTCAGGATGGTTTTATTTTTAAATAGTTAAAAAAAAACTGTACATGGAACAAAGGAAAAGTAAAAATTCTCACTCTTATGCCTTTCTAGAACCAAAATTCTCTTTCTCAGAGGCAACCCAAACTGTCAGTCTTTTGTATATTCTCTCATATATAATCCACAAGTATACAACATACAGTTTTAACTTTATTCTACCCCTTTTTTTCCTTCCTTGTCCTTCTTAACACAGTGTTAACACATACTTCTGAATTTTGCTCTTTTTCACTTAACATATTTTAGGGACTATTTCATGTAAGAATATTAAGGTCTCCTTTGTTCTTAATGACCACATAATACTGCATTTTATGGAGATACCAGAGTTGATTAAATCAATACCCTACTGAAACACATTTAGATTTTTTTCAGCTTTTTACTACGGCTTAAAAAAAAGAGAAAAAGCATGCCTTTGGCCTTTGTTATTAGTCTTGTCATGCATGTATAGGAATGTCTATCAGATAAATCCCTAAAAATGGAATTAACTAGGTCAAGAGATACGTGCAATATAAAAACTGGTATTTCCCAAGTGCTTTCTAAAGAAGTTGTACAGATTTACATTCCTACCAGCAATATGTGAATGTTTGTTTCTCCTTACCCTTGCCACACGCTATTATCAAACTTTTTCTTCGTTTTCTTAAAATACTTTTCAAACTGTTGCTGTCACAGATTCCAAGGAGAGCCATTGTCACCCTTTTCCTTCCTTCCTTTTACTTCTTCAAGTATACGTAGGAACCATTATTATTCAAAACTTTGGTGCAGACTTCTCTTAGAAATCTTCAAATCGAAATCTCTTATAGTAGCATTTCTCATGTTAATCTTGTTTTTGTTTTCTAGTAAGCACAGGTGTTGTAGAAAGGTGGCAATATGTTATAGTAATTTTGTGTGATTTCCCTCTTGGACTCTTTTTATCTATGTTAGTATCCCAGCAAAGAGGCACTTTCCTGCAATTACCAAGAGCAAGCAGAACTCTGGCTCCAAACAGGCTGGGTGTAATTCTTATCTCTACTGCTAATGATCTATGGGTCTTTGGACAATTCATTTCAACTCTCAGTTTTCTCAGTTGTAAAATGGGCCTGATTACAGTATCTACCTGTCTGAGTGAGAAGAGAACCTAGGACACAGTCTGTGCTCTATGTGTGGTGGTGGTGATGACGATGACGTCATGACGACGATGTTGTGATGATGGCAACTGAAAAGATGAACTTTCGAGAACTATACCTGTTCAAGAATGGATGGCTATAGGGGTGCCTGGGTGGCTCAGTGGGTTAAGCCTCTGCCTTCAGCTCAGGTCATGATCCCAGGACCCTGGGATCAAGCCCCACATCAGGCTCTTTGCTCAGCAGGGAGCCTGCTTCCCTTCCTCTATCTCTGCCTGCCTCTCTGCCTACTTATGATCTCTGTCTGTCAAATAAATAAATAAAATCTTAAAAAAAAAAAAGAATGGGTGGCTATATATCCCCAAAGCGATACTCGGTAGCTTAACAGAGCCTGTAAAATAAGCATCCTACTTTTTCCAGCCAATTACTCAGGGCAGTAATAAATGCTTTTCGAGGCCATCAGAGTTGCACTGGATTCAGCATCAGTAACATTATTAATAAGATTATTGTTGAGACAATCATGGGGTCATATTAGGATTTTTTTTCCTCTCAGTGCATTTTGATAAATAAACACTTGATGTTAACCCAAAACTAATGAAAATATTATAACTTCATCAGTTCTTCTGTGTTCATTTCTGGAACCTTAGTATCATTTTAGTAAAGACTTAATAGTGGTCCCAAATGAAAATATCTGTAAAATGCACAGATCTGATTAGATGATGTCAACATATTTGTGACTTTAATATCTTCTAATATCAATTTCATATACTCTAAATAGGAACCAAGATAAAACAGTCAGAGCAATAGGAATTTTTGCAACAAGGATATAGATTTCTGGCTAAGAACGTTACTGTCCAGATTCTTTGGCCCGTTCCTGTTACACATTTAAAAATCAAATTGATGCAAACCATGATTAGCAAGGAGAGCTAGTTCCCCAAGAGGAGAAAAGAGCCATCTTCTTTTTAGGAGATTTTGTATTTTGGTTTCAACAAGTGTGTTGAAGTATAGTGTAGTATAGTGTAGTGAGCCATTATGTTAAAGATTCACACTTGGACCTTGGGGTGATTAAAATCATGTACATGCCATACAAAGGCTGGTGGCTCAGTCTTTATCAGATCAATATGTGATACCCATTAATAGAAAACAAATGACGACTTAGCAGCTAGAACTACAGTACCGTCTACCCCTAACTTCTGGAAATGTCCTTTGAGAACAGATTAAAGCAGACCCTAAACGAAGAAATGTCTCCTTCAGTTGCTTTACCCAAGGCCACTTTCCCTCTTACTTCAAATGTATCATATTTTAGTTTGCTTCTTTTATGTGAGTGAGCTCCTGGTGTGGAGGAGTCCACTCGGGCAGGCACTTTAGCAACTCTTCATCTGGATTTTAGAACAGGTAAAGGGATTGAGTTCATGTGCCCAATTAAAGAGTAGATGGAAGTTAGAGTGAAATTATAATTAAATTATAATTAAGTGGCTTCCAAAGGAGAGTCTGTTTTTTCTCATCCAAGGAAGAAGCAGAGGAAGTAGAAGAGAGAAAGAAGGAGAAAGGAGAAAACCGACTAAACTAAAAACACAGGTCTTCACACGGTGTATAGATATAAGCAGAGTTCATTGAGCTACTGACTTCTAGGAAAGATTGCTAAATAAAGGAGTGAATTTCTTTACATAAACATCTTAAAAATAGGCAAACACCTTGCCAACCTAGGAATTATCTGTTGTGAACTACCTAGATGAGAGAGGTGATGTAGACTCTCAGAAGTGTTTCCCAAGCACAGTTCAAGCCACTGGAATTAATTGTGTTAAACTAATGTTGGTAGTTTGGAGACCTATGCATACACAGAGTGGTATCTTATGTCAGCACAGCCTAACATGTTTTTTTAATTGTTTTTATTAGCACAGACTAAAATTTTTGTGCTGATGTTTTTTGCCACTGTTTGATTTTCATGACCTGAAGCTAGGATTGAGTATATAGTATATGCTCAATAAATAATTAAATCAGCGAGGTAATGAAATGTGCCTATCCCTCTACCTTAATTTACTATTTATACAACTACTTTTAGGAATCAACATAAGCGATACAAACTGACAATTGTAATCTATGACTCTTTGTCTTGCTGTCATTCTATAAGAAAGGAAATTAACTAAGAATGACTTTGTTCCTTTCTCCCTAAAATCTGAAAGGATATATGTTACTTTCTCTGTAAAATAAGGTATTTTAGACTAAATCAAGATTTTCGTGAAGTCTCATTTAGCCAAGTTTTGGTTGAAATCTAGAAAATTTCATGAAGAAAAGATGAGTATTAGTAAATACTACACATCACTCTTCCTCATTCTTCATTCACTTATTCCCAGAGCATTTATTGAAAGTTAACTGAATTCAGGTGTTGATGTCAGTTTTAGGGGTTTATACTATGAATTTCCAAGGAGAATCCTGAAGGAATCTAGAGGACTTCCCTACCCCCTTTTTAAAATTTTCTCTTTATCTTAGAGAAATTGGAACTCAAATGCATGTACAGTTGGCCCCCAACAATAATGGCTCGACCTCTGATTTTTGACTTTACAATAGTGAGAAAACAATGCACATTCAATAGAAGCTGTATTTTGAATTTTGATCTTTTCCTGGGATAGTGATAAGCAGTATGAGACTCTCTTGTGGTGCTGGGCTATGGCGATGAGCTGGTGAGCTGTAGCTCCCAGGCACCCATGGGATCATGAGGGTGAATGAGTGATACACTTAGAACCGTTCTCTGCTTCACTTTCACTACAGTACTCAGTAAATTACATGGAATATTCAACATCTTATTATAAAACAGGCTTTGTTTTAAATGATTTTACCCAGCTGTAAGCAAATGTTCAGAGCATGTTTAAGGTAGGCTAGGCTAACCTATGATGTTTGATAAGTTAGGTGCATTAAATGCACTTTAATTTTGTGATATTTCCAACTTACGATGGATTTACTGGGTCATGTACCCCATTGTTAAGTTGAAAAAGGTGGTCTATGTCTCTAAAATCCAGGTGAGTTTCTCATAGATTTTGTTCAGGGGTGGTTCATTCCAACATTCAGTTCAACATAATAGTTTCTTTTTTTCACAATACGTTTGACCCTTGAACATTGTGAGGGTTAGGGTGTCGACCTCCTTGCAGTGGAAAATCCACATATAACCTTTGACTCCCCCAAAACAATACTGTTAATAACCTTAGTTGATCAGAAGCCTTATTGATAGCCTAAACAGTAGAGTGACACATTTTTAAGTTACATGTATTACATACTGTACTCAATATAAACTAGAGAAAAGAAAATTATTAAGAAAATCATAAGGAAGAGAAAATAACATTTACTGTAGTGTACTATAAAAATCTGCATATTAAATGCACCTGCACAGTTCAAATGCATTTGTTCAAGGGCCAACTGTACATGTGTACTCCTTGTGTTGGGGTCCTGAACACTGGTGTACTTAGCTAGGTCTTTTTGATGATTTCTCTTTTTTCATTTTGGCTTGCCTTCTCTCATTTCACTACCTGCTTGGAGCCAAAGCAAGGTATGTTCCTGCTTTCCTTCAACAGCTGTATTTCAGGCACTGTAATTTTTTAAAAGATTTTATTTCTTTATTTGACACAGAGAGAAAGATCACAAGTAGGCAGAGAGGCAGGCAGGGGTGGGGGGGGAGGGGAGGCAGGCTCCCTGCTGAGCAGAGAGCCTGATGCAATGGGGGGCTCAATGCCAGGACCCTGAGACCATGACCTGAGCCAAAGGCAGAAGCTTATCCCACTGAGCCACCCAGGCACCCCTTGGGCACTGTATTTTTTAGTAAAAATGGTGTTTCTGTTTTTCCTTCTATTTTTGAAGATTTCTTTTCTTTTCTGATCCATTTTATTTGTCTGTTTGCCACCGTAATATTTGTAAGGTGACACATTCACTAAGTATTAGTGTCAGCACAGTTTGTCTTTTAAAAATTAGGAAGGGCCGCTGTAGCAGGGAGCTGTCAGATGTACTAACATAACCATCCGAACCCTCCATTCCTGTTTGGTGATAAGATAAATACATCAAAGTCTCTACTTCCCCATTGTGCCTAGAAATACGCGTTTGTGTGTGCACATGCGCAAGTGTGAATGTATTATAGCAGGTCTCACTTATGTGTTATGGAGGAGAAGATTTAACTTGAATTGTTTCTGGAACAGTTAGACACAAATCCTAAGTCTCTGTACTGATTCATACTGATTCGGAGCATCTCAGCATAGTTTTTCTTAATTTTAGCATCCTTTTTGGGAAAACAAATAAAAACCCTTAGAGATCAAGGATTGTTGCTTTTAAAAGAAATGGAGTAATTTTCTGGCTGTTCTGTTGGTTCAGTGACTAAAATCGCAAAGCTTTCTAACATAGAGCTTACTGAAAGTTAAGGAAATAAGCCCTGAAGGGGTATATACATTTTCCTTCTAAAAATAAAGTTTCAGAGTAAATCTGATTATGTAATGACTGAACACAAAAAGATGACACCATTGTCCCCGGAGCTTTGTTCCAGTATTTGTCAGAAGCAGCGTTCATGGTGGCTCCTGCAAGGGCCCTCATTAGGGAGCGGGAAGCAGGAGAATGTATCAAGGGGTGAAAGCAGGAGGTGTCGAGGTTAGTTACAATGATTTAATGTCTGTCTTCCCAAATGGCTGAAGTTACATTGCAGTAAAAAAAAAAAAATGTTAAAAGGCCTATGCGTTCCAGAAGAGAGACAGAATAGAGATCCTGTCTCCGGAAGCAAAGTCTTGAATGATTATGAGTTCAGAGTCTTCCCAAGAAGCTTTCTGGAACACTTTTTTTTTTTTTTTAAATAGCCCTGTATTACAAATGGGGAAACCGAGGCTTGTGGAATCCAAGTGCATTGCATAGGGTCTCAGAGTGATTAGTAGCAGGCATGAGTCTTCATAAATCTCATTTTCTGATTCTTAATCAAATGAGTGCTTTTTTTTAAAGATTTTATTTATTTATTTGACAGAGCGAGATCACAAGTAGGCAGAGAGGCAGGCAGAGAGAGAGAGGAGGAAGCAGGCTCTCTCCAAGCAGAGAGCCCAATGCGGAACTCGATCCCAGGACCCTGAAATCATGACCTGAGCCGAAGGCAGAGGCTTAACCCACTGAGCCACCCAGGCACCCCAAATGAGTACTTTTTGTCACCTAAGTCCAACTACCTTGTAATGTTACCACAGGCCATTTTTTCCTTCAGAATTAGTAAAAAGAAAAAAAAAGATGGGGGGAGGCACCACAGCAAAGTACCACTTAGAAAGGATACTGTGACTTAAACTCTTGGATGTAGGATACACAGCAACATAAACAGAATGAAATTTAGTTTTGAACCTAGGAGACGGCAAAAATAAAATTGGTATTATTCACAAGTGTGGGCAGGTTAAAATCTACTGCATAAACAGAGGGCTCCTCCTCTGTTCCAGAGGAAATAAAAAGGAAGAAAATGGAGACACTGAAGGGGGGTCGGCAAGAAGGCCCTGTTATTTCCTGTGAGTGGTTTTCCTGTGATGGTCAGTCCGGAAACCCTTTTCTTTCCCTCCCTCCCTAGAACCTGAGGGAAGGGAACAGCCCTGCTGACCGAAATGAGGCTGCCCGCGGGAGTGGGATGGTGAGAGCAGCAGGGACAGAAGGCTTGAAAGGAGCAAAAGCAGCAGATGGCATCACAAATGTGTGCAGGATAGGCAAAGATGAAAAGAAAGGGCACACAAGTGTCCCTTATGGAGACAAGTCACGTGTCTTACCACTGTAGAAAAATTCTGTGTTTTCCTGATCTCACAGAAGAAAAGAAACACAGAGGCAGACGAAAACAGATGATGAAGCCTTTGGGCTAGGGGGTGGCTAGAGGAGGATTACCGTTGTCTTGCGAGAAGAAATGGGTATTTGAAATGAAACTCACACAATATACCTGTCAGTAGTTGGGATGTTTCACTTAACAGTTTGATTCACTGATTGTTATTTGCAAGCAAACCCTTTTGATAAAGGAACCAATTAAAAAAAAGAAGCTTAGCAATTGTCAGAAATAGAAAAGCTGGCTATTTTATCACAGTGTTGATGGATTATCCACACCCCTACACACCTGGTAGAAAAGGGAAGAGGGAGGCCCTCGTGATTAACATCTCAAAGGCATGAAACTTGAATGCTAAGAGAAGACAGGACTCCATCTTTCCCCTCTCCAAGATTTCCCTGAACATTTTTTCTCCATCACAGCAAAGTGGATGCTAAGTCCATACAAAAGGACAGATGCAATAAAATTTTGAAAATCCATGTCTTTGTTAAAGATCACTTCCCAGGTGGCTACTAGTTACAGTAAAAAAATAATAGCAGAGATGGAGTGTTTTCGGTAGGCCAAGCCCTGGGATGAGTACTTTGCTTGCAACATCTTATTTAATCTTCCTTCAAGTCCTAAAAGGAGTTTTCAGCTCCTTTTCCTGGCCAAATGTTTTGCCCAGCTTCAGATTCAGTCTCTGATCCCCAAGCCATGGCTGCTAACCATGGCCCGGAGTGCCTCTGCAATGTGGATGCTTGAATGAAGGCAGTCCACCCCGCTAGGTCAGATGCTGCTGGACCTCATGAAAGATGCCACCTCTAGTTACCAATGAATCCCATTTTTTTTTTTTTTTAAGATTAATCTTTCTGCAACCTTGGCCTTTTCCAGAGCCGATCTTCCTTAGCTCAGATTTATAGGCATGTTAGTGTCCCATTCTTGTTCATGACTAGTCTCTAAGGTACTGTTTCATTCTATGACTGAAAGGTCCTTGGCATTTAGGTATGCAGAGGGGATGAATTAGGAATGATCATACAGGCACGGAGATGACTAAGAAGAGGGTAGTGCTACAGTGCCGTAAGTGGTCATTGCTAAGTTGTCCTCTGTGTGCCCAGTGCTTTGCTGGCCTTCTTTGGTAATCTTGGTACTCCCTGTTTTTTGTCTCTTTCCATTGTACTCTACTGCTCTCATCTTAGCAAACAGATTATAGTTCCTCAAATTCCCCGAGCTGTCTATGCTGCTGTCTCGGCATTCATGCTCTGTGTTAGACACTGTACACCATTTCTCTGTATCTGCCCAGCCAACCACTACTCATCCTTCGTTATGCTCAGGGTCACCCCTCATAAGAAGACTTTTCTTTTACCCCCAGCATGTCAGGTTTGTCCACATCTAGGTTCCCATAGTATTTACAATGCATATCTTTCAGAACTCACCGCATTCTTGTTGCTTTATTTGCCTACCTGTGTATCTCCTGAACCAATCTCTAGTTTCCTCACAGTTGGGAAAAAATGTCCTGTTTATCATTGAGTCTTCACTGCTTAGCAGGGCAGCACACATATACTTGGCATTGATGCATCTTCATTTAGTTAATTAATCATGATAAACTTAATGACTTGAAACTTTGGGCCACAGGAGAAATCTGAATGGATGAATATAGATCTCTTCGAGGAAAATTACTCCATATTTACAAAGAGGGAAATCTCAGCAGCTCATAGTTTGCTGTGATAGGACATTTGTCCAACTCCTAAAGAGATAATAGGGTTTTAGAAATTGTTACTAAATACTGCTACATTAGAAGGCTAACATTTAATATGAGGAAATGTGGTTTCAGATCAATCGGATTCTTCTTTCTCCTGGATGGCAGTGTTCCAAAGAGACATTTAAGGCACAAGTTACCGTGCAGAGTATTGCTTTGCACAAGTCAGAGTGTGTTGGTCTTATCTTCTCTACCCTGGATTTTTAACCTATACTCTCGCCCGTACTATTGTTAGAGGCCTCTGTAAGTGTCAGAACGAACAACCGTAAAGAGAGTAAGGAGGGTTACTCAGCACAGAGAAACAAAACTCAGCAACAGGAACAGCAGCATTCCACCGTGGGGAAGACAGAAATTTCAGGCTCAGTTACACCTGCTCTGCCACTCGTTAGCTCTTATTTTTATTATTATCATCATCATTATTAATGTTATTTTAAATCCAATAAATTAACATATTGTGTGTTATTAGTTTCAGAGGTGGAGTTCACGGACTCATCTGTTGCATAGGACATGACATCATGTGCCCTCCTTAAGGCCCATCACCCAGTTACCCCATCTCCCCATCCGCCTCCCATCCAGCAACCCTCAGTCTGTTTCCTAGAGTTCAGCATCTCTTATGGCTCTTAGTCCTGAGGCGATTTCTCTGAGCCATCATTATTATTAGTAGTTGCTGTAACATCGTTTGATGAAGAAGAAAAATATCTGAACAGAAGCCTAGCTCCCAACTGTGTGGTTTCCATCCCAGCATTTAAACAGGCACCAAAACACCAGCGTTGTCCTATGGCCTCATCTCTTATGGCCTGAATTGCTCCTTGATCATTTAAACTTGTAACAATAGAAACATCAGTTTCCCCAGGCCTCCTAGCTACTTGTCTAAACTTTCTTATTTGTCACAGGGAATTGCTGCTCTTGCAAAATACTTTATAGGAGACAGGACAGGAATTGGCGTTTGAAGAAGTGGAACTTCTCCAAGATAACTTCCAGGCTTTTCATGGAGGGTTTTCTTGGGCAGCTGGTTTGGAATCTTGTGTGAAATTAATTCAGACCTTTCTGTCCTGCTCTAAGGTAGGCTCACATTATTAAATAATGAGGGTCCTCTTACTATATGTTGGGTAATTGAATTTAAATTAAAAAAAAAAACACCTAAAAACAAAAAACAGTGAGGGTGTTTTGTTTTAATTTGCTCCTAATGTGCTCCTTCCAGCAGGAGGCTGTTCCCAGGTGTCCACCCCATGGTTCTGCCAGTGAGGGCAGAAAGTAGCCGCCGTTGCTGGGTGAAGGTGGAAAAGCAGTTGGCCAAGAATGTGTCCTGGGAGAGACCACTTGGGAGCGACATTCCCATTGGACTTAACTGATAAAACTCAAGCTCAAAGATAAAATTCTTGGGGATTTTAAGACTGATTGCAAAGCATTGAACCCCAAACCCACAGGACTGCGTGTGACCATCCTGGTTACATACTTATGAGGCTGGCTCTGCAAAGAGATATCCTTATTTGAATTTTACACATAAGGAAACTTCAATGATCAGAAAGTAGGGTTTTTTGTTTTTGTTTTTAGCAGTACATTTGTCCATCCTGTAATTACTAAAACTTGCATAATGTGCCTATTATAGACATCTTGGCTTGTTCTAAATTTTGCTAAACTTTTAATACTGTGTTTTGTAAATTCGTAATTGCTCTTGAATGTCTTTCCTCGAGGCCAAGGATAAATTATGAATCCTGTGAATTATTCTTCCCATAATGGTTTACGTACAACAGTGCATCACATTTTCCCCACCAGTGGAAACCTGCTTTATTTTTGAATGTTGATATTTCAGGGACTGAAGTATTTGGTATAATTTCGCTGGTAATCATTTTTCCTGAGTTATTACCAGGGTGTGATCAGTAGTCACACATGGCCATATTATGAGTTTTTTTTACTTCCGTTCCTCAAAGATTTTCTCCCTCTGGTCCCCAGTAGCGAACAGAAGATCACCTCCTCACCTCCCCCTCCGGCCTTCAAAAGTCTGAATTATCATTTAATTTCTCTCGTGGATCATCAGAAACTAGAAAACAGAATTTGGACATCTTCACATGAATCTACCGTTGCTGCAGAATCCCTTGGACTGAGAGGGTGAAGAAAAGAACATTCCAGGAATAATTGACCATTCACACCATCTTTAGAACTTTGCTGTCCCACACTCCAGTCTCTAATTTGTTGTTGCATATTCCCCTTTACCTAATCTAAAGATGAAGCCCATGGATCCCCTTCAAAGGGGGTGAATAATGAGGAAACTAGGAGATCCCATCAGAATATTTTAATGGAAAAGCTCTGTTTTTCCAACAGATTCCACAGAATCTTTGGACCAGAACGGGAGTACATTAGTTTCAAGTTAATAAGTGAAAGTGAAACTCTTGCCGTGGCTATCATGAGTGCCACTCCTAAGGGCTGCCAGACCGTGCCCCTTTTCAGTGTCTTTCTGGAAAAAGTAATTTATGTAAGCTTCCACCGAGCAGTCGGGACTGGCTGGGCTTGCCCCCGCCGGCCTTGTGATTTGGGGCACTGCGGTGCCAGCTGACGTGCTGAGCTATTGGCTGTCTCTGCCTCATGACCGGCTCTTCCTCAAAACAGTGTCAGGGGAATATGACAACATCCCTTCAGGGATCTAAGCTAGGTTTCCTGTAGTGATTGTATTCACAGAAGAGCATTTCCGTGTGCTTACAGTATACTTTTTTCTCTGTACCAATGTCCTTAGTTATGTCTGATTTTTATTGCCACTACCTTTGATGGCCCATATTTACTCTCTTGTGGAAGAGTTATTTCCTTCCACTCAAACTATCTTGTACCAAAGAATGGGTTTTCTTTGGCCTCTCTGTATCCAGACTGATAGTTGAACTGTCTCGCTTCCTGGCAGGCTGCAAGTGTTTGCTAATGAGGGTTTCCTTCCCTTTTGGGTGATTTTACATGTTGGCTTAGCTTTTCCTTCTAAATCGCCACTTAATTTGTAGTTCAATAATTATTGATCCAAGAGCTATTGGTGAGTAATTCTATTGATTGCAAGTTCCATGTTGGGAAGGTGGGTTAACTTTGAAACTCACTCTATTTGGAGAGAATGTTGCTTTGACTAAAAATAATGAAGCTTTTAAATATTTATCTCACAAGTGAGAGTCGCTGGTATTGAATAAAATCCCTGAATATTTCCCTTAAGACTTGGAGACTTGGAGGTCCATTGTAAAAAGTCGAAACAGATGTTGGCTGACTTTTTTTTTTTTTAATTTTATTTATTTATCTGACAGAGATCACAAGTAGGCAGAGAGGTAGGCAGAGAGAGAGGGGGAAGCAGGCTCCCTGCTGAGCAGAGAGCCTGATGCAGGGCTCATATCCCAAGACCCTGAGATCATGACCTGAGCCGAAGGCAGAGGCTTAACCCAGTGAGCCACCCAGACACCCCTGGCTAACTTTTTCTATAAATGGCCAGATAGTAAAGGCTTTAGGCTCATGACCCATACTGTCTCTGTCACAATGATTGATATCTCTGTCACAACTCAGTTCTGCCATTGTGGCAAAAAGCTACCACAGACAGTACGTAAACTAATAGACAAGGCCGAGTTTCAATAAAACTTTGTTAACTAAAACAGGCAGTAGGCCAGATTTGGCTCAAGGGCCATAGTTTGTTAATCCCCCGACTAGTATCAAAAGAGAGGTGTGTTTGTGGAAACTATGTGTGGGAAGTAGACTAACCCACCTACAAGTTCAGACTGTAAAGCCAGGGGATGTTTGAGAAGCTATTTATCTAAAGCAATTTTTATTCCAAGTGTGGTGATAAAATGCTGAACAAGATCAACACTATCCCTATCCTTACGAAGTTTGTATTTTGTTTGGGAACATATAAACACATAAATGAATTCAGATAATGTCAAATATAATAACTAGAATTATACAAGATAGAGAAAGTGCCTGGAAGTGGGAGAAGTTAGGTCGGACCATCCTGGAAGCCTTTCTGAGGAAAGTGACATTTTTTGATTTGGACATTTGAAACTTGAATGGTGACAAGCATCCAGTCTTGGGAAAGCTTAGAGAAAGAGCGTTCTGTAGAGGCATTCACAAAAGTCAAGGGCTTATGAGAGGAATAAACTTAGTGTGTTTGAGAAACAGGAAAACATCAGTGTGGTTAAACCATGGCAGATAGGTAGGGCAGAGGGAAAAGGACTATTCGTCTCTATCCTGAACTGTTCCCATTAGATTGGCCTATAATCAGAATTTATTTTAAAAAGATTTTATTTATTTATTTGACAGAGAGAGACACAGTGAGAGAGGGAACATAAGCAGGGGGAGAAGCAGGGAGAGGGAGAAACAGGCTTCCCACAGAGCAGGGAGCCTGACATGGGGCTCGATCCCAGGACCCCAGTATCATGACCTGAGCCGAAGGCAGACACTTAATGACTGAGCCATCCAGTCACCCCTATGATCACAATTTTAAGTGAGTTAAGGAACTCACCTTGGGATTTATAATCATCCTCTGTTTGATTCTTTATTCCCCTAGGAAGGCAAGTACAAAGGTATTTACAGTAAGTGCTTAATGTCAAAGTATAGTTTCTACCAGTTCTAATCTACAACTATTAAAGTAGAAGCAAATTATTTCAGTTGAGAAATAACTAAATCACTGTTTGAAACATATTAAAGAAATGATGGGACCAGGACTTAAAAAAAAAAAAAAAAAAAGACTTGGCGAGGGATAGGAAAGCCATGCATCAGATCCATAGGTCTAGTCGTGAGGACACTGCAGAGGATTTCACAGGAGTCTGTGATCTTTGATTGCTAAATCAGTTGAAACAGCTCAGCCATTAGTAGTTTCAGTTTCGCAGCCTAGATGTCCCAAACTCATCAGTTGTTGGGAAACTGCAGGAAGAAAAAAGTCCTAATCCTACCGTAAAGAATCCAGTTTTACAGAAAATATTGCATCTGGTCCTGTGTTATGTGGTCATTTCACGAATCTTTGGCAATTATTTTAGGTCCATTGTTGTTTGGGGTTGTGAAGCACCCAGGGAGAATTGCTCACATCTAAATAAAACACCCTGAGTTAATTTGATCAAGTCCTTTGCCCCAATTAAGTAGAATTTGAGGAAATGGTTCTACCAGAATTAAGGCCAGCTCAGGGAAGTTAATCAGAGTGTCTTGCCTTGAAAGACAATTTAGTTTTCTAGGCAATGGTGTTTGATAACAGTGCTTCAGAGGAAAGCTAAAGAATTTTGTGTTCTGTTAAGAATTATTGAAAGAGACCACGAACAGTAACCTCTTACAATTTCAGAGAGCCAGAGGGAGAAGTCAGTCTGCATTGAAGAAAAGAGTGTCATCATTTTTGTTTTTTTTTAATAATAAAATTGCTTTCAAATACATGCAATAACTAGACCAAGATACGATGTGGTGTGTGTGTGTGTGTGTGTGTGTGTGTTGTGTATCTCCATCCTAATAAATGATCTTAGAGGTTATATAAGCCTGACTTATTACTACCATTTTGGTTGATTAAAATACAGTATTTCTTCCAAGTCACTTGGAGCATACTTAAAATTATTTTTCTAAGCAAGGCAAATAAGCTTAGCAAAACTGGTTTGATATCTTAATTTGCTTCCCATACCCATTCTTTATGGATACTATAAAGAGACATGTGAGCCTAGATTCTGTCACAAATTCTAAGTCCGTTTGATCCTGAGTTAGTAAGTTTTATTGAAGGTAGATGTCTAAATGCAACATCTCTGCTAACATAATATAGGATTTTCAAATGTTAATTTGTCAGGAGAATGAAGGGAAGAGATTATATTTTGTAACATGGGTATTTTTTTTCTGTCTTACTGCAAGATATTACAAGAATTTAAAAAATTTTTTAAAAATCGAAATCATGATTTTTATAACCATTTTTCCAGATGTTTCATATATCATACTAGCGTATTACCACAGGCCGAAGGGTATTAAAGAAAATTCTTTAATAATAAAATAGGGTTTGGTGGTTCCATTTATTTCTTTCCTTTTTCTAAGGAGATATAATATATTCCTTTAGCATCTTGAATCTCTTCCCTGGGAGTTGGCAGCAGCAACTGTTATAAAGAGAACGTTTTTGAAATATGGATCTTAATCACGTCTAGTGCCCTATCTATCAGAGTTTCCATTTTATATGGCACATTCAACTTCATTTATCTGACAGCAATGAAATAATGCTACTTTAGACATCTATGGAAGTTTTATTGAATATCATCAAATGCTTAGCAAATATTTAAAACATTTCACATATTCTTCCTACTGGGAATCACACATTGAAGATTATTTCCTGGTTTGGGAACGTTAATGTAATGAGAAAGTGAGAAATACATCTTGACCTGACATGAAAGTAGAATAAGATGCTAGCTTTCTTGAGCGGCTCCATACTTCTCATAGAACGGAGTAGTAGAAATATTATTTTTCCCTACATTATTTGCCAAGCCAAGGTCATATGCTTAGTCTCGTGGCTAAAGCTGGTGATAAAGCTTGGACTTTTGACTTCTAATCACTAGCATGCAGGTAACAGAGAGTTGATGGAGCAAACCATTGTTCTCACTGCAAATGGGTAGGACAATAACATGTTCATTTATTTGCAAAGTTAGCAGTGTTTCCATGGGTGAGGATCAATTTCTTTTCCTCTATTTCTTGAAGCATCCTGTGCTTTGGAATGCCAGCATCTTCACAGTTCACTTTCTCCTATGCTTTAGTAATAGTGAGCCAAAAATAATGTAATTATCATTCCCATTTATATTCGATTGTTTCCTAAATAGTAGAACCATAACGTAGGTAGGTAAAACTGTTCTCTTTTTCTTTGCCTTTGTTCAGGTTCACATATGAAATTTCTTTTCTGCAAAATAGGCTTCTAATTCCCTTGCCCTTGAAATAAGACATTCTTTAAAATATATATATATATATATTTTTTTTTTTTTTAGAAAATTGTTTCTAATTCAAAAGATGCTTAACTTTGTCTCCCGAATGAAAGGTGGTTACCACGTTTTCCAGTTGCACATAGTTACACCTGCTGAACAGATAATGATGGATACCTCAAGAGGTCCACGCAAGATGCTGACACAATCAACAGCTTTCTTTAGTTGTTCTTGCCATGAATAGACGATCCTTCCAGATTCCAGGTGTTACTCCTCAGCTGGATGTTTTACTTTACAAGGAGGCAGCCATTCATGAAAAAGAGCTGTAATTACATAGCATTCAGATATTTCATAATTAAACTAACAGCTGATTATAAGATGGCACATGGCATGAGAATTTCAAACAAGGCTACGCAGGAAGGAGGCTATAGCTTAGTCTTTGTTCCTCTCTTTCTGTTTGCCTTGGATAAGTCCCATCTATGCCTTGAGGTGCAGCAGTGGGTGATACCAACCTATTTCTCAGAGCAGAAAAGAGAAGGACAGGAGGAGTTAGGAAAGCCCCTCAATCAAAGGCAAGCACTACCGTAAGAATAGTCATCTTTTATTGACATCCCCTGCCCCGCCATATTTAAAAAATAATGGATCTCAGCCACAGTTTAAATATGATGTCAATTGCTAAGATCAGAAAAAACAATATTCCTATCAGTATCTCTGTGACTCAGTGATTTTAGTTTTTTAGAGGGCTAATCTTGTTATGTAGAACTTTGAACAGGAGCCCACATGTCATTTGCAAACTGGTGATTCTGTTGAGCTCCACCAGGCCCTGTGTAAGGTACAAGAGTTGTAGAGTTCTGTCCAAGTGGAGTTTATAATCTCATTTCACATATCAAACAGCTCTCTCAGAGACAGATTAAAATGTTACCCATCAAGGTGTAACCAAGGGGTTGGAAATGGATCTTTGTGATGCTGATGCCCATGGCACCCTCTCATGACTTAGCTCCTGTGAAAGCTGCTCCAGCTAGAAATGGTTGCGTCCCTTCTTGTTTCTGCAAAGTTCTCCTATTTCTGTGGCTTTCATAGACAAAATGGTTGATTTTCATGCTCTTTAACAAATTCTGTAATTAGGACACGATAAATTGTTCAGTGCTCCTAGTTATCTCATTTTCCTTTTTGCCTAAGACTTCATGCCTTTGGAGAGGCCTCTTTCTTCAGGAGCTCCTGGAGCTCATCTTGGTAATCCATAAATGTCAGGAAGCCTCCAAGACTTATAGTCTTGTGAAGTTTACAGAACATTCATTTCCTTGACCTATTGCTGTTTCTAGGGGGATCCTAGTGTGTCCATATACTCTTTAGGCATGTCAAGATGGATGCTCCTTGGACTAAACATTTGGCACTGCTCCCATATATAATCTAAGAAATTCAGATAATTCTTTCACTTGTTTCTTTTCTTAGAGTATTTTAATAGGAAGAGGAGTCAAAAGGAAGAATCTTGGGCCAGGAAAGCTTAAAGACATATTTGAAGAGAACATTTGAAAATGATCAGAAGATTTCAATTTATCAGGGTAGCAGAAAGCTACTTTAGGTGGTTAAAATTTTAAGAAGTGACTTTAAAATCTGAAAAATATCCAAACAGTTGAAGCTCTCCTGTGTTCCAGGCACTATGGTCAACAATTTATGTTCCTTTTCTCCTTCAGTCCTCTCACTAAGCCTATCAAGGAGGTATTATTATTATTATTATTCCCCTTTGAGGTGAAGACAGAAATATGTTTGGTAATATTCATCCAATATTTATTGAGTGCCCATGTGTCTAAGTGCTGGTAATGTAGCTCCGAACAAGACAGCTTATATTTTAGAGATGGAGACAGACAATTAGCAAGTCAACAAATAAGTAGCCTAATCTTCCTGGGCGGTATGTCATGAAAAAAGTAAGAGGAGCTAAGGGAGTTGGGGGTAGGAGGATGGTCAGGAAGGCCTCTCCAGTAGGGGCCATGGAGCTGAGACCTGAGAAGAGCAGGAGGCCGCCCTATGTGGTGGGGGGGTCTAAGAGAGGCAGGCCACCCACCCTATGGGAGGTCTCAGGAGAGGCAGTTCAGGCAGAGGATCTTGTTAGTGCAAAGGTGCGTTTGTGGGATAGAGAGAAAGCATGTGGGCCTAGAGAAGAAACAAGGGGTGGGAAGTGGTAAGAAGAGGGACGAGGGCCAGGCAGGGTCTTGCCAGTCAAGGTAAGGAGTTTGGATCTTATTTGGAGAGCAACAGGAAGCTTTGGGTTTCAAGTAGAGGAGTGATGTGGTTCAATGGATATATTCCAGCGTGCCCTTAAGAGGTTGAATAGTTTGTTCAAGGTGAGACAGGTACAACGAGGAAAGGAGGAGAGGGTTAAGTCACTCCCCTGGAACTCAAAACCAGTCGCTCTGCCTTCAGACTTCTTCCCAGCACACTGGGCTATTTTACTTGATCACCAGTATCAAGATATTAGAAAGAAAGAATATAGACAGTGGTAACAGAGAGAAAACCACACTATAAACAGTATAGCCAAAGGTTCCATTATTTTAGGAAAATTGAACAGGGCGGTTAGTAGCAACTTCTGGGAATCTGGAGTACAGCTTTCCTTTGAGTGGCAGGCCTGTGTTGATCTTCCACCCCCGTAACCAAGCATGGCGAAAAGGCTTCTGTGTAGACGCTACACTGAGAGGAGCAAAACTTCCTGAGTTCCCAGATGCAAGGAGGACCAGTTGGTTTGGGTCTGCTGAAGCTCTGTTGCTGCATCTTCTCTTCCTTCTTGCTCATAACCTCTGTAGCCACCCCTGCACTCCCCAGCATGTCCTCAGTAGAGAGAGCAGCAACTTTGGGAAGGTTAAGGGGCAAGTTGTACATGTCACCCTAGAGCCTGCCCTAGTCAATCAAGGACTGCTTCCAGCTTGTGGTGTGGAAAAAAGAGAATGATCCTGAAGAATTTTATTTTGTGTTGCAGCCTCTCTCCCTCCCTCCACCCCACCCCCAGGCCATCTGTGAAGCCTGAATTCTTATACAAGTTATCCATCTACAGACGCCCCAGCTTTAATCACGTTCTCTGTGCTGTGTATCACTCCCAAACCTATCTCCTTCTGTCAGTTGTTTACCAGTTGTCTTTATCGTATTATTGATCAGCCAATCCTGGGCATCTCAGGTTGGGGAAGAGATACAGTGGGCCTGGAGAATGGGGGGGACCATCAGTTAAGATGATTCCAAAAATAGTGCCAGTCTGATGATGGCTCTGTTTGCAGCCGCCTCCTATGGAATCTACACACTTCACTAAGATGCTCTGCTGAAATACATCCCACCAGCTCCTCCTGCAGTTGGTGGTCACTGGCGGTGGCAATGGTGGTGGGCTGGCCACACCCTCAGAGACGAAACTGGAAGCCATAGGTTTGGGGCGCGATGGGCTCCCCCCAGAGAGATGAGGTTTGTCAAACTCCCCAGGTGTGTAGCATCTGTGTTCTTCTGAAGGTAGAATCTGGGCACTTGGCATCCCGTGTTTGCTTTTTGTTTTTCTCCCCATCTTTTTTTAACGAGGTGGAGGGATGAGTGATGAGAAATGGCTGTGTTTCCCACCAACTGTTTTGTCTGGTATTTTGTTGTTGCTTTGTACACATGGACTTTTTTCTCGTTTGCAGCTCCTGTTGGGGGGCTCAGCTATGCAAACATCTCAACCTTATCCTAACACTTTGGTTTTATCCAGGACCTTCATTGACCGAAGCACAGGTGTTGGAGCTAATAATGTAGCAAAAATAAATGCAGCTTCTCTAAAGAGACCTGCCCTTCAAATATGCTAAGCCTATATCTTATAGAAAATGCAGTGTTTCTGCCTTTGATCTGATCTAGACATGTGACCTCTTCTCAGAATGAAATGATCTTGCACAAGCTGTCAGAATTTTATAATCAAGTCTCCGCCAGCCACTATACCTCTAATTCCATTTTTTTGTGTGTGTCCAGATTCTCTCCTGAAACACTGTGGGGCAGCCCTGTAATTTGGCACACTTGTGGTCTTGCTCTGACATTCAGCACACACTGAACGAATTTTTATGATCTCTTGCAAAATTTGTCGACTTCATCCCAAATCCCTAAGTATTAAAATCATATGCTCTAGAAAAAGTTAATATATTTAAACTTTCCAGACCAGGGAGTCTTAGGAAACCATCAAGAAATAATACAACAGGGGAAAAAGCAAAGAGGATGTTATGTATTCTGTTATCTATCCTGATGAGGGGGGGTGGTGGGAAGAAAAGCAACTTTCTCCTTACAAATTTCAGCTACTGCTGCTGCCCTGAATATAAATATTATTATTCAGACAGGCCATCGCTTATTTCTTGGTAGGCTATTCAATGAACTTTTAAGAGAGGAAGAGCAGTTTTCTTGCCTAAGTGAGGGGCTAGCCAAAAATGCAGTTTCCAGGCACAGAACGTGTATTTCACTAGGTCAAGTTGGCACTAAGAACCTGCATTTTAATAAGCATGCACCGTAATTCTGATGTAGGTTATCTGAGGGCCATGACTTGAGAAAACCATCGTCTAAATTTTAGGGGAATTTTTTGCAAGCGAGTGCTGTAATTTAGAGCCCTTGAGGAGAAAGGAAGTTGAAGGGAAATAAAGCAGCATTGTCTTTGTCTTCGTGGTAGTGTGGAGCAGTAGTAGCGTATTAGGGGACACATATTTTATTTTGTTTCATTTTATTTTAATTTGTTGCACAGTTCCTGCCTTCTTATGTATATTCCACATTGAGGTGTGAATGAGATAATTTACTTACTGGAAAGATTAGCAGGGGTGAAAAGTGGGAGAAAATAGAGTGGGACAGGAGAGTGTTTGGGCTGAAGTCTTATAGTGTGTCAGGGACAGCTCTTTCCTTGTTGCCACCCAGGTGAGATCTACCTGTCCTCCCTTTAAGCAGCCGAGAGCTGTACGGAACCTTAGAGAGTCCAGGAGGTGTAGTCGGCTACTCCCTCCCCACAGTCTGTGTGGACGCTTTGAAGTCTGCCTTTGAGTTCACTTAACCTACATTGCCACCTACTGTCCACACCCATCCCTAACTGAGCAACTTTTGCTTGGGGTGGTTGAAGGAAGGTGAGGTAGGAGAGGCCACGCCAGGCAAAGGGCAATTGTGAACCCCACAGCTCTTCTGAATGCTATTTAGGATGCTTGGTTTGTGATTTTGTTTTGTTTTGTTTTGCTTTGTGTGTTTTCCCCCCCAAAATTACAGCATTTCTATCCTTATTTCTAAGGTCTCCCTTTATTTCAATCCAGAAACAAATTACCTGTGGGTTAGAAATAGCAGCCAAGTTCTGATTCAAACGAAAACAGACCTCTTTCCACCTCCTGTCTAATGCCTTCTTTGTTGGCTTTAACGTTTTTATTGACTTGGGGATTTAATGTTAGCTCTAGCTGTGACTGATGGCCACTTTGGGCCCCTTTGAGTGCTCCCAGTGTTTGTCTAGTTAATGTATGGAAAGAGACCTGAAAATGCTTCTCCCCAGTCCTTTGATTCTGTATTTTGGTAATTTTTCCTCCTTGAGGATGTTTCCTACTTGAACTGAATGGGAAATAAGCTCATGCAGTGCCCTTCTCGGGTTCCGCTCGAAAGAGCCAGTGTCCTTTGGGAAGTAGCTTCTGGTGTTTGTTGGTTCCTTGCTCCTGTCCTTGGCTTCTCTAGAACTGAGACAGACATCATCCTCTGGGTTTCTCTGGTCTTATTCTTTGACTACCTCCTTCCATGAGCTTGTTCTTCTTTTACTCTTATACTGAAATGCGTCAGTTATCTGAACTTCTGTCTCTAATGAAGACCCACTTTTGCATGTTGTTACATCACAGGTTAGCATTTTAGAAAAAAGATCTTTACATGGACGTAAAACCTTGCTTTTATGATTTTGAGGGCAGAGTATTTTCACCTTGATTTCTTGGAACCTAAGACTGAATATCTGGATTAGAAGCTAGAGCTTTCACTGAGTGATATTAGGTATGGAATGATTTTGGGTATAGATTAGATATTAGTGATAATAGATTGGATATGTGATCGCTGGTATCAGATAGTCATTCTGCTCATTTTCTAGTAGTGGTGTTTTTGTTAGCATCCTTAACATTTCTGTAACTAAATAGCTCTGTTCCAGTATTGCAGTCTTTTTTTTTTAAGATTTTATTTATTTATTTGACACAGAGAGAGAGCACAAGTAGGCAGAGAGGCAGGCAGAGAGAGGGGAGGAAGCAGGCTCCCTGCGGAGCAGAGAGCCCGATGTGGGGCTTGATCCCAGAACCCTGAGATCATGACCCGAGCCGAAGGCAGCGGCTTAATCCACTGAGCCACCCAGGTGCCCCTCCAGTATTGCAGTCTTGATGTATATAGGATTTATTCTTTGTTGAGTAGGACGGAGGGATGAGCTGCCAGAGTGAGCATGTGGGGTGAGTCGTTGTTGAAGGGAAAAGGCGGCTTCCTTGCTCAGAAATCCCCTTCATGTTTCCAGCTGTGGGACACGGATCACTCTGGTCAATGTAAGGCATTGCTTATCCCACAGCAAAGGAAACGTCTCTTCCTTTTGGTGTCTAGCCGCTCCCGTGCAGGCCTCGTTTTCATTCAGCGAGACCTAGCTTTCTGGGGTTAGAGGTATCCCAGATTACCAGGAAATCCACATCTACCATTTCCTTGGCACAGCTCTGTAGCAGTGCTTCTTATGGTTAAGGACCTGGAAACCACAGAGCTTGTTACCTCTAGAAATCAAATTGACCTGTGTATTACTCTCTTTCTTTTTCTAGAAAGAGTTATCACAGTTCCCAAACCTGAGCCTGACACTTGGAATAGAGGGGCTGTGGTGTTTTGAAAATACTCATTTAACCCAGTTATTTCCACACCTGAGTCTTCATGAAAAAACCTGAAACATTTTTGGGGGAGAGGGGGAAAAGGAAAGATTTCTCAGGATTCAGAAACGTTACTTTTCATCAATGTCTCCAGGAGGACTTGACATCATTTTGCGTTAGGACCATGCTCTCATCAAATTGCAATCGTTTTTTTACAGGAGGAGAGTAAAGGGAAGTTTTATCTCTCTTGGCTGGAGGATTAAAGTCTAAATCCTCTCTCTGTTTTTGGGACCCCCTAGCCACATTCCTGTTTTGGGGATGCCTCCTTTGCAGTGGGTGCTCTCATCTAATGTGCTATTCACCTGACATTCTGGCCAAGAGTTGTCCATGGATAGGCAGAGAGATAGTCGGCATGGGACAAGGCCTTGGAGAAGCAGTTAGTGGAGAGAAGGAGGAGGAGGAGAGGAGGTGGCTTTATCCAGAAGATATGAGGCTTATCGGCCCACTGTGCTCCATGCTCTTTACTGGCTTCCTTCACTTCGTGACTATTTGGTGAGCACTGGGTACCCGTCAGGGAGAGTAGTGGGTGCTGGAGATGCGATGGTGAGTCAACACCGTCTCTTCCTTCACATGGCTTCTTGGTTCATGTAGAGGCAGATACTAAACAAATGAACACACTAGCGCCAAGTTAAAAACTAGGTAAGTGCCGGGGCGCCTGGGTGGATCAGTGGGTTAAAGCCCCTGCCTTCAGCTCAGGTCATGATCCCAGGGTCCTGGGATCGAGCCCCGCATCAGGCTCTATGCTCTGCCAGGAGCCTGCTTCCCTCCTCTCTCTCTGCCTGCCTCTCTGCCTACTTGTGATCTCTGTCTATCCAATAAATAAAAAATAAATAAATAATATTTAAAAACTAGGTAAGTGCCATGAAGGGAAATCTCAGTGTGCAGAGGTGCATGGCCAGAAGCCCTCTTCTATTCTGGGGTAGCTGTGGAGTGTCAGGGAAGGTTTTCCTTAGTACGTGGTGTTTGAGCTGATCTTAGAATTATGGGCAGGAGTCTGCCTTCGGCCCGGGTCATGATGCCAAGGTCCTGGGATTGGGCCCTACTTGGGGCTCCCTGCTCAGCGGCGAGTCTGCTTCTCCTTCTCCCTCTGCCGCTTCCCCAGCTTGTGCACACGTGCTGCCTCTCTCTGTCAAATAAATTAAAAAAAAAAAAAAAAGAAAAAGAATTATGGGGAGGAGTTAAGTCGGCTAAGAGAGAGGGGGTGTGCAAAGGACTTTTAAAGAACGTGAAATGAATGTGACTGAGCAAAATGAGTGATGAGCAGAATGGCAGCAGATGAGGCTGGAAGGGGTCGGAGGGCGGGGGGGAGTCAGATAGTGCAGGCTATCCTCCATGATACGCCGTTTACCCTTTATCTTAAGGGCACCTGAACTCATGTCCTTTGACCTTGATCAAGCCAAGTCCTCAGCCTCCTCATGTTTTCTGCTTCTCATCCATCTGTACTGGTCACCTGAGCCTTCCCCGATGATCGTAGCACCATCTGGAGTGAAGGAAGTGCTGACAGGCAGTGGGTGCTAGCTCCAGGGTGGGGTTGTGTGCCTACTCAGGGCTGGCTGTGCAGACTAGTCACTGAATCAGTAGAGGGATGCAAGGGAAGAGTGTCCTGGCAAGCTGGGCACATGGCCTCACCCACTCTCATGCTCACCATCCTCCCTGTCCACCATTCTCTTCCCCACTTCACCGGACCAAGGCAGGCTGACCAGCCTGTTGCTATAGACACTGGCTTGCCTGGCTCGAGCAAGGGTGAAGAGAGAGTGTGCCAGGATGAAGGGAGACCACTACCTCTGCTTGTACAGACACTGCTCAGCCCACTCCTGCTTCTCTCTGAGATGTGCAAATTGTCTCTCAGTATTTTCACGAGCCAGTGCTCCAATAAGGAAAACTTGTATAAAGACTAATTGTTTTTATGCTTCCTTTATAGAACATGAACATTCAAGTTTTTGTTACTTATTCCAGAACGTTAATGCAAAGCTCAGGAATATCGGGTTTGTAAGTTTGTTTTCTCTATTCTCAGAATAGGTTTAAAACCATTAGGGAACAGAATGCCTACCTACATGCCTTCTTCAGTGACAGTTGTTTTGAAAATATCTGTCTTATTTCTAAGAGAGCTATTGAGTAGAGAGAAGTAAGTGGGGATGGACATGAAGGAATTATCACGCAGATGGTTTTATGATCCTCCTTGACATTGCCATTGTGAAGGAGGCATTTTTAAAATACCAAATGCTGTTTAGTGTTGCTATAAGTTCTATTCTATAAAGACTATTATAAAGTCACATCTTTGTCCTGGGGAAATTTCAGTCTGTGAGACAGCCTTGATTTATAAACACTTGAAAAGGGCATAAAGGTAACGAGAACCAAAGCAAGAGATTGCAAGAGATTTGATCAGTATGTAAGTGGACTTAATGCATTTATTTTACTTATAAGTTAAATTTCAGAACAAATTGGAGGATTTGTTTCATTGGAGGATAAATTTCAGAACAAAATGGGAGGATGTTGTATTAGTCAGGATAGGTCAGGTTGTGCTGTGGTAACAAACTCCTTACCTCGGTAGCTTTAACACCATGGAGTTTCTTACTTCACATCCTTTATAAGATGTCACGGGGCTCCACTTTTGTGTCATCATTATTCAGGGACCTTGGCTGGTAGATCCTTCACCATCTGGAATGTTTGCTGGTTACCCTAGGAGGAGCAAGGAGATAGGAGAATCATGACTGGCCTTGAAATGCCAGAAGTGTTATTTTACTTTCATTTATGTCTCATTAGCCTGGGCATGCCCCGTGGTGTACATAACTCCAAGGGAGATGGACGTGCAATCCTAACATGTGCTTTGCAAGGGGAGAACCAGAAGATTGGTAAAACAGTAAGAGATTTCTGGCCAAATTATTAATGATTCTAGCCACAGGAGTTGATCAGTCTACCAAGTGAATGATAGTAACACTACTATACTTAAGTAATGGAACACTCACTGTGCAACAAATGCTTTGTTAAAGAGTTCACATATGTTATTACATTTAATTCTTTATCAACCTGTGAGGTGAATTCTATAATTATCTCTATTTTCCACATGATAAGATGAAAACCAGGAGTTTTAAAGTAACCTGCTCAAGGTCACACAGCTAGTATTTATCAGAGTTAGGATTCAAGGCACTTTCTCCTAATTTATGAGTCTGAGCAGTTCTCTAAGATTCCTATTATGCAGTTGAAGTCTATTGACTCATTTTGTGCAGAGCTGGAAAGAACAGATTAGAGCGATATCTGACTCAGCCACTTACAATGGCTAAGACCTATCTCTACTTTTCTAGAAACCATCTCTGGCTTGGTTGGTCTTTGGAACCAAATGGATTCCCTTTCTTTGTGTAAACTATTCTCTACTTGGTTTTTTTGCATAGCTTTTTGTTTTTGTTGTTGATAAGATCATTCTTTCTTATGAGTCACTGGCGTTCCTTGAGAATGGACTTCATAGGTTCTTTTACATCTTTGTGGTGCCATCTTGGATTACAAGGATTTAGAATATCTTATGATCATGCCCACTAAAGTACTCTTAGGGAAGGCTTATAATTGAAGGATTTTAGACACTTTTAAAAAATGCATTTATGTTTCCCCAAATCACTTTTTTGGAGTTGTTTTAATTTTCTCCTGTTTGTCAATTAAATCTCTCCCTTTTATTTCAGAACATTTTATTATTTCTCTGTTTTGTTTTCCGCTGTATGTCCAGTCTCTAGCAAAATGCCTGGCATGTATTATTTGCACAGACATGTCTTTAAAGTGGCTGAAAAGTCAGTGAACTTGTGGATTTCATTCATACTCCAGGTTCTTCCTCAACTGATCTACCTTACTTATCTTGTCACCAGTGCTTTGGTGAATAGTGTTGCATTAGCCCTCTGTGGCTCTTTCTTATTCCATTGCTTGCTGGTGGTGTGATTGCAATGAGTTTTGTGATCTGTTCTCTCACCTGTAGAATGGGGATAATGATAAACTCTACCTCTTAGGTCTGTAGGGAACATTAAATAATTTCATGCTGCAAAATACTTAGAATATTGCATGTCATAAAGTACAACCATGATTTCTTTGTCCTCTGTGTTGGCAGTCAAAATTTTCCTTCAGATTTTGCTCTTCAGAATTTCCCTTACTTCTTACCTAAAATGTCATGAGCCTCCTATAAGAATTCATTCCAGGGAGTTTAGTTGCATTATTACCATAGAACTACTTGTTTATTCCCTTTAATCTGATCATTTTATAATCTGTTCAGGTCATTGTCCCGGAAAGCCATATTTTGGTAAGACGTTCATTCTTTTTGGTTTAAATATTTGTTATTGAGATACAATGAAGCTTGATTATCTTGGCTCCATGCATAGCAACATATTCATGCATTGATTTATTCCTTTATTCATTCAACAAATATTTATTGAGAAACAGAAACATAATTATAGAGATTCATAGAGCTAGAAAGAATCTTAAAATCTTTTTAGGCCAAATCTACCCTCACTTCTACACGTTAATACCAAGCATGTAGAAAAATCAGTGGCAGAATTGGCTTCTTCAGCGTCAAAATTGACTCAATGAAAGCAGCAAGTGAAGGGACATTTCAGTTATCTTCTCTCTCTTCTTGAGTAATCCCATTCACCTCAATAAATAAGGGAGACCCTCCCATGAAATCAGGAGCTTCTGCTCCTGTGGGTTTTCTTTAGAATCAATTGAAAAACATTTTGAATCACTTATCAAGAAGAGTAATTCATATACAGTCTGAAGAACCTAGATTTTAAGACTGTTTGGGCTGATCCCAAGTTTGTATTAATCTAAGGAGAGTCTAGAGTATCATGTTCTGAGTTCTGCAGGCAGGCAATCTCAGGTCAGGAACCTGAATGGTGTTGCAGAAGGGATTCCAGCAGACCTACTCTGTCAGTTTCCTGTGGCTGCCATGCACATTACCATGATTACAACAACACGTATTTATTCTTCTTCAGTTCTGGGGACCAGAAGTCTGAAGTCATTGGTGACAAGGTTGTGCTCCCTCCGGAGGCTCTAAGGAAGGTTCCCTTTCTTGTCTTTTATAGCATCTGATGGGCGTCAGCATCTTTTGGCTTGTGGCTACATCCACCCCAAACTCTGCCTCCATCTTCATGTGGCCTTCTCCTCGACACTTTGTGTCTCATGTAAAAGGATACATATAATTGCATTTACCGCTCACCTAGCTAATCCAGGATAAAACCCTCTCAAGATGCTTAACTTAATCACATTTTTAAAAATATAAAGTAGTACTCTTTTGTTATATAAGTTGATATTTACAGGTTACAGGGATTAGGATATGGAGACTTTTTGGGGGTGGACATTCAATCCACTATACTTGGGTTCCAATCCTTGTATTTTGACTAACTGTCCGCAACTGGGCAAATTATCCTATCTCTGAAATTCACATTTCTCATCTATAAAGTGAGAATAACCATGCCCATTTTACAGAGTTATAATGAGAAATAAAGGAGCTAAAATATATATGACATTATCCAACTCAGTTCTTAGCAGAATTAGTTGCCATAGTTCTAGGCCCTCAGAAGGTAGGACAGATTTTAAACTACTTTACTTGAAAGAAAAAGGTAAGGCTGACCTATATTTGGCCAAGAATTTGTTAAAGTTTTATGATTGGTTGAAAAATATTATTGAGCAACCACAGGATGGTTTTATATTTAGTTCACTATTATACATAGAGCAGCCACAAAATGGTTTTATATTCAGATAACTATTATCTGTTGGTCATGCCTCATTTACTAATAATTTCTTTCTGTCTGCTTTCTGCTCCTTCCTACCTACTAGCATCTTTTGTTAACATATTACTATGTAATGCTGAATTCTTTAAATAATAATGAATGATAGCTGGAGTAATGAACCAGTGATGTCTTGGTGCCACAAGGCTGCAAAAGAATCTTCTTGCAACCATCTTCTTTGCTGAATGAAAGTAAGGGCAGTATAGAATTTATCATCTACGTTTTATAGAATTTATCTTTGTGTTATGTAGTTTAAGATTCATATACCAGACTCTTTCTTAACTGAACTGTAATTTTTTATTTCTGGAAATAAAAACACTCATCAAAAAGATATTACTACAAATATAACATCCAAATTCTGTGGTAATACATGGTGTAGATTTTATTGAGTTGTTTGTGAATCGGAGTAACTGTCTGAATTAGGAGTAACTCCAGAAGTATTGCCAACATTCACAGACTATGAATAGCATAATTAAAGTCAAGGTGTTTTTTCAAAATTTAGGCTTTTTCTTGTCTTGGAATTATTTTTTTATGTTTTGTTTTAATTTCAGTGTAGTTAACATACAGTGTTATATTAGTTTCAGGTGTACGATGTAGTGATTCAATAATTCTCTACATTACTCAGTGTTCATCACGACGAGTATACTCATAAGCCCCTCCATTATGACACGCATCTTCCCACCCACCTTCCCACTGGTAACCATCAATTTGTTCTCTAAAGTTAAGAGTCTATTTTATTGTGTTGTCTCTTTTTCTTCTTTCTTTGTTTTATTTCTTAAATTCCACCTATGAATGGAACCATGTGGCATTTGTCTTTTTCTGACCGACTTCTTTCCCATAGCATTATACTCTGTAGATCCACCCATGTTGCTGCAAATGGCAAGATTTCATTCTTTTTGATGGCTGAGTAATATTCGTGTGTGTGTGTATTACATCTTCTCTATCCATGTGTCTACTGATGGACACTTGGGTCGCTTCCATAATTTGGCTATTGTAAATAATGCTGCAGTAAGCATAAGGCTGCATTTGTCTTTTTGAATTATAGTTTTTGTCTTCTTTGGGTGAATACCCACCCAGTAGTAGAATTACTGGATCATATGGTAATTCTGCTTTTAATTTTTTGTGGAACCTCCGTACTGTTTTCCATAGCGACTACACCACATTGCCTTCCCACCAGTGGTCCAAGATGGTTCTACATCCATTTTTGCTACACCCTTGCCAAGAGCTGTTGTTTCTCGTGTTGTTGATTTTGGCCATTTTGATAGGTGTGAGGTGATATCTCATTGTGGTTTTGATTTGCATTTCTCGAATGATGAGCGATGTTGAGCATCTTTGTCATATGTCTGTTGGCCATCCGTATGTTTTCTTGGGAGAAATGTCTGTTCTTGTCTACTGCCTATTTTTAATTGGATTATTTGGGGGGTTTTTTGGTGTTGAGTTGTATCAGTTCTTTATATATTTTGGATACTAACGCTTTATCAGATATGTCTTTGCAAATATTTTCTCCCATTCAGTAGGTCGTCTTTTAGTTTTGTTTGTTGTTTCCTTTGCTGTGCAGAAGCTTTTTATTTTAGTTAGTCCCAATAGTTTATTTTTGTATTTGTTTTACTTATTTAGTAGACATATCAAGAAAAATGTTGCTAATGGCCGATGTGAGAGAAATTACTGCCTGTGCTCTTGTCTAGGATTTTTTTAAATTTAACCTTTTAATATATTCCCCTATAAATTTTATAGTTGATCATTTTAAATTTTGCAGAGTCACACTTTTTCTTCTTGTTTCATTTTCTCTTTCCAATTCATATGCTTTTGCCCACCACTGGCTTCTCCTTCTTCTTGCTTATGGGAAGAATGTTGACCATAAATATGCAGTATATTCCACTCAGTGAACTATAAAGTCGCTATGTATGTGACAATTAGTGTAAGCAGGAGGCAGAGTAGTGAAATGTGTTGCTGTCTAGGTGTCTCCCAGCTCTAACATTCCAGGAACTTACATATTTCTGAATATTAACTCCTGGACTTAAAAGCTCACCCTCAATAGCTCAATTTTGTCACTACCCTGTCCATCTCCCTTCTTCGATCTAAAAAATTATTATTTTATATATTCATTTTTCTGGGTTACTTTGGATTGTTAAAAGGAAAATAATAAAGATACAAAGGCTAGGTTGTCCAGGAAAGTATGAGCATGTTGGGTGTGTGTGTGTGTGTGTGTGTGTTTACACTCGTGTGCGCACACACACATGTAAGTAAAGAAATATTTGCTCTCACTCATCCAACACATTAGAGATCTTCAGAGTTTCCAGGTAAGTTTATTTCTGTAAGACATGGCTGCTTTCTTTCATACAGCCATTTCACATCTTCCAAGAAATGACTACAAGAACATCTGCTTTAGTACTCATAAACATCTTATCTGCTCATCGTTTCCATTCTTTTACAACCCCCTTCCAAATCTCATCCAAAATGATAAAAACCAAACCAAAAAAAAAAAAAAAAGCACACACAAGAAACAAAGCTAATATGATTTTAGATTCTAGTTGTGTCCTCTCTATGAATGTTTTCCATATTTGAAATGGCTGGGGAATTATCTTGCCTCTACCCATAGTAATTTAGAATGAGAAGAATTGGATAAGGGTCATTTCCTCCATCTCCTGGGATTTCAAAAGCTCTGTTTTTTTTTATACCTGATCAGGTCTGCCAGTAGCAAAGCTGTACAATGTAGTGGAGAAGTGCATACGGTTAATTATGACAATTACAATCAGTTCTTTACAATGTCTGCTGCTGTTTCGGGATTTAAATACCATAATGTATGTCAAAAGGACAAAATAATGTTGCTGTGTTTTCTGCTTACAGCTGCTTTTATGACTGGGTTTTGCTCATAAACAGGTGGTTATAAGCTGCAGTCCTTCCATGAATTCATTTATCTTACCTATCTCCTAACCTGGGTTCTCTGATGTGTCATTAAACAGAAGGGTTGAGATTCCCAACAACTCTGAGGGGATCTCAGGTCCTGGATAGCAGCCTCTGAACATGGTACAGTGAAGACGGAAGCCCCTATGGTCAGAGGAAGTAGATAATATGAATTTAGTTAAATCTCAAGGACTCCCTTCTACTCTCAGCTTCTGTGGTCCCCCTCCCCAGCCTCTCCTTCACCTTCCCTGCACTGTTTTCTGTCCTCGCTTAATTTCTGCTTTACCAAGTTTGCCTCCATGCCTTGTCTCCTCTCACCTTTTTGGTCTCAAGTTCATAGCATGTTGTGAAGACTCCTGCATGTGGAAATGAATTTATGTGCTGTTGATACACAGTTATTCATTTCTGATGTTGTAAGTTGAATCCACACAGTGCACAGGTCGCCATGTCCTCGATGCTGGGGGCTGCTGGGAAACAGGTAAGGGGATCACTTTCTTTCAGCACGCCTTCCTTCTCTGCAACTCTCACCTCTGCTCAAAAGGTAGGTGTGAAGAGGTTCATGGTGAATGAAACTCTGTATGAGAGCCTTTTCTCCCTGGAGTGTATCTTGTTTAAACAACACATTTCCAGTTAATGAGCATCTGGTAAACCTGACAGCCTTTAGTCCTCCTAATTCTTAACTGTCTGAAAAAAAATGTGCCCAACCTGGCATGGCTTATGACTGAATTATAAACCACAAAGCATAATAAAGTCATTAACTTTCAGCGTGTCAAATATTACTTGAATTGCATCTTGCCCAGAATTTGATAGCCTTTCCCTCGCACTTAGCAGCGCAGGCCTGTGTACTGTTTAAAAAACACTTTGTCATTTCTTAGAGAACCGTTAGCTTTGTGCGGCTGTCTGGACACGAGCATTGGCAGGTCCAGGAGAAGAGGAAGGAATGTCTAGTGAAGGAATGTCTAGTGAGAGCGTGGAGCAATAGGTGTGAGGGTCACAAGGGAAAGGCAAAGACCTCTCTTCGCAGGAACAGAGAAGAGGATGATACTCTGCATTTGGGTGGGATGTTCATCCTGAAAATAGTGGTTCATTTCATAGTGGGGAAATTTTGGATCAAAGGTGCACTTTACAATTCTGATTACTCTCCCTCCTTTGTTCCCCACTATCAAAAATCATCGTATTCTAAAAATGTCAATGGAATATGGTTAGACTGAAACTACATTTTTGGAGAACCAGGTGTTGGCTTTGTCAGGTTTCTATGAATAGGCGCATTCGTATACACGTTGTCGAAGAAAGAAAGGTCACTCACCACCCGACTTGTAAAATTGTCAGAGGATTTAGGGAAGAACTGTGGTAGGCTGTCGTTTTACATGGGAAAGGAAATCTGGTTCTCAAGATATTTGGGACATTGTAGTGAATAAGGGATATTGATAGAACTCCAACCCGAACCTCTCTGGCTAAGTGAATTTGAGGACTTATCCGGTGCTTAGTCCTACTTCAGGGTGAAGGTGTCATGCTGAATGTGGAGGGGGAAAATATAGGCTGTGGTTTGCACTACTGGTTTACTGTCCCACTTACTCCTATCCCTCCTTGTCCCTAGATTCCTCTTGATTTAGTGAACAGACTTAAGACTGGAGGGTGTCCGGGCATCTCCTCCTGTCTGAAGACTAGGATAATGTTGGGTGCTTCATGGATGGTGGGTGGATGGATGGATGAAGGAGATCCATCAAAGAACCTTTGTGGCAAAGTAGATTTTCCAGATTTCTGAGAGCTCTGGTTCAGACGCTGGTTATTTTGGAAAGAAAGGAAAGCCGGCCCTCTGGTGGCCGGCATGCAGAAGTGCACCCACTAAGCCATGGAGATAGTTATTGCCACCTTAAGAAGTAGAGAAGGACGTGTCAACATTAGTTGGGTGAGTTTCATAATAATTTATTTATTCCAGACTGCAAGTGAGGTTATGGATGGATCTGTCACCCCAAACATTTTGAAAGTAAATAAAAGGGAAGAGTCTGTAAAGTATTAGGGG
Source organism: Meles meles (assembly GCF_922984935.1). Classification (NCBI taxonomy): domain Eukaryota; kingdom Metazoa; phylum Chordata; class Mammalia; order Carnivora; family Mustelidae; genus Meles; species Meles meles. Next base: position 132,755,130 of record NC_060071.1, on the reverse strand, counting down.
TCATCTTCTGAAGTTGCTCAACTATTTATTAAACTCTTGCTAGAGGTCTAATAGAAAAACTCTGGCTATCAGTTACTTTGTAGGTGACATTAAAGTCAAACTGAGAATCTAGGTATTAAAAATAATTATTTGGCAAGAGTGAGCGAGGTATTTATTTCTGTTGGCAAAAGGAAGTTGGAGAAGAGAGACGCTCCTTGCTAATGTGAGTAACTAGGAAGGGTCCCTGGAGGGGGTGACCGTAAGCCAGGCCCTGAAGGGTGGGTAGGATCAGAATACAGGAAGGAAATAGAGATGAATGTTCTCATTCTACAGGCCACGGGAACAGGAATGACTTTGTTTTTGAAGTCGGTAGCAAGCACGAGTAGAGTCAGTGGGAATGATATACAGAGAAAACTTGGCAAATGAACAAGAAATGAATTACATAAATATTTAAAGTCATTTAATATAAATTAAGTCAAGGGGGCATTTTCAGTGTTCATCATGGAGCTAGAGACGGTATAGCCTCTGGATTTCACAGGTGAATCTAGGTTCAAATCCAGGTCTGACACTTAATATGAGTCCTTACACAAGTGACATAGTCTCTCTGTGCCCATTTCCCCCCATCTGTTAAACTAGATAAGAACAGAATGTATCTTTAGACTCCAAGATACGCAAACATTGTCTGGATCCAAGATATAGAAGTTGAGTACGAGGAAAAGTCCAAGTTGTCCCAGAGCTGCCTCTCACTCTCGTGATGAGTTTCCAGCTGCTTGGAGCGCACCATCAGAAGCTGAAGGATCTGTTGGCTGGGAAATTATAGGGATTTATAAATCAGATGGGTAATTGGATGAGGCAGTATCCCAGGGGCCCTCCAACCTAGAGATTTCATCACTCTAAAAAAAAAAATCCATGAGGACCCTCAGAAACCTAACCAAGATGTGAGGATCATAATGATACCCGTTTACGTTCTATGTTTAAATAAAAAAAATTTAAATTTGGTTCAAAATGTTCTGTTCTATGTAAAAAAAAAATACTGTCACTTTAATTAATGCAGCCTATAATTGAAACGACTGTCTCAAGCTGTTCCTCTCCTGCGCTCTCCTGCAGGGAAGGAGTGGAACTGGGGGATGGGGGTGGAGAGAGGCTGAGGAGCTAGAGCCAATATGTCAGCTCTTCAGAGTTGTTCTAAGAAAACGGAACAAAGATCTCGTCCTGAGTGTGAAAGGGGGTGGAGGCTTCAGGGAACACAGATTCTAAGTGCATTTCACCCAATTCTAATTATTCGCGAAGTAAAGGGTGGGGGAGACATGTTGACAGTAAAGGTTTAGGGGAGAACAGGCACAATCATGCCTTGCAGCGTCGCACTGTGTTTTTTGATGTGCCCCATGTGGAGAAGGGAGGTAGAACTTGGAGCTCAGAAAGGTCTAAAAGGCAGAATGTCATGACTTCCCTTTAATTAACTCAAACAATGTGTGGCAGGTTACAGTAACGTGCCTGTAGCTAAGACAGAGGTGGTCTTAGCTACACCACTGAGACCTGAGAGAGAAGGGGGGACTCCTGTTTTTCCAGAACAGAAAGGGCCTAGAAACCTCAGACACTAACTTTACATTCAAGAGGACCAGCCTCACACAGCCAAGGCTGTAAACTCTTTCAGTTAGGAAGCTAGGCGGATAGCTTGGCCTTTGATGAGTTCAGTATTCTCTCCAAGACACTGTGTGGGATGGAGTCCAGTGACTTCAGGTTGAGCTCAGAGGGTCAACCCCACCTAGAATATTTGCATGCGATCAACATTTAGTATAGTCTTTTAATAAAAGGTTAAACAAGAAAAGACAAAAAAATAGGTATCTACCTGTATCCATTTCAATCAAGGTTTTCTTTTAAAAGTTGCTTTAGAATATTATTATTCATACCAGGGGCTGTTCCTGGCAGCTGTTTTAATTGAAGTGTTACATGTTTTTTATAAATAAAGTGATGAAAATTTCTGAGGCTAGCCCTGTGGGAGACGGAGCAGGGAAGCCATTGGAACTGCAGGTGGAGGACGTCCCTGTAATTTCGATCATGTGACTGAATGCTATCACCGCAGCGTACAATCTGCTACAATTGCAGCTTCCGATTTTTCAGGGGTGAACAAACCCTTTATGAAGAAGGAAGCTACACATTAGAGTTAAAAAGTCGCATACAGTATTACAGGAGGAATATTCCCCCAATGAGAGGAAGTAAGGAAGACTAACATTCTTCTCCTGTTTTACTCATTTTGAGGAAACGAGTTTTATGAACAATTTTCAGAAGAGTTATTAAGGGGTTGTAGATTTTATTTTGCTCTACAGTTTGGCCATTCTTCAGGGTTTTGTATCTGTCCTCTTTTCGAGCTGAGACACATAGAAACAGATGAATACCCTTCTTAAAAACCTTCTGTTTTGGGGTGCCTGGGTGACTCAGTGGGTTAAAGCTTCTGCCTTCAGCTCAGGTGATGATCCCAGGATCCTGGGATCGAGCCCCGCATCAGGCTCTCTGCTCAGTGGGGAGCCTGTTTCTCTTCCTCTCTCTCTGCCTACCTCTCTGCCTACTTGTGATCTCTGTCCGTCAAATAAATAAAATCTTAAAAAAAAAACCAACAACCTTCTGTTTCCATTATGATGGGGAGAAATAGAAGTAGGAATTCCTTTAGAAATTATTGGGGATTGGGACAGTGTAATAAATGGCGCCCCCTACTGGGTTCATTATCAGTAGAGAGAAACACAGGAATTAAAGGCATGGAGATCAGGATAGGTTTTCCATTTGCTGATTTATTGATAAATGTTCAACATTTTGGGGACAAGGGTGCTGCATTTTAGTGTTTATGGATGTCTGTGATGTAAATATTCTCACCTCGGTCAAATTCAAGCCACCAACGTGACGTCCTTGAATTTGGAGTTGGGCAGAGAGCCACACATTTGACTCTTGCAAGGTAGTAGAATTTGGACACCAGTGCTTGAGTCCATCACTTACAAAGGCTGTGTTACAGACTGAGGCTAAGAAGTCTTGTTAATACTGCACTTGGGAATTAGGCAAACTTAAGCCATAGTCCCTTCTTTGGGAACCTGCCCTTATGAAATGTCCATGAAGGGTCAAAGCAGAAGGTGTGCTTCCTGTAGGTGCACTGGCATCAATGAGACTCTGTCTTCTCCGAGATTCTACCAGTCTTTTAAGTCTGTGATCTGAATCAAGCTGGGGAGAGAGGCCAGCACTGTTACTTGGATACAAGGTCTCTCCAAATGGAAGGAAACAAGAAACAAATATCAGCCCTGAGCAGAATCAAAATTCAGATGGTTTCTTAGACAACTTTGCAGGATTAGTATCAACAAGAAGGTTGGAGGCAGCATTTTACTTTAAATCTCCTATCATTTTGGTTCATAGATATTCATCGTAAAATCATCTTTGAGGCTGGGAAGCGGCAAGAATTCTGATTATTGCAGGGAGGGATGGGAGTTTTTGGGTGGCATTTAAAATAGGTAGAGTAATAAACCATAATTCCTTAGCTTGTTTTGTGGGAAGATACCAAAGAATAGATTCCTATTTAATAACTTGAAATTAAATTATTTTTCCAGCTGGGTGCAACTGAAAGAAGGAGGGCGGGCGTAGGAACTTAGACAAGTTCTTTGCCTTGGAGCAGATGATGGACTGTTATAGTGAATACATGAAATGGTGTCTGGCAAAAGCAGAGTATTTGATCACCTTACCTCCTTCTAGCTGATGTTCAAAAATCTCTGCGCCCAGATTTATACCTCTTTGCTTACACATTCATCATTGTTAATATGCCAATACTCTGAGCCAGTATACCCGGAATTGACTGCATGAGTCAGTTTCTTCCTGGTGGAAGACGGTTTATTATCCTCGTCGCTGCTGCATTGTTCTTTAACATATGACAGTTTTATAATTAACAATGATTATAAATTAGCTCGCTATTTTAACAGTGCGGACCTAAATGCCCATACTGATCGTTTATCTTCGAGGATAAAAATTCTGATGATAAGTCAAGTGTCTGAAAGCACTTCTCTTGTTACCATCATGCTGGGAGAGAAACCTGCGGTTCTGTAAGAACCCACCTTCTCATTCTGTCGTCTGTGACGTTGCAGAGGCCCGAATCTTGGGTCCATATGTGTCTGCGCTTGCTTTCCTTTGTCATAACATCAGTCCAGTTGTGGTGATTAAAATCCCAGACCGCGAAGTCACATGGGGGTAGACTTTAGTCCTGGCTCTGCATTTTACAGCAAAGTCATCTAATCCATTCAGACCTGAGTTTTCTCAGATATAAAGGGGGAAGGGAAACACATGTCCCTGATAGGGCAGTAGTGAAGTATAAATGGCACTGTGTACATAACACAGATTTGGTAAAGGTCCAAGTGCATAGTAATAGATTAGCATTTGTTAGTAATTATGACAGTCATTTAAGTGCTATATTCTAAAACCTGTGTAACTTTACATGTAAATGCCCAGCCACTGTTGGTCCGTGTTTGGGGATGGACTCAACTCTCCGAACTCTGGTGATATATACTTCCCAAGGAAACTCCTAATAATGAGACAAGCAATTTATCGTTCCACACTACCAATTCTCAGGTTCCTATCCGTTTCTTTGCCTTGTCGCTATCCTGACTTTTACCCTTTACCTCTTGTCTCCCTCGTACCCGAGGTCCTCATTTGTTCCCCATTATTCCCCATGTAAAGGGTCTGATCTAATAAACTATTTCATAATAAATAATACATTATTAGTATTCTCAAAGCACTGCAGCAGTGAGACTGTCTAAGAGTATAATTTTAGCATTTAGGCTAGGCTGAGAGAGGTATTTATTTGGCGATAGATTCCTTTTGACGGCTCGGAAATCATGGTCAGATTTCTAACTGTCGATGCTGCAGTCCATATGGCAGCCTTTAATTATACCTGTTGGAATAATCCACTTAGCCAAGGTCAAGCATCTTCTGATTACATGTTCTCTTGCTGCTTCCTCATTGTCATATATCCTTGGCATCTGTCATCAGCCAAATTTGGTCCTTCTAATTTTTAGTGGCGCTCATTCTGTCCTGAGTTTCCCTAACACATGCTTCAGCCTTGTCAAGCATGCTTTGCTTCCATAGAGTTAGTCATCATTTCATGGACCTTATTCTACTGAGGTAGTCTATGCAACTGACTTCAGCTTCCTCTCCTAGCTTTACTTTTCTTAATTTCACAAAATTCTCTGCAACATGTCAATTAATCAACAAAAACATCTGCTAGCTACCTCCCCAGAATGGGTTGCATTTCAGCGGGAGGTGGATTTAGTCCAATTGAATCTAACAGTTACGTTTGGGATGCCAACAATGAATAAAATTAAATTGACATTTCTTGAGCACTTACAATGTTAGGGTCCTTTGCTTGCTTGTTTGATTCTATACATTAGCTCACTGAGTCCTCTTAACGACCCTGTGAGGTATGCAGTCCTCCTGTTCTTTTCCAATGAGGTCACTGAGATGCATAGAAGTTAGATATTCTGTTCAATGCTTCCAACTAGGAAAGAGTAGAGCCAGGAATTAAACCATAAATTTCCTGGTTTGGAAGTCCATGGAGAAGGGTAGATAGAAGGTGGAAAAGGGAAAGTATAGTGGAGGTCTTGAGGCCAGACCAACAGAATCAAACTCTTAGGCAATAGGCTTACCTAAGATTTGGGTTAGTTTCTCCTACTCAGCCTTTCTTTGAGGGATGGTTTGACCTTCTATGGATGGGAAGTTGAACACTCTGAAAAGAAAAGAAGCTTATGAAGGAAGGTTTCTGAAAATAAGCCAGAAAACTAGCTTGCAGGTGGACTTCCTCGGGTGGTGAAAACTATATTCCCTGGGTCCATATCCCTCTGCCTCTGGTGGATGGGACATTCATCTGCTGAAAGCTTGTGACAGGCCAGTGGTGCTGGTGAAGTCTCAGCCGAGGCGGGGTAGAGCCAATGTCAATAGCAGGGCAGACTCTGACTGTGACCCTGACACCTGTAGAGGGATTAAAACTTTAGTGACTGTCTTCAACTTGCTATCTGGACCTGGAGCTCTGACACAGAAGCATTTCCCTGGTTTGGGAGTGGAGATGGAGAGTAGAGGGGCCGTGGACAGTAGGGAATGTGTGTGGGGGTAGATCTTCAGCCTGGTTGGCTAGATGTTGGAATATACCAACACTCTACATTCCCCAGAGAAATTGAAGCCCTTCCCTTCTGAAGGGAAAGGCAGAGATGAAGGTTCTCTAGGGAGTAGGAATCTCAGTGTTTCCATTTATTGGAACATTTGCAAACTTGAAGCTGGTAGGACCTAAGTGAAACTCATAGGGGACAAGGCCTTCTTTAATTTGGGGCTTATAAATTCTTGAACTACTTGGGAATTCTACTTTGCCTCATTCTGACATTCGACCTTTGTATTTCATATCTGGTTTTCTACACATTTAAATTCTTGATTGACTCAGATCTCTGGAGGACTTTTTTTGTTAGCTTCTGATTGAGCCTTTATTCTCCTCCACATGACTCCTTAGCCAGTGCATTTGAAGTGTTTGTTCCCAGGGGAAAGTGAAAGTCAAATCTGTGAGCTTATTTTCTTTCAATTAAGTAAGGGCTTCAGGGTTTGCATCTCCACATATTCAGTGTTTCATGCCTTCAGTGCTCTTTTAGAAATCTATATATTGTCTTACATTTTTCACAAGTGTAGAAGAGCCAGAAGATCAGATCTGGCTTATATAGGTCTGGAATAAAGAGTAAAGGAAACCAAAAAGCTGATAAAAATGTGAAGCCACCTCTTTTTGCTCATTCATGATGTGGCTCTGAAGATCTTCCATTTTGATGAAGCACAGGGAGTCCCTGGTTTACCTACCTCAACCTGATAGAAGCCCCGTGTGCTTGAGCTCCTAGAGCCAGGTGGACGTCGATGTCAGAAGGAAGACAATAGAACACTTCTGGCTAGATCTCCCCCGAACCCTGACACGCACGTGTGCGTGCACGCACACACTTTATAGCACTTCTCTGTCTGTCACTTTAAGTTATTTGTTGATATTAGTACTTATTCCACAATAAAATCAGAAGCTTATTTGGGCACTGTGATCTCGTCCAACCTATGTTGTCTCCCAAAGTACAAGGATAGCTTCAATACCCAGTCATTGTTCAATAAAGAGCTGTTCCCCACTGGATTTTCTTGAAGAGGAGTATAGAATGCTTTCCTTTTCTTCATACTTTGGCCAATATACCATGGACAGAGTGAAGAAGATGATAGGATCACTTTGGACACGTTTCTTTTTCTCACTCTGGCCCCCTCCCATCATCAGTTAAGTGACCCATTTGTCCCCTTTCCTCTTAGGAAAGGAGGTGTCTCCGAGAAGCAGGTCCTACTGAAAATCATACACTAATATTAAGATTCTAAAATTCAGAACTTTCTGGTAGGAAAAATTGTATGTACTTCATTTCTTTCTCTTTGAAAGTATTAAACCAGTTGGGTACTCGGGAACAATATGCCATTCCTGGCTTCCGAGATCGAAATCTCTCAGGGCCAAGTGATATGATCAGTAAAGCATTTAATATTTATTAGCTGTTTTATGTATAAAGTATTTTATGTTTAAATGTTTTATCTGCAAAGTAGTATACTGTTTTACATGCACTGTCATGTTAATTCTCAGTAAAACTATTCATTAGCTATTTTGTGGGTATCGCTGTTATCCCCATTATAAGCATGAAGGATGAAACCTAAAGACATCAAGTAATTGCCAGTGTCCCCTAGCTTTTAAGTGGTGGACTGAAGATTCAAATTCATGCTTAACTCCTGCCTATACTGCCTCCATCTTGCATAACTCTTAATTCTAGGAAAATTTAATCTCCTAGGTACTCACTGCCATATATATTTGATAGTTGAGGCAAATAGATATTTTTCTAATCATATTCTTCTGGTATTCTCTTAGGATAAATTTCGCAGTTTGGAGCTTCTGTCCACCACCTAAACACTAATCTCTTAGAGTTGTCCCTTGGGGTTATGACAATTATGACATGTGTCTTTTCATGAAAGAAGTAGAACTGGGTCATAATGTTACCAGTATTAGCATTTTCTGCATCGGTGCTGTGAATGACCTTGTTCTAGACGATCATGATATATGTGTGTTATGTATATTTTCAGGTATTTTCTTATCAGTAGTTCCTACCTATTTGCATAAGTCCCCGCAAAGCTTAAAGCAGGATTAAGTGTTATATTAACTAAATTCCAGAAGAGAATTCCAACAGAAAATATGAGTTATAGTATATGAAGTATAACTTTTACAAGTTACTTTATAGGTTATATGGAATCACAGAAGTACAGGCTTTATTATTGCGACTATTAATTTTCACAAACCAAACAGATTTATGCCAGGAATTTTGAAACCTTTATTCCCTTTATATTTATTGTCTATATTTATCACTAAATGGTGATGAATATTTAAGCATTAGAATATTTGGTCTTAACTGAATGAAGCTTTCAAAGATTTTGGGTTTTTTTCTTGGAATCATGCTGAATCTTCTTGGGAAACAAACAGATTTCATGCCTTCTTAAAGTTTGCTGTGAGTTGTTTTGATAACATTAACATAAGCATCAAAATAATACAAACTTAGAAAACAGACACAGCGACTTACCATTTCTCAGAAGTCTTTCTTGTTTCATGTTTCTGTTGTAAGTAGAAGTGCGTGATCCTGTGTTGTCATAGAGAAACTGAGTGTTAATTGCCTAAGGGAATCTCTATGTTGGGGTGTGTGTGTGCGTGTGTGTGTGTGTCTAGCCTTTACTAACTATTCTTTGAATTGAATGCTGTTTCAACGATGCACTCACAAACTGTCATCAGTAAAACTATCAAGTTATCCCCATGAATGACCGATAACTAGCTCAGATTCCCTAGTACTTCAACCAGCCTTCCATCTTCTCATTTTTTCTAGGCACTAGACTTGCTTTCAGCTTGTAAAATCAACCTAGGGTAGGATTATTTAGCAAATATTTGTTGATAGGCACACTTCTAGGCATTGGAGATGCAGGAGTGAACAAGACTGGTAAGTCCTTGTTTCTAGGCAAACTCAAGTTTGTCTTCTAGGTGAATGAGTAGACAAATGAAAGTCACTAAATGGGTAGTTGAAGATAGCGGTGAATACCACGAGGGACACAAAGTTGAGCAACGTGGTGCTGGGCTGGGTGGGCATAGTATTTTATATTACTTAGGGAGGCACTGTTGATATTTAGTTGATATTTAGTTGGCTGTCTAGTTGGTGATATTTAAGTTAGATCTGAATGAGAGGTAGACTGATAGGAGACTATCCATAACAAGATTGTTCAAAGCTGAGGGCACACACACCCAAAGCATACATAGTGAGGCATGAACCAGTTTGGCATATGTGGAGAATTAGACTGACCGGAGAAGTTTAAGGCATGGATATTTGTAGACAAAGATTTATTAATGGTAAAATGTCTGTCAGTGTCCACAGAACTTTAGGGATCCAGTTAATTTAGCTTAAGGTAAGTAAAATGTCTTGTACCAGCAGTACAGCCCTAGGGGATTCCTTAGAATTACAGACCTCGGATAAATGGTAGACATTTTGTCAGACACGCCAGTTAACTTCTTTTGTATGCATTATTTGATTAGATCTTTAATCTGTATTTATATACTCTTGCTGATTTTACAGAATGGTTACCTGTTTAGTACTTTATCTGTTCATCAGCCATTTACCAGTGTCCCAGGAGAGTCGAGTCAAGTAGAGTCTTAGGTTCTGGGTATACACAGATGAGAAAGACCGTCCTATTAAAAGAGTACATACAGAAATGGAGGGGACATAGGACTCTGATTGTATGTACTGGGGATGCATTTTCTCAGTCCGGAAATGTGAATAATCAGACAAGGAACTTGAGAAGAGAGTGGAATCAATCAATATAGATGGCCACTGCTAATATATAGGTAGTTAAAATATAATTTTTCAGGTCTCGAACACCATTGAAATCTACTTATAAAACTGGATTAAGGTGTATAGGATCTTCATTATGGTGGAGAAGCTTCTGAATTTAAATTAATGAACCCGACTGTTAATGTACCTTTCTGGATGATTTGTATATACGGCCCAAAATCTAAGCTAAACTCCTGCCCAAGATGCAAGATAATGAAGCCTTTTACTTGGCTCATCAGACCTGTTAAACCCATGGGCATCCCCATGGGTCTCCTATCAATCTGTCATTCTGTCATTCAGTCATTCTGTCAAGGAAATTAACTGATTTTCTGGCTGTATGTGAACTAATTCACATTAATTCATTAATTAATTATGTGAACTAATTCACTAATTCACAGTTTATGTACTCATAATAGCCAGAGAAAGTTTCAGAAAGAAAACAAAGTCTGGATTAGTCTCAGATTTTGAGATTAGAAGTCTGTACTCAAAATGTTATCAGCTCAGTCCCCAAAGAACTTTCCAAGGGGCTAGATATCTGATGGCTCAGTGCCCTTAGTCTGTGCTTGACCGACTACTATCTTCTACATGGTTTACCCATACTACGTGCCCTGATTAATCTTTATATGATCTGAGCAACCATATGTGACACATTATTATTCTGACTCCTGCCTGCCCTGCCTTCTAACTTAGTATATTCTTCAAGTCACGTTTAACCAGATAATTAAACTTCATACCCAGAACCTCCTGCAAAAGTACCCTGGCTCACAAGTCTGCTGAAACAATGTGATCCTGGGTTTTACCTTCAGTTATGATGTAATTAAAAAATAAGTCCCTAAAAGTATAGAAGGTTTTTAAAAAATGGCCTTTAAATTGCTAATTTACTTACTCATCTGTAAAAATTGAAAACATAAGCATGGTCTTCTTTTCCTCTTTTCCCTATGTCCTTCTCCTTGTGCTACGACTGTTTTTCTACTCCTCCTTTTCCCCTTTGTTTTCTTCTTTTTCTCTTTGTTTCTTATCATGACCATCATTATAAATGCAATGAATAAGGATGTTTTAACTGATGAAATATTCATATTCATGTAGAATCTTGGTAGAATCTAGGTTATAAAATCATTTTAAGACAGTTTAGTCTTTGTAGTTGAAAAATAGAAAAAAATAAACATAGGTTATTTCCTATGAATGTGTTATTTTTGAACTTGATAAAGTAGCTTAATTATTATCATAATAAAATGGAGACCTGCGTTTACTACATACCGATAGCTTCTTTTAGGAGGATCTCTTCTTTGCTAGTAGGAAGACTCATCATACACTTAGTTAGATAGTTGGTGTTGATGCTGCCAGTCAATGATGAGGACAGGGTTTTACACAGCATCCCTCCTGTATATCATTCTACATTCTAGAACTTCATCTCTTGTAATTTAGAATGACCTAACTGGACTGGTTAAGGATCTGAGCTTTTACGTCAGTCTGGACTATTATCTTAGATCTAACAATCCCGAGCCGTGTGATCTTGGATAAATCTTTAGTTATAATTCTGTTCTTTTTTTTTAACCGGTAAACTAGAGATAATAAATCATACTTAAACTGAAGATTGCTCTCAGGATTGTATGAAGTAGTATATACTTTAAGTTTAGTAAGAAACTGACGTCTCGTAGGCATTCAATAAAAGTGAATTATCATCACTAATCATTAACTTGCCCTTTCACTGCTTTACTTGATCTTAAACTATACGAAAAATGTAAAATACTCTGTTCCCTCTGAGTATTTGACATTTGGTGAGAGTAAGTTGATCGCGGTTCCATACATGGCGCCAATGATTTAATGTCACAACTTAAAATGCTGTGAGCTGTGGGGAAAGGCAGGGAAGGTAGTGGTTACCCATTCATGAGAAACCATGCTTAACTCACCATCAGCCAGCTGATTACAATTGATCTGTTGTCCACGCTATCATAGTGACATTTGGAATATATTATATTACCATTTCTCTTATTATGGTGGTTAAAATTCAGTAGGCAGATAATGTGATACTGACATAATGAGTAAAATAATGATTGATAGTGAAGTTGTAGAAGTAAGGAGGCTGAATGTGTTTGAAAGTCACAGAACTTTGAAGAGTGTAAGAGATAAGGAATACTGATGAATGCAATGTGACAGCCAGACCCAGGCCATGCATATAGAAATGAACCACTTTCCTAAGTCTTTTTTAAAAGAGCACAGCCTATAGAAATGTAAAGATGACTAATGAAAGTACCTTCTTAATTTAAATATCTATCAAAGAGTCTATTGGAAGAAAAGGTATGACTTACACTTTATGGCTTACTCAGAATCATTCTTTCCTAGCATTAGCTTCCGTCAAATAGTTCCAGTTTAAAGGATATTAAAGCGGATACTTCTAAAATTAAGTTCTTTTGAAATTAAACAAAAGGGACTAGGTTTTTCTAGGGCCTATTATAGATGTCACTTAATAATAATACAGAGGTTTCGTTTTACCGCCAGAACTAACACGTGCGCATTCAGTGAGAGATGTCAGTTAAAGCAGCCTTGCTTCCACAGTGGAGTGATTCCAGAGCCCCAAAACTTAGAACATCAGTATTATGTTATCAGATACGTTGCAGTTGTGGCTTCCATAGTGACCCTTGCTCTTTAATGAGAGTACGTAATGTCAGAATCAGGGGGAAGAAAAAGCCAGATGACAACTAATTTATCACCAGATTTATAGTCAAATTACCAAAAGATTGGAACTAATCAGGCCTGTTTTTCAAAATGAGTAATGGCATTCAGAGCCTCGCTGGTTATACAGATGTTGAGATTGTGGATGTCCTAAGAATTCTAAGTCTGTGCAAGCTTTAATGTTGAAATCAAATTGTTCTTGTGTGCCCAGGGTAGCATGACTCCAAGGGGACGGTGTGCTGGGAAAGAAAAGTGGGGGGAAAAATCATTTTTCATCATCACACCAGAAAAGTCATTGCACTGAAAAAGTGCCAACAAACCCTAAATAATTTTGTGTTGATTATACTAAATTAGAATAGTGATAGCTATAATCATTTGATCCCCGAGGCATTAATGAAAATTCAGCATTATTTTGTGTGGAATATGTATCATTACCCTTGAGCTTAGGAATGATTATTAGTAAGTCTGATTAAATCTGGAAGCAGTGACACAAGCTATCTTTAACCCACTAATGACAGGGCCATATTGTAATTTTATGATGAATGAACACAGTTTAGCATTTAGCACTTGGTGGGGGAACATAAGAAGTCTGCATTCATTTTCTTGATTAGAATACAGAGCAGTACAGAGGAGCTCATAAGGAATGCTGCTTAATGAAATAGTGTTCTTGCTGATTGATGAACCTATCTTATCTTCCAGAACCCGCAGGCCTGGTTATCTTTATATGATTAAAGATATTAAGCTGTGTTCTAGAGATCGCACAGTCCTGGATGCAGGAGTATAAAAACAAATAATACAGAACTACCACTTCACATGCCTTTACATTTTCAAATGGTTTCACATGTATTATGGTTTTATTATCATACTAACTGGTGGAGTGAGTTAGACTTCTCACCACCTGTTTTATGAGCAATAAAACCAAAGCACAGCATGGTTTAGGTATTTGCCTAAGTCCCAGAGAGTGTCAAAAAATCCGACATTGGACCCCAAAAGTCTTGGTCCCAAGTGTACTATATTTTTGGCCTCTGTAGAAAACGGATTTATTTTATAATTGCAGACAAATTGTTATCATTATCTTCAATTCTCTCTTTAAGAAAATAATTTATTCTGTATTCATAGACAGTGTTAGAGATTCTGAATGATTACATGGGCCACAGTCCTGCTTTAATTTTTAGTGCTGGGTAAAACTGTTTCTAAAATCCCCAGGCAATTTAGGGCAAGTTCTGATCCCAGCATAGCATCTGATGCTTAATAGTAACTTGACAAAGTTTAGTTTCTCTTCTTCTAATCCTCAGCTCAATGCTGGACTCTCTGTAGTCTAAAGAAGGAAATTTTCAGAGTCTTAGTTGACCTAAAAACTATATTGATGGACTACATGATCTTATCATTAAAACTCTACACAGGCGACCATTTAACAGAGCATAAAAATTAGCAAAAGTACAGTCAAACCCAGTTTTCAAGTGCATGGCTAGAGGGAGTTAGTATTTTGTTTCCATCCCAACCACAGCACTTTTATTTGAATCACAGCTTTGCAAGGAAGGGCTGTCCCATTCTTCATTAGCATCACAATGGCATTTTGTTGAATAGCTTGATTTAGGGCAATCAGAGCCAAAGATTTAAAGTCGCAGGAGTCACACAGGTCCTGCTTTGGCATGTAACAGATCAGGGTCTTTGGAGAAGAAGAATGGAGAAATGAATCATTGTAATGATTCATGGTACAAGGAATGTGTATGAGGTTCAATTGTAGTGCCTGGAATAGAGGAAAAACCATTCTGGAACTAGCTGGGAGGCAGGGAGAATTCTCTGTGAAAGGGACATTTGACACCAAACTCAGTAAAGTCAGAAGACTGGCACTCCCTCTCTCTTACCAGCAAATAGCCCATCAATTACCAGCTGGTCCTCAGTGTACCTGTCATCATTTCTCTACTGGGTGTCCTTCTCTTCACTCACCACTGACCTACATGGTGTTCTCATCAGCTCTGTTTAAAATAGGCTGGCTTGGGAAGCCTGGGTGGCTCAGTGGGTTAAAGCCTCTGCCTTCAGCTTCTTGGATCCAGCCCTGCATCTCATAGGGCTCTCTGCTCAGCAGGGAGCCTACTTCCCTTCCTCTCTCTGCCTGCCTCTTTGTCTACTTGTAATCTCTGTCAAATAAATAAAATCTTAAAATAAAATAAAATAGGCTGGCTTGCTGGTGTTCACATTTCCAGGCATTTCACCCTCAAACCCATCAACCAGACTATTTAAAACCTTAAATTTTAGCACATGGCCCCCATGCTTCAAGGGCGTCTGTCCACAGGAGAACATCTAAGACATGATTCTCTGTGGGGGGCCTCTCTCTACTGCTGCAGCCTCCTCTCCTGATGGTGTTTATGCTGTGGACTTGTCACTTCAAGAACATTGCACTCCAGTTCGTGCCTTCATGCCTTCTCCTCTCTCCGTATCTGTCTCTGAGAGGGTAAATTCTGTGCATCATTTGATGTCTCTTATTGACTGTGATGTTGAAATTTTTTTTTCCATCTCAGGTCTCCACTGATCTCCACTGCCTCTCTGTTTCTAGAACACCTTTGCACTCTCACGCATTTGGAGTTTCCCGCAAGCATAGAGCACAAATGCACTCTCATGCATTTGGAGTTTCCCGCAAGCACAATGCTTGGCACATAATATTTGCTCAACAAAGTCTGGGTAATCTGATCATAGGAATGACCTGAATAAATTGGCAGATGCTAGGACAACACGGGTAGAAATGACAAGGAGGGATGAAATCAGTGGCATAGTGTATTTGTTTTCTGTTGCTGAGCAACAGAAAGTCCCATAGTTAGTGGCTTCAAACAACATCCATTTATTGTCTCACAGTTTTGTTTTTTTTTTAAGAGTATATTTATTTATTTGACAGACAAGTAGGCAGAGTCGGGGGGTGGGAAGCAGGCTCCCTGCTGAGCAGAGAGCCCGATGTGGGGCTCGATCCCTGGACCCTGAGATCTTGACCTGAGCTGAAGGCAAAGGCTTTAACCCACTGAGCCACCCAAGTGCCCTTATTGTCTCACAGTTTCCATAGGTCACAAATTCATGTTAGCTTGCCTCGGTTTCCTGTTCCTGGTCTCACCTTTTAGGGCTGTAATCAGGGTGTTCATTGGACTGAATATTCATCAGGTTGTTAATGAGGTAATAAAGCTTTAAAGCTTCACGAGGCTATGGGCAGAGTTTATTCCTTGTGGCTGTGGGATTCCTGGTGGCTTACTTCCTCAAGGCCAACAGTAGGGAGAGGATGTCACTACTTTTGCCAGTGTCTGCCTTCAAGGAAGGCTTCAGCCCTCTTAAAAGGGCTTGCTTGGTTAGGTCAGGCCCATCCAGGATATTCTTTTTTTTTTTTTTTTAATTAATGCAGGGTCTTTGATTAGGGACTTTGATGACATCTGTACAGTCCTTTTGCCTTTACCATATACCATACCATCATAATGAGAAGGGGATTCTTACTTTTGCCACAGTCT
Source organism: Meles meles (assembly GCF_922984935.1). Taxonomy (NCBI): domain Eukaryota; kingdom Metazoa; phylum Chordata; class Mammalia; order Carnivora; family Mustelidae; genus Meles; species Meles meles. The sequence continues at coordinate 132,739,067 of NC_060071.1, read as the reverse complement.
ACTGTCTAAAAGCAAGTCCAGGTCTGGCTGTACTCAAGATGGGAAGATGATTCCAGGGCACACATACTAGGGTAAGATCTAGCCCGATCTCCGTAGTCTGTCCATTGCATGAACAGTTATAATGGATTGGAAAATAGATTTACATGCGTACATGGAGGAACATGAGTCTGGAAGGAAAGTAAAGAGTAAGGGAGGAACTGCCTTGTGTGGTTTTCCAAGAAATAGGTATATGGTCACGTAGGGAGTCGTAACAGGTTAAGAAAGATTACAGTGTACAGCATAACCTTTTCAGGACTGGAAATAAGGAAGACTTGGAAAATTGATGGAGGAAAAAACTGGAAGCACGGGCAAGAAGTTAAGAGTCATAAGGTGGCAGATGGGAAACGGAGAGGGGTTAAGAATTGAAAGGACTTGATTGCTGATTGATTCAGCAGAGGGGAAAAGGGTATTCAGAGCATCTAACTAGGAGCACTGGAGTGGACCCAGAAAGGCATCGGTTTTGAGTGCACGGAATAACATGGAGGTGGTAACTACTTTTGTTGTAGACAGTGAATCTCTTTTGTTCTCTTTTTTGCCTTCTCTCTCACTTGCCTTGCCTCGATCCAGAAAGGATCTAGAATGGCTCACCAGTAGAATTCTGCTGCAGACGTACCAGTTTGCAGTGATTTGACATAATGCCTTTAGGGAGAACCATTTTATTTGTAGATGCCTGGTGAAGTAGACAGAATCGTGTTCTCTAAAGTTCGCTGAACCATGAGGTTGGCAGTGGTTGAGAAGGGCAGTGACCCAACTTTCAGTTTGGAATTCTGATTTGGGTCCATTATTGGACCACTCAGATTGTTTCCAATCTAGGCCTTAGTGTGTGTAACACAATTAAATAAGGAGACAAAGGTACACTGTTGGAACATAGGCAGGCAGAAGTATCTTTTGTTCTTCTCTCCTCATCCTGTAAGTACATTCTGGATGTCCTTTGCAATCTAGAAACTAATTCTTCTATAAGTTAATGTCTCCTTTATCTTATGTCTCTACCCTGAGATAAGGAAAAAAAAAAAAAACCCAGTATATCAGACCGGATGATCATCATTTTTTTTTTCTTAAATTTCTTTTCAGCATAACAGTATTCATTGTTTTTGCACCACACCCAGTGCTCCATGCAATACATGCCCTCCCTAATACCCACCACCTGGTTCCCCCAATCTCCCACCCCCCCCACCCCTTCAAAACCCTCGGGTTGTTTTTCAGGTCCATAGTCTCTCATGGTTCACCTCCCCTTCCAATTTCCCTCAACTCCCTTCTCCTCTCCATCTTCCCATGTCCTCCATGTTATTTGTTATGTTCCAGAAATAAGTGAAACCATATGATAATTGACTCTCTCTGCTTGACTTATTTCACTCAGCATAATCTCTTCCAGTCCCATCCATGTTGCGACAAAAGTTGGATATTCATCCTTTCTGATGGAGGCATAATACTCCATAATGTAGATGGACCACATCTTCCTTATCCATTTGTCCGTTGAAGGGCATCTTGGTTCTTTCCACAGTTTGGTGACCGTGGCCATTCCTGCTATAAACATTGGGGTACTGGGCACCTGGGTGGCTCAGTGGGTTAAGCCGCTGCCTTCAGCTCAGGTCATGATCTCAGGGTCCTGGGATTGAGTCCCGCATCAGGCTCTCTGCTCAGTGGAGAGCCTGCTTCCCTTCCTCTCTCTCTGCCTGCCTCTCTTGTGATTTCTCTCTGTCAAATAAATAAATAAAATCTTTAAAAAAAAATTGGGGTACAGATGGCTCTTCTTTTCACTACATCTGTATCTTTGGGGTAAATACCCAGTAGTGCAATTGCAGGGTCATAGGGAAGCTCTAGTTTTAATTTCTTAAGGAATCTCCACACTGTTCTCCAAAGTGGCTGCACCAACTTGCATTCCCACCAACAGTGTAAGAGGGTTCCCCTTTCTCCACATCCTCTCCAACACATGTTTCCTGTCTTGCTAATTTTGGCCATTCTAACTGGTGTAAGGTGGTATCTCAATGTGGTTTTAATTTGAATCTCCCTGATGGCTAGTGATGATGAACATTTTTTCATGCGTCTGATAGCCATTTGTATGTCTTCATTGGAGAATTGTCTGTTCATATCTTCTGCCCATTTTTTGATATGATTATCTGTTTTGTGTGTGTTGAGTTTGAGGAGTTCTTTATAGATCCTGGATATCATCTTTTCTTAAATAATCATGTGATGTGAAATTCACAGCCTTCCTATTCTAATATTTTTGTCTCTAAAATATTTGTCTTTCTTAGGTCTAATGAAAATCTCTTTTGGTTAATATAAACCTTGTGTTTAGAGATTAGAAGTTTTGCCCAAAGTGCTACTTTGTGAGTTTTGAAATTTGTGATATTATTTCATTCAGTAAAAATTGTGTGGACTGATTTATGCTCTTTGAATTGTGGGTATTACAGAAGTATATCTGTGTATAAAACTCACCCAAACAGAACTGAGGAATTTTGGAAATTGGAAGTCCAAACTTCCTCTCAATTAGAAATCTTGGCCTGGATTTATGGAAATCCAAGCTCTATTTAATCCGATGATATGCTCCTCTACTTAACTTGTCAGACTTTTTCATTGTTAAGTTGGATCTTTTTTTTTTTTTTAAGATTTTATTTATTTATTTGACAGAGATCACAAGTAGGCAGAGAGGCAGGCAGAGAGAGGGGGAAGCAGGCTCCCTGCTGAGCAGAAAACCCCATGCAGTGCTTGATCCCAGGACCCTGGGACCATGACCTGAGCCGAAGGCTTTAACCCATGGCCATCCAAGCACCCCAAGCACCCCATTAATGCTCATTTTAGACATTATTGTTTACCTTCTAAATATCTTCAGTTTTATCTTCTAGTCCTTCTATTGAATAAATCTCTGCTAACATCTATATAAATAAATGTCTATTTCTCTTTCCTAAGAGCTTTGTGTTTCATTATTTTTCCTTTTTTATTTAAGATTTTGTTTATTTATTTGAGAGAGAGAGAGAGAGGGACAGAGAGAGAGTAAAGAGGGGGGAAGGGCAGATAGAGGGAGAGGGAGAATTTTAAACAGTCTCCCTGCGCAGTATGGAGCCTGACATGGGGCTTGATCTTACCACCCTGAGATCATGACCTAAGCTGGATTCAAGAGTGAATGCTTAACTGACTGAGCTACCCAGGTGCCCCATCATTATTTTTCCTTTTAATAACATCCAGGTGTGGTTTTTAATGGACATAAGTTATCTCTATTGGCATCTTAAGAATGGGCTTTTAAAAATTATTTTTCTGTTTCCTGCACCGTGTCTTTTTTTTTTTTCCTCTTTATCTTAGTCCATAGCTCTCACATCTCCCTGCGAGGCTATCTCACAATGTCTTGTGAATTGTGGCCATTTGTTTCCACCTGATGGTAAAAAGTCTAACACGTCAATAAAAAGTTGTATCATTATGGGCTGTTCTTTTTTAATCAGTTGGTGAAATTTACTAAAGCATAAGTAGGTGGGGGAACTAGCCGCCTTATCAAGAGATGACTCCTCCCAAATCTCATTACCTCTAGATCTTTTCTCTCAAGTCCTTTGGTTTGTCCAATACATTAGTTTCTCAGAGCTCACTCAGTTTCTCTGTGTTTGGGTGTTTTGTGTATGTAAGTGGGTGGGCAGTGCTTGAGAACCCAGGAGGAAATGTTCTCAGGGTAGGTGGAATGGTCTCAGGGGTCAGGGTATATGTTCACATGTAATCCTTATATTTTCTTTATGAATTCACACCCCTGGCAAGGCCTGAGTCTGGGTCCTCAAAACCAAAGCTCTCCTCAGTCCCAGCCTCCGAGTGGGTTTATTTTCTTGTCACAGTGGAGAGGGTATCTGTGGGACCAGTTGTTCCTTGTATAGACTTCCAGCCTCATCCCTACTTTCAGAAAGATCTGATGCCTCCAATTCTGTATCGTTTTTAGGGTTCCACAGCAAAAATAACCTTGGCTTCTTCCTCTGTAACCACTTGAGTTTCAAGTTTGTATGTTACTGCTCTTCATCATGATGTCCCTCAGGGACCAAATGCATTCTGTTTGCCACCGCTCCGTGGTCCTGCTTCTCTCCCCCAAGCCTCACACCAACCTTCACTGTAGATATACCATATCTGGTTCCATTTTCTCCCATCTTTACCTTCCTCTAAAATCCTTTGTCCTTTGAGTCTGATCTGTTCACTGGACAGCATACCTGCCTTGAATCTGGACAACATCCTCATTTCTGCTTTTTTGTATGTTTCCTACCCCTGCTCACTTCTGTGCTTTGATCTTCAGCTGTCAGGGGGCATGTTCTGACACTGGTTCTGGCTTAGATCAAGCATGAGGCTCTAAATCAGGAGCCTGGGCTTGACGGAAGAGAAATACTAGAAGGCTTTGCTGAGTGGCACAGTGCAAAGGAATGATATAAAAAAAAGCCACCTCGTGGAAAAACTAGATGCCTGATAGTCTTTCCCACGACGGTGCCAGGATCAAGAGGGAGAGCCCACAAATGACACCGCGAGACACACTTCAGAGAGCAGAGACTTGAGCACTGGGGTAGGGAGGGAGGCTGTTCGTGGAGGACATGTCTGAGCTGGGTGAACATAGTTGAGTTTTGAAGAGGGTAAGTCATTCCCTGGGCATCTCTTGAGAACAGGATACAAGAGTTGAGAATGCTAAACCAGCTTGGCTAAGTTGTTTTGCTGAAGAGTTTAAGTCAGGAGACAATTGAGATATCTGTCATTACTGACAAGCTTTAAAAGGTTCTAGAACTGGTTGGGCAACTGGGTGGCTCAGTGGGTTAAGCCGCTGCCTTCCACCCAGGTCATGATCTCAGGGTCCTGGGATCGAGTCCCACATCTGCTCAGCAGGGAGCCTGCTTCCCCCTCCTCTGTGCCTGCCTCTCTGCCTACTTGTGATCTCTCTCTCTCTGTGTCAAAAAATAAATAAAATCTTAAAAAAAAAAAAAGGTTCTAGAACTGGCAAAACAAGTAGGCCTGAGCTAAGTTAAAAGACAGAGCGTGACCAGCTGGGACAGGAACACAGCAAACTTGCTAATTAGTCTGGAGGAAGCCAATGGCCCACATTTTTATGGGCTGTTAATTGCTAAAGTAGCAGCTTGCTCTAAAGACAAAAATAATAGCATGATAGTTTCTTGAATATAGTATAAAATGGCCTTTAGGATATAGGCTACATCAACTTTAAATGTGCTCTGTAGTTCTTAAACTTAAAACATACACTGCTATTAATAAAGATACACTTTGGAAGTCAGTTATTCATTTTTTTCTTAGACTATAAGATGGGAAGTTATAGAATATATATATGACTCTAGTTTGGGCATTTGTGCTAAGGATTTTATTTTAAATATACCAGTTCTCCACTTGAATACCATTTCTCAGCCCATTTTAAAACATTTCCCAATAAAAGAACAACATAAATAATTTTAAATGTGCTTGATTCTAAATACTGTGAGGTTTTTTCCTGAAACACTGTCTTTCAACCCAGTTATATTTGTGAAAAGAGAATGTGCTTGAAGAATTTACCTCTACTTCTTGCAACATTGAGAGCATTCAGTAAGTAACTCTGGAAAGAAAGAATGAATGAATAAATAAACAGGTGCAGAAAGCTCTGTGTGCATTAGAATGATAGAATTTCATATTTTGGAGAACAACCAAGAACAACGAATCCTCTTCCATTATTTCATGGATGGAGGAACTAAGGTAGAGAGGGGAAGTAGAGATACCGCTCTGGGGTCTCACAACTAGTTAGTGGCAGCACTGGGCTTAGACCCCATTTCTTTTTTTTTTTTTTTCCATTTTATTTATTTTTTCAGCGTAACAGTATTCATTCTTTTTGCACAACACCCAGTGCTCCATGCAAAACGTGCCCTCCCCATTACCCACCACCTGTTCCCCCAACCTCCCACCCCTGACCCTTCAAAACCCTCAGGTTGTTTTTCAGAGTCCATAGTCTCTTATGGTTCGCCTCCCCTCCCCAGTTTCTTAAGTCAATCAATCCAGTGCACCATTCATTCTAAGCTAATATTCCCTGTGTTTAAGAGAAGAATGAATTACTTCTTCGGGGTTGATTCTGACCCAAATCACATTAAGTCGGCAAAGCCTGGCTTTGTTAAAGCCTCAGATGCCAAATGACAAAAGTAAAGCGTCTTTTGAAACAAAAACAAAGCCAGAATAATTGGTGTGTGTGGTTTTATTAAGGAGTGAAATTTTCAAAGGCAAAGAGGGGGAAAAAATTAAGACCTCACTGCCATGGACTCAGTTTGAAAGTGTGAAAGTCAGACTGGATATAAACGAGGTAAGCTGGCCCCGAGGAGCTGTAACAGCATTAAAGGAAAAAGCAGATTTCCTTTTCCAGTGAATCGATAGAAGTTAGTGTATCTACAGATGTATTTATGTCTTGCATTTGTAACTGAAATCCCCTAATTAGATTGACAGCGTATTTGGATATTGCATAGGAATTACATACAGCAGAACAAATCTGTGGAAAATGGAAATAAGTGGATGACTATTTAGACACAGCAGTCCCACTAATGGCGGAAATGCCAGGTAACATTTCTTTACGTGTAGAATTTATTAAGAAGGGGCTGCGGATTGTTTGTCTTCTTAATTAAAGGTTTGGTTGCATTACCAAAAGGTTGTTAACAAGAGTGTAGTCACTTATCAAGTGTGTGACTCTGCCTAAGTTATTAATTATTCTGAGCCTTGTGTTTCTGGTTTGTACAGATAGGTGTGTCACGGCACCTACCACATGGGGTTGTTGTGAGGGCTGAAAGTGACTATGCACATAGGTTTTGCATAGTGCATTCCACGTAAAAGGCACTCAATACATGTTAGCTGTTATTACTGTTGTCAGCCACTCCAGGGGAGCTATCTTCTAAGAAATCGTACTTTGACTGCTGCCGCACTGAACTTCAACAAATCATTGTTTTCTCACTGGTCTACTATACAATTTGTGGATATTTCTACCTCAAGATCCTCCCCAAGAGGGTAATACAGCATAGCCGAAAGATCTCTCTGTAGTCGGAATTCAGAACATTTGGTTCGGATCCAAAGTTCGCAAGTACGGTTTGTGCTATCTATTCTAGAACCTCCTGGAAGGTGATATTTATTCACTCGATCACTTTCTGGACTGAGCAGACTTAATTTTCTTAAGTCATTTAATGGTCTCTAAAATTGAGGCAATCATACTTATCCTTCTGGGAGGCTTTGAGGATAGGATGAAGGTAAATTGTGAAAGTGCTCATTTACAAACTCTGTGGTGTTGAATGAGTATTGGTTATTGATATTCTTTGAAAGTTCAAATTCAGTTCCTACTTCAAGGTCCTGGGTAAAAGCCACCTATTCTGGGAAGCCTCTCCTGAGCTCCCCACCCTCTAGACAGATGTCAGCTGTCCTTGATGGACACTTCCATTACGTTTCAGCTGGTCGTCTTTAGTACTAAAAGAATGTGCTTCCTTGTAGAGCGGAAACTCATATCGCCTGCTGGCTACTGCACCTTCAGAAGAAAGCATCCACATCTGATTGTTGTCTTTGCCCCCTATAGTGCAGAGCATAGCATCTCGCTGACAATCAGTGCTCAACAAATATTTGATCAACCAATGAAGAAGCTTGAATGAAGAAGCTTTTATGAACCCATATGCAATACTGAGTTCTGTGAATTACAGAGAAGTAGTAGCAGCAAATAAAGACTTAATTACAATTTTCTCTCTTCAACAAGAGGATCAGATCCTTTAGGACTTGAAATTAATTAGATATGAACTCATCCTTCATTCATTCTTCTTGATTTTCAATAAGTAAATACATGTTGAGCATGTTCAGGTACCAGGTCCTGTGGTGGGCACTAGGATTCAGCCCAACACCAACAGAATTGTTCCATTTCTTAAAGCTTGTTGCTTATAAATAATGATTAATAGCAAGGAAATAAGACCAAAACTTACTTTGTCTGACTAAACATTTCCTTTCTTTGTTAAGAAAGGTCAATAAATATTTCTTCATTATTATTATTAAGATTTTATTTATTTATTTGACAGAGAGAGACACACAATGAGAGAGGGAACACAGCAAGAGGAGTGGGAGAGGGAGAAGCAGGCTCCCCTCTAAGAAGGGAGCCTGATGTGGGGCTTGACCCTAAGACCCTGGGATCATGATCTGAGCTGAAGGCAGACACTTAATGACTGAGCCACCCAGGCGCCCATCAATAAAGAATCTTAACTGCTCCTTCTGTCCATGATTAATTCCTGCAGTTTGGTTATTGTTCGTCAGTAAGATTAAATTTGGGTACTGAGAATAGGTCAGGTAGATCATTTTTTCTGGTTAAAAATAAAAATAAAACCCACTTCTGTAGCTGCTGGGTGGAATTTGCTTTGAATTATTTTTCATAATCGCAAGTAATTGGGCATGTCCTATTCGGTTAAAAATAAACATACAAAAAGTACATTGGTCTACTTTCACTGATAATGGGTTTTGAAAACCATAGCTATGTTACTGCAACTTACTTTTTCTTCACTTATGAAAAAGTCCAGAGGGCACAAGTAACCTTCAGAGAGTATTTCCACATAACAAGACAAAAGGATGTAATAAAATTCCTGGATGTATATTTTAATTGAAGAATCATAAGCAATTCCACATCGACATGGGGCCAACCAGTATGGAACAAAAGGACTTTCTTGTTACTGTGCTATCTGGTAGGTCATTTGAGTGAAAGAAAAACTTTCTTTGGTCGTATAAACCAAGACGAGTTCATTACTCTTGCCTCCAAAGCAGCAGAAGCCACTGGAATGTCACATTTTAAAGACGAGGGATGGATCTTCTTATGGTAGCTTAACTTTCCACACTGCTTACTCACCCCTACCCCACATGCTCACTTATGCCACTCCAGGCTTCTCTTTTCCTGTAGCTGTGGGGGCTTACAGTCAAAACAAACAAGGCTTAGAGGGTCTTTGCGCACCCCCCCCCTTTTTTTTTCCACATTGGGTCAAGGAATTCATGGATGGAGAACACCCAAACTTATTTCCCTTTTGTATCAGTCAGGGTCCTGATAGGGAAGCTGGTGACACACTCAAATAGGTAACATGAGGAGAGCTGACCTACTTCCAATGATGTGGGCGGGCAGGTCTGTGGGCAAGGTAGCAAATAAGGATGACTGAGCACCCTTTTAGCTGTTCCCTCTGATAATCCTGGAGGGGGTGGAGTGGGGGGAGAGTTACTAGAATCAAGAGAGCAAGCTGTGGCTGTAACGAGGAGAGGACTTCCCAACAGCATCTTCAAATTTCATAAGAGAAATTCAGGAGCCACCAACATGGAGACTGGCCAGGAGGAACATAGGGATGGATACATCAGTCTCGCTTTTCCCACTCCCGAGCTTTGTGTCCATGCCTCACCTTTGAGGCAGCCCAGAGATGAGTTTCTCAGAGAGCAGAACAGAGTGGAGAATGAATCCAAAGGGTTGGCCTGAAGAGGAAATCTACTTTTTACGTCATAGGGACAGATATGCATTATGTGCATGGCACATGTGGTCAACAGGCAGAATGTTCTCCTTTCAAGAAGGTTACAGACATATTCATTTAATATTCCTGAAACTCATATGTGATGCAAGAAGAAGATACTAAGAATATCTTGTGGGTACATGACATGCCCATGTTTACAGATGCCTCCCCTATTCCAGTTCACCAGCCCAGTTTCTCTCTCTCTCTCTCTCTCTCTTTAATAAAGAGGAGGGATTCTTTCTGACTAGAAGAGAAACTAAGTTCATCCAAACAGTGGTTAAATGAGTGAGGAGTTGATGAGTGAAGTGGGAAGGAACACAAAGCCACAGCTAGAAATGGGAGATCCTCAGCAATTTTAAGAGTTAAGGCACCATAGTGATTTAAGAGTATGAGAGAAGTAAAGAAAGGATGGGAAAACAAAAGGCAAAAAATAGTGCTCATCTAGACTGTGCATTGGGTGACTTTTAGTACCCTTTAAGAGATGTGCAATGAGGAATGTTATTACTTTTAGTATTTCTGCCAGTTACTAGACTGCACTTTTGAATGAGACACAGCTCAGAGGACTGAACCACATGGTTTCTACATTTCTTAGGGTTACACTCACTTCCCATTTATGTAAACTGAGAATTGAAGAGGTTAACTGTTTTTCCTAAGATCACATCAAAAAGTGCAGAGTTGTTACTCCAGCCCAGATTTGTTGACTCCAGATCCATTAGTCTTTGCATTAGTCCATTGCAGCTTTGGCTGAACTTATGTTTGCTGGATTTGTGGGTGATACAGTTTTTTGGGGGAAGGATTTCTTTTTCACACCTGGTACATATGTGGTACTCCCATTAACAGCTGGGGAGATGAATCTTTTAACCTCCTTGTTGAAAGAGGCTCGATGGCTAGAGGCTAGTGGTCCCGTGTCATTGAGTTCCTCAGATGAATAGTTCCATGATTAAATCTTGTCTGCTTTATTTACTTATTTTCTGTATCATGTCAATGAACCCTTTAGAATAAGAATCAAGCTTCTGTTTTCTCTGGTCCATTCAGCCAGGACATTTTGAAGAATGTGGTTCTAATGATTTCTCATGGCTCTTACAGTCCTGTTTGACTCCTGGTACTAGTCTCTGTATTACAGGTCACCTGCAACCCACCTCTACTTTCTCTCATTCCTTGCCTTTCATAATCCAAATGCATTTATTAATCAAGGACTTCTGCATATGTAAAAAATATAAAAAAAATATGTTTTGTTCCTGGGATATGGAAGATACATGAAGAAAACATCAGTGTCTGTAGGTAGGCATGCCAAAGGCAGAATATCTTGTGGGTCCATGACCTGCCAATGTTTGTCACACTCCTGACCCCACCAGCTCCTAACAACCCTCCCGACTTCTGCCTGAGGCCCAATGCACAGACATTTCTACTCCTGCTCCCCTTTCTGATTTTGGTGGGACTGCTGTATATTCTGTTTAAATTTCTTGTTAAGACTACCTGTTCAACTTCAATGTGTGACACTGTATTTTCCTATTAATTCTAGATTCAGGATTTTTTTTAAAAGATTTTATTTATTTATTTGACAGAGAGAGATCACAAGTAGGCAATGAGACAGGCAGAGAGAGAGGGTGAAGCAGGCTCCCCACTGAGCAGAAAGCCCAGTGTGGGGCTCGATCCCAGGACCCTGGGATCATGACCTGAGCCAAAGGCAGAAGCTTAACCCACTGAGCCACCCCGGTGCCCCTAGATTCAGGATTTTTAAAGAAGTTTAGTTACATGGTGAAAGAAATGACTGTTCACATCTGCATCATCCTAAAACAAAAACAAGTTTTATGTATTTTTTTCTTTTTACTCAAAGATGCATTAGCATGCCCTTTAACAGACTCCCCCCCGCCTTGGTAAATTATTTATTTATTTATTTATTTATTATTGTGTTATGTTAGTCACCATATAGTACATCATTAGTTTTTGATGCAGTGTACCAAGATTCATTGTTTATGTGTAATACCCAGTGCTCCATGCAATATGTGACCTCCATGCAATCATGAGGCCAGCCCATTCCCCCACCCCCTACCCTCTAAAACCCTCAGTTTGTTTCTTGGAGTCCACAGTTTCTCGTGGTTCATCTCCCTCTCTGATTTCCGCCCCCTTCATTTTTCCTTTCCTTCTCCTAATGTCCTCCGTGTTATTCCTTATGCTCCACAAGTAAGTGAAACCATATGATAATTGACTCTCTCTGCTTGACTTATTTCACTCAGCATAATCTCTTCCAGTCCTGTCCATGTTGATGCAAAAGTTGGGTATTCATCCTTTCTGATGGCTGAGTAATATTCCGTTGTGTATATGGACCACATCTTCTTTAAGACAAACAGCTTGTATCTAGCTTAACCACTAACTAGCTGCGTGACCTTGGACAAATCACTGAAACTCTTGACTCTATGAAAGAGACAATGGTAGCAACTATTTCTAGAGTTATGAGGAGTTAAAAATTAACAAATAGTAGAAGAGTACCTGATTCATAGCAAAAATTCAGTAATGTTGGCTGCTATTATTACTTACCCCTGATCAAACATGGTGATGGAAGCATAATATTACTTTCAGTTAGGATTTATTCAGTTAAGATTCCAGTTATGATTTACCTGGCACAGGGAAACTGCCTTGGGCTTTAGTGTCCAGTAGATGTAGTTCAAATTCTAGCTCCTCCGCTTACTAGGTGTGTAAATTCAGTCAAAATATAACACATTTATTAATACCAATTTTCATATTCGTAAAAAAGGATGGCATTATATGTATCTTAGAGGGTCAAAATATGTGGCCTAATAGGAAGTTTGGCATAGAAATCATATAAATACAAAATATGAAAAGTACGTAGCCAGGTTTTGATTTAGAGAAAGCTTTCATTAAATGTGGCTGTGATCTTTAGAAGAAATTATTGATAATATCATCAGTAATAAGACAAGAAAGACAAGAAATGGTCAGAGAAAGAGTTTCATGTTCTGCAAAAGTAGTGTTGATTATAGTCTTAGATTAAGCTATGCAAATGAAGCTAAATTCAAAGTGTTTTGAAATGATTTTGCCCAACCAAACAAACTACATTTAATGCATAATGATAGCTTTCCTCTCCTGTTAAAATAATTATTGTGAAATCACTCAGCTATTCAGACCACTCTGCACAGGCTGACATGAGTCTACTGCTCATGTCTCCACATTTCTCTGATGTCATTGGCCGTTTAATAGGGCATCACATGGGCCTGTGCTACAGACCCTGACCATGCTGACTTGACATAATTCTAGTTCAAAAGCAAAGAATCTTGACAGCAAAGACAGTTTGTTCATCTTAGAAATACACATATGATGTATCTCAAGTTGGCTGAAAACCAAATTTAGATTCCTACCTTACATGAGTTAGAGAGTAAACATTAGCTGTAGGAACAGACCCCCAGGTCTCAGCCAACTAACCCCAAAGAAGAGTTTTGTTTTAGTATTTGTTTTGCTCCCTCACAGGTTGGTCAGGTAGTTAGGATCAGGGGAAGGGAGATGAGGTTGTGTGCCACACGGTTATACAGGACCCAAGCTGACAGAGGCTCTGTCATCTTTGACACAGGGCTTCCAAGGTAGTTCTGAGTGTCAGACTTCAGCGGGCAGACATATTTGTCAGTGGTAAATATTACTTTTGGTCACATTTCATTGGCCAGAAATTAATCACAAGGTCCTGTGTTGCTGCAAGGGTAGCTGGGAAATGTAGTCTCTGCCTGACCACAGTCACAACTACAATACGACTGGTGCTTGGTTGACCAACTCACTCCCACAAAAGGGGAGCAGAGATATTTGGTGGACAGTGCCTGGTCCCAGCCACATGCTTATTACAGCAGAGTTGGAACAGAGTTATTCCCTTTTCTCTCTTTCTTAATTCTCATTGATATATTTATTTATTGGGAGAGAGGGGGAGGTGGGAGGTGCAGAGGGAGAGGGGGAGAGAGAATCTTAAGTAGGCTCCACTCCCAGTGCAGAGTCCTGCACCCAGCTCGATCTCACAGCCCTGAGATCGTGACCTGAGCCAAAGTCGAGAGTCGGACTCTGAACTGACTGAGCCACCCAGGCGCCCCTTCTATAAGGCTGCTGTTGTCTTTATGGAATTTTCATAACCCTACCTGCATCCCAAACATGTGCTTTTTGATAGTGATGAAAATGATGGCACTGGTCATTTAAGTAGCCCTAGTGACCACGTGGTTGACTCTACTCCAATCCCATTGTAAATAATTCTTCCTTTTACCTTCCCGGCAGCCTTATTAGGTAAGGCTCATTGTACATTCTCAGAGATCCGGGAAATTATGTTCAGGTAGATTGAGCAAATTGTCTAAAGCCCTATGTCTCAGGAAGAGGCAAAGTCAGAATTCAAATACAGATTTGTCTGACCCCAAAGCCTGTGCAATCAGCCACTCCAGCTGATGATCATCTGCTCAGGCTATTATGGGTGAAAGTTTATTTTATTTTATTTATTTATTTTTTAGAAAGAGAGAATTTCACAGAACTCACAGTTTTTCAAAATATAGGGTGAGGATTAACTAAAATACAGCAATGGGTGCCTACTTTTGCACCCAAGTTTCAAGAACCTCAGGGAGTTTCTGAGTTTGCTGTAGGAATTCCAAGGTTCACTTAAGTTTGGGGTATTGTATTATTATTATTATTATTACTATTTCCATATGTTTTATCAGATTTTCAAGGTCTGGGGTCTCAGGAAGTTTAAGTACCATCGCATTGTATTATATACTCTCTCTTCCCGAACATGCAAAGATGTGCTCATTTGATTTGAAGGCTAACTTCCTAATCCCAAAAAGATAATAAGGACCAGATTCCACCCCTATCCCTGCCCTCATGAATGATCTTCACAGAAATTACACAGACTCATAGAATGTGTGTAAAAAAAATTAAAGCAATGTTTACAACCAACTCCTGTCCTTTAGGGAGCCTGGAGAGAAGAAGGGGATGGGCTCCAACAAAGAGGAGAGAAGGATGTGTAACTTCTTGCAGGTTGAAGCTCCTTGGAGAAGGAAGTGGAGTGGGTGGCAATAGCCGGGTTGTTTCATACATACCTGGGCTGAGGGAGCTGGGGACCGTTTGTCACTGAGGTGGCTGAGAGCTCTGCCTGGGGTCTCAGCAGGAGCTGTATGCCTACAGAACCTGCGGTGGGGGCACCACCTCTTGCCTTTGGCTTCCTGGGCCCTTCTCAGCCATGAGGTCAGGTGGCTGTGGTTCTGGCTCTCATACCTTGTCACTCAGGAGGGACAGACCAGGGTCACATAGCCTATAGCCCTTTAAAAAGATGTTTTAAAGCCAGTGAGACACTAACATTTCAGAAACACCATTTATGACTAGACTCCAGCTGCTTCCATTGTAGTCATCATTCAATTTTCTGTGTAAGGACTTTGGACTTTGGTTAGTTTTGGGAAGAAAGGGGTCATGGCTCACATCACAGAATGGCAGATGCAGGGGAATCTCGTGTCCCCAAGAGGAGATTTTCTGGAGATCTTAATCAAGAGAATCTGTCTTACTTCTAAGTTGATAGCGATTTTTTGACTTCTGTGTGTCCCGCATTAATTTTGAGGGTGAATGAGTGAAATGTGGATGTTAACGGTTTCCTAAAATAAGAAATAATTCCTGCCCTTTAGAAACTTATAGTTGGTCAGTGTAGTTGGTACCGACCTGGGAATAATAGAAGACAGTTTGCTAACAAATGCTAAATAGTGCTTTGATGTAGTATAATTCAAGTAAATTTTTGGAATAATATTTTTCTATTTCCAAGAACATTTACTTTTTTTCTTTTCTTCCAAGGTATAGAGAAGTTATAAGCAACGCATTACATCTTCTCTCTCCCTCCTCAACCCACCTCTGAGTTTCTTCATATTGCTCTTTATTGGGACCCACAAAAGTTTTTTCAAGGTTATTTTCAGGCATACTTTTGTGAAAACAATTAAATCTTTAAGGAGCCTGTAATTTAGTGGAGAGATCAATCACACACACAAACACACACACACACATACACAGGTACACACACATACACACACACACACACACCAGATTGGAATCATAAAAACAATGTTCAAATGATTGCCTGTTTTTACCTATGTGACTTTGGACAACACATTTCTCAACACATACCTTTTCATCTGTAAGGGAAGATACCTGATTTCAGAAGACTATTGGTTATGTCGGATGGAATCAATCTTATGAAAACACCTTTTAAAAGTGTGAAGTATGATGGAAATGTTAGTTTTCATGATCTGACTCATGTCTAGAGATGCTGGAGGACTTGTTCATTTTTTTCACTTTTAAAAATACGATTTTTGCATAACCGATTTCATTTTTTATGATATTTAATCTGACAAGCAAAAGATTTGTTCAAAGGAGGAGGATAAATAAGATTAACTTTCTGTAAATCCTTTCCAAGTTTCATTGTTCACCTCTTCATCAGGAATGCCAGAACGCGCTTTCCTCTGTGAGCCCTCTTTCTGTAAATGTCTACTGAGCTGCTGAGGGCCGTTTGCTTTCAGAGAAGCGGTGTGCTTTGCATGCGATTTGAATCTAGGATCATGATCTTATTTCCTTTCTCCTCTATTGCTTTACTTCCCCAGTGCATCCCGGCTTATGACACACTCTCTGGTAGCTCCTTTGGGTGGTTTTTGGATGGCTCTCCCTCCACTTCTGAGTATATGCCCAGTATTTTGCTGTTACAGTGTAGGAGTTATGATGCCGTTCTAAAATGATATGCTCATTCATTCAGTCAATGCGTGTTTGATGAGCACCATATAGGTGCTGGTACTCTGAATCACTGATACAGAAAACAGATCCCTAACCTCAAGAAACCTACAGTAGAGCAGAGAGCTGAAATGCGTGCAGACACACATGCACACACACACACACACCCTATATGTGTGTACACCCACACACATGTCAGGGGTTGGTTGGTGCCCCTCCTGAAAGTTTTGTTCCCTAGAACGCATGAGTGTGACTTTATGTGTAATAACAACTTTTGCAGGTGTAACTTAGTTAAGGGCTTTGAACTGAGATCATCCTGAATTGTCTGGGTAGGCCTGAAATCCAGGAAGTATGTCCTCACATAGGACAGGAAGAGGAGAAGACAGAGAGACACGTGGAGGCGGAGACTGAGTGTGGATATTAATCCACAAGGAATGAGGGCATCAGAAGCTGGAAGAGGCAAAGGCTGGAGTGTCTCCCAGATCCTTCAGAGGGAACGTGCGCCTGCTGACATCTTGATTTCAAATTTCAGGGCTTCAGAACTGTGTGAGAATAAATTTTGTTTGTTTTAAGCCACCCAGTGTATGGTAATAGATTATGGCAGGCTAGGAATCAGCTCAACAAGGAACAAGATAGTCTCCACAATATGGAAAATTACACAAGATGACCAAAGTTTGGTGGGAGTTTAGTATAAACCTCACTTCTTACGGGCGCCTGCCTGGCACAGTCAGAGGAACACAAGACTCTTGATCTTGGGGTTTTGAGTTCGAGTCTCACATTGGGTATAAGATTACTAAAATAAATAAACTTTACTAAAAAATTCAGACTTCTTATTGAAAGTCTGCCTTTGCAACCAGTCCAGAAGCATTGGATTATGAAAAAAATCATTGTCTGATATGTGTCCGTTATATTGACAATAATTAATTGCAAATAACCAGCTCAGCATCAATTTTATCCTACAATTTTAGCTTTATGTTCACCTTCTTCATTAGCGTTTAATTTTAAATTGCCATTTCATGAAACAAATGCCAGTTTCTCATGGAGCGACGTTCTTCCAACAGGAGAAATGTAGCTCTACCCACATCAAGCTGTGACAGTTGAAATCACAGGCTCTGAGTTCCCAGAGGCTCTTCTGAGCCTCATAAGCAACATGTACTCGTAAGCTTGATGTAGTTCACATGGACGCAGGCCTAACGCTCTTGAAACCTTATAGATGACCACAGAGCAGGTCAGGAAACGTGGATGAAGTGTCTGGTCTCCCAAGCTGAAAAGCCAAAATGATCTTTAGGCACCCATAATTTTAATCTCAGTGGTTTGGGAGTTTTGGGGCAAAATGACTCTTGTTTGCTAGTGCTGGGTGTGGGACTTGAATGGGGAGAACAGGTAAGCAGAATTGAAGCCACGCAGGCAATGCTGTATTCCCTCATCAAAGGCTGTCCCCACTCCCTCTAGTGCTTGAAATAGCTGAAAGTACGGTACTAGCATTAATGAGTAGTATAGGTAAAATTTAAAATTAACCATCGAAGTTTAAAATATTAACATTTACATTTGTTAGTTTTGTCTGGCGTAGTTGATGATGACTCCAGATGGCAATTGGGTGAAGTAAGGTTTTTGGCCCAAGAAGATACAGAAACGTGGGAGCTTTCTGGGAGGTTTTCCTTTCTGTATTAATACGAATGCAATAGCACTTATGGTGACTTCTGGGTTGTGCGAGGTAAACATTTTCCTACAGTTGACTTTTTTTTTTTTTAAGATTTTATTTATTCATCTGACAGAGAGAGAGATCACAAGTAGGCAGAGAGGCAGGCAGAGAGAGAGGAGGAAGCAGGCTCCCTGCAGAGCAGAGAGCCCGATGCGGGGCTCGATCCCAGGACCCTGAGACCACGACCTGAGCCGAAGGCAGCGGCCCAATGCACTGAGCCACCCAGGCGCCCCCTACAGTTGACTTTTAACAACACGAGATTAGGGGCACCGACCTCACCAAGCCCCTGAGGCTGAAAATCCACATACAGCTTTTGACTCCCCCAAAACATAATTACTAATAGCCTGCTGTTGACTGGAATCCTTGCCGATAACATAAGCAGTCAATTAACACGTATCTTGTAAGTTATATATACTATATATTCCTTATTATCATATTGCTTCTTCTTCTTTTTTTTTTTTTTTGATATTTCTATGCTATGCAGTTTATCTGCAGGTTTTTTCCAAATTGTCACCCCCCCCCAATTTTCCAAAAAAATTGTTGAAAAGAAATCCATGTGTGAATGGATCCGTGCATTTCAAACCCATGTTGTTCAAGTGTCAACTGCGTTTACTCCTTCATAACGATATGTGTCTTCGTAACAAGCAGGAAGCTGGCATGTGATTATTGTTCCTATTTATTTCAGTGATGAGGTAACTGAAACAGAGTAATTAAGCTGTTTGTCCAAGGCCAGACTCTAGAAATGGACAGAGGAGGATCTGAACCCTGGCAGGACGACTCTGGCGTCTGTTCTCAGGCCGCACTGGTGGGTACCGGTGGTCTGCGGAGGAATTCTGAGTGTCTGCCCTGTCAAGGCACCAACTGCAAATCCATGGAATAAGAAATGAAAATCCCAGGCTTCCTCGTCACGAAGCGGGGGCTCTTTATAGCATGGGTTAACTGAGTATTCAGGCAGAATGAGAGAGTCATTGCATTTACCGCAAATGAACACAGATGGACACTCTTCAAATTCATATTGAATTTTAATGGTGCTCTTCTGCAGAACACATTTGCAAAATGGATCACAGCATATTCCTACTTCCCTTTAGCTTGCCAAATGTGAGATGATTAAGAAACCTGCTTGTACTTTAAATATTCGTACCATATACATGCATATTTCAAATGTATGTGTCTGCAATAAATATTTGTTGAATGAATATGAATGTATATACACAAACATATATGAAGCAACGTGAACACGTACGTTTAATTTGACAAATATTTGTTGCAACCTAGTGAATATAAACTTGTACTGAAGAGCGATGGAGATACACAGAGTCTTTTCTGTTTCCAA
Source organism: Meles meles (assembly GCF_922984935.1). Classification (NCBI taxonomy): domain Eukaryota; kingdom Metazoa; phylum Chordata; class Mammalia; order Carnivora; family Mustelidae; genus Meles; species Meles meles. Next base: position 132,719,791 of record NC_060071.1, on the reverse strand, counting down.
GGAGCTTTTCAGGGGTAGGTGAGACATGCCCACAGTATTTCTGGCAGCGGTTCTCGAAGTGATGTCTGACCCAGCGGTGTTGGTGGAGGACTTGTTGGAAATGCAGATTTTTGTCATCCCGCCATGGGCCTCCTGAGTCAGAACTCTGTGGATGGGCGTCCAGCGATTTATGTTTCTAAAACTCTTCTGGGGAGTCTGATGCACATTAAAGAAAGTGTCAGAACCACTAGGCTTCCAGAAAGCTTTAATGTACTCATGGTAAGCTAGTGATTACTTTCAGCTGGAGACATGGAAGAAGACTTGAAGAAAGTGGAATTTGAGTGGAATCTTGGGGGACAGTTTGAGTTTGGCTAATAGAAATGGGTAAGAAAGAGAAGTAAAATCAAGAAGAGCATGAGTCAGAGGGAGCCTGTCTGGGTTAGCATACAAGCTGTTTAAGGCGGAAAACCTAGATTGAGGCCAGTCAGTGGAAGGTCTTGACTGACATGCCAATGGGCTTAGACACTATTCTGGAAGCAGTGGGGATTCATGGAAGGTTTCTGAGAGGGGCCAGAGTGTGATAAAGGCTACTTTCCATTTATATTTTTGTACCCAGTGAATGCAATTCAGCAGATGTCCTACGCTGATAGAACTGGATGGTCTTAGATCCATCTTTTTGCCCCCATTAAGAAGACTTGAACATTCAGAATTGTTTGTTGGTTCTGGCTGGAGTCGTGCTCATTTCTCCTCTCTCCTGACTGCTCGGACACAGTACAACTTCATTTCAGTAACTCAGCAGTGCCCGAGCCTCCCGCGTATGCTTGTGTCACTCCCCAACGCTCACACGTGCACTGTTTGCTTATGCGGAGTCGCACAGCTGCTTTTGAATTCAGCTGGGCTTTAGGAAGTTGCATAAAGACAAAGAAAAATGTTGCCGCCCGCTTGTGCTTTCTCTGTCGTTTGGCAATCAGAAGGATGAGTGGTGCAGGTGGCCTCTTCTGATACTAATTCCAGCGTCTCAACCAGTTCAGCATCATGAGAGAGTTCTCTGGAAGGGAACTAATTCTACGCCATCCCTGATTACTCCTGTTTGTCCAGTATTGTGGGCACCTGCTTGGCCACCCACCTTCCTTTTCTTCATTATTCCCTTGCGTCATCCTTCTCCTTCCCTGGGTCAGCCTGTATATTTCAGTCCCTCCACACCCTGAATGAGCTCATTCATTCACTGGCTTTCTTCTTCCTGTCCCCATTGTGTCTTCTTTTGTTGGCATAATTGATCTGCTGCTTTGCGAGAGCAGGTGGATGAATTGGTTTGTTGCTTTAGAAAAAATCGTTCCCCTTCTCTCTTTTATGGCCCTGGTCTTTAGTCAGTCTTTGGTTCTGCCAGCTCATTCTCCCTCTATTGACTGATCTCTTTGTGAATCTGTCGTGCTGGTGGCGGGGAGTCCGTGCTGGGTCTGCTGTTGAGTGAGGAAGGTGAAAAGCCCACTGATAAAATAACTCTGATTCATGATGTCCCGTCGTGGGAGGGAGTGAATCACGGAGACCAGAAGGTACTGATTCTCATGTCCATCATAGGCCGGAGGCCCTTTTTAGACCCTCAGGGCGAGGACTCCTTCTCTCTTCCACACGTGTGTAATGGGATTGAAAGCTTTAAAGGCAAATTTGTTAAGTTTTCTGGTACGCATCTCATGGAACACTTAAGGATCTTTGCTATACACATTTGCTTTCCTTAATTTGGAGCTCTTTGGGGTGTGAATTTAATTAGTCCAGGGTTTTAAAAGCCCTTTATCCATTCTAGTTTTAAGTGACCCAAGATACCAGATTTCTTTTCTATCCTTTAAATAAAGAGCTTTTTAGAATATAGCTGATTGCATGACACTGCCTGGTAATCTCAATGTTAATTAATAAAAAATTATATAGGATCTCAAGAGGATGTTTGGTATCCACTAGAGATGTACAGCGTATCTTCGTTTCAGCATGATGAGCTTTTCTCTTCCATCTGGTAAAATACTACTACTACTACTACTATTCCTACTACTACTAGAATCAGCTAAGTATGATTATTCCAACGTTTAGTAATTCTAATAATTTAAGCAAAGCCATTGCTTTGCATGTTCTCTAACATTTTCAGCTCAACATTTGCGCCCAAGGTTCTGTGTTGGATCCTATGGACACACACACATACACACACACACACACACACACACAGCATGTAAGATCTACAATAGCTGCCTAGAGGAACTATGAGGAATTTTGAGGATATTGATGAGTAGAGAGAAGGAGAGAGGACATTCTAGGCAGAGTCAAAGGCATGGAAATGGAAGAATATAACAGTTAGAAATATTGTGTTAGGGGCGCCTGGGGTGGCTCAGTGGTCATTTTCAGCCTCTGCCTTCCGCTTAGGTCATGATCCCAGCGTTCTGGGATCGAACCCCGCATCAGGCTCTTTGCTCGGCAGGGGGCCTGCTTCCCTTCCTCTCTCTCTACCTGCCTCTCTGCCTATTTGTGATCTGTCTGTCAAATAAATAAATAAAATCTTTTTAAAAAAAAATATATATAGTGCTAGTTACGAGGGAGACTAGTAGAGGTTGTAGAGTGTAGTTTGGAAAGGTAGACTGGGGAAGGAAAGGTGGCAGAGGGTTTAATTCGGTAAGCTCTGACGAGCTGTTAATGGTTTTGAGCAGAGGTTAGCTAATTATGGTCCACAGACCAAATCTCACCCAGTGTCTTTTTTTGTAAATAAAGTTTTATTTAAACATGGCCATTCTCATTCCCTTATATGTTTATTGTCCATGGTTGTCTTTGTGCTACAACGGCAGAGTTGAATAGTTGTGACAGAAACCCTCTGGCCACAAAGCTGAAACTACACAGCATGAAGCTAGAGTTTATGAGAAAGGCCACCCTGGAGAAATGTTGGGTAAAATGCCCAGTGGGATGAGATGCAGCGCAGGTGACTCTGGAAATGAGGGAATCTTGATGAATCTTAGCCATGGTACTTCTCAAACATTCGAGGCCGTCCTACCTCTATCTTTCCACCTTCTCTCTGTCCCAGTTCTCAAACACTGCAGATTCCTCACAGATAATGCACTCAGAACTTCCTTCCCTGCACCTGTCCATTGTTTTCCCACTGCAGGTGGGAGTGGAGGGAGGAAGGTTTAATTAAGCTTGGGTGATTTCACATATACAAATTACTTATTTGGTTTTGTTTCATCATCAATGATTTCCTTGGCTCTCAGAAAGTGGCATATTAGGTTTTACTTATATAAATTAGTATATATAAGTAAAAAGTGATCCTTTATAAATAATTTCTGCATGGTTAACTGAACATTCATGGCATTTAGCTCACATGATACAGCTTTGTCAATTTTCAATGGCAGGGAATATATTCTTTCTTTTACGCAGCAGTGAGACCCAGAGGTCCCACATAAAACCTGTGGCTCCCCTGATATGTGCAAAGGCTGAAAATGAGCACCTGCTCTCCCTCCCTCTCTCCCTTATTTTCTTCTTTTAAATAAATGTAGTGTTTATAGCTGGTATAAGTATGGCATTTTTTTTTTAAAGATTTATTTATTTGACAGATAGAGATTACAAGTAGGCAGAGAGGCAGGCAGAGAGAGAGAGAGGAGGAAGCAGGCTCCCAGCCAAGCAGAGAGCCTGATGCGGGGCTCGATCCCAGGACCCTGGGATCATGACCTGAGCCGAAGGCAGAGGCTTTAACCCTCTGAGCCACCCAGGCGCCCCTAAGTATGGCATTTTTTAATGGGGCCAGCATGGCACAATGAAAAGGTGGTAACATATTTGTTAAGAACTTAGAAGTTAACTCTTCTAGAGAATTCTCGAGCTAACTAGTACCCCTTGTTCAGAAACGGGAACTGCCGGTGGAGAGAATTCAGTGGATGTTTTGTTATCTCTACAAGGGTGTTTAAAAAACCTGGCCTTTAATTTAAACAGGGTCCTTGAAGAATGAATTAAACATGGCTAGACTTCCCCAGGGAACCTGCATCTACAGCAAGGAGAATTCCCCAGGGCCATGATGATATGAATGGTGTTGGACTTTTTATTACATTGTATCTTCAAGAAGCTGGTGTGAGAAAGGAGAGAGGACAGGAACTGTTCGCATTAAGCAGAGATGCATAAACATCTTCCAGTAATGCTGTGTCTCTTGTGTGTGCACTTGTGTGTGTGGAAATGTAGCTGATAGATCTTGCTCTAGGTTATATTCCATGGATTTCTAGTTTCTTTTCTGGCTCTTTCCATACCTTTCTAATAAATTGTTTATTAGTAATTTTTTAAATTAGTATCTTTCTAATTAATGACTCACTTTGCCCATCTACTTTTGTAAACATATTGTTCTGATTGGAAATAATTGGAATGACTGATAATTATGTACAAACTTCAAAACTTTGATCTGTTCATTTGTCATAGAATTTCTGGGGGACATCTTGGTTTCGTGTAGGTGTTTTCAACCATGATATTGAGAGGTATTGTGGGGTGTTGTAGCAATGTTGGAAATGAATTTTTTTTTTAAATTAGGGTAGCTAATTAAATTAGGGTAGCTTCACAAAACTCTCACTGTCATGTGCTTCCTGCAGTGGGAGACCAAGGGGAAGGGCCAGCTGGCTGGCCAGAACCCTGATCTTGGGAGAACCCATTCTGTCTGCATGAGCATCATCTCTCTATTGCAAACTAGAGAAAGGCAGGGAGACCTTTTTTCTCTGGGAAATACAATGGCAAAAGAAGCTAGTAGGAATCCTATTTGGAAATGCAGGCATAGGGAAACAGTTACATTTTGGCAGCAAGTTCTTTGGCCCCTTGCTTTGAGAAACCAGGGAAGAGAGACAAAGAGCAAAGAGAAGAGGGTAAGAAACCTGGCAGAGTAGCAGGAGGGGCAAACAAAGGAAAACTTCCCTAGGGTTTGCACTCCCTGAGAAATCAGGAAACAGAACAGAGCCTGTCACCTGTGGGGAGGCTGGTCCCCTCCTGGGGACCAAGGATAAGAATGGATTCCTTCTTATGGACTCGAGTGTTTCACCCAGGGAAGATTTTACTCATATCTGAGTCACATTTATCAGAAATATGCCATCTGCCCCATGGACACGTGGTAGAAAGTCACTAGACTATGACGGTTTGCTTGTGTGGGCACCAGGACAGCCAATACCTGACAAGTCTAAGTCACTATTCTTACTGGATTTTGCAGACTTTTTAGATTTTGATGGGCTGGAGTTGGGAGAATCAAGAGTTATAATACTTTATGGATACTCATCATTTTAAGGTAATATACAATCTTTACAGAACTGATACGGCATGCTCACATTTATGAGAAAAAAGGAAATTTTAGCTGATGCGGTACTATTCTGCATGTCATATAAATGCATACTGCTCAGTGTAATCATTTTGTGAACCTAAAGTAAAATAGCCTGAGATGTTCCTATAAAATCACCGATTCTCTAAGTTTTATTTTATTTTAAGAAGAAAAATACCTCAAGTCCTATTCTGTATTTAGAACTGCAGATCTTTAATTTTGTTTTTCACTTTTAAAGAAGTAATATCTGTCCTTTGAATGGGACAAGATGGAACTTCTGTCTATAATTCTCTTGTGTTTGGACTTCTCTTTTCTCTCCTTCTTGGTCTTCACGGAACTATGGGAAACCAACCTAGAAACATTGTTTCTTCAATAGTTTTCATGATCTGTTTTCACTTTGATTCCCTCCTACTTAATTGGTGAAAACTCTACATCTAAAAATAGCCACAAGAACTGATAGGGACATTTCCAGTTCCTCGTCTGTGCCAGCTTTGAAGTTCTCATATTTCTTTGTCATCATCACAGCAACCCTTGGAGTGAGTCCTCTTATTGTTCTCATTTTGAAGATGAGGGAACAGACAGGTGGAGCTGAGAACCCCCCACCCCCACCCCCACCCCCACCCCGACCCCGGAGCCAGGACCCTGGGCCCTTGAGCGGTCTGTGGGAACGTGGCCTCCTGGGGTCTCTGCTTGCTTTCTGGTTTGCATTTCTGTCCTCTTTATCATTATGAAGATGTTTATCTTCTTTCGAAGGCAGCACCTCCTTTCACATTTGTCTTCTTTTTTTCTGTTCAATAGCTGTCCTTACTATAGGTTGGGTACATTGTGAGGTATATAGACATGAGCCTAAAGGGCTGCTTTGCCTGGAAATCCTTTCCTCCTTCTCAAGTCCCCTTCTTAGGCTGCAGGGTATCCACAAAGCCTGGGACACAGATGAAAACATTAATATCGCTGAGAAATTCATGGCTCTGTATAGAAAGTGAAATAATATTATCTGTGTTTGTATTCTTTACAGATACTGAGACCTAAGAGTAAAAATACTATGTCCCCACAGTTTGACTGGCCATGGGAAAAGGGAAAGAGGCTGCAAAAAGCAAGAATGAACACATCTACTGTCGACATCATTATGAAGAGTTAGTTATACTGCACTACTAATATAGTGCCTGTTCTTGCTGGGGACTCTTCGTACACTATCTCATGATTTCTTAAAACAAGTCTGGGCAATAGATTGGAGAAGCCCCATCTTACAGGTGCACCAGTCTGAGGAGATCCAGGTCATGCAGGGTCACTGAGGCTCCTGGGCTTGGTGGGAACTTGTAGTCAGGTCAAGTCTAAAGCTCGACTTCTTGACCCCATGTAAAGTCATGTTGCCTCCTTCAGTGTTCAACAGAACATTCCTTCTGTTTTCTCATCCATCTCCTAGATCAACCCCAAAAAGAGTGATTTAAAAATATTCTTTTTCATCTTCTAATAGTCCCTTTTAAAATAATTTCTCCCTCAATTTATGCCCCATCTCAAGTGTTGGTGACTCTTCAAGAGGAGGATTTGTGTCTATTTTTTTCTGTATTTCCTGAGTCATCTTTCTTCTATATATCCATCTCTGTGGATCCAACCTGGGGGTTTCCTTGACCATTTCAATTCTCTTTTATTCTTTTTCTTTCTATGCTACATAAGTTGGCCCTAACTCACCTGCTCTCTCTTTGCATTTCTATTTATTTTATGTATCTGTATTTTATCATCCCAGTGGGGTAGTTATCAAGGGAGAGGCTATGAATTTTCTGTTTTCTTTCCCACGTCCTGGTGCTATAGTTTATGAAGTGAAAGTGTAACTGTGGAATCTGGGTAAAATGTAGTCATTTTGAGAATTAATGAAATGCTGTCCACCAAAGTTATTGTTAACTGTAGTTCACTCTGCTGTTACTTTTGTATCTAATGCTATGCTATCCATCGTCTTATATCCCCTTCAGCCTTGCATTCCAAAGTAGAGATGGCTGTGGGGCCTGGGGAGCTCTGGGTCAGACTCCCATCTTGGGTCTGAAGTGGACAAGATGGTAGGGAAAACATGTTGCTTTTTCCTCCCTAGGTTCCAGTTGCTTTAAGCCTTCCTCCAGTTAATATCTGATTCCTCAGCAACTATGGGAAGTCTAGGATAAGAATTTCCTTTCCCTAGTTTGTAGTTCCATTGGTTCCCTTTCCTCTCCTAGCACGCCCTTCACACTTTGAACCCGGAGGCTGAGCCAGCAATCCACCTTACTTGAAGCTTGTTTGAATGTTGTCTCCTGTATGAAGGAACTAGAAATAGGGACTGAGAGTTTGATTCCAGCATCAAGGCCAGGCATCAGTAATGATCCACCTTGTAGTGTGTTAAATAGACTCTGGCATCAGCTAAATTATTTCTGCAGCACTGAAATATTTTGATCAAAATAGACAAGCCAGGCAAACGGATTTGCAAAAGAATTGTGTTTCCTGGCTGGCAGGCACAAGCTAGCAAGGTCTCCTGGAGAATCCCACACTAGAGCTCCCTCTGGTGGCTTCACGCAGAAACACTTCACTTTTTGTGGCCCAATTATTCCGTGAAAGGAGTAGTTTCTTACTTGACGTTAAGATTTTGTTTACAATTTATGCTTTAACCTAGAATGTGTTTGGTCACCTCTTATGTATTCATCTGTTTTCTCTGTTTGTTTAATTTTGAATGATCTGTGGTACAATGATAATTTACGGCAGGCATTTTATGAAGTTATATAAAAATACAGTATTTTAAAATGGCACTTAATGTTTTCTCGGACAGATTTGAAGTAGTAGGAGTAAAGAAGGAGGAGAAGGGAGGGAAGGGAGGGGAGAGGAGAGGAAGGAAGGAAGAAGAGGAGAGGTTCTAGTGCTAAACCAAATCAAAGTTAGCCCCTGATTTTAAAACTGTCTTTCTTAGTCAAACTACGTGGACAGTGATCTCCAGCATTTTGAATGGTTCCCCCTGGACTACAGGATGAAGTTGGATATTTTTGGCTGATGTACCTGGCCCTTCACGATGTACCCCTTGCCCACTTGAGTCCAGAGTCAATCCCACAGCTGCCCGCCTTGAATTTTATGCTCCAGAAATACAAATGATTAGAATTCTCTCCATAAGGCGATATCTTTTGCAGCTGTGCCTGTGTATTCTGTGGGTTCCCTCCGTCTAGAACATGTGCCCTTACCCTCCTGTCAGCTCACGTTCATGCTTCGTCTCAGCCCACGTCGCTCCCTCTGTGAAGAGGAGCCTGGATTTCACTGGGGAGACCAGAACCCTGCTGAGTCCGCATAGGCTTTGTATTGAGGTCTTATGTGGTAGTAGGCATTCTCTTTCTCCTCCCTAGACCTGTGTTCTGCGAGCAGAAGCCGTGACGCTTCATCTTTCTAGTCCAGCTTAGCACAGGACGTGGCACAGGGGCCTAATGCACATGTGTTAAGTGCATTGTTCCCAGTTCCTGAAATGCCCGACTGAGCAGAAGCAAACACAAGTTAAAATCTTTTCCAGGTGATGCTGAAATTTTTAACTCTACTAAAAAGAGACTGTTGATCATGGCTTTTGCCTTTTAAATCAAACACACCTTAGTCTCTGTTCTAAAAAAAAAAGAAAGAAAGAAAGAAAAGTCACTATTGGGGCAACTGAGTGGCTCAGTCGGTTAAATGTCCCACTCTTGATTTTGGCTCAGGTCGTGATCTCAGGGTTGTGAGGTTGAGCCCAGTGTCGGGCTCCATGCTGGGTGTGGAGCCTGCCTAAGACTCTCTCTCTTCCTCCCCCTCTGCCTTGTGCCCCTAGCTCGTGCTCTCTCTCTCTCTCTCAAAAGAAAGAAAAAAAGAAAGAAAGAAGAAATCACTGTTGACATCACAGAAGGAAGTAGATGTCAAGCCCTTGTGACCTTTCGGACCCTGGGAACATCTGACTAATATATAAAATGATGTATAGTAACAAGATTCATCCAGGGGCTCAATTTTACATTATGCATCCCATCAGCCTCAAGGCTGAGGGAAGTGCTATCTCGAGAAAAACTTGCATTTGTTACCTTGTTAAGGTAACACCCCCCGCCTCTCTGTGTGCCTCAGCGTGTGGAGGACAGACTCAGACACAGCGCAGGTGATGTCTCCCACTTACGGAGCGTGGCGACAGCTCCCACGTCACGCTCGCTCACCCAATGCCGGGCACTTTACACGCAGCATCCTCATCCAGCCTCAGCACCAGCAGTGTGACGTGGAGACCGTGATGACATCTGTCTGCAGATGGAACTGTGACCCAGGTTACGTGGCACGTCAGGTTTGCTCAAATAAGAAGAAGGTTGAGTGGAGACTGGCCACTCATGAGGGCAGGGGTTTTGTCTCCCAAGAGATCTTGGGAGATGTCTGGAGATATTGGTGGTTGTCACGGCTGAGGGAGGGGGTGTTACTGGTGGCTAGTGGCAGAGGCCAAGGAAGCTACTGGACATCTCGAGAATACACAGGGTAGTCACACAACAAAGAATTATCCAGCCTAATGAGTCAACAGTGCCCGGGTTAAAAAGCCCGTTTTTTGGGAGTGAGCCCCATAGAAACACAGCAATGCAACTGATAGGGTAACCGGCATTGACCTTCGCTGTTTTTCTTCTGCTGTCTTTCTTTCAGGGTCATGTATTCTCATGACTTTGGCTATTGTCTCTACAGAGGTGACTTCCAAAAATCAAATTTAGGTAATTTCTACATAGAATCCTGACTTCTCCCTCAAGTGCCAGTTTCTTATTTTCAACTCTCAGAGGCCATTTTTTATTTGAGTGATTTTCTCAACAGTTCCAACCTAGAATCTATGAATTCTGAAGTAGCTGTCATTCCTGATTTCTCCCTTCGTGGCTTCATCCTTTAAATCACAGGTAACCCTTTCTTCTCCCTGGACAGGCTCGCAGCTTGGATTCCTTTCCACTTCTCTTTTGCACCATTTTTCCCACGTCCCTCACTGCCACATCCTCTCTGGTGGTAACTGAATATCGACGACCTTCGCCTAAGCTGGTTTTCACAATTTATTCCTGTTTCCCTCCTCATAACCATGAGCTAGTCTTGACTGTGTGATCCGGGTAAAATGTAATTGTTTTGAAATGTAATCATTTGTAAAATGATAAAAATGATATAACTTGTCACTTGTCTATAAAGCATGTTAATAGGTTTCCACTTTGAAAGATAATCCATAATCTCTAAATAAAGTTTACAGAACATACATTAAAATAATGAAACTGAAGTGGATAGAGTTTATGAGAGTATTATCTTCAAAATCAATATGTTAGGGGATTTCTATAATTGGTCTTTAAGTCAACATAAACGAATTAAAAAAAAAACAATGCAAGATTTGGAAAATGTGGGAAATTGTAAGTTTTAAGGGCAATGGGAAAAATGGAAGGATTTATGTTTTAGAAGGAGAATAGTTAGAGAAAATTGAGAATGGTTGTATTTTTTTTAAGATTTTATTTATTTATTTGGCAGACAGAGATCACAGGTAGGCAGAGAGGCAGGCAGAGAGAGGAGGAAGCAGGCTCCCTGCTGAGCAGAGAGCCCGATTCAGGGCTTGATCCCAGGACCCTGAGATCATGACCTGAGCCGAAGGCTGTGGCTTTAACCCACTGAGCCACCCAGGCACCCCAGAGAACAGTTGTATTTCTTAATATCATTGATGAGAACTGAGCCATAAAAACCAGAGCATTGGTCACTAATTTGACCGATTTTTTTAAGACTTGATCTTGGCACAGTTCTCGTTGCTTCCGGAAGACGAAACATCGCTGACAGTCACCGTGGAGCAGGGATCTCTCTGTTACACTATATAATTATAACCTACCAAGTTCAGAGTCAGGAAGGCTGTCTGCATTCTGGCCCCAGTCACCACTTCCATTTTTATTCCCCAGCATTTCCCCTCACACTGGGTCTTGCATGCTAACGAGATTGGATGCCAGCTCTTTCTCCCTGTTTTCCCATCTGCACTCCCTCTCTGATTACTTCTCCCCAGAATGCCCTTCCCAGTAGATTTCCCTACATCTACGCTCCTTCCTGACACAAGTCTCTTATCACCTACACCACCGACCATCTTTCCTGAGCACTAGAAATAATCAAACCTTCTTTGAACTCCCTTGCTCATACTATTATTATTATTATCATTATTATTATTATTATTTTGTAGTGGTGGTTGTGTTTATTTTTCTGTTATGCCCAATCAGTGTGAATGGGCTTTATGTAACTTCTCTACCAAACAGTCAGTATTCCTAGAGGGAAAGCATTTTCTCCCTTATATCTTCATTCTCCTGACCCCATGCAAACCCATTGCTTTAACCACATCAAACTGCAGGAGTTAAACTCGCCTCAATGACTAGACTCTGAAACCTGAATCTAGCTTCAGGACCCACTCATTCACGTTCTTTGCCCCCCTCCTCCTCTTCTCTTTGCATTTTAGCTTCTTTCTTTCAGTTCTTTTAATATACTCATGACCTTGGCTGATACAGGCGTACATACTTAGAGCCATATGGCCAGACGGAGAAGGAAACTTTTCTCTGCAAATCTCCTTAGAAAAATAGGGGAAGGGTTTGGATAGCCATGGCTTGGGGCATGTGTTCATCCCTGGAATGGTAATTGTGGCCAACATGATATGGTACAGGGATGGGCCTGAATCACAAGCCCTCTTCACAGTTAGGGAGTCATGTCTGTGAGAAATAGGGACAGTAGTGCTGAGCAGACAAAGCCAGTATTCCCCAAAATTAGAAAGAAGAACCTCTGTGTAGTCTCAACACATAAAGACAGGCAGGGGTAACAGTTTGGCATTTTCTTTAAGTCATTTTCCAGTGGACCGCATCTATGATTCTGGATCTTGTTTGATTATCGCTGTAAGATCAACATTGTTCCTAGTCTTGTAAATTCTTTGTAAGCAGGGTGCTTTGGGAGAGGATTTTCTGAACAAACCAGACAACACATTTGACCCAGGAACACATTTGACTTCAGGTTACATGACCACCTTTTTACCTCCACTGCAGTACAGTTTTTAAGTGGATCACGCAGAGATGTAAGGAAAAACTAGTGTGTGAACTTTCAACTGTGTGCTCTTAGCCAATATTTTCATAAGCTGTATTTTCTCTAGCAGATTTTGTACACATGCTTTCCAACTTGTGTGCACGAGTCCCCTGCCATATAGACTTCAACATGTCACTACTTAGGGGATGTTTTCCAGTGAGTACATGCAGGATGAAAAGCATCAGTGATGCGTCTTAAGAACTTGAGCCATGCCTACTTAATAAAAAGTGCATATTTTGGTAAGAAGTAACCTAATACACACAGCTGTGAACATTTCTGTGTTGGCACCCTCTGTGGCTTAACACCCTCACTAGTAATAGTTCTGGCTAAATAGTTCTGGCTGTCCTTCCATCACTTCCATGATAGAACCAAAGAGTGTAGTCTTGGAAGAGGCACGTGAATTTACTAGCCCAATACTTCATCTTTGCCGGAGGCCCTTTTACAAACCCGTAACCCTTAGTGATGTTTCCTTAGTTTAAATACTGAGCTTCTTCCACGGTTAGCTCTGATTTCTGGATTGCTCCTTCTCCCACCAAACTTTGCCAGAATCTGCTGTCACCCGCTGTTCTGATTTTTTTTTTTTTAGAATTATGTAAAAATATTTGCCTATTTTTATATCTCCTCACCTATGTGCTTGTCACTTCTTTATCTATTAAAAACCTCTCTTCCAACACCTGAGGAAAACTATCATGTCTTCCACTTCCCCTTCTTTCTTCATGTTGCTAAGCACACGCATGTCTTTTAGTCATTCCTGGTAATAGAGTATTCCTACTCCTGGCCCTTCCTTTTCCATTGTTTTATATGTTTAGGGTTTTTTTTTTTTTTTTAATGGTATCATCTAAATACTATCTCAAGTAACTATTCCTGCCACAGGAGAGTCTCCTGGAGCTTTTCTTGCTATGAGGAAGACTTTCACTTCTGTTGTGAATATGGCAGGAGACTCCCAATGACCAGAGTTCAACCGTGTGGAATCCAACTAAGGCTCCACCCCATGGGCCTTAGTCCCATACTCTCTGCACACCCGTTTTCTCATCTGTTGAGTGCAGATATCAGTGGTAGCTTCAAGTTGGGTTGGGGAGAGGATTGCCTCCTGGACCAACAGTGAGTCCTCCATTGTGACTGTTTCCTACCATTATCATCCCTATGATGGCATGATTGGAAAAACCAAATCAGGACTGTTTGTTGTTACATCTGAGCCTTTAAGCCTGCAGGCTTCCCAGCCCAGAGCATTCTTTCCCAGGATAGTCATAGGGCTGGCTCCCCCTCATCTTCTAGCAGCTCAAGTATCATTCTTCAGAGAAGCCCCTCTGACTGTGTTTCAGCCGTCTACTTCTGCCCTGGTCCCCCTCTGTCCAGGGACTCTCCTTCATCTTCTTCACTGATTCTGTCACTAGGCGATGTTGACTTCTCCATTAACTTTCCTGATGATTAGCTCTCTTTCTGTCCATAGGATTACAAGAGACACAAGGCTGGGGATTTCTTTGTCTCATCTCTTGAAGTTAATAACATCTGAAATCATGTCTGGCACATCGTAAGTGCACAACAGACTTTGTTGAACAAAACTTTGGGTCCATGAAAACGTCCAGATATTTTCAAATGATTTTTTATTTTTTTTTAACCAAGACAGACCACCTCTATTTCATATCAATATAATGGGTATTTACAACCTAAATCCCAAACATGTTTTGATCTTTATTAAATTTGACTTCTTGTTTTCTATCCAGAGTTTCCAGTATTACCATATTGTTTTGAGTTTGATGCTGGACTTCAGAGTTACTGTGATCATTTTATGGTAATGATAACATCATGCATAGATCGAATGCTCATGATATATGAGGCATTCATGAATATTTACAGATTGTCTCACTTAATAATGAAAACAACCCTGTGATGTAAATACCACTTTATTCCCATTTTAAAAATGAGAAAGGTGGGGCACAAGGGTGGTTGGGGACCAGTTAAAGTCACACAGTTAGTAAGTCATAGAGTTGGGATTTGAACCCAGGCAGTCTGACTTCATAGCTTACATAATTCACCAATGTTGTAAACAATCTTCTTCCGAGCTTTGTATCATTTGTGCACTTGAATATGTATTTCATTTACATCTATATTCAAGTTATGGTAAATGCCCAAATCAACACAAGCCTTTGGGACACTCCGGAACCTTTTATCCTGCCCAATACTGAGCCAGCAGTCAATTGAGTTTGTTATGTTGTCAACCAGCTCAGAGTCCCTGAGGCTGAATACCTGATAAAGTTGCTGTGGGAAAGTTGTGAATGCATAATAAAATTTAGGACATATTACATGTCATTTCTATGAAGCAGTGACTAGTACTTCTAGAAGAAATATGGTTTTGCTAAACCTCTCTTGCTATGTTTGGAAAAGCACATTCTTTTCTGTAAGTTCACATTTCATCTTATTTCCCAGGGGATCTGAAGCAACTTGCCACACACCGTAATATATACTAAAATAACATCATCATGTAAGTAAGAATAAAAAGTCAAGTCTAGAGAAAATAAACGAACATAAAACAAGGATCTCTAGGGTGGAGGGTGGTCTGAGAGAGAGGTAAATATGAAGACCTTAAGGAACCATACACGATTGCCTGGGTTGCACTTCAAATTTATGTATATTTTCCGAGAATCGTGATAGTCAATTTCTAAAACAGGGACATGATTAGTTCGCATTACCAGGGAGGAAAATCCATACCAGTTATTCAAGGAAAACACAATTTCCCTATTACATAGCTTGATGATGTATTTCTACATGAGTGTTTTAGTAAGGTGCATTCAGCACGAGGATGGCAATTTCTTCCACAGCTCATCTACCACGAACTGCCTGGTTTCACCTGACCGCTTCTTGTATTGTCCCTTGTTAAAGCCAAGAGCATGGCGCTAAAGGTGAATCAGGAAGGGATGGGTAACCTAGATTATTTGGTCAAAGGGAAGGTAGTATGTAGAGGGCTATCTGTTCTTTTAATAATCCTCCATTTCTATCTATCTTAGTTGAGACTGCTAATAAGTTGGGGCAGCAGACAACCCAAAGAATAGTTCTCTGGGGTATATTTAAAGTGTTCGAAGTGGTTTACTGTTGGATCCATGTATTTTAGGAAGTGAATGAGAAGATATAGAGGATAACAGCTTTTTCTGGAAATTAAGGACTTATACAAGGTTCATTTTTTTTTTTTCAATTCGAAGGCTCTTTCCATACCTACATAGAAGACACAAATTAATTTTTAGTGTCTCTTTGTCCTTCATTTGTTATTTCAACAGGTATTTATCAAGACCTCCTATGCCTTAGATATAGGTTGTGGCAGTGGTGAAAAAGGCAAATGTTAAGATACTACTTAGGTACTTAAAAGTTGCAGTTTTGATATGCTCTATCGAAGACAGGGTGGAAAGTACACACATAAGTGGGACTGTGGCTCACTGTATAACTTTTCTGGTTTGAAGGCAGCCTCCCTACATTATGGAAGCTGTTGCCCCGAAGATGTCAGTCACCTTTTATTCACAGATGGCCTTTTTTATTCTTTACGAACCTCATGTTCTGCAGAATGGTGTTACTGCAATGATTTTCAATGTCTTTGTTTTGTTTCGTTTTTGTGTTCGGGCCTTTTGTTTTATTTTATCAGCAGGAATCTTTTGTTTAAAAAAATGAGGGAGTCCATATGTAGAAAACAGATCAAATCCAAGTTGCTCTCTTTTAGGGTTGGATTATGGGGGCAGCTTGGGCTCGTTGGCTCTCTCTACATTTGGGCATCCCAAGATCACCTCTTTGTGACCCCTGTGGCACTGACCTGAAAACCACGTTCTGGAGGTATCAGCACTGTCTACCATTGCTTATTTAATGGCTCTCAACTTGCCTCATGGATAGTGCCTACACCATCCGGTTCGTTCCCATTTCTGTGATGGACTCTGAATGCTTCTAGCATTGACCCAACCCAACCAAAAACCACATAGGAATTCCCTTTGGATTCATGAAACCAAAACTGGACTTTCTTTCGTTGCTGTGGTTTCCCACCAATGATACTGTTCACTGTCCACTTCCTACTTGGGTTTCTTACTACCACCCTGTTCGTCAGCCCGGATGCTGCCTGCACGTGGATTGAAGATGAGAAAGGAAGCCATTGTGTCCATCGACTCAATAAATATATTTTGAGCTCCGAATGTATGCTCAGCATTGTCCAAGGAACTTAGGGATACAACCACAAACCACAACAATGACCCCAAAAAAAACACATCCCTGCCCTGTTAGAGCTCACACTCTAGTGGAGGGCAGACAGTAAACAAAGGCATGAGAAACTGAGAAATGGTTTGGTGACAGTCAGTGATCAGTTCTGTGAGAGAAATAAGCAACAAAGCAGCATAGTGCATGTCTGGGGGAGGAGGGTGAAGGTTTTCTATTTTAAAGAATGAGGTCAAAGAACACCTCACTGAGAAAGTGGCATCTGAGGAAAGTCAGGAAGGAGGTCCAAACAGGAAGTGGCAGGTGTGGCAGTGCTTAGCCAGGGGCCTTCTCTGTGTGGGTAACAACAAAGGGACCAGTGTGGGTAAAGCAACATGAGTAAGAGTTGGGGTCAGAAAATGGCAAAAGCCAGATCATGGGTGACCTTGTCAGTTGTTGTTGGGACATGATCGGTTTCCACTCTGAGGGAGGGCTGTGTAGAAGTGACATCAGCTGACATGGATGGTAAAAGGATCAGCTGGTCTGCTATGTGGAAAATGGAATGAAGGGAGTAAGGGCAGGTGCAGGGACACCGGTTAGAATTGGTGGCCACAAAATGGGGGAAAATACAGAATATGGAGGAGGATAATTTGCTCAAGTAGATTTCTTCATCTGATCCATTTAAGGAAATGATGGGAGAACTTAGCAGATAGAGTGTTAATAGAGAAGAAATAAGTCAACATCATCTGTGATAGTAAATAAGTGATGATTTAATTGACAGAAGGGGAAATGATAGAAAGAGGTGTTTCCCAGTTGCTCAATAAATGTCTTTCTGTTGTCAGTGGACATGGAAGTGTACATTAAATAATATCAGAATAAAAATAGAGGAAAAACTCAAGATAGAATTTTCAGTTTGAGAGTTTCAGATACAGAGTTCTGTATGGTTTATAAAATACTTAATATGTTTACAACCATGCGTATGACTAAGCCACCTCTTTCCCCCTCTTTCTCAGAATTTTACTCAAAGAATATGAGTTTAAAAGAGTTGGATGATATTCATTTTTCTGTTTAATATCACTTATGGGATGCCCATCACATTATGAGAAATATTCTAGATATATTCTGGAGATATAAATATGGATGAATCATTTTTTTTCCCTGAAGAAGTCCATGGTCTAATGGAAAATATAGAAATAAATATATATCCCTTCCCACCGCAAAAGTAATGTCTTCATAGTTTCCTTTGTTTGTTTGACATAGAATCCTGTAGTGTCCCTTCCCACCGCAAAAGTAATGTCTTCATAGAAATAAATATATAAACTATACTGTAGTGTGATACACAGAAGGTGTTACCTGTCACTGAGGGATTAGTTGAATCAGAGCATTTCCCTCTATGCAGCGTCTTGAAGGGTGAGTAGGGGAGCCAGCAGTTGGGGTGTGGGGGGAGGGAGAGGGTTGCAGGCAGGTGGAATGTGGGGGCAGGAGAAACTTCAGGTGTCGCAGTACCTTGGGGTGACATTACGTGGTGTCCTTGCTGTTTGAAAGCAGAGATGCACAGAGTTCAGAGCGTGTCTTGTCTCAGGACCCAAAGTATATCATCTAGTATAGAAAATAAGTCAGACTTTTAATGACCTTCAGGATGTATTTCATAGCATTTATTGTCCAGAGCAGGACAGTTTGATAGTAAAAAGGGGTGCTGTTACTAGTTACATGTGGAACAGGTATAATTTAGGACTGTGCTGGCAAACCCAGGCATTTGGTTGTTGTAACGATAGCTGTTCTCCTGCACAAAGTTCTCATAAATATACTTACTGGTGATGTAAACTGGATTCCTTGATTAAAAAAAATATTATAAAGAAAATAAACCAAAGTAGTAGATACAGTGGAGGGGATAACTACTTTTAGATGGAAGATCAAGGAAAGTTTTTCCGAAATAAAGACTTTTGAGCTGACATTGGAATGACAAGGAGCCTGCTAAGTGAAGGTCCATAGTAGGAGAGCTCCAGGGAGAGGGAAGCGTCAAAAGTCCCGTTATGGGAGGCAGTCTGACTCCCTCTGGAATATGAAAAACCAGGTCTGAGACATAGGCAGAGACTAGTTCCTGTTGGGCCATGTAGGTATGGTGAGGAATTTGGGTTTTATTTTGGGTTTGATGTATTAGTTTGCTAGAGCTCCCATAACAAGGCACCACAGAGTGGCTGAGTTAAGCACACAAAATGTATTTTCTCCCACTTCTGGAGGCTGAATGTCTGAGGTCAAGGTGTCAGCAGGGTTGATTTCTTCTGAGGGCTGTGAGGGAAGAATCTATTCCAAGTGTCTGTCCTCATCTTGCCCATGATTGTCCTCTCCCTGTTTCTTCCCAGTGTCTCTACCCTCTCTGTATCTGTGTCCAGATTTCCTCTTTGTGTGAGGACATCTGTCATATTGGATTAAGGCCCACTCTAGTGACCTACTTTTAACTTAGTTACCTTATTGAAGACAGTCTCCAAATATGGTCATATTCTGAGGTATTGAAAGTTAGTACGTCAAGATATGAGTTTTTGGAGGGACATAATTCAGCCCTTAATACCTCAGTAAGTTTTGAAATAACTGTGGGGTTGTTCGATTAACTGAACAAGAGGTATTTAAACTCAATTTTAAAGGGAAGATGGAGAAAAACTTATATCTGGTTGGTATGGGGGTCATGTGTAAAGTAGAAACAAGCTTTATATGGAGAGCTATAAAAAGTCTCCTACAGAGGGTTATAGTAACA
Organism: Meles meles; assembly: GCF_922984935.1. Classification (NCBI taxonomy): domain Eukaryota; kingdom Metazoa; phylum Chordata; class Mammalia; order Carnivora; family Mustelidae; genus Meles; species Meles meles. The sequence goes on along the minus strand of NC_060071.1, from coordinate 132,700,544 downwards.
GTTCTCAAGGGAAGCCACCAAATAGCCACTCTTGTCTGGAGTATCAAGATATCAAGTTTATCAAGATCAAAACAGTCTGTGCATAACAAGCAGGCAATCTTGAATTGTTGTCCCAAAAAAAAAAAAAAAAAGTTACATAAGAGCTTCTGGAAGTACCACTATCTGGAGTGGTAGGATCTATGAATGTCCAAAGATGACTGTTCTTTGTTCATGTGTGATAGATAAAACAAGGAATTGTGTCAACTATACTTTATTTAAAACACACACACACACACGAAATGAGGAGGTATCCACAAAGGCACATGAGGAAAGTTATTTGCTTGTCCCAAATCCAGGTATCTAGAGTGTCAAAGCATGAAACTGAGAGCATCAACCCCACTCGGTGGCATGTTCTGTATGAGATATTTTCCTTTTGTCCATTACTATAGTACAGAGTTGATCCAGGGTCAAGGTTTAAAATTAATCACTGCCTTTAAGTATCTGAATATTTTCTGGATATATGAACATTTGCTAGCTTTAATCTATCAAAAGAATCTTAAAAGCTAAATTCTAGTCATCCCATGATGAAATGAGTGATAAGGCAAACAAATGGCTACTTTGGGAAAAAAAAAAAATTCTGGTAAATGTGAGTATGGGTTGGTAGGTGGAAGAGCAGAACAGAGATCTTTGAAAAAGTAACCATGATATCTTGGGGTTTAATAAAGGAAACACTCGGTGCCTGATGACTCAGTGGGTTAAGCCTCTGCCTTCAGCTCAGGTCGTGATCCTGGGGTCCTGGGATCAAGTCCCGCGTCGGGCTCTCTGCTTTGGCGGGGAGCCTACTTCCCCCTCTCTCTCCGCCTGCTGCTCTGCCTACTAATGCTCTGTGTCTGTCAAATAAATTAAAAAAAAATCTTAAAAAAAAATAAAGGAAACACTGACATACATGCTTTGAACTTCAGAGTGCCTGAGATAAGTTTAGGGGAAAGAAAGGGGATTATAACTAAGATGACAGAACGAGCCATTGAGCTTACAAGTACCATAAAATAGTTCATCCTCTCAGAGTTGAGCTGATTCATACTCCTTCTCTTGATTCCAGTTTCTTTCTTTTTTTTTTTTCTTAACATTCATTTATTTATTTAAAAAAAAAACATATATATAGATAGAGAGAGAGAGAGTTTGTGTCTCAGGGGAAGGGGCAGAGACAGAGAGAGAGAGTCTTAAGCAGACTCTGCACTGAGCATGGAACCCAACATGGGGCTCGATCCCAGGACACTGAGATCACAACCTACACTGAAACCAAGAGTTTGATGCTCAACTGACTGTGCCACCCAGGTGCCCCTTGATTCTAGTTTCTACTCAGGAGCTCAATCTGTACTTCACTTCTATATACCCTTTTGAACATGATGTTTTGGGTTGCCCCTTCAGTGCCCAAGACTCCTTCACCACGAACACATCTTCAGTTTTCCTTTGCTCAGGGTCCTGCCTTCTATGCCATCCCTAGACCATTCTGTGTTTGGTCTTTGTGTCCTGGAGTTTTAGGTCCCATAGAGTTACAGACTCCCTACTTTGCTGCAACTGGAATCTAAATAAACCAGAAGGAACCATTCTAGAATCGGACCTCCAAAAACAGGGTGGTGGGTAACCTCACTGAGAAAGATGATATCATTGGAAACCTCATTGTGCAAAAGGACCCTAGAAGGAGGAAGGAAGGATGGATGGATGATTAGTAGACAAAAACCAAAGAAAAACTCATGACAGATCAGCTCAGACCAGAAAAGCTAAATCTCTAAATGAGTGGAGTTTTGGGAAAATTCCAAAGGGAATTAAAAAGCTACTTAAACATAGATTTTGAGCATAAAACAAAATGAAGATTAAATAATTTGGAAAAGATGGTGTGATGTTAATAGATGATGTAAGAGAAAGGTGATTTATTCAACTATAATTTTATTTTGAACTCTCCAATTTAAAAAAAAAAAAGAATGGTCTTACCAACAAAGATCAAAAAGTTGCAAATAAGGGGCATCATTCTGTTGACTCATTCTGTTAAACTTCTGACTTCAGCTCAGGTCATAGGATCTCAGGGTCCTGGGATCAAGCCCCATGTTGAGCTCTGCACTAAGTGGGGAGTCTGCTTGTCCCTCTGCTCCTCCCCGCACTCATGCTTGCATGTGTGTGCTCTCTCAAATAAATAAATTATCAAAAATATAATCTTAGGGGCACCTGAGTGGCTCAGTGGGTTAAAGCCTCTGCTTTTGGCTCAGGTCATGATCCCAGGGTCCTGGGATCGAGCCCCGCATCAGGCTCTCTGCTCAGCAGGGAGCCTGCCTCCTCCTCTGCCTGCCTCTCTGCCTACTTGTGATCTCTGTCTGTCAAATAAATAAATAAATAAAATCTTAAAAAAAATAATCTTAAAAAATTGTAAACAAGATGTCATGGAGTAGGAGGCTTTGAGATAAAATCTATGCGGTGGAGGGAGGGAGAATAAAGGTCAAGAGCCAGTGGTATGAATTAATGGCATGAAGGCAAAATGAGGAGATGATTTTTGAGGAAGAATTAGATGTATGTGAAGGAATCATGAGAATCGATGTGGAAGCTGGGTTGGGAGTATGCCCTATTCTTGCCTTTAAAGCAATTCTTTTTTTTTAAATTTTTTTTAAAATTTTATTTCTTTGACAGACAGAGATCACAAGTAGGCAGAGAGGCAGTCAGAGAGAGGGGGAAGCAGGCTTCCTGCTGAGCAGAGAGCCTGATACGGGGCTCGATCCCAGGACCCTCAGGTCATGACCTGAGCCGAAGGCAGAGGCTGAACCCACTGAGCTACCCAGGCGCCCCTTTAAAGCAATTGTTAATGGATGTTCTCACTTGGTGTAAGAGGCAGCCCTCGATGGCCCCTCCACCTCTGTGCTTTCCAGTCTGGGGGACACATTCGGTTCATAGACCATCTGCAGAGGCTAAGTGCTTAACTGGCCCAGCCCCCGTCCAGTGACTGAAGTGAGTCTTCCCAGCTCTGGCAATCACCAGCACCCACTGCTTCGTAGTGTCCAGGGCAGTCTCCCAGATAGTGATCAGCAGAGATTTGGGGCAATTTGAGTTTTACAGGAAGAAAAGATTAGTGTAAACATTGGGAACATGAATACACAAAATTTCTATCAAGGGAAAGCACATAATTCCAAATATAGTTTGACAGACTTTTATAAATTAAAAAAAGAATGTAATCTTTCTTAGCATCTGTTATGTAAGAGATGCTTGTTTTACATCAAATAGAAGAGACCAACTACTAGTTTTCTGCTATTGGAACATTCTCTGTTTAAAATCTTTGGTCTATGGGGAATTTAAATATATGGCCTCTAAATTTCCATTTAGTGCTAATATCCATGATTCTGTGTATTACTGATTGTTAATCAATTTCATGGAATCAGAGTTACTTTTGGAATATAATTTTGGAATTTTGGACATTTTGGAATATAATTGTTGAAATATGACAGCAACACACTGTTATCTTTTAGATCATGTATCCATTTACCTTAATATTGGAAATTATTTTTAATATTTGTTTCCCAAAGTAAGAGATGAGTTGGTATTGTCAGATTAGATGAGTGGAGAAAAATGGAATTCTTAAAAAAAAAAAAAAAGATGTTTTAGAATATAAAATGGGCTTTTAAACTAAGATGGGAGAAAACAATCCCTAGGGATTTTGTTCATTTTTTTTTTTTTTAGTGCTTTAAGGTTTATTGCTTCTACATCTCATTTGATTTTTTAAAAAATATTTTATTTATTTATTTGACAGACAGAGATCTCAAGTAGGCAGAGAGGCAGGCAGAGAGAGAGAGAGGAGGAGGAAGCAGGCACCCTGCTGAGCAGAGAGCACGATGCGGGTCTCAATCCCAGGACCCTGAGACCATGATCCGAGCTGAAGGCAGAGGCTTAACCCACTGAGCCACCCAAGCACCCCTACATCTCATTTGAGTTTCCCATAGTTTTTTTCTAATGTTTCATAAGTGAGCAAACAGATGGTAGAGAAGTGACCTATTCAAGGTCACATATGTGGATACGTGTTGAACATTTATGTGGAAAAGAAAATATAACTTATTTGACCTTATCAGTGTACTGCTCATTAGCGGCTCCTTAAAAATCTACCTTTGTTATCTACAGATATATATTGCGTAAGTTCCATTTAGAGCTTTCCAAATTAACTCTATTAATAATAAGGGTAATAACAGTTAATTTTGTTATGTACTTGTTCCGTGTTAGTCATAATACACCAAGCATTCCATATTTATCATCTAATTTCCTCAATTTGAATGTGTGCCTTTCTCTGAAAATAGCAATGTACAGTTATAATCACTTACAGCATGTCTTTCTACACTGAAGTGATGAAATATGGAAGTAGGGATTTTCTGTATCAGTTAGGATAGACTAGGGTTTTCTGTGATAATAAACACCCAACAAGTAAGTCTTAAGGCTTAAAATAGCAAATGTATTTCTCACTCATATTACATGTCTATCTCTGGCATACTGGGAGCTGTGTTCCACATTCTCCTCACATAGGGGTCCAGGCTGATAGTGCCGTCACCATCTAGTACATAGCTGGTCACTGGGATAGAGGAACAAGGTGGTGGATCATACATTGGTCTCCAATGCTTCTATGCAGAAGTGATGCTAGCTACTTTGACCAAAGCAGGTCACATCTACACTAGGCATCAAGGAAGTGGTGAGTGCAGTCTAACCTATGTCCTATTTCCTAAGTCCTGGAAATATTTGGTTGCAGGCACTAATGCCTGTCACAGTAGAGCACCATGAGAACTAGACAGACAGCACTTGTCATTTCTAGGACTACCCTCTTTAGAAGAAATAGGCATCTACCTTCCCCTTCTTTAGAATCTTTGTTCACTCAGCAACTCTGCATTGAGTGCTCACTCTACAAGGAAGAAGATAAGTAGGATCTTGCTCAATTATTCGGAACCTGAAATTTCAGTCTCCATTCTCCAAAGGCACAGATTTGATTTTACTTATTTAGTGGGCCCTTTGTTCAACATATACGTATTGAACACTGAATTTTTTTTTCCCTGACAACAACAAGTTCTTCAACTCTCTGCCACCAACTGGAGTACAATTCTTCTCAGTTCTGACATTTCCTGGACTTAGCACAGACCCCACAGGTCAAGGGCTCAGCCCCACAAACCAGCCCCTTTGTTCAGATACCAGCTGCAGATGGGAATGCCAAGGCTGTCCGCCATTCTCTCTGATGAGCTTAATTTGGAGATTCCCATGACTCCCTCCTTGGGTTCAGTAATTAACTAGGATAACCCACAGAACTCAAGCAAGCACTTCATGCTTAAGATTTCTGGTTTATTTTACAGGATTTAACTCAGAAATACCCAAATAGAAGAGATGTCAGAGGTGGGGTGAAAGGCGTAGGGAGAGGGAGAGCATAGAGTCTCCATCCCCTCCCCTGGTGTGTCATTTTCCCAGCGCAGAGATGTGTTCACCTACCTGGGACACCTCCTCAAACTCTATCTAGAATTCAGGGGTCCTATCAAGGCTTTGTTTTGTTGATATGATTGATTCAGTTATTGGCCATGGGTGATTGAACTCAATTTCCAGTCCCTCTCCCCAACCTGGAGTTTGGGCATGAGAGTGAAAATCCTAACCCTTTCATGGAATGCTTTTTCTGGCCCAGCCCCTACCCCCCACCCAGAAGCTCTCTAGGGCCCTCCTCTCGATGGGCCATCTCATCAGCATACAAAATTGGAGGATTTAGGTGTTCAGTGCCAGGGAACTGGGAGAATGATCATATATATATATATAGATATATATATATATATATATATATATATATATATATATGTGTGTGTGTGTGTATGTATATATATTTTTTATTACACCACACCCACACGCCAAGCTTAGCACAAGGCAGTGAGGACACAGTGATGAATGCAGCAGACACTCCCTGTCCATGTGAAACCTCCAGTTAGGCAAACTCACTGAAGGGCAGCTCAATCTAGACAAGTTAGCCAAAGCTCAAACAGATAAATCAAACAGAGCCTCTATCCCCATACGCATTTATCTCCCTACATGGGTAACATCTAGGAGTAAACAGGGAGCAGGAAGGAGGTGTTGGGTGTGGGATGGAGACGGAAATCAGAGAAGCTGGTGCTGTACTTCTCGTCACCTGAATCATTTTTATCTTAGGTCTTTGACATGGTCTGAGGTTGGCATATTTTTCAGGGTGCTGGATGGAGGAGCCAGGAGAGTTTATCCAAACAAAGAAGAAGATTTTCTGTTCAATTGCAGGGTGCTATCTAGACAATACAGTTCAGGGAGAATAATACATACAATTTCGCACATGGCTTAACAGTACATGCATTGATAAATTCCTAAACGAACATATAACTTAATGAATTATTAAATGGAAATTAGTTATACATAGAAACATTTTGTTGCTTTCTTTGAATTTTGAATTTAGGAGATTGGCACTATGACTTCTTAGGAAATCTTACAAATTCCTTTAAGAAATGATCAAAAGAAAAAAAAAGGTCCCTCAACAGACATATTTGTGAGCAATGCTCACCCTTTCTTACTTTTGTTCTGGTTCCTCTCAACTCTTTGACTTTCCCTCATCTCTAAATAAGTTATTTAGTCTCCTTCATCTCTAAATAAGAGGTTATTTAGTTCTGCTATGGTTGTGACCCAGTGGTTTTACTGAATTGACCTACTAGCAAATATTTTTTTCCATGTGACCACAGCATGTAAGAACATGGAGGTTTACTTTTCACCCAATAAAGGAGAGCTCATCTAGAATATTTTATAGGCCTATGTGGATATTTTACACCATTTATAAAAACATGACCAGTCATGATGAGGTTGGGTCCATTTGGATCAAACTTGTGAGCCGAACAGTGCTTCCATCTGTGGCTCAAACATATTCAGCTCTCCAGAATGTTATTAGGTATAGAATATATTTATCTCAAAATCTTACTTTGCCAACTTTTAGAATTATTGTTATAGCTTTTAAGATGTTATCTCTGTTTTAGAGGCTAAGGTCAGAAAACTAAATTGGGTGTCAGAGTAAGTTCATGCTGTCTAAGTGCCTTCACTCAAGTTAGCTATAGCTGGTGGATGGGCGCGTCTTTGAATAGGTTATATTAATATTCAGCTGGCGTATGATAATGTCCATGACAATGTTCCTTTCTGCTTTTACATAAATGTGATTTTGCAGACATTGTCCAGCCCCCCTCTTCCCCGTGGGTTCTAGGTGGCATTCTCATCTGGTGGACAGTGAAAGGGGAGAAGCTCTTTGCGTTGCTCATGGTGACAGAACAGTGAGGCGATTGTTGAATTTGTGATAAGACAGGTTGAGCTCTATTTTGAAGGTGTGATTGTGTAGTTTTTAAAAGTTCCACAGACTGGGGGCACCTGGGTGGCTCAGTGGGTTAAGCCTCTGCCTTCAGCTCAGGTCATGATCTCAGGGTCCTGGGATCGAGCCCCACATTGGGCTCTCTGCTCAGCAGGGAGCCTGCTTTCTCTTCTCTCTCTGCCTGCCTCTCTGCCTACTTGTGATCTCTCTCTTTCTGTTAAATAAATTAAAAAAAAAAAAACTTAAAAAAAATTTGCACGGACTGTATGTGTAGGTTTTTTATTAGAATGAAAGTTTACGTCTATCTACTTCACTCTACAGAGAGCTAGATTCAGTGAAAATCATGCGAAAAATATGATTATTGTCTTGTAATGAATTTGTTAAAAATTCTCAGTTCTTTGAAGAATACATATGCCATTATTCTTTCTTCTTTCTAGTTATCTCTTTTAACCATACTGTGTCAGATACCCATTTCTACTGCCTTAGCTAATCTTGAACAAATTCTATATTAATTTATTAAAACTTAGTCCAGTACAGTTTAAAGCTTTCATCTTTTATCTGATTTAAAGTCCCCTCTCCCAATCCCCACAGACTAGACTTTTGACTTATGGGAGACTTGACTTTGAAGCCAAGCTTCTTGGTGTCTGGCATGCTTGGAAACAGGGACGGGGTCTCAGTGAGGACAGGGAGCACAGGATCTTTCTAGGTTTCATACTGCTAGTGGAAGGCACCTAACTAAGTCTTACTCTCTGCTTAAGTCTGTACCGCTCACTGCTGATGTGTTGTTTTTTTTTTTTTCAGGGGGTATATGCTTTTCCAGGGCACAGGGATCACATTTGTCTTGGCCCCCCTCCTCTGTAGACCCTTAGGTGACCCTGATTCCTGCTGCCAGCCTCTCAGCACCTTCTTTGGTCAGGCACACCTGCTTGCTTGACCCAATGACTTCCAATGGCATTTTCCTCTTCGCCTCCCCTCTGCCTTTTTTTTTTTTTAAAGTTCAAGATTTTTTATTTATTTATTTGACAGACAGAGATCACAAGTAGGCAGAGAGGCAAGCAGAGAGAGAGGAGGAAGCAGGCTCCCCTCTGAGCGGAGAGCCCCACGCGGGGCTCGATCCCAGGACCCTGGGATCCATGACCTGAGCCAAAGGCAGAGGCTTTAACCCACTGAGCCACCCAGGCGCCACCCCTCTGCCTTTATTGTGATAGAACCCCAGGAACTACAGAGGGTGTCTCTGGGATTTCAGAGTCTGTGAGGAATTGAGATGGGATTGTCTTATCCTTCAGTCCTCAGGCATGATCTCTGTTAGCCCTCCTGGCACAACGGTGATGATTGGCCCAAAAGTTTCTAAGTTTCTAGAACAGACATAAGCACTAGTCATTATGTTTACATATCCTCCCTATTTTAGGGACAAATGTCAGGCTCTTTTAAGAGGCCTCTTATCATGACTGCTTTGGGGGTAGCAGTGGGGTGAGCCTGCAGGTTCACTAGGTTAGTGATCATTAATAGCTGGGGCATGGGTTGAAAACGCTCCTCCGTAAGTGACCGCAAGCAAAGATTACCACTGCTTCTTACTGAAGCTTGGTGTTCATTGGTGAAGGGAGGACGAGAAATCTCTCTATCAAGTCTGCATTTCTCATAAAAAATCCAATTCCCTTCCATTTTCCCCCAGGCTGCTGGTTGGGGGGGAATTCTATCTCCTCCTAGTAAGCCTTGGCTATGGGGAGGTGTCTTTCTCCAATTCATGGCAGTTTATTGGTGGCTCTGTGTCGATCTTGGGCACAATTCTCAGGTACTACGAAAGTTCTCACTTACTCTGCTAAATGCATTTACTTCGTACGTGTCTCTCACTATTCCACAACCAGCTAGAGAGAGAATGCAAGAGAGGTGATACATTTTTGTATTTCCTGTCCTTGAGGTTGAGTATGATGGTCTGTTTTCTGAAGAGCTGTTTTTGAGGTTTGAGTCTGTTAGATCCACTAAAGTTATCAGCATAGACATGTGAGGGAATGCTGGAAAATTATGTTCTGATCTACTTTCAAGGCCTGCAAATAATTTCAGTTGCTTCACCTTTTAGTGGCATCCCACAAAGTCTAACATTTCACCTACGGAGGAAGCCTCTGATGTGCTGTTTGTATACAGTGAACAGAGGTTCACCTAGGTATTCTCTAGTCGATATTTCTGCCGCCAAAAGAGAGGAGGGAACTGAGGAATTAGAGAAATGCCAAGTGATGAGAGAACGTCCAAGATCTTTGGTGGATTTCTTGCTTTGCCATGTTTCCCATTGCCAGCTTACCTGATTTGTGAATGCAGCGGAGAGTAGCTCCTGTTAACTGAGAATTTACTGGACACCAGGTACTGTGCTGAGAGTTTTATGAGCACCATGCTGCTCCATGCTCGAAGCAGCCCCACGTGGGTGTTAGAGTAGAAACACTGCTGTAACCTTCCTGCCAGGTGGACAGTGATTCGTTAATCATTTCCTCTTGACTTTCCTTCTTTAACTCAATAGTAATCTACCTAATTGCCCCATATTTCTGCAAGGTTACTCTAAGATATATTTTCAAGTGCTGTATTAAAATTTAATGCATGTTGGTGGGATACTGACAATTATTATGGGCTGAATATGTGCCCGTCTTTATGCTGAGTAACTTACATGTGAGTCCTGCCCAGCCTCCAAACAGTCGTATACATGAAATATTGTCCACCCCATTTCAAAACAATGCAGAAGAGAGGATGAAGGTCATCCCCAAGCTCACGAAGATAGAGGATACAAATATCAGGGCAAGCCCATCTGCCTCCAAAGCTGAAGGATTTAACTCCTACTTCACCAGCTACCTTTGTGGTCTATTGTCAGAAGAGAAAGAATATTTCCAGTGAACCCAAGCTGTGCTTAAGCCCTGATTGCTTCATTTTGTTTGATGATAACCCATTCCCTTAGCAGTCTGATCTAAAATTTTTAGCCTATTAATGTTGTTAAATTTACAAAAAAGAGTAAAGAAGAATTGAATTACGCCATTTTATGGAATCTAAAGCTTTGAACTTAAACTTTCAGACTGGAGAACAGAACTTAATGTAATCGCTATAAGTATAATCATACTTATTCAAATTAGATGCTGGTGATACACAATCAAAACTGATTGCCTGGGTCCTAGAAGCTTAAACTAAAGGGATTCTCAGAAATAAGTGGGTTTCTTATGAGCTGAGGAGATGATTAAAATTTTACAGAAAGGAGAGTGTTGGCAGGAAGATGTTGTCAGGTTCCAGACCAGCCCTTACGCTAGTGAATAAAAGAAGCCTCTTCCAGTTTGCTCTGTATTAATAGGCATGCATTTTTGTAATTAAAGGAATCTGTAATAACTGTAGTAAAATACATAGCAAATGATTCACAGTGCAATAGTCAAGGCTGAATTGTGTGTGTGTGTGTGTGTGTGTGTGTGTGTGTGTGTGTGTGTGTGACTTTTTATTCATGTCCATCGTGACTTCTGGAAAATTCTGCTGTTTTTTCCTCAATCCCTGGCAAACTAAAACTGCATCCTTTATAGGTTTTTCAGCTCACACTACCTCCAGGGTTCTGTAATGCTTCTGGTGGCCAGCCTGCAAGGTAGATTTCATTCACTGTGGAGAGCCAGCCTCTTTCCTATCAGTGAATGAAGCAGTTCGCTGACTCAGCAGCTTGAGGATGGAGGCACATGTCTCCGATTTCTTTTGTCAACTTATTGCAGAGAAGCATGAGTGCCCTGCTTAAAAAGCTGAAGAGCTGAGCCTAGGTATTTGCAAAGATGAACCCTCCGCAAAGCTGCATCTTTTTAATTCAAATAGCAACCGTCAGAAAGAATAAGACTGAGGATTTTTAAGTTCGGATTTTGTGGACAGGTTAAATCTGTGTACAATCAGCTGACTCATTTATGTGTAGTGGCAAGCTCTGGGCCATTTCGGGTTCCTTCAGGTTGTCTTTTATTATTTTTTAAAAATTTTTTATTTTTAAAAATTTGTTGAAGTTTTTCTTTAAATTCTAGTTAACATAGTGTAAGATTAGTTTCAGGTGGGGCGCCTGGGTGGCTCAGTGGGTTGGGCCGCTGCCTTCGGCTCAGGTCGTGGTCTCAGGGTCCTGGGATCGAGTCCCGCATCGGGCTCTCTGCTCGGCGGGGAGCCTGCTTCCCTCTCTCTCTCTCTCTGCCTGCCTCTCTATCTACTTGTGATCTCTATCAAATAAATAAACAAAATCTTTAAAAAAAAAAAAAAAGATTAGTTTCAGGTGTGCAAAATAGTGACGCAACGTTTCCATACGACACCCAGTGCTCATCACAGCAAGTGCCCTTCTCAACCCCCATCACCAATTTCATCCATCCCCCAACCCCCTCTCGCCTCTGGTTCACCATCAGTTTGTTCTCTGTAGTTTAAAGAATCTGTTTCTGGGTTTGCCTGTCACTTTTTCCCCCCTTTGATCATCTGTTTTGTTTCTTAAATTCCACATAGTTGAAATTAAATGGCCTTTGTCTTTCTCTGACTGACTTCACTTAGCATAATGCCCTCTAGGTCCATCCATGTTGTTGCAACTGGCAAAATTTCTTTCTTTTTTTATGGCTGAATAATATCCCATTGTGTATATACACCACGTCTTCTTTATCCATGCATCTGTCAATGGATACTTGGGCTGCTTTCACAACATTATCTTGGATTGTCTTTTAAATGAGGACAGATTCCAACAAACTTAAAACATCCCTGTAAGTTGCAAAAGTCTACCTAGAAATCAAGTGTTGAACTACTGATGGAGTTTAAAAGCATGAAATATGTAAAATGAGGTCAGTTTCTATAGTGGTTTCTAGTGAGAGAGAGAGGCATCGAGCTCTTGAGGACGTTTATTATGTACGCTACTGTGTGAAGGAAAGAAAACTCAGCTTTAGTTCTGTAGAAACTTATGTGCCAGAGAGCAATTCAAAACCCACACATTCACAGAAAATGATTTGCACATATGTGAAACTGGAAAACATAAAAGGATGTGAAAACTTAATAGTTACATGCAATGGTTCAGCTCTTTTGCTTCTATTCTGGACCATTGCTTTTGTTAAGCCCTCCCTGTGCAACATAGGCCGCCCCTTGTGAAAGGGGCATTCTGGTTATAGCTGAGGAAGGAGCTGGTACAAGCTTTTTTTTTTTTTTTTACATTAATTAATTGGACAGAGAGACAGCAAGAGAGGGAGGGAGCACAAGCAGGGGGAGTGGGAGAGAGAGAAGCAGGCTTCCCGCCAAGCAGGGAGCCCAGTGTGGGGCTCAATCCCAGGACCCTGAGATCATGACCTGAGCTGAAGGCATATGCTTAATGATGGAGCAACCCAGGAGCCCCAATCTTGAGAAGCGATTTTTTTCTTTTAAATTTTATTTATGTATTATTTTAGAAAAAGAGAGAGGGAGAGAGAGAGGGAGGGAGAGGGAGCAAAGGTGAGCAGGGGTTTGGAACAGAGGAAGAGGCATGAGCAGATTCCTCACTGAACGTGGAGCCCTATGCAGGGCTCCATCTCATAACACTGGGACCATGATGTGAGCTGAGATCAAGAGTCAGAAGCCCGGGGGCACCTGGGTGGCTCAGTGGCTTAAGCCTCTGCCTTCAGCTCAGGTTGTGATCCCAGCATCCTGGGATCGAGCCCCATATTGAGCTCCGTGCTTGGCGGGAAGCCTGCTTCTCCCTCTCCCACTCCCCCTGCTTGTGTTCCTTCTCTTGCTGTCTCTCTCAAATAAATAAATAAAATCTTAAAAAAAAAAAAAAAGAGTCAGAAGCCCTACTGGTGAGCCAGCCAGGCGCCCCCCCCCCCCCGCAACCAGAGGTGATCCTTCATGGCATTCTGAGTTCAGATACCTTCATTGAAAGGGTCTGTACCAGTGAGATGGTTCACAGCTTCCATCTTGAACCTTCTGTGTCTGCTTAAGTACAAAGGTGGCTGCCAGAAAAAGGCTCCGGGTTGGGGGTGGGGGGCGCAGTATCGTACCATTATTCCCAGCACAGACCCCTCGTTTACTAGCTGTGTGGCTTTGAAGAAGTGATACACACTCTGTGTCAGTCTCCCTGTCTCTGAAAAGGGCATGACAAAAGTCACAAGTTGTTGGGAAGCTCCATGGCAAAATTAAATCATGTAAAACTCATTGCCGTGGTTTGTTTTTGCAGGGAGTATTCAGGAAATGGTGTCATTGTCCTTACTACAGTTGTCCCAGCTTTCCTTTATCCCAGAGGAAACTCAGCCTCAGAGAGGTCAGTGGCCGGGTGCCTGGGCCGCTCAGTCCTTAAGCATCTGCCGTCAGCTCAGGTCATGATCCTAGGGTCCTGGGATGGAGGGTCAAGTTCCCTTACCCGGCAGAAGAACACGTCTTCTCCCTCTCCCACTCCCCCTGCTTTGTGTTCCCTCTCACGCTGTGTCTCTCTCTCCCAAATAAATAAAATCTTCAAAAAAAATTTTAAAAAATAAAATAAAATCTTAAAAAAAATAGAAAGGTCATTGGCTTTTCTGGGATCATAATCAGGAAGTAAAAAAGGGGCAGTGGGAACCCAGCCTTTTCTGGTTCTAGGTGGAGTGCTCGTTCAAATACGTCATCATCTGTATTCATTGACAACACATTTTCCGAGTTCTGGCTATGCAACTACTCTGTGGGTCCCGACCAGCGGGAAATCCCGAATGCCTTTCCTCATGGTGCCCCCATTCCAGCTTCCCCCCATGCCTTGCCACCCCCAATACTCTGTACTGGGATTACTGAGTCCTGACCATGCTCCAGGCAATTCTGTAACACAGAAAGGGTGAGGCTACTTTGGGCCAACATTGTGGGGAGGAGGTGTTCTTAAGAGCCAAGTTGACCAGATGTCTGCTGCCATTTGAGCGAGCAGGGACGAGTGGCAGCCGTAGCGGGCAGCAGAGCACCAGGGATAACATGTAGCTCAGAGAGCATGGACAGTGTCAGCAGACACTGCTCTCCACTGAGCATGGTGTTGAGTCTGAGCTCTCATGCAGAAGCTCTGGGTCTGTATCTTACTTTGCAGCTGATAAGTTATATGATTTTTGTGTGGGTTACTTAAACTCAGTGCCCCAGTTTGCTGATCTCCAAAATCACGCTCCTGGGAGGGCTGGTTTCCTAGGAACCTCACAGCCAGGACTGCTGAGCACATGGACAGTATTCTATTACTGTTAGTTAGCATGAGTGAATGTCTAGTGCTGTGTTGTCTCACTTAATCCTCTCCATCATGCCTGGGAAACAGACATGATTAATATCTGCACTGAACAGATGAGACCCAAGCTTGCATGGCCAATATGTGCCAAAGATAAGGATTGTTTGTTAGCCATCCTGGGTCTCCAACCTGTGTTCTAGGCCCTGTACTGAACTGCCTTTCAAGTAGCTTGAAGGGCCTGGAGTCAGGGTTTAGAAGACAAATGTATGAGTTCAGATGATCTTTAGGTCCAAGGGATTTTGTTCAGGTGTTCAGTGTTCTAAGGTGCAGAAATCAAGTGCCCTGGGGCATGGGTGGGTGGGAAGCAGTTGAGAGAGATTGTGGAACAGGTTTAAAAATATTGGCATTGGAGGAGTAGGGTAGATGGTAGGAAGTTCATGGTTTTGAGATTCAGATGGACTCAGGATAGAATTCCAGCTCAGCTCCCATCTTAAGTTTTACCATCACTGGGATCTGGACCACGATTGATAGATAACATTGCTTAACCTCTTTGTGCCTCAGAATCCTAAAACCCTAAATCCTAAGGAAGAAAAAAATAAAGTGAAGGTGAAAGCATGAGAGGGAGGGAGGGAGGGAGAGAGAGAGATTCCAGACTTCTGTTAAAATTAGGCATCGAGAGGGGCGCCTGGGTGGCTCAGTGGGTTAAGCCGCTGCCTTCGGCTCAGGTCATGATCTCAGGGTCCTGGGATCGAGCCCCGCATTGGGCTCTCTGCTCAGCAGGGAGCCTGCTTCCTCCTCTCTCTCTGCCTGCCTCTCTGCCTACTTGTGATCTCTCTCTCTCTGTCAAATAAATAAATAAAATCTTTAAAAAAAATTAGGCATCGAGAGACATTTGACAGGTAAAACATCATGTGCAAAGCCAGGGTCAGTCTCCACCCACTGTCCCATGGATGGCAGAGGGAGATGAGCCTTGTTTGATGGGTAAAAGCTGTCTAGTTGGTGGGGACATCAAGAGGAGACATGCAAAAGTAAAAATCATAGAGGAGTGTGTAGAAAATTGGAAATAGCACAGACATCTTCCAGTAGAAGTCTTGTGGGTTAGTGTGTTTGGAGAAGAGGCATGAGGTGAGTTGGAAAGGAAGCTGGTTTTCCTATACAGATCATTCTTCTGGAACAGTTATTGGCTATAGGTAATCTATAGGCAACCCGCTGACATTCTTTGAGTGTGGAAATAACAAGACAAGACACTGGGCTTAAGGGAGAGTGATGTATCTTCCGTGTCCAGGGCACATCAATTTGGAGGCAAGGAGCATTAGCAGGAAGGAAGAAAGAGCTGAGAATAAAGAGATCTTTTGGAATAGCGTGGTCAAGGTTAAATTAAAGCAGTGACCCTGATAATACAAAGGAAAAAGAAGCAATTAGTAGAGTCATATGGTCATATCTGTGAGCTATTGCTGGGCGGAGAGAACCTTTGAGACAGCATACTTTTATGACTCAGAAGTTTGAAAATTCTCTTCTAAAGCCTTCTTGTGCAACAATCACATTTTAAGAATTTGCCTACGGAAAGCATTTTTTTTTTTTAAGAGAAATGGCTCTACATACTTCCAGGATGGCAAATGTTTTTAAACTAAATTCAAAGAAACAAGTGGTAAAATTTAAAAGAGAGAGACAGAAATAAGTGGAGAGAGGGAGTTCAAGGCAATGGGCACACTGGGAGGGAGCCAGTTTCCTTTCAGTGACTGGGCTGCTCTTTGTGCCTTTGGCCACTATGTGGAGGGAGCTAATAGGGGAGCTGTCTCAGCTGCCTCTTACTTCTCTTTCAATGGTGAGGTGAAGTATCTGGAAATATTATCCAATTAACACAGTTGATTGCATTTCTACACATAGGGGCTCTTAAAGGTATAATTTATTTTCCAAAATGGAAACCATTGCTCCTGATGATAGGAAATTAGAAACTAGTTTTCACCTAAATGGTTGTAAATGTAACCCCCACCCCCCAACTTCCTTTGGACTCCAGGAGGACAGATTCCTGTGTACTCTGAAGCATGTCTTTGCCATTTGCTGAAAGGTCAGCATCTGTGGAAAGGAATACATATCGGAGGGAGAATATTGCCTCAAACATCTGTTTGGTGTAGCTTCTCACACTTTGCATCTTTTCTGTATATAATGAAAAATAAACAAACTTATCTTCAGTGTGATTCCCTGATATTAGTTCCACACAGCACAGCATGAAGGCCCTGGAAAGGTTTTCTCCAATTGCATTTGCTCCAGAGAGATGATTTACTGAGCAGCACCCCAGAGTGTGCCGTGGACTCATTTATTCTAGCAGTGGGATTGATTTGAGATCCCAGCAGAGGCCTTAAGCATGGCGGTGTTTATTATACCTCATGCGATGTTTCATTATCAACACTGTTTAAGCAACAGACTGGAGGAATCCATAAGCATTTCTGTTTGGCTTTGGAGGCATTTTTGTATTTATAACTTAATCTTTATGACTAAATGAAATAATATATTGACAGTAGGTGTTCTGTGAAGTGGAGAGTGAGTATGGATACGAGTATTGGATATGGTGTAGATGTGTCTGGCACTGAGTGACTGTGTCCTTCTGCAGACAGAAGCCTTCCGCTTTCTTCGGGGACGTGCGTGATGTCAGGGCTTGAGGGATGCCAGAATTCTCTGAGCCAGTCTTCTGGTTCTCTTCCTCCTCCTCTCTATTCTGTAGAGGAAAATGGAGTTATTCTTTGGTGGGTGCAAACATCAGCTTGGGTAAAGTTGGCCTGGCTCATCTCTGTGTGCTTTTCCCTCCACAGCGTAATGGGGGTGGTGAGAAGGCCCTTAGCTAGAGCTGTTGCTGACGGTATTTTGCCCACCTGTGTCCCCTCGGCCTCTCATAAGGTCACTCGTGGACCTTTTGCAGGCTGATGTCTGCCTGCATCTGAGTCTTCGTTGTGTGTGGGAGACTGCTTAGCCTTGCTCAGGACAGGCCAAAGGTGTCGGAGAGGGCAACCAAATCGGTTGGTAAAGGGGGCTGTTGTTTTATAGATAAATACCCTGACTTCCTTGTCCCCCACAACTGCATCCTTAAAAATAAAAAATAGATTGTATTTATTAATTTATTTATTTTTGAGAGAGAGAGAGAGAATGAGCTCGTATGCACATGAGTGGTGGGGGGAGGGGCAGAGGGAAAGAATCCCCAAACAGACTCCACACTGAATGAGGACCCTGACCATGGGGCTCGATTTCAAGTTCCTGAGAACAGGACCTGCCCCCAAACCAAGAGTCAGGCGCCCCCCTAAGAGCTGATTCTAAGATGCATTCCATAAACTCTGTCTCACCGGTTCTCTGGTAAGACCAAATCCCAGTCATTTGCAGCAGTAGCCTGGCCATTTACTCCCTTCCCTGTCTCACTACCCACCCCCTGCCCCCGCTTCCTGCGGATCCTCTCCCAAATAGACTAGATGCACCCAAATCCTCATCTCAGGGTCTGCTTTTAAGAGGGACCGCAGGCAGTGACAGGCATAGATTCTAGAGCAAGACTGCCTTGCAGCAGATTTTAGCTCTATTTCTAATGGTTTTTCACTTAAGAAAATGATTAGGCATCTTATAACTTCCATCTCCTCATGTGGAGAAAAGGTATAATGATAATAGTTGTAGGATGTTTCATGCAGCTTAACTGAAATCATATGTATCACGTTCTTAGCACAGTGTCTGCTACCTGGTAACTTTGCAACAAATGTTAACTTTCTTTAATATTGATCTCCTTCAAATCATCTTTAAATAGATGGCATGGACAGCCCTGAACAGCTACAGCCTTTAAAAATTCTGACAGCTCTATCACACCTTGGAGCTTGAAATTCTTCAAGTTTCTCATGATCTTAAAGTCGTAGATCTGTGTCAGTGGACAACACACGTAGACTTCGACAAAGGGCTAAGCCTGTAAACTATTGGGGTGAAAAGCCAAACTCCCCCATGCTTAAGCGAGTAGTTTGATGTAGGCACCACATGAGGACATTGTGGGAGAGAAGTAGATGAACATTGACATTCATGGTCCTGATACACTAAGATGATAAACAAACGGTCTTCGAGAGCTCTGCTAAAATTTTGAAAAATTCAGTTATCCTTGCCCTCTACTTCAGTGTGACATGGTGTGTTGAGAACGAATGTTCTACTAAGCATTTGTTGAATGCCTCTTGTGTCCTGGTCACTCTGATTGATACTCCCTAATTAAGACAGATATGACTTGGTCTCTGGCTTCAAGTCTGGTCCAGGACACAGACATGTAAACAGATAACTTTCAGCACGCAGTGCTGTGGCTGTTCCAAAAAGGGAAGAGAGTTCTTTTAAGGTAAGTCAGGGGAAGAAAGAGGGAGCTTTTATCTGCTTTAGTCTGCTCTGGAGGTGGCTTGGCAAATGAGGAAACTGGAGCTCATGAAAACATATGCAGGTTAACGAAGGCATATAGCTCCTAAGTGGGGAACCCGCATTTGAACCAGTTTTCCTTCTTCAGGACATCTTCCATCATGGCAGGCTGTAGAGTGAAGGGTGGAAAGGCACCATGAGCTGTGCTCGTGGTGTTTGCCTCCCTATGCCCGGTCACAAGAAAGCTTAGTGGTTCTCTCAGTATAGAGTTTCTGGGTATGTGACACTTAGCGTTTTTCTTTTTGTTCACTGAGCAGGAAATCATTGAAACTGGGGTGGTTCATACATCTGTAATTTAAGTGGGGAGAGAAAAAGGTGAGGCATTGGGACGACCTGCTATTTTAAATAATGATATGAAGAGCATTTTGTTTTCCTAAGCAAGCTCACGAGCAGTAGTGGAGGAATTATAATCAGGAACAATGTACGCAGAGTTATTTATGCCTTTTGCTCTCTCGTGGACTCATAACTTGAAATTGTCTTTTGTTTTCTGTTAGTTGACCTCCAGTGTAAGGCAGAATTCATCAAAACTTGTGATTGACCAGATTATTTGGATATAGAAATAATGAGGTTTTTATTTTAAAAAGTCAAGAGATTGGGGATGTAAAACAAGATTTGGGAGCAGGCTGGTTGGTGGGATAGTGATGTAAAGAATCAGTAGCATCTGATGTTTAAAATACTAATTAACATCCTAGCTGAAATAAGTAAGGTCCTCTGCCCTTAGAAGATCGACTAAGAGATAAGAAAATAAGGAAAATAAAAACAAGGATATAATCAATTTACATGCAATTATCATAGGAGTTGCTGACATTAGTTAAGAATGGGTAGGGTTAATCAGAGAGGAGGTGAGGACAAGAAGCCAGCACTTATTGGACACTTGCTGAAGGCTTCTGTGCTATAGGTATTGATACTCCCATTTCACAGATGAGGACACTGAGAATCAGATATTTAGGATTAAGTACAGCTTAAGGCCCCAAAGAGGGACTGCACACTGTGTTCAGGACTCAACTCTAAGAAAACTGTCCTCTCCCCTGTAGACCATCTTGTCTGGTGGAAATATTCCCAAAGGAGCCGGTTGGGTTACAGTTCCATGGAGGAGAGGAATGTAGTATGGCAATTAGGTGATGGGAGGATGTCTCAGGAACACTGAAGTTCACAAATTCTTGGAAGCAGAACAACACTGGGATCCAGGAAACCAAGGAAACCGTTGGGTAGGAGGAAGAGTGTGAGCTTGGGAAGGAGGGAGAAATGAGGGGAAGTCTTCAGGCTCTGTGGTGCTGGCTGACGGAGGAGTCTGCAGTGAGCATATGGTTCAGGCTGAATCCAGTGATGCTTTGGAACTACCTTTCTGAGTCAGGTGCTACGGGACTAAAATGAGCAGGGGCAAGCCTGCAGCCTAAAGAAGATGGCAGTTGAGCGCCCAAGATTTTAGCCTTAGGCCTTTTTGAAAAGTGGTCTGATTTTTGTGTTCAACCTGTAAGAGTCTCAAAAGATGAGGTAGATGGGGCACCTGGGTAGCTCAGTCATTAAGCGTCTGCCTTCGGCTCAGGTAGAGATCCGAGGGTCCTGGGATCAAGCCCCGCGTCCGGCTTTCCGCTTGGCAGGAAGCCTGCATCTCCTTCTCCTTCTCCCACTCCCCCTGCTTGTGTTCCCTCTAACTGTGTCTCTCTCTGTCAAATAAATAGATAAAGTCTTTTTTTAAAAAAATGAAGTAGACTAATGGTGTTATTGAAGCAGTAGATAGGGACGCAGAGCCTGATTACAAGGGATAAAAGATTCTGAGATCTGGATAATACAACTTCCGTAAAACAAATGCTATGGTAATATAGGCCTAAGGCAGCTGGGGGGTGGACAGGGGTCTTGGATTAGGAAAAGAGAGTGAACACGTTGTGAGGCATGGCTGGGAAGTGATGTTTGGACTTGGCAACTTAGGTGTGACCAAAAGAGGCAATGCATGGAGCATATGCTGTTCATTCTTAAACTTGAACAGTATCTTTCTACTAATTAGGAGAACGGAAGTGTGTTTGTTTGTTGGTTTTAACATATTCCTTCCAGCCTTATATTGTCTTATTGTTAAATGAAGTAGAAACCACTACCAGGAGGAGTTCTATGTGGTTAGCAATCTTGCATTTCTGTGTGTAAGTCAGAATCCTTGGCGTTGCTGACTTGTAAAATGCAAGATACCAACTCAAAATCTGTGACTCAAAATCTTGGTGTGGGGCAGAAAAGAGCACTTGCACGCAGTGCCAATGCTTGCGATGCGTGATGTCAATCACTCATGATTTCAGTTGTCAGTTTCTCCCTTGTGATCCAGCCATGCTCAAAGCATACGTCTGTCATAGCTGGTTACCTTTGCTCTGAAGTGGTGGGATTACTTTTCTGTCTCCATGAACAGTGTCTTCTTTTTTGATTTCTTGGCACTTAAAACAGGATGTGGCTTATAGTTTAAGATCAATAAATATTTGAGTGAAGGAATACCCCAAAGAACCAATAATCGACTCTTCCTTTTTAGTTGTTATAGTTTATAAAGCAGGTATAAATAGAACCCAGGCTAATGAAGCACTTTGGCAATTTCCTATGAATTTGTTAAAATAGAATATGCCAAAAAGACTCAACAGGCTTCCTTATTTAACTCTGACTAATGGACCTTTAGTTATTTGACAAACATTCTTTTTTTGGTTTGTTTTTTTAAAGATTTTATTTATTTGACAGACAGAGATCACAAGTAGGCAGAGAGGCAGGCAGAGAGAGAGGAGGAAGCAGGCTCCCCGCTGAGCAGAGGGCTCGCACACAGGACCCTGGGCTCACTACTGAGCCAAAGGCAGAGGATCTAACCCACTGAGCCACCCAGGCACCCCCTTGACGAACATTCTTTAACATCTGCTTTTATGGCCAGTGGTGCGCTAATCATTAGGGGGTGTCTTTAACTGTTCGAAAACACTGTTGATTTGGAAGCTTAGTTGCTGAAACATATTGAAGTCTGTGGTATAAGGCAAAGGGTCGTTTTACTGTCTCAGAGGAAGAGGCACTGTGAGGAGCTTACTTACTTCAGATGGGTCTTGTAAATCAAGTGTTATGTGAAAAGAGAACACAGGAGGGCACCAGAGAACAAGAAACCAAACCAAACCAACCGCTCAAGTGCTGGTTTTGGAATTGAGACTTTGCTAAATTTATCATTACTCTGCAGTCTGTTTCTAGCTCAGGCAGATGCCTATGCCTGACCAGGACGGGAACACATGTGAAGAGATGGGCTTGCATGCATGATGCTCAAAAGCATTTTGAGGTCTCCCATTGGTCCATCCAGAGGGTTATTTCCAGAGACCAAGCCCATTGGCTGATTCATAAATAGGAAGACCTTCAACTTTTCTTTGGATGCCTTTTCTCTGGGCCCCTCAACACACAGCAGGTCTTTCTGATAGTGGAGACCTGAGTGCTGCTTAAGAAGAGAGAGCCAGTGGGTTTGAATATTGGTCCACCTCCATGCACTTCTCTGCATCCAAGCACATGGCTCCCAGGAACATGGAAAAGCTTCTGTCATTGTTTTTGAGACATCAGTGCTTTATCAGTTTTTGGCACTGAGCTGTGGTTAGGATTTGAAGATCACTAACCATGTTTTCCATGACATCATTAGGCACAATTCACAATGTCTCAGTGAGGTCATGACACTTTGAAAGTGAGAGCAATTAATGAAAACCCAGATTTATTTTTTTCTTTTTTACTCAAAGGGCTGTGGGTATGTGTATGTGGATATGTACAGTCCCAATCTGCTCCCTCTGGCTCTGGAATACTCGGTCCATATTCCTGATTATCTGCTAGTCATTTTCACATGTTTATCCCATGGACATCTTAACTTTACAGGGTTCATGATAGAGCTTACCAGTCTTTCATCTAAGCCCAGCTCTCCTCTTTGTTTTGTTTCATCTAAAATAAGTGGCAAGACCAAATTAAATAGGAAGGGAATCTGGAATTCATCCTCAGTTTTGTCCCCCTCCATCCTCTATCTCTGTCATCCAGATGGTCACCTAATTACCTCTTCTAAATGTACCTTTCATTTGCTTTTCTCTGCTATAGAGTATTTTAAATACAGGATTATTTACCGCTTTGTCTAAATTCTGTAGTCTGTCTGTTGTGCTCTTCATCAAATCCACCCCCAACTTTTTTTTTTAAAGATTTTATTTATTTATTTGACAGAGCTTACAAGTAGGCAGAGAGGCAGGCAGAGAGAGAGGAGGGAGCATGCTCCCTACTGAGCAGAGAGCCTGATGCGGGGCTCGATCCCAGGACCCTGAGATCATGACCTGAGCCCAAGGCAGAGGCTTTAACCCACTGAGCCACCCAGGCACCCCCAACTTTTTTTTTTTTTAAGTAAACTCTCCTAAGGGTCTCCATTGTTACAGAATAATGTGCATTTCCTTCACATTATACACAATCTATTATTTTTCCTACCTTAGCTGTTACTTCACAACTCACATTCCGTCTGTTCTCCAAAACACAAAAATGCAACCCCCTTCCCATGTTATTATTATTATTGCTGCTGCTGCTGTTGTTATTATTATTATCTTCTAGCAGGTAAACAGATTTTGCCTAGAGCAGCTGGATTTTCCCAAATGCATTACAGCATGGAAATTAAGCACAGGGGCTTTAAAAACTAGATCCGTAATCTGTGCACTATAACCTGCATTCTGAATATTCCCCACCATCTCTTTCCATGAACAAACTCTTACTAGAACACAGGAATGTATTATGCTCACAATAAAAGATGCCAGGCAAAAAAGAATATATGTGATACTTTCCATTTCTATAAATCTAGAAAATGCAAACTAATCCATAAGGTCAATGCAGATCACTGATTGCTTTGGAGGGACATGAAGAAGGGATGGCAAAGTGATATGGAGAAGCTTTTGGGGATGATGGATATGATCCTTATCTTGATTGTGGCTGATAATCTCATGGGCCTATTCATGTCAAAACCTATCAAATCATTTACCTTAAGTATGATTATATGTCTGATATGCCTCAGTTTAAAAGAAAACATTGTGCATGGCATTCAGGCATTCAGCATCATTGTGCATTCCATAGTCTCAGCCTCAACCTGAAGAATGACTTGCATCTTTTTTTTTTGAGACTTTATTTATTTATTTGACAGACAGAGATCACAAGTAGGCAGAGAGGCAAGCAGAGAGAGAGGAAGGGAAGCAGGCTACCTGCTGAGCAGAGAGTACGATGTGGGGCTTAGATCCCAGGACCCTGAGATCACGACCTGAGCCTCAGGCAGAACCTGAGGCTTTAACCCACTGAGCCACCCAGACACCCTGAATTACTTGCATCTTTTTTTTAAAAGATTTTATTTATTTATTTGACAGATAGAGATCACAAGTAGGCAGAGGGACAGGCAGAGAGAGAGGGGAGGAAGCAGGCTCCCTGCTGAGCAGAAAGCCGGATGCGGGGCTAGATCCCAGGGACCGGAACTGAAGGCAGAGGCTTTAACCCACTGAGCCACCCAGGCACCCTGAATTACTTGCATCTTGATAGAGACGTTACTGGCCTGGTTTCCCAGAGTCCTAGGCTCCCGCTATTATAGTTCTAAGAATTTGGCCACATCTCTGAACCTTTTTGTGCTTTTGAAACCTCATCAGAGATAAAGGCAAACTGGACATGATTAGAAGTCACCTTCTACATGTCTGGAGCTCTCCTGTTTTTACAGATCCATCCCACGAATAATTTGGGGCACCTGTACTCAGGTAGTATGTTAATGGTGCTCACCTCTCCTTTCCTTGCTGTAGGTGATGCCTGTGCTGTAAGACATGCTTCTTTCCTAAGCATCACACCCCTCTTTAGAACTGCAGGGCCTTCTCTGGTAAAATATTCTTTTATAATAGCAGAGAAATAGGGCTGCTTAGTTTCCTTGTTTGGGTAAATTACACTTCAGAATTGTATGTCCTATAATTTAGCCTCCCAGTTTCATCTTCTTCTTTTCAAAATTTAACAATCATAGGATTTTTAAAAAAAATTGTTTATTTATATTAGAGAGACAATGAGAGAGAGAGAGAGTGAGTGAGCCTGTGCAGGAGTGGGGAGGGGCTGAAGGAGAGGGAGAGAATCTCAAGCAGACTCCATGGAGCCAAATGTGTGGTTTGATCTCAGGATCCTGACATCATGACCCTGAGGTCATGACCTGAGATCATGATCTGAGTTGAAATCATGAGCTGAATACTTAACTGACTGTAACCCCCAGTGCCCAATAATAGGATAATTGGAAGTAGGCTGCAAATTGTAATTTTAAAAAAATGCAAGAGGGGCACCTGGGTGGCTCAGTGGGTTAAGCCTCTGCCTTCGACCCGGGTCGTGATCTCAGGGTCCTGGGATGGAGCCCTGCATCGGGCTCTGTGCTCAGTGGGGAGCCTGCTTCTCCCCCCACCCCGCCGCCTGCCTCTCTGCCAACTTGTGATCTGTCTTTCTCTGTCAAATAAATAAATAAATCTTTTTTTAAAAAGTGCAAGAAAAAAATTGGAAAGGTCTTTTATGAGAATATAACAGACTTTAGAAGATATCACTGAGGGGCGCCTGGGTGACTCAGTGGATTAAGCCACTGCCTTTGGCTCAGGTCATGATCTCAGGGTGCTGGGATCCAGCCCCGCATCGGGCTCTCTGCTCGGCGGGGAGTCTGCTTCCTCCTCTCTCTCTACCTGCCTCTCTGCCTACTTGTGATCTCTGTCTGTCAAATAAATAAATAAAATCTTTAAAAAAAAAAAAAGAAGAAGATATCACTGAGCAATTCCCCATCTCTTAGGGCCTTGTCAATGACACTGGCTTCACACAGTGGTTTTAGAGCTGAGTTCACTGTAACAGGAATCTGTAAGCTTCTTAAGTCATCCCAAAATGCTCGGTTGAACAGTGCTCCGTTTCTCCAAAGCCAAAGTGCTTAAAACCCAAATGACCCAATGCTATGCTTGCTTATCTGTAGGGAAGTTTCCTTAGCAATGTACCAGCAGTTTCAGAATTCTTAAAGGAATATGGTTTTAACATTGGTATACATTGGAGACTAAAGCAGTAAGAATACCATAGTTACCTTTAGTTAAGTAATTACTGTTGACATCAAGGTAGGCTACTGGAATAGCCATTTTATGAATTGTGATTTATGCATTTGTCAGTCTACAGGGAATTAATCATGGAAAGAGAGCCTGTGCTGGGCACACTCCTGTGTTGTGTTGTGTGTCTCTCACCATAGCTACTTGATGAAAAGTGATTGTTCTTACCAGTTTATAATTAGGAGAGCCTGAGGCTAAGAGATATTTAGGTGTTTGGCCAAGGTCACACAGCCAGTATGTGCTGGAAAAGGATTTAAAGCCAAGTCTAGCCAGCTCGAAATCTAGCCTTCTTCCTCATGCCCCACTGACTCCCTGTTTATTGGGAGGCATTTGAATTCTCGTCCAGCTGTTTCCTTCACCTGGCATTTTAGTGTGCCGGTTTTCATTTCTTTGGGGCATGCTGCCGGCCCGCATGAGAGATTACGGAACTGTGTTGTACTTGTGGTGGGCTCTTACCTCTACAAGTTCTCCTGACGCTGTTGGTATACCAGGAGGGATGGACAATCACAGGTAGAGGTGAAGGAATCTCAGCCTTTATGTGGCATCAGGACTTTTTTTTTTTTTTCCCTCTTTGTGATTTTTGCATGGACTTTAAGGAGTTTTAGGGGTTGAGTTTATTTTGGTTTAACAGTAAAGAATTCAGTTCCTCAGGACACTTTTCTTCCCTCTGTGTTCCTGAAGCTTCTAGTTCCTGTCTCATCTTTTGTGCAATATGAGTTGCATTTCTTTGACTGGGAAAGACAGTCAGGAGTTGGTCTCTGTGCCTGTAGCCTCAGCCCCTAGCCTTCTGGACTTCACCCTGGAAGGGCCAGAGTGATTGTTCTAAAACAATAATCTTATCATATCACTCCCTGGCGCACATGGGCAATCACCCTGACATTCCAAGTACACTCAGGCATGCTACTCTAGAGGTCATGGAACAGAAAGGGTCATAGACCAAATTAAGATGTATAATTATGTGGGTCATTAAATTAATGCACACAACAAAAGCAAGGGGACAGAGATCAGGCCAATGACTGATAGTGTGCAAGTGGGATGGAAAAACTACTCTACCTGAATCCTTGTTACACGATGTTCATATGTCTATGTTCTCTCTCTGCCGTATCAGCTTTCCCTGCTGATGAGGAGGGTGCAAGGATGTGGGCTAGAGCTGAGTGGTCCTAAGCAGCTGGGAGGCCTCTGGAGCCGTCACACACTTGCCCTAGTTGAGAAAAACAAGGACGGGTAGATATGGCCACAGCTAGAGCTCACCAGTTAGCTTGATGACCAGATATATGATTTATCTGTGTGTCTCAAGCCCGAAACGATCCATACTGAGGGTCGCTAATGAGTTAACCACGTTAGGGTTGACAGCAGTCAATCAGACATGGTCTGAGAGTCATAAATACTTAAGGTTTTTATGGGCAAGGACCTTCTCTATTTGTTCCGTCCTTTTTATCTTCGTTTTAAATACTTGTGTTCTGGGGGCAACTGGATGGCTCAATGAGTTAGGTGTCTGGTGTCTGTCTTCGGCTTGTGTCATGACACCATGGTCCTGAGGTAGAGCCCTAAGTTGGGCTCCCTGCTCTGTGGGGAGTCTACCTCTCCCTCTCCCTCTGCCTCTCCCCTCCTAGCTTGTTCTCTCTCTCCCTTTCACTCTCTCAAATAAATAAATTGAAAAAAAATACCTGTGGTCTGATTATTTTCTCTGTTTAACAGGTCTTGGACGTTACCCATTTGCTCTCTATATTTAACACTTCCTGTCAGGTTCATTTATCCCATTTGTTTTCATTGTCATCTATAGCAGAAGTAAGTAATCTGAATAAGATAGCAAACACACATAGCAGCCCATTTAAGATATTCAAGAACTCTTTTTGGTCTAGAAGATAAAATACAATGTCTTATTGTGTTTTGCATGTTATTGCAACAAAGGTCCTTAAAATCTTGTCCTGGCTACCCCTTTGGATGCATCTCCTACCTCTTATAAAAATGCTCTGTACTTGCCTAACACATGGAAGTGCTCACTATTCCCTGAACTTGCCAGTGTCTCTCCACTCTGTGCATGGTACAGAATGTTCTCCCATCTCTGATCCCATCTCTGATCCAAACTGGAGTACTTGCTAATGCTCCCACTTTAGGAAACATAAGCTTCGCTTTCTCTAGGAAATCTTACTTGAATGCCACTATATTTCTGACCCCAAACCCAGACCGAGAGGTCTGTGTGCATGCGTGTACACACACACAGACACACACAGACACATACAGACACACACAGACACACACACACCTTCTCCCTCTCACTGCGTCCCTAAGGTGTAGTATAAAGGGTTCACCCAAGTGTTAGAGCACTTAAAACATGGTATTCATTTTCTACGTATTTCCTCTGGTAGACTCTAACTTTGATCCAGGGACCTTAATATGTTTCTCCTTTTATCCCTAGCCACTAGCCAAAGCCTACCATGTTATAAATGAGTAGTATTTGATGGGTTATGGAGATAATGAATCTTTAATAACAAACAGGTGTTATTGTGCAACCATTGGGTGGATATTTGTTCTTAGAGTAAGGATTTTTATACTCATCATTTAAAAATTTAGGGGCACCTGGGTGGCTCAGTGGGTTGAGCCTCTGCCTTCGGCTCAGGTCATGATCTCAGGGTCCTGGGATCGAGCCCCGCATCGGGCTCTCTGCTCAGTGGGGAGCCTATGTCCCCCTCACTCTCTGCCTACTTGTGATCTCTCTCTCTGTCAAGTAAGTAAATAAAAATCTTAAAAAAAAATTTAGTCCCTATGGGACTTTCCTTCCCCTCATTTCTAACTTTGAACTTTCTTTTTAACTGCCATTTATTCCTATTACTTGATTTTTAAAAATCACTTAAATGTGTTTTTGTAAATGAGTAATAACAACAAGTAGCACTCCTCTGTTGGGCACCTGCCATGTGCCAAGTTCTATGTTAGAACTTGTGTTTCCACTGATCCCACGGGAGCTGGATTAAATCACAGCACTGTATGAGTGGTAGCTAGGATTATGAATCAGTAGAAACATAGGTAGCTTCCAACAGGATAATTAGATGTAATAAGCACAAAACTGCATTTTCTCCTCATTTCCATGTTAGAGCATGTTGGTTGATTCACCATTGGATTTCAGTGTCCATAAGCTGCATTTATATACTTTAATATAAATGCATGTCAATGTCTAATCCTAGGACTAGAACCTGAAAAATACGGGCATATTCTCTGGTCACATCTCAAAGTCAATGGGAAACAGAAAGTTTATTGAGATGAGAGTGACCCACCAGGAATCCAGTGGGGCGGGGGGAGAGGGGAGCTTGAGTTCCCACGGATATGACAGGCAGGTCCCAGTCAATGTAAGCTCACTGCACAAACGCCTCAATATACGTGTGTCCCCTCCCACAGTAGCATGACCCAAGGCCCACAGGGATTCACCTTTACTCATCGTTATCCAGGGCACTCTGTAGGGTTTCCTTGCTGCCTTACAGCCCCATTTCCATTCTTAACCCGGCCTGAGTATCCGTTCAAAGAAGCATCTCCTCTACCTCATTGCTATCGCCCAGTCTCCACTCTTGCTGCTACAGGAGCAGCACAGCTCTGGTTTTATCCACAACACACATTCCTCGTCCATCCAGAAGGCAGTTTCGGGTAAGAATGAACACCTGACCTTCAGATAGTCCTGTCTGTGGTTCTGCTTACTAGCTATTTGCTCTTGGCCAAGATAATTTAACATCCCTGTTTCTTACTTTTATTATCTCTAAAATGGGATTACAATGCTAGCTTCACAGGATTGGGAGAATAAAATCTGAAGCCCCAACATGAAGCATGGCAGTTATTTCATGTCCCATCGTCCCTGCTAGTCTTCTGCAAGCTTTTGCCCCAGCACCCCTGTGCCAGCTCTGGAACCATCCAGTTAACCTCCGAAATGGACAAGGACCATTTTTTAGTGCTTTGCATTCTAACACATTCACCATTAGAAAAAAGGGTATGGAAGGGAAGCATCATTTAGAGTCTTAGACTATCTGAAAGAGTTTGCTTGTGGGTCAGAGAATAGAGAGAACTATGAGGTTGTCTTCTAGCCACAGTGGACTGAAGTTGGGTTGGAGGTAGAATGTCATCTGAGTAGACAGTACAGTGAGGAGCCAATATGGTTGGCCCCAGATCTGGAGGCAGTGTATGGATTTGTCTCTTGAATCACTCCACATTGACAAGGGCCACAAAACTCCATCCTTCAAGCATGGAACCACCATATAAGCTCACTTAAGTCCCTCCTAACTCAGAACACCATTTATTTCTCCCTTCCCTGCTAGCTTATCACCAGCCTCTGACACTGTTCACACCCTCTGGTCACTGGTTCTCCCAGTCTTCCCTGTGGTCTTCAACAGCCCTGTCTCTGACCCTGAACTCTTCCTGTCTTCTCCCATGGCCTGCTGTCCTCACTGGTACCATGAGGAGTGATTCAGACCTGCCCATATACCATACATGAAATATTTGGAAAGAAGAAATAATAAGCTTACTGAATTATACATTTGAAATGATTCTTTTCCAAGTGGATTTGGTACCTAAAAATCTGCCAAATAATATCAGAATGGGAAAAAAAATTCCCAGTAATGTATAAAAAGAAACAAAACCAAATATCTTGAGAGAATGTCTTTAAAACCACTTCTTTGCAAAACAGATGCTGATGAGGGCATACTATTTAAAAATCATAAGTAGCTCTAAATGACCTATAAATGATATTATTTTATTAGCTACTGGCATTGCTCTCCAGCGCTGATGTACTGACTAATAAAAATATTTGGCTCATGGAAGGGTTGAGGTGTATGTATAAAACACCACTTTGGGGTCATAGCAATAAGGGTTTAGATCTGGTTTCTATCACTTTCCCCTTAAATGTCCTCATATGCATTGCTTCAGCCTTCTGAGTCTCTGGGCTTTTCCTCTGTAAAATCGGACAAGGAACCCAAAGCTGACTCCAGATCTAGGCCTCACCTCGGGGATGGAACCCCCTGTCCCAGCTGTGGTTTGCATGCAGGAAGTGAAAGAGAAAGGAAGGTACAGGGTGACTGCCAGCTTCCAGTTTGAGGAGGGGGATGACCTGCAGGGAAATGCTGGAGAAGAGAGGGTTGGGAGGATAAGAGAAGCATAGGACATAACCTGGGAAAAAATCAAAATACGAAACAGAGTTGTGGAAAGAAGGAAAGGTTCACCAAAGACAAAGTCTGGCATTCTGGAATCTGAATTCCTTGCAGTATCCACACATGCTTTTTATCAGGTTAAAAATGTCGGGACCGTGGACCTTGATTACTCCTTAGCAGTTCTGAAACATCTGAACATGAAAATGACAGGACTGCTGCATGTGTATGGCGTCCCCCCTGTCCCCCCACCCCCCAGGTGAGACGTGCCACTTGTAATCCTCTCTAGTTCGCAAACAGAGGAGCTCATTTTATTAAAGTGGAAAAACCCAGTCAATGTTCTTATTTGTTCTGTGTTCTGGCAGCATTTTAAAGACAAAAATCTTGAGTTTTATTTTGCTAGGGGAGAGTTTTGCCTTGAGCAATTTGACAAATATTGATATTTTGGTAATCTGTTTTGTTTCCCTGTCATTTTCTCTCTTCTCCCATCTTATTTTGCCTTCTTTTTCTTCTTTGCCTTTGTCTTTTGTCCACCTGGAAATTAAAGGCATGTTCATTGCATTTAGCTAATTCATGGGCTTAATAGACTTATATATATTTGTGTGTGTGTGTGTGTAGGTCACATGTAACATATTTCATTGTGAGGTTTATCTTTGTCTCTTGTAGCCATCTTTGGTTCATCCTTAGCCAGTAGAGGCTGTGTAGTGTAGTAGTTAATGCCAAGATGGAACCAGACTTCCCAGATTCAAATCCCAGCAATTACTACATATGTGTAGTAATAGAAAAATTGACTGAACCTTTCTCTGCCTCAGTTTTCTCAAGGGTAATGTATGGATATTAACAGGACCTATGTATCTGTCAGTTCTGCTCAGTAACAAATGCCTCCCTGCAATCTTAGTGACTTGAAGGAACAGAGCTTTCCTTTCCAATCACATTAATGTTCATCATGGCTTTGCTACAGCTCTGCTGCATGTTCTTTTCTTTTCTGGACCCTGGCTGAAGAAACAGCCCTCATTGGTCACCTCCTGGATTTGTAGCAAAGGAAAGGGAGAAGAGGCAGAATCACGAAATGCCTCCTCAACCTCTCAGGTGGCTTAGGCCACTTCTGCTTGTATTTCTTTGGCAATGAAGCAAGTCACACAAAGTGACTGACATAGTGGGACAGGAAATCGAATTCTCCAGGAAGGTCGGGCCTATGAGGAAAAGGCAGATTGGAAGGGATGGCGTATTTGGTCGACATACAGTGGAATCATGACAACACTGTGGGATTGATGTCAGTATAAAATTAATTAATATAGGTAAATCACTCAAGATAGTGTCCAGCAGCTGCCATCTGGTAAGTAAAATATGCCTGTTTGCTGTTATTAACAAAGTCTAATGCAAGTATGAAAAGAATAAGAAACATATTCATTTGCTCTTTAACTTTGGGAATTCACTTTGCATACCAAGAACAATAGTATTTGGAGTCGTGAAGGGCACAGAAATGAAGGTCTTGGTCCCTGCCTTATAGGATCTATGTCGTCCTACATGAAAATAGGAAACAAAAGCATAATGAATAACTCAGACTTCCAGATGCCCCACTAGCAGGGTATCCAGTGCACACTTCTGTAACCCTTTCTCCCTCCCAATTAGTTTTTATTTGTGCAACACTTCCAGCAGACTGTGAGCTCCTGTGTCTTTTTCATCTTTGCACCCTCAGACATTTCTACAATGTCTTTATAGTAGGTACTGACCTTTTCGATTAAACTCGTCTCCCTTTATACAGGCTGGAAGAGGGATGGTGACTTCACCCTGCATAACAGGAAGAGGTTCCTTCTTCTTGATGCCCTCAGCTTTATCAGGAATTCAGGGTGCATGGATAAAGCAGTAAGGGGTAGGAAGTTCACTTCTCTGCTATATCCAAACCATTGCACAACGTTGTAAAGACAGCACAGAGAAGTGAGTCATATTGCCCAGGTAGCCACTTGCATGCCTTGCCTAAGGCCACATTTGGTGAGGAACCAGTTGCCTTTAAGTCTTACTTTAAGGGAGGCAAATACATTTGAATTAAAATATCCTCGATCTATTTTTATTAATGCTCTGGTTTTAATTTTTTCCTCTATGTGCTTGTCTTGCAAGTTTTATTTTAGTGGGTACCATGAAGAGATGATATTTCTAGTGAGATGGAGAGCTATAATTTCTCATATTTTCAAACCTACGTACGTATTATTTTAAGGGGGAGAAGGATCATCGTCTTAGTGAACTAGGGGCAGAGTAGAGTGATTGTTCTGCTAATCTAGCTCCCTGGATCCCCCAATTGCACAAAGCAGATGATAAGAGGATAAAAGGGTGCAGCCAGGTGACAGGACCATCCCGTGTGGCAACTGCCTTTGTTCACAGTGGGTGATCAGCTAATGCCATCAGTCTCCTAAGCGGATAGACCTTGTAATTATCATCCCAAGGAGATAGGCTAGAAATACCACTGCTTTACCGTTCTTACCTCAGATTTTGTCTTTCTATTGTGGAAAGGAGGTGCTGCACTCATGGGGGTTGATACAGAAATGCCATTTCAGAGCTCTTTGCCTCAGGTTACTTTGAAAATCTAATGACTGTATTTTTCTATCTAAAATAAACTTCCCAGCTGAGATATGGTGATGATTTTGGAACATAGAGCCAGGAGGGGCTCTGGGTATGGAGACTGTATCTCTTACTTTCTGTCTTGAATAAACCTAAGCTAATTAAGAGTGACGGTGATCTCACCTTCTTAAAACCCTCCGTGGTCCTTATGGGTCCTAGGGATCCTCACAGCAGGTGGAAAGCCTGCTGATTTCCCTAGAGACCAATGCACATCCTCAAAAGCTCAAGAGTTTGGTCACTATTTGGAAATTTTCAACCATAGCCCCTATGTCTACCCTTAATGGTGATAGAAGACCACTGTTGTCTGTTCTTTTTGGACTTTATAGACTTCAGGAAACTAGAGGTTGATGGGAAAACTCCGTCTGCAGAGTTTCATCTGTGAAGCCTGGCTTCTTGTTTTATTTTCATGATTCAATAACCTATGACCTTGGGAAAGTCACTTAACCTTTCTGGATTTTATCAGAAGCATTGATATTCCCTACTTCACAGGGTTGTTGTAATGTTGAATTACTAAGGAGAAATGATGAAGAACTGTGTGTCACCTTAGTCTAGCTCCCTTGAGAGCAGAGCCTGAGACAAGGACTCAGGTCAGATGGTTTATTTGGGAGGGATCTCCAAAAGTGGGAGTGAAGGAGCAGAGAGCATGAGCAGTGAAGGAAGAAACACCAATGGGAGTATCCATTGTTAAGTTTTCTGCTGTGGGTCAAGTAGATGTGGGGGAGATGGAGGGTGTTGTAATGAATGCCTCCAAGAATTGTCCACTCCAATGACAGATTTGGGGGAATTAATCTATTAGCTTTGTCCCTTCCATTGTTAGCCCCTACTTGGTTGCTCTCACATGCAGGCAATGAAGGCACCCTTGACCTGAGAGAAGGCCAAACAGCTGGCCCTGCATGAGATGGGGACTATTGGGCCCTGTGTGAG
The DNA here is from genome assembly GCF_922984935.1 of Meles meles. Lineage (NCBI taxonomy): Eukaryota > Metazoa > Chordata > Mammalia > Carnivora > Mustelidae > Meles > Meles meles. Next base: position 132,665,888 of record NC_060071.1, on the reverse strand, counting down.
CTAACATTGGTTGACTGCTGCCATGGCCGAAATCTGAACTTGGCCCAGGAGACATGATGCAGGGACCAAAGTGTCTGCTGCAGGTGCACACGGACATGATCTGTTACAATACACTTTTGTCTCTAATATAAACTTCAACCTTCTTTTGGTTTTATTACTAGGTTAGGGCTTGGTCCTTGTCTTACAAATAAATTTTAAAAAAGTGAAATCAGGTCCTACTTTTCATTGATCCCTGAAATTAGATTTTCTGTTTATTATTTCACTCTACTCTCCCACTTCTCCCATGTCCTTTCCCTGCCCTCACCTTATTCCTCCTCACATCTCTAGACAGGGTCAGCCCTGGGGCATACACGTTGTGAATCTGTGAGGACAAAGCAAAGCAGGGACATCTTGCAGGCAGACTGGGGGCCGTGTTCTGTAGCTGTGTGACCTCGGCAGGTTATAGCATTCTGTGCTACTTCTTTCCCTGCAAAGCTGAGGGCAACCATATCAGTTTCATATTGGGAAACCAGATAAGATCACGTATGCAAAGTAACTGGAAGCTTGCTCTCAATCCTCATATCAGTTTCTCAGAAAACAGTATTTTTTTTTTCTGGCTGGGAAAAAATATATTTAAAATGAAAAGTAGTGTCTTTATTTATATCTTCTGCCTGGTGTCTTTTAGCTCCAAGATGAATTAGGAATTAGCTCCTAATTCACTCAGCTGCCAGAATGCAATGTACAAACCTCTTCTACTCCCTCTTCTTTTTCTTCCTCCACCCTCAATAAATTTACTCTGTCATTTATTTTTCTCATCCATTTTTATTAATTCGGTTATATGTATTTGTTACTGTACTGAATATCTTTCCAAATTGGTCCAGTTTATTCTGTTGCTAAAATACAGTCTGCAGGGGCGCCCGGGTGGCTCAGTTATTAAATGTGTTCCTTAAGCTCAGGTCATGATCCCAGGGTCCTGCTCTGCGGGAAGCCTGCGTCTCTCTCTCCCACTCCCCCTGCTTGTGTTTTCTCTCTCTCTCTCACTGTCTCTCTCTCTCTCTGTGTCAAATAAATAACATCTTTTAAAAAAATACAGTCTGCAATTCTCTCCTACTCCCCTTGCATTTCTTTTCCCTCCCTCGACCTGCTTGCTAGACTGATATGTAATCTATCTAACTCTACTTACTCTTCTACTAGTTTTTTTCCCCCAGTATGTTGAGCATCTTCTTGGTGTAAAGTCCTCGGCTTCTTTGCTGGGGATGATAAAGGTAGCACGTTCTCCCTCAAAGGGCACAGACATGGAGGCAGTGGATACAAACAAATGTGTGTGTAGATCTGTAATAGCAGAGACAGAGGGACATAGCGATGAATATAGAGGACCAGCACAGCCAAGTTACTGGAGAGGTGCACACTCCCAGCTGGAAGGGTTGGGAGCCAGGAGGGGGCAGGTGGAGGTAGAAAAGTTGTGAAAGTCTATGGAAGAGGAGTAATGGAAGAAGTATGTATTATGCCTTCCTTAATTCCTATTTACAGCAAAATATTAATTATTAGGATTGATTAACTATACCTTCAAACTCCTAACTAGATATTTTTTATTCTGCTTTTTATTACCAAGGAGTCAATTCAGAAGGCAACGGGCTTAAACAGGCATTGATTAGGAGGGTATTAGCAGAGCGGGTTCTAGTGCGTATCTTGGTTCAGATCTCTTTAGCTCAGTCACCATCATCTTCAACATCTGTGTCTTTAGTGCTCAACAATATGATCACACAGTCAGAAGGACCCTAAGGCACAATAACGTTTTAAATTATCATAGGCAGCCTGATTTGTATTAATTATATCATGATAATGGTGGGGGAAGTATTAAGAAGTTTTTTGTTTTGTTTTGTTTTTTAATAAGAATAGCATCAATATCCACAAAAACATCTTTCTGCTTATCCCTGAGCAAATTGCCCTCATCTCTTGAAAAGTGGCTTCGTGGAGAGAGATTATCACAAGAAATCTTGACACTGTCCTCAGCATCCCACTCCTGAGCAATGCTGTAAATTTATGACTTAAGGTAGAGATTTGGCAGTAAATTGGGGGCAGGATTTTTTCTCATCTTTTGTGGAGTCATTTGTTCCTTCGGAGAGATATCTGCCCTGGATTCATTCCATTTCAAAATTGAGATGCTGTTCTCCTAGCCAAGATGAGAGGGTTCATTTTACACTGTGATCACAATTTAGGGATCCAGCTGAGTGGGCTGCTGGGGCTTGCTTTGTAATGGGAGGCACACATCTTGCTCCATTCCCAAGCAGGGGCCAGTGCGCATAAGTAAAAGCATGCGGGAATAAAGGGGGAAAGGGAGGGAAAGAAGGGAGGGAGGGAGGTTGGGGGGTGGGTGGAGGAAGAAAAGAAGGGGAGGAGAGAAAGGGGAGGGTAAGAAGGGCAGCAGGAACCTAGTAACCCTGTGTCATCAGTAGGCCATGGTGGCTAATGGTACAGATTAATACTATGCTAAGAAAATCTTGCAATCAGTGGACTTTGAGCCACACTCTGAGCAGTAGGAAGCTGCCAGGAGCTGGTGCTGAGTGTGACTGATGCTGGGTAGGGAAGGTGCCGGGAACAGAAGCAAGCTCCGCTGTATGTCTTCAGGCTTCAAGTATGTCTTGCATTTTCTAGAATCTCAGCTTCTCATTCAACGTGCTTCTCCCACCTGTGTTCTCAGAACGAATCTAGGAGTCACTGGGGATTCCTCTCCTGCTCCTAGTCCACCTTCCAAACCGACCTCAAGTCTCATTGACCTCACCTCAACACACACTCCACATCTCACCACGTCCATTTCTCTTGCCTCCTACCCAGACCAAGTCACCTTCCTTTCCTGCCTTTAGCAGCTTCCCCAAGATCTCCTTGTTTCCATTATTGGCCTTTTTGGGTCCAGTGTACTCATAGCAACCAGAGTGATTTTTTAAAACTTAAGTTAAATCATGGGATCCCCTCGCTTGAACCCTCCCGTGGCTCCCAGGTGGGTTTAGAAGGGCATTCAGGTTCTGTACTATGCCCTTTCAGTCTTCTTGTGGTCTGGCCTCTACGTACTCCTCCGCCTTCTCTCCCACCACACTCTCTCCCTGGGGCACAAGTTCCAGCCACAGTGGGGTGTTTTGTTATCAAGTCTGTCCTGGGCTTCTGCCCTTGCTCTTCCTATCGGGGCAGCTATTTGCATGTTTGGCTCCTTCTCAGTGCACCTCCACAGAAAAGCCCGCTCTGGCCACCTCACTTAGGAGCCCTCCATCCAACCATGTAGCCAGGGCAAGAGAGCAGAAGTTCCCTCAGACGGGCCTTGCCAAAACCCAAATTACTTTTCGTCATCTCATTTCATTTTCCTCATAAAACTCAGCCTCATCTGAAATTATCTCATGGTTTTTCATCTGGGTATTGCCCTTCCTCCTTCCCCGCTCCCAACCAGGCTGTAGGCATTGTAAGGGCTGGGGGACCTTCTCTGTCCTGTTGTCTCCCCACCCTCCGCCCTGGCACAGTGCCCGATCCTGTGTTGGTGCTCAGTTAATACTTGTTCAGTGTGTGACTGGGTAGTCCCTGTGATACACTGCCAGAGGTTAGCAACAGTGCTGTGTTAGGAGAGTGGAGGGTGAACCCTAGCAAAAGTGAAGGCAGCCCATAGTTGAGTATGTTGTATGTGGTTGGCTCGATGGGCCATTTACTTACTCAAGCCAAATAATTGTCGGCGGTGTTTTTAGTGGGTTTTAGCGAGAAGCAGGGTCTCCAGGAGCATACATGTACTCAGCTGGAGTAACCGGGTCGCTTGTCTTTCTCACACACCTCACTGGGAGACTTCTTAACAGAAGACTTCCAGAAAACGTCCCGCTTTCGCATCTGTTATTGGAAGTGACAGTCATCTCTGAGACTCCAGGGCTCCAGTGAGAATGGAAGGACTTATTTGAGGTGTTTCACCAGACTGCCTCTATAAGTAAATGATTTAAATTTTTTTTTTTCAAAGAAAATGAATGCTTTGGGGGAAAAAATGAGTTTATAAAAACAAAATACCTCTTACTCTCTGTTGGGTTGTCAGCCCGAAGAAAACAACCAGAACCTGAAATTGCTTTGGACAGAAAATGAGGTGCTTCTTTCCTATTTCTGTGTCACCCTCCTTAGTCTGTAGTCCCACTCCCCTACTCACCCCTGCTATTATTTGCCTAATCTACTCTCTCGGGGGTGTTTGGGGTGGGGGAGACTGATCAAATACGTGGTACTCTAGGCTTATCAAAAGGTTTGTATTAGTTCAGCTGGCCCACCTAGGGTGCTGGTGGAAATGAAGGTAAGTTTTCTCTTTTTAAATATTTTTGGTGTTCTTTAAAGCTAACATAGTCATTTTGAGTATTTCTTTATCATGCCATTTAGATGTATAATCACATGCCTTTTGCTATACCTTTCTAAGGGAGTGAATTTCATATTTTTGTATGCATTGTAGAAATTTTGATTCATGTGAAACATAGCTAACCAAGGGCAATCAAGTCGTTGTTTCTTTCTCTCTCCTGCACAAATAGAAAGATGTTCAGGTAAAACAAAGCGATTATGGTACAGATAGTGTGCCCTTAATCCCTGCCCCTGCCCTCTGACCCCAAGCAAAGTAAGTTTCCCATCTTACCCACCCAGTTTTGGAGATAATATTTTGTGGCAGATGGAAGGAATTTCTACTCTCTGTGTATGAGCAAAACCTTTTGGTTTCATTGGTCTGGGCAGGTTTTAGAAGTTTGTTGACAAACGAATGCATATCGGGGTGTCTTATAGTTGTGCTGGCTACGTACGTTGCTCCTGCGGGGAATGACAAATTCATGTGCTCTGAAGAGTCTACCGAAAAGCAACAACAAAAACTAAAAAGAAAACAATGCAGTAGGTTCAAAACCTTCAAGATCCAAAGGCCACCTTGTAAAGGGTGTGCCTTTAGGGATCCCCAAACACAGACTTTTTTTTACCCACATGCTCCTATTTCCTGTCCCCCCCAGAGGGAATGATCTGCTAACATCTGAGCGTCATCTTCCTCCAAGCAATCAGCAATGATTCCTGTCCCAAAGAATGCCTTTCTCCTAACTTTTCACTTTGAATTTACTCTTAGTTCTGGTTTCTGGAAGAAATAAGCCTTCCACAGGGTTCCTGTAGGGATAGATCAGGAAAATAATCTTGAATTATTCATCCATGACATCTCCTCCTCTATCCACATTCATCAGAAAATGAGACCATCGTTGGTGAGACCAGTCTTAACGAAGAGATGATGCCAAGTGGGTTTGCAGTGAGACAAGGTCAAGAGTGGGAATTTGGTGGTATCACCCAAAGGATTCATTAAAGTCTCTTTTTCCGGTGGTAGTAAACAATTGAACACTCACTTCTACCGACCTCTGCATCCTGGAAATCTCCAGCTGGGATTTCGCTTCTTTACTCCAGTCGTGGAGGTCACTACTTGGGAAATTCAACTATAGGGTCTCAGATAAGTTTTTCGCTTCCTGTATTTAGATCAAATGGTGATGACCTAAGCAGCCTAAAGGGAACCCAATGTTGATTTCTTTTTGTATGTGTGAGATCAGTAGTTACTATGTAAACAGCTTAAGGAAGCATGCCTCTAATTCATATATCCGGTCTGTACCGAATCACAGATCCCATTTCTCCCTGCTACAAAAAAGAAGAGGGACCACGTAGGAAAATGAGTGGCTTTGAGGGTTTTTCCTTTTAGTTTTTAGAAATTAAATTCCTATCAGTTCTATTTTAAATTCCAACTTAAAAAAAAAAAACACAAAAGTTTCTCCTCTTGGTCTAATCCTTGTCTTCACATTCATTGTTTTACTGATGCTTGACTCTGCCGGGGAAGTCTTCCCTAGACTAAATCCTCCTCTGAAGACCTAACAATGTGTATGTTTTAGCTTTCGGCTTATATCTACATCTTGTATCACTTACCAATCTGGTTGTACGCTTAGGCTACAAATTAGATTTGTTCTTGCCCTCTGTTTGCCTACATTTCCAGCTGAGTTTAAAATCACTTTCTCTCTGGAAGGGATGCATTGACCTTTTGGCTTGATTAAAGATAAATGCCATTGACTTTCCACTTTTGGAGGCAGAGACTTTTTCAGATGCTCGCTGGGATTTCTGTATTTATTGCTTGAAAATGAATATTGAATAATATTCATTTCCCTACCATTATAATGGGATGGGTATGGATTGTTTTTTTTTTTCCTCCTGGCAGAGTCATGAGAATTATTGGGGTTGGAGACAGCAACTGTAGCCAAGTGGGAGGGCATGCGGGGTTTCTGGTCTTTTCCCCCCTGTTTGGTCATAGACCATCACATCCTGAAGTTTTAGAGTCAAAAGGACAGTTAAATATTTTTTGTCTGAATTTGACACAAGAAAACTCCAAGCACCTGCAAAATGTCACCCAGCATTTAAAACACACTGGGCTGATGGCAAAGCTTGTTTTACGCCGATGACTAATATGACACCAATGTGGTCATGTCGCTACTTGTGACCGTGTTGGTGTTAGTATTTCTTCCTCTCACTTTGTCCCCAGTTGTGAAAATGAAGGGATGCACACACATTGCCTGAAGAGTGGATGCCCCCTACAGATGTTTGAATAGCCTGTCTTTGTCACAGTGCTGCCTCTGTAGCCAGAGCTTCCTATGTCCTTCTTTACGTTCCTCCCTCTTATGGGAGCATTTGCATGTAGAAGAAAGAGGATAAGAATACAAGAAAAAACAAAGGCAGATTTGTTTCTTCTGAGAACATCTGTTCTTGCTTCAAAGCACCCACATGATGTGGTCCATTTTCTCTCAATGCCTGCACAGTCTGCCATTGTAAAGGCGACTGTTAGATCAATCTTAGACCTGAATTTAATGAGATAATGAACAATGTTGTCTAATGAGGTGAGATATAGGAGAAATTCTATTATAACGTATAGGCTTTAGATAATATTAAGCGGGCATATTCACAAAGAACAGCTAAAATTGAATATAAAATGGCTTATCATAGAATTTTTCCCCCCCTCAGATTCATTGATCACATGGCATCATACCCAATTTTGGGTACATTCGGTCCACTTTTAATTTCTTCATTGATTTCTTAGGATTCTTGTGCATTTGCATTGCACTTGGGATATAGATACATTCTAAAAAAAAAAAAGATATAAGTGACCTGTTGTATACATTTTAATTAAGACAGACCTATTTACTTTGAAAACCTTTATTTTTCAAGAAGAAAATTTCTCCAAACGTCAACTGCTATCATTATTCTCTTTCTTTCTTTCTTTCTTTCTTTAAGAGAAACTGAGTGAGCCAGGGGAGGGGCAGAGGGAGAGAGAAAAAATCCTGAAGCAGATTCCTGCTGAGTGTGTTTCCTGCAGACCTTGGAGTGGCTCGGGGCTGGACCCAGGACCCTGACATTGGGACCTGAGCCAAAATCAAGAGTTGGCTGCTTAACTGTCTGAGCAACCGAGACACCCCATCATTACTCTTAAAAAGAGCTTTCAGTACCAACAATAATAATTAAGAATTAAAGGGTTCAGTTTAAAAGATATTTACCCAAGTGAAACTATTTTTTAAATTTTCTTCCCTAAATATATACAGCACTGTTTTGGAGTCTTGGAGGCAGAGGAGGGGGTGGAGTGGCCAGTCAAAGCTATAGAATAGAACTTTCAAAATTAGTTTGATAGAAGTGTATTGAACTTAGTTGATGGTTTCCAAAGAAATAAATACGTACGCATGTATCAGTTGTTCAGTAAGTGTTCATTACAGCACCCACTATGTTCTTACATGTTGGATACAGCTGTACGCTGAAATATTTCACATGCATAATGACATAGGGATATATTAGCTAGTTACATGTTCATCTTTTTTCCCAAGTTATTTCCAGAGATAGGGCTTTCTACATAGTTTTTGACCAATCTAGGAAGACTCATGCGTGGTCCTTCTGCACAGGCTCAGCTAGCCACGTAGTGAACTTGGAACTTGGTCTAAGTTCTCTGCTTTATGTAATCTTCTTTGTCTTTTAAATTTACATCTCAGTTCAATGGTGAACAAAACATGACATTTTCCCCCTATTACTAACCAAATTCTTATAATGCCTCCGTGTTTATCTTGTCATCTTTGGCCTCTAAGTACCGTAATTCCTTGTTGAACCTGATTTTTCCTAGCGTACACCTGAACATCCTCTTGAGCATTTTGATCCTGGATCTTTTGAGACAACTTGGTTTATTTCTTTATCTGGTGGCACTTTCTCCTGAACATTCTTTAGACCTAAAAGGGTTCAATTTTGGAATTTTCCATTATTTCACTTTTTTAGATATTGAGATCTTTTTGGAGGATGATGAACAATGGGATAAGTCTGGGGGCCCCTCACATTCCCTTCAGGAGCATTACTTATCATGGGGGTTAGACCTCAACATTTTTATTGTGATGATTACTGTTCCGATTTCTATGGTTACTGAATTCTGGTAGGACTGTGGGTTAATGGCAATATCAAGTTAAGCATATATATCACAGAACCCTTTTCTCATGCAAATGATGGATACTCCAAAAGCCAGACTGGTGTATTATGCCTAAGTGACAAAATTATTCTGAAAATGAAAGATGAATTTCCTGTATCTTCAAGAAATTCATCTGAAATCTAAGACTTTGGGAAACACAATGACAGCTGACTACTGTTTTTTATAAATGTTCACTTACTGCCCTTGGGGGTTTAGAACTTTCTCTCTGTAGACAAAGGAGGGCAGATATTTCTTTCACTGCTTTGTGAGTGTCCATATGAGTTGAGACTTTTGCATTTGGGGACAATTGTGGAACACTCTGTTGGGGCAGTGACACTGGGATGGGCTTTGGTGGCGGGGTGCACGTATGATTCCGTGAACACTCCTGGGTTCTATGCACCAGTGTGGCTTTGACAGTTCTGATACCATGATAGCTACTTTCAGAATCCATTCTAATTTTGGCACTTACCATCGTCCTTAGGCAAAGGACCTGAGACCCTGTATGCGGGGCAGAAGCTCAATGACAACGAATGGCACACCGTCCGGGTGGTGCGAAGAGGAAAAAGCCTTAAGTTAACCGTGGACGACGATGTGGCTGAAGGTGCGTACAGCTCTACGTAGGGAAATGTGTCTCTTCTTTTTTGCTCTCATCGTCCTCTTGGTCATTCAGTGAGCAAAGGGTTTTTTGAAACACATTTTATTTTACTTAACAGAAGTCATGTGACATGTTCTTGTTGATGACCTCAGGTAAGGCTACTTCTTAGGTCTTCCTCTGTATTTTTGTAATCTCTTTTCATTGATCTGTCTTATAGAACTTAGCCATTACTGTCATTGTATGTTGATGGGTCTCTCTCTTTAGGCATAGGATATGTGTCTGGAGAGTAGATGTAGAGATCTGTAGCTCCTTTATTATTCATTTATTCAAAAATCACTTATCAATCATCTTCCCAGTGGCCAGTTTCTTCTTTCAATAAGTGACTTACTCTCTAGGAGAGGGAGATGGGTCAACCAGAAATTCAGAGCATTATAGGTAAAAATAAGTACTGAGATCACTACAGGCTACTGAGAAGGGTCTGAATAAGTGTTCATTTATGTCATCATTTATTTAATTGTTACTAATTGAGTACCTACCCTGTAGTGAGCACTGCTTCAGAAGGCACTGAGAAGAGGGAGGTGAATAAATAGGCAAGTCCTTGGCTTGGTGGAATTCACCTTCTAGGTGGGCAGTGGATAAATGAACAAATCCATCCATAGATAAAGGAACATTCAGAGCTTCATGTAAGCGATGGCATTTCTTGAGAGCATGGTGCACATCAGCAGTGTGCTAAGGATGTAGAAGATAAGAAGGAAGCACAAGAGCTTATCTGTTTCCTCAAAGAATAAACCAATCTAGTTGATTAGATTGGACACAGGCATTGAAAATAAGACAAAAAGTATATAATCAGATTCTAACATGGGTGGGTAAGACTGTCATGGCCAGTCAGAAGAGAAAATGATCTTTTTGGGTTAGAGAAATCAGGAGTGTCTTCTGAAGGTAGCTCAAAATTGGGTGGGTCATTTGATGAGGTCCAGGGTGGAAGAGAGAGGGCACCATCCATGTTCTGTCCAAAGAAGTCTAGAATCCTTGAGATTCCAGGGCGGTGCACTTCTGTTCTGCAGAATGTTTTTCCCTACAGGAGACTACAACTTAGTGGCAACATGGAGTATCATGTAGAGCACGGGGGATGTCAGGAGATCTGGGCCCTGACGTGAATTCTCTGCCACGTGTTGGAAAAGCCACTTACCATGTCTGGGTCTTGCCAATTGAAGTTGGTGGCATAAACTCTCCCTAGATTCTTCTGTGAATAAGACAGTCGAGGTAGAGTCAGGATCCCTGGGATTTAATACAGTCATTGTAACTAAAATACTTTTTGCCGTTGGGACAGATATAATAAACTTTTTTCCTCGTTTCCTCATTTTTAAACTTGAAATTCTATTGCTGCTAAGGCCATCTCCAGTTTAAAGGTACTGCAGTTTGGGGGTCCTATAATTTAATTTTATATTCATAAGCCTGGACTGCTATCCTTCTGGAGTCTGGAATTAGAGCGAGCCACGTATATAGCGTGCAGGTAGGAGAGAGAGAGAGAGAGAGAGAGAGAGAGAAGGGGTGTGTGTGTGTGTGTGTGTGTGTGCAGAGATGAGAAGAGTCTATGGATAGGAGAAGAGCAGGAGGCATATGTCCAGTGCCCAGTAGGCATTAGATACTGGGGTAACTGTCTTACATGTATCAGCTTCTTAAGTCTGTAATTCCCCATTGCCTTGCAAAATGAGTATTCTTATTTTACTTAAGAGGACGTGGCCTTTAGAAGGAGCTGTGTAATTAAGCTCCAAATCCATGTCTGTGTGACGTCATCAAATCAGGCTCATCGCTGGGCTTCACAATCCATCCTAAGAAAATGGTTTGTTTAAAGATATGGGAGAATACAAAGGGATGCCTTAGGGTGAGGTGAGGAGTACATTTTAGTGAAGACTGCAGCACTCACCCCTCTCTCCTTAAAAATGAACCCAAACAGAGCCATCGTAAGTATCCAAAACTCTCCTGTTGTGTGTACATAGTAAGGGGTAAGGTTACTCTTCTGCTTGTCTGAAAGGGTAATTTAGCTTTGCTTAATGAATGTAAGCAACGAGAGGTAAAAATGGTTATATGGTTTAGAACCCACAGCCATCCCGAATTAATTTTTCAAGACATCCCGGTGGGCTGTTAAGGCAGACGGGGGAGCCTGCGCATCTTACATCCCTTACTTGCGCCTAAGGGCTGAGCCCAGCAGCTCCACGAGTGTTGCCCGCATGTTTTGAATAGCAGCCACTAGATGGCGACCTCGCCCCAATCTCTCCGCGCAGAGAATCCTTTATTTTCCCGGGAAATTGTGTGCCCTCCAAGCTGTAGTCATAAAGAACAGCAGAACTGACGGTACAGTACTGTGCATTCCCTCCCATGGTCATTATTCTTTTATAGAAACTTTAGAATAAAGGTAATTATAAAGTGTGCTTTCTCTTACCGCTAATAATTAAAAAGCAGGACTACACCATGAAGGCCCCAGTCATTCAGTAATTTGATATGTGAAATTAATGAAGCTCTTTCATTTTCAACCCTTATCCCCTGCTTTACTGCTGATGGAAAAGAGCAGCCATAAGGATAAAGAAATCTGGGAGAAGAAAAGCGCTATTTTGCTTATGAGCTACAACCTTGGATTGCTTCTTACAGTGATAATGGGTTTGGGAATTTTAATTTTAGCTCACAGAAGTCATAAAATCAGGCAATGAAACTAAAATACCACACAGTCCTCAGGTTATTAAGTAGTGTCTTATTGGCTTATTTAGTAATCCCTTTCATGCTGTTTAAGGTCCCCTAGGGTGTCAAATTTTCAGCTAGTTTGTAGAAATGATGCAAAGAATAGGTCACACTCATAAGAAATCAATGGCAAGGAAAGAAATAGTCCTTGGCCTGGTGGTTTTCATTTATTATAATACCTTGTATTCCTGGAAAGGTATTAAGTTCAGTTGACAGTTAATAAAGATTGATGGATTGATAGATTGAGCTGGATTTCTATTATCACGAGTAAATTAAAAAAAAAAAAAAAACCCTTGGGTTATGCTCCTCGGAACTGGGATCTAAAGCTGCAGGACCCCGCCACTCCACCCAGTCTACCTGCTTCTTGCTATGACAGAGATTCATCCCTCTTTTGACTTCTCTGGTTCATGCTGACTTCCTTGTCTGTCCCTTACCCTACACAGCACCTACAAGCTGTAAAAAAGTCATTTTCCAAGGAAGATTTGTTCCTCTCATGAGTAAAAAGACACGATGAGGTGGAGTTTGCAAATGTTAAGTTCAACAGAATGTAGTGGTCTTCTTTATTGCAAGACTTTTAGTGAAGACTTAAAGACTGGAGCATTCACTGTGCTGATACACATTGCTAATCCTCAATAATCACATGTAAAGTGTTTGCCATGTTTATTTGACTCCAGAACTTTCATCATCATTATTTATTATTATTATTATTATTAGAACATTTTACAGCATATACTTTTGGAAAATTTTGGTATTATGGAGGAGAGGGTATGGGAGTGTTAGAACTGGAGGATTGTGGGCAGAATATGCATCCTTTGCTGAAACTTTATAAGCCTTCATTTTCTTAGCTTCCCTCCCTGTGTCTGGAAGCCGTAGGAGGTCAAGTGGCCTCCTCTAAGTCTTTGCCATTATTTCTTTGCTAAGATTTTAGTGTTGATGAGGAACTTCATGTGTAGAAATGGCAATGATCCAAACTCTGACTCCAAAGCAAATGTCTCAGATACGGCCTCCTTCCTGACATGTGAGGGGCGCTTGCTATCATCAGGCCCCTCTGCCCAACACTACAGGACATACAGAAGAGGCGAGAAGTGGTTTCTACTTAAAAAGAGATTGTGTTCTAGGAAAGGGTGACAAATAATCGAAATACTGGAAAATTATTAATGCATTTCAGAGAAAGAAGAAAAAGAAGCGTGATGCATAATTAATAGCCAGCGATTTAAGCCCTAGGCACCGTTCTAAGTAGTTTCTCTGAATTGATACAGCTAATTCCGAAAACGTCACACCTATTTCATAGATGGGAAACTGAGGCACAGAAAAGCTGCCTAACCCAGGTGGCGCAGCCTCAGAGCCTATATGCTCATCCAGTGTATGTCTGATAGGAAAGTTACAGCTTAAACTTGGACAGCTTTTCTATAGGTTTATGTTCTCCACAGACATTAGCAGTGCGAGGGCTGGTGTGCAAACTGATGTTGACCAGCAGTGAACTAAGAGGTGAATGTGAGGGTAGGAGTCAAGACAACACAGCTGTTCTAGGGAAGGTGCTGCATGTATGACACGTGACTTACACGGAGGGACGTGATGGTGCTTGGCTCCTGGGAAGGAGCTTGAGCCCATCACACCAACTTCAGCAGAAATGGCACCATTTAAATTCCACTCACAATCATGTAAGGAACAAGTTGAGGTTTTCTCCGCTGTGTTGGCTACAAGCTAAGATGGGGGCTTGGGGACTGAGCTCACCTGGGTTCAGTTAGAGGGTCGACCACTTAGCACCTGTGTGAACTCTGATCACATGGCTTCACCTTTGAGCTACATGCCCTCCTCTCTAAAGCAAGATAATGATACTTATTGATTGTGATAAGGAGATTTGGTGGTTATGAAGTGCCTAGCACAGTGCCTGGCACATGAACAATATTCAGCAGTCTTGCTTTTTTTTTTTTTTTAAATCATCTTTCTCCCAAACTACTCCTCTTCCCTTTGAAATTTGAAAGCAGCTCCTATGAAATGTATGTATTTGCCCCTTGAGCGGAAGGGAGTTTTAGTCTATAGACAACATTGCGGGGAGATGAGGAAAGATTCCCAGTTACTGATATGGATTAGATGATACACAGATATATATATATATATATGTTTATTTGCTTGGTTTGGCACAAGGTTCAGACTTCAGGCGATCTCTTTAATGCTTTCTCCAGGTGCAATAGTATGCTTTTTTGGGGACCTCCATCCACAGCTGAGTTCCTTTAGTACCTGGAGAAGCAGTCCCTTTTCTAATTTGGCCCCATGTTGCCCACCCCTCCCCCACCCCCACGGCAACTTCTAGTTGAGGCTCTGGGACTCATCCTAAAACCTTAAATCAGTCCGTGTCCATGGGCCATGCTCTAAAATTCCATAGTTAGTTTCCTTCCTCTTATCCTTCTTCAATCTCTTCTCTCTGTCAACACTGTACATGATTTTGTTGCTTATTTATTTATGTTTTAAGATTTTATTTATTTTTCTATTTATTTGGCACAGAGAGAGATCACAAGTAGGCAGAGAGGCAGGCAGAGGGGTGGGGGGGAGGCAGGCTCCCTGCTGGCAGAGAGCCCGATGTGGGACTCAATCCTTGGACCCTGAGATCATGACCCAAGCTGAAGGCAGAGGCTTTAACCCACTGAGCCACCCAGGCACCCTGATTTTGTTGCTTTAAAAAATCCATTTTCTAGTGAGCAGAATTTCCTAACCCTTCAACTGTAGAGTCCAATTTATCTATAATTTTTCTAAAAGCTCCCAGTTGACTTTAAAATTGCCTTTTCTGGTTTCTTTTGGAATCCCAGTTTTCACCAAGGATCACCCCTTTATTACTTCTTAGTTCTCATTGCTGGTTGTCTCTTCCTCCTACCCCTCCCCTCTCTTTCTCTTCCTTCTCCTCCTTCTCCTTCTTCTTCTTTTTTTTTAATATATATTTTATTTTCAGCGTAACAGTATTCATTGTTTTTGCACCACACCCAGTGCTCCATGCAATACGTGCCCTCCCTATTACCCACCACCTGGTTTCCCAACCTCCCACCCCCAGCCCCTTCAAAACCCTCAGGTTGTTTTTCAGAGTCCATAGTCTCTCATGGTTCATCTCCCTTTCCAATTTCCCTCAACTCCCTTCTCCTCTCCATTTCCCTATGTCCTCCATGTTATTTGTTATGCTCCACAAATAAGTGAAACCATATGATAATTGACTCTCTCTGCTTGACTTATTTCACTCAGCATAATCTCTTCCAGTCCCGTCCATGTTGCTACAAAAGTTGGGTATTCATCCTTTCTGATGGAGGCATAATACTCCATCGTGTATATGGACCACATCTTCCTTATCCATTCGTCCATTGAAGGGCATCTTGGTTCTTTCCACAGTTTGGCGACCGTGGCCATTGCTGCTATAACAATTAGCATGGCCCCCAGCATCATCATGGTTTAGTTCCTGGGTCCCCAAGGAGATTGGCTCTCATTTCTCCTCCCCATCATTCTCCGGCCCCAGTCTCAGCCCTGTGTGAACAGCTATAGGCTAATCGACTGTGAATATTTGTTTCAGTCACTTCCCTGTTCTAGGGCATGTGAGTTTAGGTTGTGCTAGTTTTCATTTTCATGACCAGTCCGATTTTTGATACTAAGTAATTTTACACAGTAGTTCTCCTATTCAGTTGTTAGCAGATTTATGTTACATTTTTTATTTCTGTTCTATTACAATTTTATCTTTAATTTAACCAATACCATTATGTGCTTTTGCTTATGTTAAGTGAATGATTTGTCACTAGTTGTCAAAACACCACATAGAAGCTCATAAAACGTAAATCTGATTTTTGTGCTTATAAACAGTTCCCTGCATCAGGTCTCAGAGAAATCACATTAATACTGAACATCTGAAGGTGAGATCTGGTTGGTTCTTTCAGTTACTGAAGTTTCAGGGACCTGAGAAAATACAATCCCTTCCTCTCTCTCTCTATTTTTTTCCTGCTACCTTAATTCTACACCAATACCAATAGAGGAAAAACAACAACAACAACAAAACAACAAAACAAAACAAATGCAAGGCTGGTAAAAGTCAAGTATTGTCTTTGCTAGTGGAAACACTGTTATGGAAAACTGTGGTTAACACCTACTGAATTTCATTCAGGGCTTAGGTCCTAATTCAAGACTTGCTCCACTGAAGCAAGACTTGCTCCTCTAACGCCGGTGCTGTGGGTTGGGTGGGCGTACACTGGGGTTTCTTAAAGACAGGTCGCTCCCCTAGAGAGAAACAGGAAGTGCCAGGGGCTAAACTGTGGAAATACAGTTTCTCGGTAGAATTTCTTTAATCTTCCAGATTATCTCACTCCTTTACCTCTGGAAAGCTGTAACAGAGGGAGTAGAGATGCTAGGAGTGCCTTGCTAGTGGAGTTTCTTCAGTGTGGATGGAGACAACAGGACAGGGCAGGAGGAGGGATTCTCCTGTCCTTCCTTCAGCACTGGGGTATCCTCAGGACATGGTTGGTTAAATTATAATGATTTGTCCATATAAATGTTGGGGGGGCCACCTTCTACTCTGACCATACTAATGCCCCGTTTCCTTGACTTTGTTATTAAAATTTCCATTCTCTCTTGTATTTATTTCAAGCCCCCTTCATGACCCCCTGCCCTGGTCATTCACTTCTTCTAGGTAAGCCAGGTCATGAAAGGTCTACTGGTTCATTGTAGCAGCTGGAGATCCTTTAGTTGCAAATGTCAGACACCCATCTTAAGTGCTTGAAGCACAGAAGGGAATCTATTGCTATCTAGTTTTTAAAAGTCTGGGTTTGGCTGCTGAATCCGGACCTTCAAACGGTACCATTCTGGAGAAACTGTTTCCCTACATTTTGTGGTTGGCTTCTGGGTTGGCTTTCTCCTCAAGCAATCTCTGTGGTTATCACACAGTTTCCAGCAGCTCTGAGCTTTCTTCTTACCCCTTCAACAAGCCTTGTTTACAAAGAATGCCTCTCTCATAGTCTAGCAAAAACCCTGAAGCTGAATGTTACTAGACTTAATTACTGAGTGACTACCAAATACTCTAGCTTATGTTCCTGCTGATCCCTTGGTTCTAAGGGTGGTCCCTAGAACAGTTCCATAAGCATCACCTTGGAATGTAATAGAAATGCATGTTCTCAGGCCACACCCCAGACTTTTGGATGATAAATTCTGAGGGTGGGGCACAGGAAATGGTGTATTAGGAAGCCGTCCATGTGATTCAGGGGTGTGCTAAAGTTTGCAGACAACCTTGTTAGTCCATAGACTATACTCTGTGGCTAAGGGGATAAATTAACGTTGGATGGTCCAGGCTGGGTAAGCTGATGACTTCAAGAGCTGGGTTAGGATCAGCTTCAGCCAGCCCAGATGGTTTTAAGGTAAAATAAGGAGAGTAGCTTCGTAAGGGGAAATTGCGGGTGTTACCAGACAAAGCAACAGTTGCTGGTCAGAAATAAATGAACCCATGTTCTACCATAGAATCTTTCCACAAGTACTAGATGGTGAATTACTACATCACGAAGTATTTGGTGGTGAATGCTCCATGCTTGTTTGTTGTATCTTTACAAGGTTTGGGGCAATTAAGACTTCTTTTTCTTATAGTGTGCATTCATACCCAATTGTTTCCTGAATGGAGAAAACGAATCGTTTTATCCTTTAACCTGAGTTATCCAGGATCTCATATTCTCTTTTACATTCTGGGACATTCTGAGCAGCTGCATGGAGAACACGGGCCGCAGTGCACAGAACTGGTGCCCGGCCAGGAGTCCACCCTCTGACCGAGGTTTCCTCGGCTCTGTACTTTATGGAGCATTTTGTTTCCTGGAACTAAATGTAAACGTAAAAGATCCAGTAAGTCTGCTGTGACAAAACACAATAACTTGTGTGTATCTCCTCTATGACATTCATAGGTACGATGGTGGGGGACCATACCCGCTTGGAATTCCACAATATTGAGACCGGAATCATGACAGAGAAACGTTACATCTCCGTCGTCCCGTCCAGTTTCATTGGCCACTTACAGAGCCTCATGTTCAATGGCCTGCTCTACATTGACCTGTGCAAAAATGGCGACATCGATTACTGTGAACTGAAGGCTCGTTTTGGGCTGAGGAACATTATCGCTGACCCCGTCACCTTCAAGACCAAGAGCAGCTACCTGAGCCTGGCCACGCTCCAGGCCTATACCTCCATGCACCTCTTCTTCCAGTTCAAGACCACCTCAGCTGACGGCTTCATTCTTTTCAACAGCGGCGACGGCAATGACTTCATTGCAGTTGAACTGGTCAAGGGGTAAGTGGAAGAGATCACACCGTTTATACCAGCTCAAGGTCAGCTCAAGCTCGACCTAACATGTGGACGTGAAAAAAAAGTGTCCGTTCCGCTCCCTACCCTCTCTTCCCAATACCTGCTCTCCTCCTCGTTGATGAAAAACAGTCTATGTAATGGTTAGGGCTGGAAGGAGGAGCAATTCATTAGTTTATTTAAAGATCTTTTCCACTAACCCAATCCTACCAGAATTTTTACTATGAAATATAGTCCTTTAAACCTCTAGGAAAGAAGGTCATTTTTGCAAAAATGACCTCTTTTTTTTTTTTTTTTTTCTTCAAAAGGAGGATAGAGTATATATCCTCTATATAGTGCCCCCCGGGCAGTGCTTTCTGCAACCATCAGATCTATAGGAAGGAATGAAATACATATATTTTCAGCACTGCCATTAGCCCATATATGTGCATTTTTTTAAAAGATTTTATTTATTTATTTGACAGACAGAGATCACAAGTAGGCAGAGAGGCAGGCAGAGAGAGAGGAGGAAGCAGGCTACCTGCTGAGCAGAGAGTCCGATGCAGGACTTGATCCCAGGACCCTGGGATCACGACTCGAGCCGAAGACAGAGACTTTAACCCACTGAGCCACCCAGGTGCCCCTATATGCGCAGTTTGAAACACTATTCTTTCTGCAAGATATTTTACTACCATGTGTTGGAAAATAATAAAAACAAAAACTAGAACAAACCCCCCAAAACCAGATCCACAATCTACTGAATTTAAATGCCGCCCCCTAGTGGTTGAGGATGTACCACCTGTACTACTTTGAGGCTCTGGATTTTTAAATTGTGGGAAAGAAATGAACCTTTTAAGTGTGGAATTAAAGTGAAGTCTGACGGAACAGGCTATGACTCTTCTTGGAATCCTAGATCAAACCGTAATTATTCCTGCATGATGCCAGCTTGCGTGGGGGACGGGAAGCCCTCAGGCTCCGTTATCTGCACGGTGCTGTTCACCCACTTGAGGGCATCTCCACTCATGGGGTGGTGGTTGTTACTCACAGGTACATACACTACGTGTTTGACCTTGGGAATGGTCCCAACGTGATCAAAGGCAACAGTGACCGCCCCCTGAATGACAACCAGTGGCACAATGTCGTCATCACCCGGGACAATAGTAACACCCACAGCTTGAAAGTGGACACCAAGGTGGTCACTCAGGTTATCAACGGGGCCAAAAATCTGGATTTGAAAGGTAAACCTTACAAAGTAGTTTATCCTTTGTAGAGCATTTCTTTTTGTTTTTGTTTTTTGTTTGTTAAGATTTATTTATTTATTTGAGAGAGAGTGAGAATGTGCAAGTGTAGGGGGATGGCACAGAGGGAGAGAATCCCAAGCCGATTCCCTGCTAAGCGTGGAGTCCAGCACCACCCTCCATGTCATGGATCCCGAGATCATGACTCTGAGATCATGAACCAGAGATCACAGACTGAGGCGAAACCAAAGGTCAGACGTTTAACCGACTGAGCCACCTGGGCCCCTTTAGAGCATGTCTTATAACTGAAGGGCTGTCCGCAGAGACAAACTGCGGATTAGGGGCCCCAGGCATATTTGAGACCTCATGCATATCCTATTTTAACAACATTAAATGATACCAAAATGCAGTTTTTACTTAAGCCGCTCCTCGAGGGATGGTTCATTTTCTCTGTAAAGCTCAGGCACGCGGGGGCTGACTGTGAGGTGATGTTATGTCAGCAGGCGGGGACGTCCTAATACAGAGGAGGCGGTACAGTTCTGAAATCGCAGCTGAATCACTTACTGCCGGGGTGACTTTGCTAAAATTTCTTAGCCTTGTTCAGCTTCTCTATACTTTTTTTGCAAAATGAGGACAATAATTGTTACTACCTTTATGGGCTGTTACAAGTTTTGATGGGATAATGTCTGTAAAATCCTCCACATAGTATTGGTAACAAGCCCGTAAAAAGCACTCGGTAAATGGTTGTTTTGTTGGAAATCTTGTTAATCTTTACTTCATCATAAAATGGGAACAGTATCTACCTCATGGACTGGATATGGCAGTGAAAATTTGTGAGATGGCACGTAGAAAATGAATGACATAAGCAATGTGAGTTTCTTCTTTCTACACTGGAGGGACTCCGGTAATTAGTTGTTTATGCCATTTCCCTCCCTCTCGCCCAGCTCTGTCACCATTACCTATGAAATCGTCTGCTGTGCCTTGGCTTTAGCTGAGTCTGGTTTCCCTACCCTTTACTCATCAGCTCTCTCTACTCGCTTTCCTGTCCAGGTGACCTCTACATGGCGGGTCTGGCCCAAGGCATGTACAGCAACCTTCCCAAGCTGGTGGCTTCCCGGGATGGCTTCCAGGGCTGTCTGGCATCTGTGGACTTGAACGGGCGTCTGCCAGACCTCATCAATGATGCCCTCCATCGGAGTGGACAGATCGAGCGTGGCTGCGAAGGTACAACCTTTTTACTTGTTAAGTCACAGCCTGGATGCAAGCACCAAGCCCTCTGCCAGTGCTTCCTTACTGTTTCCCAGTCCTCTCTCCTTCCCATTTGCCATCTGACATTGCATCATCATTGGTGTCCTCCTGTCCCTGGTTCAGTATGTCAAGACATGGGCCACAGACTCTGGGAATGTATGTTGGCAGATGTCTTCTCGGTATCATCTACTTGCCAGTAGAGGACCTTCCCTGGCATTGACATCAGACTCTTCCTGACCTGTACCTTTGCTTCCAGCATGGCTGAAAGGGCAGTCACGGTTTTTATTTATATTTTTATACATCGGGAGGTATACTAGAGTCTTTTATGTGGGTGTCACCATGAATGAAATAATGTAAGAACGACTGCAGCATTTAATGCAAACACAGCAGGTGGTAGGAAAATGATGTCAGAACGCCATGACGAGGGAAGGGAACTGACATTTATTGAGAACTTACTAAATGTCAGGCATTCCTAGGCAGTTCAGTCAGTCAGTGTGATGTCATGAAACAGCATGGATGTTGATGTTAGAAAGACTTGGATGTAGATCCAGGTAGTAACTCTTGTTCACTGTGTGACATTTGGCAAGTCACTTAACCTCTCTGAGCTCTATCCTCCTCAACTGCAAAGTGGGGCAATAAAAACTGCCTTGGAAGGTAAGCTGTGTGAATCAGAGCTGTATGTAAAATGCCTAGTAGGAACACGGTAGGTACTCAATAAACAGTAAGATTATCCTTTACAAATGTGATCTTATGGGAGACAGCTAATAACATTGCATGCCGTTCAGTGTCGCACAACATCAGCCTGTTGCGTCGATGATCTTCTGTCTCTTAAGTTACTATCTGAATTTTACAGGTCTTCTTGAGCCCAGGTTTTACAACAAAAACCATCTAGTTTAACCAGCAGAGGGCAGCAGTGAGCAGTTTTCAGGCTTTCCCCTGGGGCCTGGGTAGGCCAAGCAGGTGACCCTTCCTGGGCTTGTAAGTCGAAGGTGTCTGACCAGTCAGCAGAATCTATGCATTCCTTTGTCTGGTTGTGCAATTTACCCGTTTTGTTTTTTTCTATCCCATTGATTTACTGCACCGGACCCGTTCACTCATCTCCTAAGTCTTTAACTTCGCGTTTTGCCCCTGTTCCTGACCAGCTTTCACCTGGGTTCACTTGCGCATTTTTATAAAGGCTTCCTGGCAACTTCACAAGCTGATGTGTGGTATGGAAGTCATTTCCCTTTGCCTAAGAGTCAGCTTCCCACATGGACTAGAAGTAAGACTGGTTGTTCCCGTAACCCACTCCAGTTTGCCTTTAACTGGGAGTCTGTCTTCCACCCAGTGGGCCAGATATGGTCTGTGTCCGTGGGAGGACTGGAGGCTGTGAATCAGTGTGCACTTAAAGGAGCCGCTTTGCTTTCTTTTCCTGAAAATGCACTATGTCGTTCAAATCAAGAATTTTTGTCTTCTTGGCTTGCTCTTAATTCTTTCAGGCATCAAGGGCAGTGCTGAAATAAGGGTAACACGGGGGAATTAAATTGAATATCTCCGTTTCAAAGATTGTGGAATGACAGAAATTCCAGTTATCCTTCAGTAATTAATCGGATTGAGTTAAAACACAAAAGCATGTGTTAAAAAGCATAAAAGACTCTTCAGATGTGAAATATTCTTACCATGTCAGCCGTTTTCCAGATTTACAAATCAACAGGAATCACCCATTAACTCTATAGTTATGTTGCTTGATAGAAATATAATGTGAGTCACATATGTAATTTTAAATCTCCTAGTATACTAGCTACATGTAACAAAGATAGAAAGGAACATGTAAAGTTAATTTTGATTTTACATATCACTAAACCAGGTATATCCAGAATATTATCATTTCAGCATGCAATGATATAAAATTATCAACAAAACATTTCACATTCTTTTTTTTTTTCACGCTAAGCCTTCAGAACTGAGTGTGTGCTTTATACTCGTAGCACACCTCAATTCAGACTGTATACCTTTCCTGGGCTCAGGAGCTGCATGGGTCTGTGGCCTGCTGCATCAGAAGCAGAGTTCTACAGAGAATTAAAAGTTGGGCTGTAAGGAGCTAGAATTGCTGGAGATAGAACTTCAGAAGAGTGGATTATGGAGTCCACTCAAGAGAACTTGAAGAGAAGCAGTGAGAGCATTAGCACAAGGAAATTACCCATCAAATTGGGGAAAATGGTCCCATCCCTACCTCCATCTCTGTGTGCGGCTTGGCGTGACTCATCACATGCATTACAGAGGGGTCCGACCTTGCTCTGAGTATGGGTGATTGTTCAGCCCCGGATATTGGGACTCGATGCTTCTTCCATCCGAATCTACGGCGAGTCCCATGAGCCTAATAACCGTGCACTCTATTGCCATGGAGATAATTGCGATGATTGCCCACGGAGCATTACGACCGCCCCACCGGTTGGGATGAAGTGGGGGATGAGTGAGGAGGGAAGGAGGTCCTTGTTTATTGTACACAGATGACTTGGATAATTAGCCTAAGTGGCCAGGAAAAATGGCCAAAAAGTGGGTTAAGGCATAAATTACTGTCATTGGAAGTTTACACCATGTGAATAAGCCCTTGTAAGAGATCCCAGGAGCCTTTTAGGGCTCTGTGGAAATGAAGCTGAAGTAGATGGCGAGGAGGGAAATGAGGAGGACAGAACCTTCGACAGACGACAAACAGGTGTCCTTCTCATTCTGAATCTCTGTACCTAGTATAGTACCAAGAACGCCTTTGAGTATTGTGTGGCATGGAAATCCCAGGAAATAGAATACATTTCCTGATTTACCATTTCTATATTTAGAATAATGAACAGGAGGGGATGAGGACCCAGTACCCAAAACCAAGAGCTGCATCCCTTAGAGATGGTAAATGTGTTCTATTCTCACTATCTGGGGTACACAGGCCAGGATGTATCCTATGTTCTTATCAGAGTTATTGATGATGATATTTCAAGATCTCTAAGTAGTAAATGTACTACTTTCCCCCTCCTAGCTAAGGGCAACGAGTCCAAAATTATTTTTAAAATGTATTAATCTATTACTTTGTCTGCCAGTTGTTTATACTCAGAAAGAAAGAAAGAAAAAACTTCCAACCATGTTTTAATTTTTATGCAGAGTATAATAACTTCAGAAATTAAGCACAGTTTCTGAACACCCCAGCCATCATCTAGCTGTGACTGGCAGCCTCTCAGTTTGGGCTAGGAAGTTTGAAATGATGTCTGGTTCTATTCCCAGCTGGTAAATATCTCTTTCTGTCTTGAGGCCAGCTTTGCTACAGAGACCAAGGCATGGGTTGGCTGGCGATGCGATCCCACAGTTGCAGATGGTACACATCTGAGAGAAACACACGTGCTTCATTTCGAGACTGGCATGAATAAATCAAAAGGACACTGGTTCGGTGCCTTTTTGCTCACAGCCATTTGGGTTTGGCTCTATTGTTACCAATCAAACAAACTGTGCTTTCTGGAGTTCCCAAATCACGTTGGCGCACAGACCCAGTTCGATTGCCACATTCCCTGGTGGCATTTTCAGGGGCTTTCCAGGAAGGCTCCCAAGCGACTGACTCTTCCATCTTTAACCCCTAGATGTGCAGAATTGTTTCTTTGCGGGCTTGGTCTGGCTGTGCACACGTGTCTTTCAGTCTGGCAACACACTCTTCCTTACTTCTTGATGCTTATCCTGACTCATGGAGAATCATTTTCCTGGACCATGTGCCTTGGGGTTGGCCGAGTGGATGTGGGAGGGCTCTGGTTACCCCTGCTTGTGCTTTGTCAAGTCCAGTATTTTCCTGCCCCCGCTCTGACGTGAGCTGACATGGCTCTGACGAGGCCTGCTCTGCCCGGGTCCCCGCATCCCCCATCTGTGCTGTCTCTGGAGAGCCTGTAGAGCATTTGAACTGTTTGAGTGATGTTGGTTATGCTGATTGTTATTTTCAATTCTGTAATGTTACCCTAGTTGACTCTACCTCTTACTAACCTCTGGTTATTGTTTTCGCCTTTTCTGTTCTTCTGCTAACAAAGTTGCGTTGACCAAAGCTGACCTGCAAGGTAGAGAAGCTTCTTGCTCCCATTGCCAATTTGGATGGAAAGATGCCCTGTGTCACCCTTGGCATCTTTTTCTTAAGGGCCTTCAAGCTGTCACACCTCTTGGACAGCATTGGTTTTGGGGAGGGGGCTGAACCCTGTGTTCTTCAGAAACATCAGCAGGAAACCCGGATCAGTGAATGCAAAATAGCAAATGCCAAGACTATTTAGGGATGGGACCATGATTCCATTTTAGGATGTCAATGTCCCATACTGTGACTCCTCCCAAGCCTACCAACCCACTTCTGGAAGCGATTCAGGCCTCTCCACGTAGCTGCTGTGGATGGGCTGGCTCTTTTTAATTTATTCACCACAGAGGAAGACTATACTTGGAAAGAGAAAAAGAAAGAAAAAAAAAAAGACCAGTTGTGTTCTTAATTTATTATTTTCTGGGTCAGGGAGGTCACTTCTCAGGACTTGAGTGCTTGGGCTTTATGAATGAGAAGGGCATTTTCTCTTAACTCATTTTAAAGAAATATTTTTAGGCATTTGGGAGATATTAATGTCATTAAAGTGTTCTAGAGATTTATGTTTCCTATTGGGGATTTTGGCTGAGCACTTTAATTTTCTGTTGTGTGATCTAAAGGAAAAAGTACTCTTGGGGAAGTAGAGGGTCTGTCGGTTTTATCCTGAATTCGCTTTCAAATGCCTGCCTGGTAGATGTCTGTGAGTCTCTACCACAGACCCTGCTCCTTCTACAGAGTCTGTAATGAGCCACTGGTCCCATTGTGTCAGGCTACCTGCCTCAGAATAGCAGGTCGAGAAGGCATTTTGGGCATCTTTTGGCTGATAGTTGGGTAAAGGATTGAGCTTCGGATGGGTTCTGGGAGTTTGCAACTAGCAAACATTGTTGAACGTGGTTAAGAGCAGGGTAGCTTTAAAAACACTATGTTTTCCCTAAATGATCATTGACTTTGCTGCGACTTGCTGTATGTCATGTGGGTAACCAGTACAGGTATCCATGTCTTGGGCAGACCTCAACTGCATGACGTCTCTCTCTAGTCACTTTCCTGTAACTTTTTTCTCCATCCTTTCCTGGCAGACTTGCGTATATGCTGATGTATAATAAAATGAATTCAAAGAATAGACAGTGGATTAGTATTTTGACATCCTAGGTAGCTGTACAATAGATTTCATTTTTTTTTTTCTTTCAATTTGAAAGAGTGTTAGGGGCCTTTTGGTAATACTGAAGGATGTTGTTTTTCAGGAACTTGCTCCATTGTCAAAATAGGGCTCCTGCATGTCCCTCTGTAACTGGAGGGGGGTAGGGTAGCGCTTGATCTATAAGAAGAGACAATCTAAGGATATCAAAGCTTGTTGCGATCAGATTTATTAGATCAAACTAGAGAATGACATCTCCTCTCAGACTTTATTCTTCATGGTAAGACCTAGGTGAGTTTTGAATCCCCAGGACCTAGCATAGGCCTTTTTACATAGGGGCTCCCCATGCCACAAAATGATCTTAAAGTTATCATCCAAAGGAAAGATAGTTTGTAGGTATCATACAGAGTGCTGGTATGTGTCTTGTAAAATTATTGGCTGAAGTATAGTACAGATTTAGGAACGTAATAGTTTGGAATATCTTAATGTTGTCCTTTATAGAATCAGTCAAGTCATCAGAATGGTTTTTATGTTGTTACTGCCTAGATCGAAACTCTCTTCCTCTCTTGTAATGACTAGAGAGTCTCTTTGTTTGTGACAAGAGCTGTTACTCTTGGTCATTATTTTGGATCATCTTACTGGTTCCCCATATTGTGGTGAAAGACCTTTAGGATGCAAATTCCTTCACTTTTTATTCTCCTGACATTGGGGTTTGGACCACTACTCATGCTGGCTTTTTCAGCTGCAACCTGTGGGCACAGATAGTATGAATTACCATCAAGGGTGAAGGCAATAAAAACATATGACAAAGAAGTGAGACAGTTTGAAATGTAAAGGTAAATGGTATTCAGAAAGAACTGTAATAGTGGGCTCTAGGAAGTGGCCTGATGAATCTGGAAAGTCAATAGCTTGAGTCCTCTTATCATTGTGTTTGGGGTATGGTTATTTATTTATTTACTTACTTACTTACTTAACTACTTAATTACTTACTTATTTGAACTTTTCCAGTGGTTGTGTTGTTCAGTTTTAATGGGAACTCGCTATTCCTATGTGTCAGGCACCCAGCTAGGCACTGGGATAACAGGTGTGATACTGTCTGACCACACATGAGTTGGCATGGGATCGCCCAGTGTGGACAATGCAGAGTGAACACTGCTTTTCTAGAATGGAGAGGGAACACGCAGCGTGAGCAGGGAGGAGGGCTGCTGGGCTGTGCCGGATGGTCATGGTAGGAGCTCAGGGGATATTTCTCAGGCGGAGTTTGAGCTGAGTTGGAAGGATGACATATTTGTGGTGCATGAGAGGTGAAAGCACATTGGAGAGCTTGGGCAGTCTGAGACCAACACGAAGCTCGGGTTGGTTGAAATAGTGCCCATATGAGGATGTGATCAAAGACGAAGCTGGGAGCTGTAGGATGGGGGTCGGTGATGACAGAGTGTTCATGTGAGGAGTCGGGCATTTCCCTGAGGGCACTGTGAGGAGGACAGAGACTTGGCTAGCTCTTCATTTTATGAAGATCACTCCGGCACCAGGTGGAGAATAGAAAGGAAGGACAGGAACTGGAAATGGAGAACAGAGTTTGGAGGGAAGTAGCATACTCCAAGGTTGAGGGAAGAGGCTTGAAACTCCCTCCCAGATGAGACCTCTGAGGAATGGGATTTTTCTCCTGATTATTTCCCTTCCACCCCAACTGCGTTACTCTGTTTCATATAGCAAGTACATTTACACATGATGACGAAAGGTGTCAAGGAAGATCTTCATGGGTGGCCCTAGGTCAGGCCACACTTTGCCTCCTTCCAGGTGAGGAGTGGGAGTAGGGGCTCCGTTGAGGCACACAGGGTGGGAAGTGTTACCCTGCTGAGAAGTACAGCCCCTAGAATTTCAGGGTACCTTGAAGAGAGTGACAATATCGAGGGACATTTTAGAAGCTATTTTAGAAATCCTTTTTATTGTAAGAGGGGTTTTCCTGAAGAGATCCCCTAAAAAGCTGTCTAATAAGGAAAGAGCTGTTTGACTATCAGAGAAACATTAAGTTAGACCTGTTGAGAATGAAGCAGATGAGTTATAAACGCTAAGAAATCTAAGAATAGCTTTTTATTGGGTTAGATGATTAATAAGAATATGTTCTCCCCACTTTGCACTGTAATTCTCCTAAACAGGTTCCATCTCTGGAGTTGAATGGTTCTTTTTTAGAAATGTAATTTGTTCTTCTGCCCAGATGGTGGGCAGGTGGATTGGGGCGGGAGGTGGGGGGAGACCAAGGATTGATTAGATCTGGTTCTGAATGCTTTGTATCTTGAGGAAGTCAGTGAATGTACCAGGTTTGGATGCCTTGAAAACGTGAAGACCCTTTCAAGTAGTTTTAGATAAGAGTTGCCATCAAATACTTCTAAGGGGAATTTTCATTCTGCAACATTTTTTTACTGTGAAGAATATGGTTTCCCGGGGCGCCTGGGTGGCTCAGTGGGTTAAGCCGCTGCCTTCGGCTCAGGTCATGATCTCAGGGTCCTGGGATCGAGTCCCGCATCGGGCTCTCTGCTCAGCAGGGAGCCTGCTTCCCTCTCTCTCTCTCTGCCTGCCTCTCTATCTACTTATGATCTCTCCCTGTCAAATAAATAAATAAAATATTAAAAAAAAAAAAGAATATGGTTTCCCACTTAGTTTTCTCCAAAGCTAGTAGATTCTCCTTTGTATTTTATGTAAAAAAAAAAAAAAATATATATATATATGTGGCATTTGAACCAATAAAAATCAATCTCTCTGAAGTGATATGCATTATGAGAAATAATGGAGATTGAATTCAACAGAACTTCCCCCAAAGATTTTGCTTTTTCCCCGTTCGCACTGTATGCTGAGGGGTTTCTTACAAGAGAGTGTACAATTGTGAACTACTACCTTAATTTGTCTTGTTTCTGGACTCCTGTTCAACTATACCCCATCTGAAATACCGAGAACTTGATTTTCCTCCCCAACAGAGTTGATAATACCCTTCACTGAGGGTTTACTTAGTGTAAGCACAGGCTAAGAAGTTGGTATATTGTGTCTCCCTCATGATCATGACCTTGCCACCTCAAGGTGACTTTATGGGCTTTACATACATTATCTCATTTAGTCCTCACATCCTGTGAAGTACCAATAATTTCTGTCCCCATTATACAAACTCAGGTACAGAAAATTTAAGTGGCTAGCCCAAATTCACGTTGCTAGTAAGTGGTAAAACTGAGTTTTAAAGCCTATGACCTCTTCTCTACTGTGACATATGGTGCAAGTCTGGACTTGTCTATTTCCAAAGCAGAGGCACTATCCAGGTGATCAGAGGGTATCTGAGAACATCCTCTAGATGGCTTTATGGTAGATGGTGTTTATGTCAATACGATTTCACTATGTTCTAGATGATAGTTGCACAATGTTCTTTAAAACAAACTATTTTTAAAATTAGCCGTCCTTTCATTGAGCATGCCCTTTGAAACCTCTTTTCTCTCTTTTTAAAAAATGCCCTCTACTACCCCCGAAGGACCACTACATCAGTGTAGAAAAAGAAGGAAAACCAGAACAGGAGGGCTCAGTTTACATTTTTCTGAGGCAGCACTGACTTTTTGATGAGCTGTTCATGATCTTAAAAAGAAGAAATGATCTGATCATTGTGACCTTTGGGCACTCTCTGAAAATAGGGTGGGTTGAGCAAGAAGGCAATATGATGCTAGCCATTCTCATGCCTTCACCAGTACCCCAACAGGGGCAGGCATTAGGGGTGGCCCGAATGCCCCCCCTCCATCGTCATGCAAGTGTCACGTGTGTAAATCACTTTACTCACAAAGTGTGCATACTTTGCTGTTCATTGACCGTCAAGGTCAGTGCTGTACTAGAATGGGTACCAGCACAGGCGTGTTCAGGATTTTTGCAAGCTGGTTGACATCATGTAACAGATATTGGCTTGAAATTGGCCAAGATGGGAGTATTTTACACTATGGAAATCAGGTTAGAGAAATGTTACAGATCAGGGTTTTTTGTTGTTGTTGTTCTGGTTGTTAAATATTTACCTTCATGGAGCTGGTCAAAGGCCATTGGAGATGAAGACTTCATGAGGGCATGTTGGTTTCAACCAATTCCCATGCTCACCTTGACTCATTTTATACTAAGTATATGATGAGAGGGCTGGAGTGATTGAGAAGAATAGGAGTGTTCGTGAAACCACCCCAGCGTCTCCAGAATGTTGGATTTTATTATGAGTCTTTTTCACTCATCATCCTAACCAAGTGACTTTTTTGAATCTTCATTCAAGAAGAGGAAACCGTAAACACCTGAGCATGCTTGCTAAGAACATTATTGATGCCTTGCTGAGCATTAGGAAGACATAGATCTTGCCTTCTAGACAAAAAAGTAAGATCGTGGGAATACAGCTATTCTTAGGTCTTTCTGTCAGTGAAATTTTTTTTTAAAGATTTCATTTATTTTATTTGAGAAAGAGAATGAGCATGCCCATGAGTGAGTGGGGAGAGGGGTAGAGGAAGAGGGAAAATCTCCAGCTGACTCCCCACTGAGCAGAGAGCCAAGCTGTCTGGACATGGGGCTCCATCTCAGGTCTCAGAGATCATGACCTGAGCTGAAACCAGGAGTGGGACACTTAACCACCTGAGCTACCCAGGTGCCCCTTCCAGTGAAATTTTATAATAATATTTAGGACCCCGTTCTCTGGCTTTACTTAATCTTCTGTAAAGTGTGAATTAGAGCATTGGCTTCTCAGTTAGCTCTATATGGAGGACACTTGACACAGTTAAGGATCAGTGCTTTCTTATTTTAAAATTATATAGAAGTGAATTGGGTTTCTGCCAATTACTGAGGATGAATCTTATGTTGTCTGTAAATGACTATCTTCAGAAAACGCAGGACAACCCAAAGCTGTGAACGTAGAGTTACTCTGAGAGCTACAGAGGGATCTTTGCTGCAGGGACCAAGACACAGAGCTAAGTAGGCTATCCCTAATGTCACAGACACTGCCCCTGAAGCCTCAATACTTGAGTCCTTGTATTTTAGCAGCGGGACTACAGGTGGCTCAGGAAGCTGATAAGGGTCTTGCACACATAGGCACACTCATGCATATATATATACACATAGGCACACTCATGCATATATATATATCTGTATGGATTAATCTTCCTTTTTCTATTTTTTCCTTCCTTCCCACTCCATGACTTCTCACTCCTTCTTCTTCTATGAAATAATGTAAATTTTAAAAATGTGAAAGTGGAAAAGTTTATGTATGTATCAGGAGTGGAAAGTCAAGTTGCAGATGGCAGAGAAGAGCTCTCTGGAGAGTCCCTGGCAGCCCTCACAGGGCTCCTCCCACAGTAGCTGTGCTTGGGAGGGATGGACAAGCCCTTTGCTTGGCACAAGGGTCCACTGTGATGAAGTTTCCCCATTCTAGGGTTCGAGCATGCATTCTGAATCCTTTGACAAATACCTCCTGCTTTGCAATTAGACGATGAGTTTTATTAAGCCAGCCTTGCCTGGTGCCTACCACGGGGCTACCAGCCTTGACCCTTTAGGATAAATGGCTGTAGGGCATCAAAACAGATGTTCTCCCCTGGTCACCAAGCGCCCCCCCTAACCCCTATATGGCCAAGACTAGCTGGTGCTGGTTTAGCGACATTTATTATAAATTGGGATGTTCGAGACATAGGCTTGGTTGAGTCTTACTTGGGTACTAACAGAGGGAAAATACACTCTTCTAGACTGTGCTATCCTTCAGGCGGCACTTCTATCTCAAGGGCCTGCAAGTCGTAAAAGACAGTCTGTCAACTTTTGATTTCCTAGACCGTGAAGAGGAGTTGACCGAATCCGTTTGCATGTACCCAGAGGTGGGTTTTAGCAATAACAGGCATGAAATGACTGGGACAGTTCTTGAAGAGAAAAAAAAAATCCCAAATTCAAGCAGAGTGGTGGGGAGTTTGTGGCAGCTATCAGAGGTATCATCTGAGAAAGAAAAGACACAACCTGATGCTTTTCTGTGAACTGAAAACAGAGCAGGGAGTTAGAAACCAAAGTACCACCCTCACTGAGGACTTGTTTAGTCTTTTCTTACACACTTCTGTTGCCTTGTCACTTCCCTGCTAGACAAAAGAAAAGTCACCATCTTGTCTCAAAAAGACTATGTGGCTGTTTCAGTGAGGACTGGTTACACAGCAAATGCAAAAGTCATATACACGATCTGTATACAAGGGTTTCTGAAAGGTTTAGTGCACTTTTAAGGTTTTTTTAAAATTTTATTTATTTATTTGACAGACAGAGATCACAAGTAGGCAGAAAGGCAGGCAGAGAGAGAACAAGGGAGGCAGGCTCCCTGCTGAGCAGATAACCTGATGTGGGGTTCTATCCCAGGACCCTGAGATCATGACCTGAGCTGAAGGCAGAGACTTTAACCCACTGAGCTACCCAGGCACCCCTGCACTTTTAAGTTATTAATAATAATTTGAAAACCTTTTAAGTATATAATTCTAAAGGTTTATGTTATCTTAGAATTTTTATAATTTTCATTTGATTAGGAAGAATGTTTTAGACAAACGTATTATTACGTTCTTAGGAGTACCTTATATTTATATGTATTTGGTACAGATTTTTGTTCTGGTGTTATATATAAGTGGATAAAACTAGATCTTCCTGTTAATTTTTTACTGAATGTTGAATCGAAATGGCCTTTGAAAATTTTCCTTGAAAAAAGAACCCCACACATTTTTACATTAAAAAGTCATCCTTCTCTGATTATAGATTAGAGATACCTTATTTAAATTTCTCTTGCTAATCCAATGGTAACACACACACACACACACACTCTCTTACTCTCCCTGTATGGTTTACCCATATTCATAGAGGTTAGATGGCTCAGCTGTTGAGTTAGCAAGCCTGGGTTTGAGATCTCACCTATTACTTGTTAGTGGGGGCTTCACAAAAAATATGTGTACTCAGTGTACTTCTCTAAAACCCTTGCCTTCCGACTTGATCATCAGTCAAAAAATTCCCTTATTTTTAAAGTTCTCGGTTATTTTAAAGTTCTTCCTTAAGAAAATTATTCCCGTTTTCTGATTCCCTAATACCCTTAATTGTAATTGCTTCATCATGTGTTTATGAAGATTAATTGAGTTAATATCTGAAAGGTACTTAGTACAGTGTCTGGCAGATGATAAGTGCTATGTAAATCCCTTGGTTTGTTATTGTTATAGCCTCTTTGTACAGGATCATTTTATATCAATGAGGCACCTTTAGAAGCATTATTGAAGATTTTCTATTTTTTTCTTTTTTGGGGGTAGTTTGGCATGTTTCTCTAATTTCTCTGTTTAGTTTCGGAGACATTACTATTTGAGAAATAGACAAATATAAAATATGATCTGTTCAGGAAAGGATGTACTTAAATACAGGAGCTTATATTATCATCTAGGAAGCTCTTTAGGCTCTAATGCCAACACTTAATCATTCAGCGGTTCATACTGTCCCTGGACACTGGGGACACAGAAGCGTTCTTGTTCAGGATCTGGTAAGATTGATCAAATCTGATAGTTAAGTTAGGGGAGGGAATGTGGCCAGTTAAATCCTACCACCATCACTACCTCCCCCCAAAAAGTGATTCCAAGTAGAAAATTGCTTGTATGATATTGGTAAATTCTATGGATAAATTGTTAGTTTGGAAAACCACTTGGCTTTAAGTGATAAAAGAATGACTTCATTTTTTTTTTAATTTTGGTTCTCTTGTTCTTTTTTCACTTAGCAACATTTTCTGAGCTGTTATTTTATACCAAATACCTTATCAGAAGTTAGAGCTATAAAGTTGAGTAAAGCAGGTAAGACTTCTGCCCTCACAGATGAGACAAACAATAAAAATTTTAATAAATGACTTAGTTCTAGGCAGTGCCTAGAGCTAAATCAAGAAGGAAATGTGATGGAGAACACAGGAAATGCTGATGGGGACCACATGAAATAGGAGAGTCTGAAGAAAGCCCACCTTAAGCCTGAAACTTAAACAGAGTAAGAACGGACCGATCATTTGATAATCTGCAGAAAGGACATTTCAGGCTGTAGATAGAACAAGAGCAGAGGACCTTGAAGGTAGATGGTCTTGAAGCGTAGGAGCAGAGGTCCTGGAAGGTGAGCAGGCCTCAGAGCGACCCAGAGGGCTTATCACCACTCTGGACAGATCTCGGGCCAGTAGGTCTGGGCGGAGCCTGAAAAGGCGCCTTTGTTATGAGCTCCCAGGTGCGGCTGCTGCTGCTGCGGCGAGGCCCACCGTGTGAGCACCACTGGGGTCAGGAGGGAGTGAAAGGATGAAGGGATGGCTGCAGTGCTGTGAGCTGGGGGCCACAAGTGGGACATGTGGCTGGAGGAGGAGGCAGGGCCCCGAGGATCTCAGCGTCAATAACAAGTGTGAGTTTAGTCTCAGATCTATGAGGAGCCGTTGCAGGTTCGAGCCCCGCCTCGCCACAGCTGCTCTTTTTCTGAGGTGATTACAGTAGAAGGTCTTTCGTCTTTTTTTTTTTTTAAGATTTTATTTACTTATTTGACAGACAGAGATCACAAGTAGGCAGAGAGGCAGGCAGAGAGAGAGGGAAGGAGGCTCCCCGCTGAGCAGAGAGCCCGATGTGGGGCTCCATCCCAGGACCCTGAGATTATGACCGGAGCCAAAGGCAGAGGCTCAACCGACTGAGCCACCCAGGCACCCCGACGGTCTTTGGTCTTTGAGGACTCTCTGATTCTGTACGGCACATGCCCCGTAATGCATGTGCAACAAATTCTCCGCTTTGTGGAGCAGAGTCACCTAGGCTCAGGTTTTGACAGTAGGAGACATAGACAGATGGGGGGACTGCCGTTCAGATAGCTCAACACTGACTGAAACATGTTCTCTCTATCTGGCACAGAACATTGAACCCAGCAAGGACATAATCAAAGCATATTTGTGATTTCTAGCAGCAGGCCACATTCTGTCTTTTGGGGGCAATACTGAAAAAATACGAAACAATTAGAGGCTTATATAAGCAGAGGACATCACAATGTGTAATAAAGTGTTCAAGTGACTATTACCCTATGTAAATGTTAACGATGCAGATAATAAGTGTCATGGCCACTAAGAAGTGGGAGAATTGTTCGAAGTTACTAGGGAACGCTTTCTACATGGGAGGCCTTTGAGCTGGTCCTTAGAAAATGGTGAGCATTTGCCAAGTTAGAGGGGAAGGGAAAAGCATAGAAAAGCCTTGGTCTCAGATTCAATTAACATTCAAAGGATTATTGTGTTTTCCCCAAGTTTTTGCTGGTTCTACTCTCTTTCAAGGGAAAGCCTTACATGTGTTTCTGGTTCCTGAGTACAATTAAATTACTAGTCCATTGTCTGCTAAGAGCTGTTTGGTCAGGGAGCCCTGTGGACTTCTCAGAAACTTTTATCCTTTGAAAGAAGCTGTCCTGATTTGCCATTGTTAATGAAATTTGTACTACACAATGCTCAAGTTTAAGACCCACTGAGAACATGACCATGAACCTCCTTTCATCTCCACATGGGGGAACCACATGGCAGATAGGAGCTGCAGAGACCCAGCAGCAGCGCTGCTCGCCCAGTGCTAGAATTGTCTTGAACTTTCTTCTGTCATATCCTAATAGCTTTGCATTAGGAGTGACGGTCTGTATTGCTTCTACCCCTCATGAATAAATACAGAATGTCTTGCCACCCAGAAGACAAACCCTTTGTAGTCATGTGTCTCTTTTGAACATGCATCCCTAGGACTCTGCATGCATACATTTCAATATTCCGTGCCCGTGTGAGGCTTTGCTTTGGAAATGGTGAAATATGCGCTTAATGCAGTGGGTATAGTTTTACTCTGTCAAGTGCTTTTTTTGCATCAGATCTTGAGTAATATATTTGATGAGTCAAAGGGCTCTCCTTTGCTGAAGCTCTCTTGGGAGTTATCTTGAATATTAAGATAGTTCTTATTAGCTCAGATAATTCCAAAGGTGCGGGTTTATCTTTAATCCCAAGGTTAAGGCAGAAGACAGAAATGAAAAAGAGCAAATGGTAAAAGAGAGGCCCCAGGCTGACCTAAAGTGAGATTTTAATGACAACCTGTAAAGTAGAGATCACCAAACTTTTTCAGTTGCTTTCTCATATCCAGAAAAGATTTTGAGGGCACCTGGGTAGCTCAGTGGGTTAAGACTCTGCCTTCAGCTCGGGTCATGGTCTCAGGGTCCTGGGATGGAGGCCCGAATCGGGCTCTCTGCCCAGCAGGGAGCCTGCTTCCCCCTCTCTCTCTGCCTGCCTCTCTGCCTGCTTGTGATCTCTTTCTCTGTGTCAAATAAATAAATAAAATCTTAAAAAAAAAAAAATAAAAGATTTTGAGAATGCCCCCCCAAAAGTGTAATTATTTCTACATCAGATACTTGTACCACTGTACTTATATATTATTGGTTTATGAAAGACACATGAAAATAGAAATAATAAAGCAAAATTAAATGAATGCAATTTCTAATATTTTCTTCCTATCCCTCAAATAATTCTCTTTTGCATCCTCTGCCATATGGACACTGCTTTTGAATATACCCCTCTGTAAACCAATAGCAACAGCGCAGTATAATATACTGGTTCTCAAAGTCCAGACTGCGTCACAATTTCCTGGAAGCCTGTGGAAACACGCATTTTTACCTCTTTCTGAAGTTTGTGATTCAGTACGTCTGGGGCCCCATCTTTTGCCTTTCTAACCACTTCCCAGGTGATGTTGGTCTGAGAAATCACACTTTAAGAACTACTGATGTAGCTAAGAGCATGGTTCCCAGAAATGGTTAGATATCATTACCTAAGTTGGATATCATGGTCCTTTCATTACCGAATGTTCGACCTTGGGTAGATTACTTATATAAGCTTAGTTTTTTTTTCTTTTTCTTTTTCTTTTAATCTGTGAAATGGGTGATCATAATTACTTACTTCTTAGTGTCACTGGAGAGCATAATGAGATAATGTAGACAAAGTGTTTAGTACCCAGTACTTACCACCTACAAAACACCAATATATGTTGGCTGCTAGATGCTTCTCTTTCTCCTCCTCTTCATGTCATCAAACATCTTTTTAATGTCATGAAGTAAACTTTAGGGACTTTTATGCCTTAATTCATGATTCATAAGAATCACGGGAATACATTTTTTTGCTTTACCATTATATGTCTAGAAAGACCATATTCCAAATGAAGTGTCTTTCTAGTTGGGTGGTAGAGATGAAGCTCTTTTGCAAAGTCTGCCTAAGAGAGAACAATGTGTTCAGCCCTCTCCCTTCTGTGTGTAACTGTTGATAGTCTGTGGCTAAGTGTGTATTTCTGTTGTCTTTTGTATATCCTGATTCTTGTTGCATGATCTAGAGTCAACATCTTGGACGGTTGTGGTTTTCAATGTTTTGGGGCATGGGAGTCGCAAAGTCAAGTGCTTGCTTTGAACTTCATTGTGAACACTTGTCTCTTTCCTTTTTTCTTCTCTCCCCCTCTTTTTATGGATTACTAGGACCAAGTACCACCTGCCAGGAAGATTCATGTGCCAACCAGGGGGTCTGCATGCAGCAGTGGGAAGGCTTCACCTGCGACTGCTCCATGACGTCGTATTCCGGAAACCAGTGCAATGATCGTGAGTACAACCTTTTCATCCTTGGGAGTTTTTTCACTGTTTTGAGGTTTAGAGAAACCTTAAGGAACATAATGTAAAAGGATGGTTCTTCTGAAAGAATTGTAAGCAATTTCCTCCTCCACAAACTTGGAAAATAGAGCACTGGTGCTCTTAATGGAAGAGCAAAGAGACATTACTTGTTCAACATTACTACATGTTTTCCCATTTTCTTACTCCATGTGTTTTTTCTTTAGATTAGATTGCCTGTGGCTGAGAAGCAAAAAACAAAAACAAAAAGACAAAAAAAAAATAATAACCCCACAACAACAACAAAAACAAAACAAAAACCAGCTCAAGCAATATTTTTGCTCTAAGAAGTTCAGTTTTTCCATAATTAAGTCACCTGGATAACAGTTTTGAGACTCGTCCATTTGCATTGTCTAGAATTTAGAGGTTATTTAAGAAATCTAGGTGTTTTCTCAAAATTCTGAATTTAGAGAATTTCTTAGCTCTTCCAAATGATGAAGACATTCAGAGTTTATTATTTTTTCTAACTAGAAATGTTTAAGGCATTCTCAGGGGCTTTTCAAATATTTGGAAATTCCCTGTAGCTAACTCTGTTGATATCCGTTTGGTTTGTATGTACATAGTCGTTCTGTTTACATATGCATTTCTATTTTGTACATACATTTATAAGTTTGTATCTGCATATTTGGTTCATATTGGAAGAGAGCCAGTTGTTAATTTTGTCCTCTGGCAATGCTTCTTCTATCAGCTGATTTAATGCTAGAAGACTGATTTCATGAAGATGACTCTGGAGTTGATGGTGGAGATACTTCAGTTCTGTGGGAAACTGTCACCTGTG
The DNA here is from genome assembly GCF_922984935.1 of Meles meles. Taxonomy (NCBI): domain Eukaryota; kingdom Metazoa; phylum Chordata; class Mammalia; order Carnivora; family Mustelidae; genus Meles; species Meles meles. The sequence continues at coordinate 132,627,637 of NC_060071.1, read as the reverse complement.
TCTCCACTGCCTTATTGTATTACTTTCCTAACATGGCTATTTTTAAAGAATAAGCCAACGCTTAAATTTTCTGAATACCTATTCAAAGAGATTTGTTGAAAGCCATGATATAGTGGGTCCTGCTGATCTTCTGACTTTCTAAATGGTAGGCGTTTATATTGCAATCTGAACTTGTAGTCCGTTGACCTCTTGGTTTTATTAAAAAAGTGCGTGGTGTTGTCTGAGCAGATACTAAAGTCACAGTATGGTTGCCTAAGTGGGAGTAGGTACTGACTACAATGCCATCTCTGTTGTGTTCACTTGGTTTTTCTTGAATCCTTATTTCTCAACTTTTTTTTTTTCGTGTGCATAGTTGCCCCGTGTTCTGCTTCTCATTTTTTCTCATAGCTTTTTGTCTTTATATGCTCTGTCAGTCTCTTAAGATATACCTGGAGAAACAGGTAGGAACTCTACCAATGTAGAGAGAAACATCTTTGATTCTCATTGATCTAACGTAAGCAGGTGCCTCTAGGTCTGTGACATAAAGGACACAGTATTTGCAGAAAGTTTTGGTATCAGATTATTCTTTCCAAGTACTTGGTATTATTGAAAGTCTTATTCCCACACTTATGAGTCAGAAATGCTGTTGTTTCACTTCAAAATAGGCAGTTATGGACCCATCCAGGATATCTGGACAGTTGTGCTATGTGTTCTTTATTTGCCCTCCACTTTGTTTGCATAGGACTCAGTGGGAAAGCTTTTTATCCTAAATGGCGGGCATAATGCTTCTTTATCCTCCCAAGTTTATTCCATAACATAAATACATACCACTCCTGGTAGAATATGGCCAGGACGAGACTGCCCACGGAAAATGCAGAAAGGTAAGTGATTCTAACTACGGTGGATAACATGATCTTCAGAAGGTACGTATACACTTTCTCTCATTGATATGTTCCTTTTGGCCACCCAGGCCCAGGCACTATTTTCTGCTCAAAATCAATGAGGATTCTTCCTGGCTTTCTATGATTTTTTTTTTTTCCTGACTTTGTCAAGAGCAGATGGCATCTCAGTCCAGAATGAAGAAGGTTACAGTATCTGACTCAAGCAATTTGTCAGTATATAATGAAGTACTAGAGTGGATTGGGAAAAGTCAGCTTTCTTTTGTGACAAAACAATGTCATCCTTCAAAAATGCTTCTGAGGTATCCAGGTCTAGGTATTATATTCTGGATTTTATTCTGTAAACCGTACAGATGAAGGTTTTATTGTAGAAGATGTTGAGCCTAAGTTGTTAAAAGAATCTTCTTGCCTCGTCTCCAGTTGGAGAGCAGACCAGGGCTGGTATGACCAGACGACTATATGGAAGTGTGAGCAAGTACATTTTAATTGCAGAATGTAAGGAATAAATAGAGTTCAGATAAATTGGATATAACTGTCATGTGTAGATATGCACTTTTAATGAAACCAACCGCGTGTATCAGAAATTTAGGTTGCTTAGAATTGTACAATAGATGCCTCTGTATCCCATGATTGATGTTGAAAGTATCGGGGGACTTTTCTTTTGGAATTAGCATCGGAGGCAGTTTGTTCCACCTAAAAAATCAGCCTTACCTGTTTACATCATAGATCATTACTTTCTGTATCAACCTTGACCTTTAGCGTCTTTGCTGCTTTATCTCACAAACGTCTTCAAGATTGAGTTCACTATTTGATTTTCTCCGGGCCTCTGTTAGCAAATTCTTGGTGGCTTCGCTTGCGGCAGGAGAAGAGTCTTCACCTTCGGAGTCACCAAGATTTGAATAAAGCTCATACTTATCATTGGGAAGGGCCATGGGAAAAAGTGCAGAGGAAGGGGAACAGATACACTAAGTGAATGGAAGAGGAGAGATGAGCAGGGCTGAGTCTTATATGGAAGAACACAGAGGCCATTAGTGATTGCTTTGGTAGCATGCGTGCTGCAGGTGGCCTGCCTTTGACCTAAATAACAGAAATGGAGCATGATGTGATGATTGGAGTGCCAAGGAAATATGGCCTTTACCTGTATTTTTAGGAATAGTGTATTCTACAGAAAGTCACATATATCTAAAATACATCGTATTTCTCACAATGCTGTCATAGGACCCTATGGTTGATTTAAGATTCTATCTAGTGGCAACAGACTTTTTGGTGGAGGGTTGGGGGGAGAAGGTTTGGATCTCTCATTTTCCATGAGGTATTTCTCAGGACAGCAGATTGATCTCAGTTAATGGAAAAACAAAAAACAAAAAACACACACAATTTCTTAAGGCACGTCCAAGAATAGAAACTAGTTCAATAGGAAAGTGCTAGGTTTTGATATTTTTCAAAATAAAGGGTTCTTTTCAGTTCATCATGTATAGAAAAGTTACTTGTATCTGGGCATGATTTGGAAGTTTCTAAAGAAATGTTTGCATTTTAGCATTCTCCATGTTTCTCCTAGCATTGGTTCCTTCGTTCACGACCTTTGATTTTTCTTGCCTGTTTGCCAAATTGGGTGTTTGCTTGATGATTTTCAGGTGCTGTCACATAGTTGTCACTTCCATGAGTAGAGCTTATGTTTAGAAACTATATCTCATTCAGCATGAGTAGACCAAGCATGGATGGGTTTAACTTTATTCCACCATTTTCTCTGAGAGCATGGTGGATTGGTGGAGGCAGGAGGTGAATTTCAGGTTTCATCTTAGAAAGAGAGCCATGCAAAGCATACACCGTGATTGTGAAGGTGTGGCATGTCTTCTCCGTGGCTGGTTACCTTGTGTAAGAATGGCTCTCTTGTATTGGATAGAAACCAAAAGTGATCTGATTGGAAATCCAGGTATAACTGATTTGCTATTGTCTTACGTAGTTTTAAGATAAGATCTTCTACCATTTCATCTAAGAGCAGATTCACAGGGACTTTCCTTTAGGTGACTTCTAAGACTGATCTAAAACCATAATGGACAAAATCATCCCAGAAGTAATTTTGGGTTCATGGAGGATCCCGTAAGATCTAGGGAAGGACACACCAGTAATGTCCTCCAAAGAAAATCTTCAGTTCTTCTGAAAAACTCAAACCAGAGAGGGCTGACTTCTCAGAGGGTGCATACCACCTGAGTTCCAACTTAATGATGGGGCTACATTTTAAGAACAGAAGAAATGGAACCCCACACAGTTTCTCATAGGGATATTCTTTTTGGATATTGGGTTCCTACTGGTATTTAAAATCAGGGCCAAGGGCCTGGGAGATTTCAGTGGGTCGTAGCCATCACAATGTAGCAAATCCAGTTCCCTTTCCTGTGATGTGAGCAGGGCGACCTATTGTTGAGTCCCTCTCTCCACAACACCGCACAATGTTGCACAAAATCCAATGCCACTTGCACATACCCACACAAATACAAAAGCGTTGTAATTCCTGGGGGCTTTGTGAAAATAGCGATTTTAAATACCTTACACCACCACAGCTCTCCCTGAGCATGTGTATGACAACGGTTGTGAGTTGCGTACAACACTGAAGTCTCATTATTGCTCCTGGTCCCTGGAGAAGTGAATGCGAAACAGTGTGTTGTGTGTGAGTGCTTAAAACACAGCAAGTTGCTGGATTTAGAAATTGGGTGTTTATAAAGGCTTCGTGGGAAAAACAGAAGGAAATAAATGTGGGTCCTCAGCCCACCCTCCGCAGCCAGCGACCTGCGCTACATGGCTGGTCCTACATTGCAGGCTACTTGTTGGAGAAATTGCTAGGTTCACACTGGCTCGTTATAATAGATGTTCTTTGCTTGCAACAAATCAATAGCAAGCAGCTGTGCATCGTGCAGACAGTGGAGTGTGAAGCACCTTTTCAGACAGTTTTCTGCTGGAGTGGCTGTTAAGCTGCACTGTTGGCTATTGATTGGCCTTTTGCTTTTTTTTTTTTTTTTTATTGTGTGGGTTTATTTATTTTTTTAATGTAGGTTGGTGTATTGATTAAATCTGTTAAAAACACATTTTCCATTCAGGCTTCAGAAAAAATGAGCAATATATGCATTCCTTAGTGTACAAACAAGGAAATAGACATGTATATGTTCTTTCTGTCTCCTGGATCCATACATATACATGGGCATTACGTTACGAGTCTGTGTTGTTATTCGTACAGCAATAATTTCCAGAGATATCAGACTACGGTGTCTTCATGTTTTCAGTTACGTGTTTAATGCCTACCTCTGTTTCCGGGTTCTGCCCGTCCTACAAATCAGCCATCTCTGAGAAGTTTAGTTTTAAGTTATTTGTTTGCTGTTTAGAATACTTTATTATTTCCTTATTCATTTACTCACCAGACCCTTTTTGCAGATATGATCGTGAATAAGATACACCCCTGTTCTCAAAGACATTAGAGTCTCATGGGGGAAGACACACAGAGAAGTGCTTTTAGTGGGAGTATAAACCACATGTAGTGAGGGCTTATGAAGTAGAGAGGCATCAGTTGTCCCTGGAGTGGAGACTCCATCAAAAAGAGCTGATCTTATTGAGGTTTTTCATGGACCTATGAGTCTTGAAAAATTTCTAAGTAGCTTCTAAGCATATATGGTAAGAAGGAAGGCGGGAAAGGGAAGATAGCATCCCAGCGAGAAAGAGAGAGAGAGAGAGAGAGGCAGGCTGCAGCCAAGGCTGACATTCTGGCTGCCTGATTTTGCTTTATGGTGCATTATATGCATTTTTCAAAGTATAGAAAACATTATTAGATTTTGTCATCTCATTTAGTAGAATGTCCAATATGGCACTCATTTCTTTGGGATTAAACCTCCATGTTGAGTCCTGGATGAGGACTAACAGACCCCAAATCTTTTTTCTTTGAACCATTGTTGGACATTTATCTTGGAAATGTATTTTAAGTGAACCCAAATTTTTAAAAAAGTTGACTTGTAGTGTATATATATTATTAAATTATAAAAGGTAACATAGCCATTAAGTTAATTAGCTTCAGAATCAAACTACTTTAAATGTCAATGCTAACTTTTAACTGAAATTGAGTTAGTCACTCAGCCTCTTGAAGCTTTGGTACAGCACCAAGAGTATGATAGAATAGAAGCAGTGATCGTTTTTTTGCTTGGTAACTAATAATATTTGACATTTGTCAAGTCCCTTTTTTATTCCTGACACGCTACTAGGACCTTTATAGAGAAGTCATCCCTTTAATTATCCCAAAGTTCTATGAAATGCTATTGTCCTGATTTTCACAATGGAGACACTGAGGTCACACAGGAAATAGCTGAGTGAGGACTTGAATCCAGATTTGTCTGATGTGAAAGCTCACATTCTTATTAGATTTGCTACTACTTGCACTGGGTGTTGTACACAGATAATGAATCATGGAACACTACATCAAAAACTAATGATGAACTGTATGGTGACTAACATAACGTAATAAAAAGGAAAGATTTGTTACTACCTGATGATCATTAGGAACAATAATAGTGTAATGTCACTAATTACCAGACTGGAGTGCTTAAAATGCCAGGAGGTCAAGTCTTTATAGACAACCCAGTTGCATAGGAATAGGAATATAGGGTTGGAAAAAAGAAGCTCTGGTTCTTGGTTGTTCATTTTATTATATTCTGGAATTCTGAACCCTTTAGATCTCTCTGCCTTAATACTAAGATAAGACTTTTTAGTTAGAATATCTTGAGATATGATAGAATTAGAATATCTTCCCATATCCGCAAACATGTATATTTTTATTCTCTGTTGATCTAGATCTTCTGATTTCCTTTTTTCCCTTTACTTTATTGCAATCTTTATATTGCCATATAACATAATGAATGAGACCTCTGAGGGGGAGAGGATGGCCTGTGTTGAAATTGTGACTCTGATACTTAATAGTTATACTACTTTGGAATTAATTAACTCCCCTGTGTTCCCCAAATGATGTTTGTAGGTCCTATCTCACAAGAATGCTGTAAAGATAAATTGAATTCATAATTGTGAATGTCAGGGCATGACACATAGTAGCCTGCGTGGAACTATTGGTTAATTTTTGATGTAATTTTCAAAAGTTAAAAACTGGACTCACACAAACATAATTTTCATAAAGTTAAAAGCATAACTCACATAAACACAGGATGAATGTGTCCCGGATTTATTTAACTCCTTAGTGAGGAAAACAGTAAGACGGTAAAAACATAAGCAAGATGGCAAAAGAATATTTGACGAATTGGATATTTATAGGCATTAAAAAGAATATTAAATATTTGGGTTAAATATAAAAATGGCGAATGTCTCACGAGGAAAAAGCCCTTAGCCTTGGGTTGTCATCTTTCCTACCCACTGTTATATCTCTACTGAACAAAAATCCACAGGCTAATCATCTTGCAGAGTGTGGATCTCAGTTAATAGTAAATTCCAGTGTCAAGCACAAGTACATTTTTCCATTGAAATAAATACTTCTTGGGTGGTATTGTTAAAACTGTGTCTTTCGAGGACACGATAAGGACATATGACTCTCTCCTGGCCTTTTTCCCCTAAATTTTGGATAATTTTTATTAACAGCAGTATGATCTATTCAAATTCAAGTCCTTTTTGTTACCTTGAATACCTCCATCATACTCAAGTACCTTTTATTTTTTAGCCGTTTAGCTGTGAAGCAAACACTGTGCTGAATTTGTTGTGTCATCCTTATGTCTTAACAACTCTAGAAAGCAGATAGTATTATAACCCCAGTTTTACAGATGAGGGAACTGAGACATGGAGAAGTCAAGTGATCTGCTCAAGGTCACAAAACCATTAGGATGGGGGACAGGAATTTAGCTTTATGTGTCTGAGTGCAAAGTGTGAGCTCTGGACTGCTGATGTCTTCTGAATGCCTCAAGGAAAGCTTCTTAATGAGGACTCCTCAGAATGCTTCATTAGCCATGGAGCTTGGCCACTTCTACTGCATCAATTACACTCTGATTTTTAGTATCTACATTATTATTTGGTAGGAGAGACATAGTTTATACTTTTTACTTTGTTTTAAATAAGGGCATCATTTAGGATTGATCTGCTCATGTCATAAGATCAGAAGTTCCATCAAAGGACCATTCTGCAAGTTGAGTAGGTCTGGGCAGGCAGAGGCTGACTACAGAAAATTCAGGAAGGCTGGAAGAGCAGCCTGGTACCATCAGAGGCAAGATGCAGAAGGTAAGACAGTTAAAGAGAAGCATTCATTGAGCCAGTAGGACCTAAGGTAATGGCCAAAGGTATTTCTTTGTGTCTGTTTTTCATTCCTGGACCACAGATATCCAGTGTAGCTAACAGGATGTCAGGAAATGGCAGTTAATCCCAGGGTCTTCGAAGAGTTAGGGTGATGGTGCTGGTATTTTTTGGGGGGCAGTTTCATAGATGCGGTTTTTCACTTGTTGCCCTTGGGAATCACTCTTGCGTATAATTTCCCCGATATCAAGAAGGGACAATTTTGTATCACAGATCTGTTATATTGCTGATTTCAATACAAGTGCAGAATCAAAAAAGACTCATTGAACCAGGATTACTTGCAGCTTTTTTTTTTAAGATTTTATTTATTTTTTTGACAGACAGAGATCACAAGTAGGCAGAGAGGCAGGCAGAGAGAGAGGAAGGGAAGCAGGCTCCCTGCTGAGCAGAGAGCCCGATGCGGGGCTCGAACCCAGGGCCCTGGGATCATGACCTGAGCTGAAGGCAGAGGCTTTAACCCACCGAGCCACCCAGGCGCCCCCCCAGGATTACTTGCAGCTTTGTTTTGTATATCCCTCCATGGAAATGAGCTGAGACTCACAGATAAAATGTTAATTTCTAGTTGACACTTGGACCTACTGCTCAAGGAGAAATAAGTCTCCACCAGGCAGGGTCCTGATAGCTTACCAGGGTTGATTAAGAGTTGTTAGAATCTCTGGCCTCACTAATTTCGCTTCAGCCATCTTTAGCATGCAGTATTTGTAGACCGATTTTATTGCCTATGTTTAATTACAGCCCATTTATTTCTGGTGTGCTTGGCTGGCTACTTATTGATGGTGATGGCAGTAATCCACTGAGAGCCTATTGGTTCACAGAAGATAATTTTATATTACCTTGTTAGTCACATACGGGTACAATTTTAACGTATTTTTCAATATAGACTTATAATTTCCTATATCTATTTCCATCTATATTTATTTCAACTTACGTGCAAAGGCAAAAAAAATATGTAAACCACTTTATTTTCTCTTGTAAAATAGAGCCAATAAGTATAATTTGGTTTCCTTATCTTGCTTTTTTCTCTTAACTGTTCCCCCCACCCCCCCACCAGAGGTATGTGCATTTTTTGATTGAGGTAAAATTTATATTCACCAAAATGTGTGGATCTTAAGGGCATTATGAGAAATGTTTATAGCTGTGTGACTAGCATGCCAGTTGAGATAAAGGATAGTTCCATCTTCCCAGAGAATTCCCTTGTGCCCCTGGAGTCCTTCTCTTCTCACAAGCTACTGCTATTTGAATTTCTATCAACATACATGAGCTTTATCCGTTCTTGACCATATATAAATGGAATCACATACTGTGTGATCTTTTCTTTCTGTTCTATCTCCATAGAACTTGTGTAAGATTTCCCCATGTCACCGGTGCATTCTAGCTGCCTTGCCCTCTCCTATCCCTTAGTGCTTGCTTCTCATCTGGAGGAAACTGCAGGTCCCCCCCCCCCCCCCCCCGCTCCCCCCACCCCCGGGGCAGTCTGAGCCCTTTGTCTGTCTTCTTCCTTTCAGGAATGCCTGTTTTTCTTTCTTTGATGTTCAGGGTCATGTGCACCCTTGTTTCACATCTATTGTCTCTTTCTCTGTTGTTTCAAATCCATTGTAAATCCAGTCTCCAGTACTCTCTCTGGGTTGGAGGTGGCTGTCACCTGTTTCTTTTTACCTTACACCCTGAGACTGAAGGTGGGGGCCAGAGAGACGAGGACTTAACACACCACACAAGGAGCCATGCTTTAAGCCACAGCCTCTGGGGACGAAGTGAGTTTTTGCATCAGTCCTGGAACAGCTCTGGCAGTGTGGAATATTTCAGGAGCCATATTTTGGTTTTGGGGGGGACCACGGGGGTGGATAGAGTGGGGGGGAGGGGAGAACCCTTCAACTGTAGTTATAGGTCTTCTTCAGTCGGAGCCTTCTGCAGCCAAAGGAGCTACGCCAAGCTAGTTACGCACTGCAAATGTGTCTCCATCAAGTGTTTCATCATCCAAGTTTCTTGGATGGGGCCCCCATTGCTTTTTCTCTCCAGTCCCTCGGATAACACTTGATTAAGCTCAGTGGGTGCAAGGATTGATGCAGCTCTAGCAGTTAGCTGTTCTTATTTATTTATTTATTTTTACCAAGAATTATAGTTTGTTTTCTCACCTACCTTTATCCTGTGGATCTTCACTGCCTGATCCATGTCTCTTTGCCAAATGAAATTAAGAGGTGTTTCCAAACAACAACAAAAAAATGGAAGATTTCAGAAAAGTGGAGATGTTTCTATGCCAGGGAGTGTTTTGGCCGCTGACTGTTCTTATTTGGACTTTTGGGTGCTGGTACACCCTTACTATTTTGATGCAAGTCTATAAAAAAAATGAGGGGACCTTGCATTGCTGATGCTTTTTAGTTTTAACTTTCTTTTTTTTTTTTTGATGATTAAGGTCATACAAGCTCACTGTTGACATGTGTAAAATGCATGAAAGTGCAAGATAGTAGGAAAAACATGCATAATTTTACTGATTATTTATATGATTTTGTTTTAGAATATGCATGATGTCAAGCACAGAATAGATGCTCAGATGTATCTGTTGGATGAATGACTGAGCCTTGCACATTTACAGAGTCTGAGTTGTGCAACGGTCCTAGTGTTCTTTTCATGAAATGAGTAGTATTTCTAAAGGACTAGGTATTTTCTTGCTAGACTGAATGCTTTGGGCATGCAGGAATTATAATGAGCATCTCAATATACAATTTTCTTGTTCAGATAAAAAAAAATGGAAATGTCAAGATGTTTTCATTTCTTTTCTTTCTTGTCCTTACCTCTTCTGCAGAAAGCCTTGCCATTTCTGAGTTAATACATAGATGTAGCTACATACAAGTAAAATGGTTTTGTAGAGGATTTTTGTTAGAGGTCCCAGTTTTTTTGTTTGTTTGGTTGTTTTTGTTTTTGTTTATCCAGAAAACAAAGGGACATGGCGGTTTATTTCACATGATGAGATTTCTTTTTTTTTTTTTTTAAAGATTTTATTTATTTATTTGACAGAGAGAGATCACAAGCAGGCAGAGAAGCAGGCAGAGAGAGAGGAGGAAGCAGGCTCCCTGCCGAGCAGAGAGCCTGATGCGGGGCTGGATCCCAGGACCCTGAGATCATGACCTGAGCCGAAGGCAGCGGCTTAATCCACTGAGCCACCCAGGTGTCCCAATGATGAGATTTCTTGTAACAATCTACTTTAGAGTTTTACTGTGAGACAGAAGAACTTGTCCACTTTGACGTCATCTGTCAATTTCTGCTCAGTTTCATGTAGGTCAAAACTAGCAACATATAACGGAAGCATTTATATGCATTGTATACTGAAACGTAGAAAACCCAGAAAGATTTCTTGATTTTTATACACTATGGAATGGAAAAATTTCAAATATCTTTGCAGGGGAATTCAGCCAAACCTAGTAAACTCTTTGGAGAAATGCTCAGGAGCATTTATATGGAATGGTAGCGTCCGGCTCTCAGCATTATTTCCTGGTAAATTCACTGGGAACTTTTTGTCATGGGCTCCTAACTAAATTTAAAAAATTGCAGTTTTACCTGGATATCTTTATATGAGTAAAATAAATGCATGTTCATATAAATAAAAAAAGAATATGTGCAGATATACATATTACAAATAAATACAGATTTCCTTTAGAATTTTTTCTAATTGTTCTTTAAATTTTTCTCTATCCAAAAGTCTTTGTTTCTATGTCTTACAGTGTCATGTGTGAACTTTTGGTTGTATCTTGTCAACGGACAAGTTGTGTTTATCTGTAATTATAGAGGTAATGTGTCTCTCTCGACAACAGACGAGTTATCAGTCTCCCTTTGAATATATTTGGCAGAAAGCCCCTTTATCCCATGTTAATACTCAATATTTGGGGTACAGTTTTAATTCTGAAAAAGGATTTAGGCAGGGATCTGGGATTTATTTATCCCTAAGAATAATCTTTCTCCTCTTGCTACCTAAAATTCCCATATGGCTTCCTCATGCTGGCACTCAAGTGTATCATCTAGTTAAAACTCACATCAGTACCCTGGCACTAGTGGGAGCTGGGGGAAGCTTTGGAAAAGGGCCTACAGCCCAGCACACATACACACAACATCACACATGCCTGTTGTCCCTGACTCGTGAAAAATCCCGAGAAGAGGGAAAAATGGGAAGGAGTGTATTAAAATAAGTGAGTTTAGCCAAACACGCTCTCAGTGTTGGTAGAGGCTTTATTCCAATCCCTACAACACCCCACATGGGTTTCCAACATCTAACTTATTTAATTTGCATTTGGATTAATTTAGCATATTTTCCTATTACATAAAGTTTAATGAACAATAAACACAGCTATAACCAAATCTCACAGCTATTTCCCAGTGTGGGGTAACATTCTGCATTTAGTTATATTTGGTTTCCTAGGTAATATTTGATTGTGGCTCTATCTCCTAAAACCGCATCTCTTGTCACATGGACTGTTTTGGTGGCAGGTCCTTCAGACAGAGCAAATGGGGAAGGAGCAGCCCATGAATTCTGCTGAAGCCGCGGCAATGAAAATCAACTGGGCAACACAGGGTGTGTTGAAAATGCTGCTCCCTGCTGCTTTGCCTTGGCAGTCTTTGAGTGCCCTCGTGGTGGCCTCCCTGCTTTTATTTTTATTTCTGAAATCTATCCTGTGTACCAGTTGGAGATTAATTTTCCTGGAGCCTTTTTTTTTTTTTGGTCTTAGCCCTCCTCTGTTCATGAACCACCAGTGGCCCCTCTTGTAGCTTAAACCCTACTCTTGGTTTTTTAAAAATTTGTCTCTTGGACCACCATTCCTTTAATATTCGTGGCAGTGTGCCGTCTAATAAGGCCAATGCTCTCATTGTCACATGTCACTGTGCCAGCATTTCCTGTGATCTTCATACCTCCATGCCCTTGCGGCTGCATTTCCTCCTGTGGAAAAGTTTTCCCTCCTCTTGCCCTGGCTTTAGGGACCAGCCCGGGCCTTACCTTTTCTCTGACCACTTTTCCATATTGATCTCTTCTCCAAAATCCAGCTGCATTTATATTCAGAGCTGAGAGACAGCATGACTCAGCATCTGAAGGGGGATTAGTGCAGACTTAAGAGGAAAAAGAGGGTTCACATCCTGGCTCCTTTCCTCCTAACTAGGAGGCCTTCGGCAATTAACGCAGCACACCCTCACAGTACATGCCTTGCAGGAGTTTCAGTTTTGTTAACGAGCTTAGAAATGATAGATGTGAAGCAGAGTATTGACTTGGGAAGAGTTTTTTTTTTTTTTTTTTTCCTGGTAGCAGTTTAAATTAAAACCATAACCCTCCCATTGAAGAACAATGTTACCAGTAAATAAAACAAGTAGAATTTTGACTAGATTAATTACCACTTTTATGGTGCATTTACCCAATTTCCTAGACAACCAACTTGTATATATCATGTTGACTAGTGTTTCCTCTAGAAATGATAGACTTGAGCTGTGTTGGGTGGATGGAGTGGTGGGGTTATTAGTACTAGGCCATTCAAGTGTCCCTGATGTTTTGTATGTTCTAACTTTAAATGTAAACATATTCCTGATTCTGAGTCTGTATGATTCAACCAAAGCCTAAGGAAATTTCAGAGGACTCCACTACCTTTCCTGTAAATATCCTGATTTTTTAAGATAGTGCTTGCCCAGGCTCCCAAGAACACACCAAGGGCTTCTGGTACCTTCCATAATCTCATGTCTTTTGGTGCTTTCCTGGAAAAGAGGAGAATCACTGTCCAGGAATCTTTGGTTCTTTTTTTTTTTTTTTAAGATTTATTTATTTGACAGAGAGAGATCACAAGTAGGCAGAGAGACAGGCAGAGAGAGAGGAGGAAGCAGGCTCCCCGCCGAGCAGAGAGCCCGACATGGGGCTCGATCCCAGGACCCTGAGATCATGACCTGAGCTGAAGGCAGAGGCTCAACCCACTGGGCCACCCAGGCGCCCCCAGGAATCTTTGGTTCTTACCACTTATGAGACCAAGGGAGTGAAACTGCAATCTTTTCTGCCTCCATCATTATCAAAAATCTTAACACATAAGCTTAACTTTGTACATAGTAACTCATTTTCAAATCAGCTGGTTTGTGGCAGTAACACACAACCTAATTTAGCTTTCACAGTGGACTGTTTGCAATAGGTGATTTCAGCCATCTCTCCTCAGTGTGTTTCAGAACTCTTTGGGTCTAGGGCTCTAAGACAGGTTAGGTCACGTTTGACACTTGATACAACTTTAACTTTGGACATGAGGTCAAATAGTGGAAGACCCATGGCCAGCCTCTTGTTCCCTATTCACTTCTGACAAAACAAAAGCCGAACAAACAAAACTAGGGAACTATGGAATCCCTGGTTTATTATCTGAGCAGCCTAATGTGGTAATTCTTTCCTGCCATGGGAAGATGGCTACCTCATGATCTCCAGTGGAGTTTCACTGAGCAAGAAGCCAAGCCTCAATAGCATTACATACCCATTACCCAGGAGTCCTCCAGAAGGGGCTCAGCTGCTGAACACCAGGGGATTAGACCCAAATCTCAATCATGGTGATTTTGATAATCAGTTTCAAGTGAGCAGGATGCTGTTAGCTTTTCAGAACCTATGAAGCTGAGCGTATCTGAGGAAAGGAAATTTGATGCACGTGACTGCTTAATGTGTGGGGAGAGGATTGGTGGAGAGGGAATCCAAAAGAGAAATTTCAGCCATCTGAAGAACAGGCACTTCTAAGAATTATTATATAGGGAATTTTCACTTCCAGCCTCTAGTTGTTCCCGAGAACAAAGGTGTAAGAGTTTGAGATGATGGAGATTTAAATGCATTTTGAAGTCAAATCACATGGGAATGATTTTTTCCCTTTGTATTCAGTTTATTAATTAGAGGGAAGTGTGATTTATTTACTCCTGAGCCTTTGTATCGTAGAAATGTGTTTATACAAATGGTGTTTATTTTTGATGACAAATAGTTGATGCCAAGTAAGTAGTAGACCACAAATGATTAAATAATTGTCATCTCATGGGCGCACGGGTGTGTATTTTCCTAATGAGAACAAACTCCCCCATCGCGTCAACATCTATGCCTTAACTATAACCCAGGTATGCCACAGTCACATACCATGCGCTGCAGTCCGTTTCAGTGAGGGAGACTTTCTTCCCAGTCCTTTTATTCCTGGAATCAGAGCACGATTCATACTCACCGCTTTGTGACTCTTTTTTTTTTTTTTTTTTTTAAAGATTTCATCTATTTATTTGACAGAGAGAGAGATCACAAGTAGGCAGAGAGGCAGGCAGAGAGAGAGGAGGAAGCAGGCTCCCTGCAGAGCAGAGATCCCGATGCGGGACTCGATCCCAGAACCCTGAGATCATGACCTGAGCCGAAGGCAGCGGCTCAATCCACTGAGCCACCCAGGCGCCCCCCGCTTTGTGACTCTTAACCTGTGCTCTGTTTCCCCATCCTCACCATCAAGGTCTGCCGGCCTTCGGGACGTGAAGAACATTCTGAACTGAGTTCCTTGCTCATACCCTTTTGATCTTACGCCATCCTTTACATTCTCCTTTGTGACTTCAGTTTCCCTGTTACCTTTTTCTAATAACCCGACTTCGTCAAGAGCCTGGCCATCTAGCAAAGAGAATTTCCTGTTGCTGTTAACTGTTCCCCGAGTTTCTGTTCTTCTCCCTTACACTTCCTTAGCCAGCCTTCTACTCTCTGCAGTCTCAGAGGTGTCCCTTGAGCCCGTGCACCATCTGGTCCTCTGCAAGGACACACGGACCTCCTTCTGTCATGCACTTTCTTGCCACCACTGGAAACCTTTTACCCCTGTGTGTTCTTGGAGAGGCAAATATGTGACCCTACTGTGCTGTGTCCTAAAGAGGGCCCTTAACATGTGATCTAAGTTACTCCCTGTCTCTTGCAAGGAAATAACTTAATTCTTACAGGTGACTTTAATTATTTTCTCTATTTTTTTAAACGTCACTAAAAACTAAACCCATTTCCCAGTAGACAGCATCACTAGGGTTTTTCTGCGGAGCCCAGTGTATTGATTTCTCTTTATTTATTTTTTAATTTCTCTTTAATTCGATATAGGCTCAATTCTATTAAAGCTCAGGGTCATGTAGAAAGGACAAAGTGACCGAGAGCAGGGGAATAGGAAAAGGCAGGGATTATTTTGGGACTAGAAAGTCTGACTGGAGAAGAGATGGTGTGAAGGGTGGTCAGAGGTAGCTCAGATGAGGTCCTGATCCTGGGGGTCTGATGGCAGAAGGTTTTGGAGGGAGGGGATCAATGGGAGTTTTTGAGCAAGTATGTGGGAGGGGCAAAACTATTTCTTAGAAAGAGCCCTCTGGCAGGGTGTAAGCGGTGATTTTGAAAGAAGATAGTAAAGCCCGTGAAAGCAGACACCATATTCATCTGGTCACTAAATAACCAGCCCCTCGCATGGTGTCAGATACACAGTGAGGCGTCAACAAATCTTTTTTTAGAAGCTGAGTGATAACAGGGAAGCCATTTGGAGGCTCTTGTACTAACCAGCATAGATGAGGAACGGACATGAACCTGGAGAGTTGGCCGTGAGAATTTTAGGATTAGCCTCCACTTTGACTATAAGCTGCATAAAAGCAGGCACAAGCACTTACAACATTCCAAGAATTTGTGAAGTGGCAAGCATTTAAAAAATCTTCCCCATTTGTAACTTAGGAGCTTGGTAGTTATTCCTTGTAGCCTTAACTGTCTTTTTGGTTTTTACAATTAAAGACTTTTTTTTTTACCTTTAAAAAAATCTACTTCTCATATGAAAAAAAAAAAAAAAACCTTTTCTCTCTTCCTTTAACAGTGCTTAGCATTTCAGACCCATATTGGTTTAAAAAAGTGTTAGATCATATTTATTGTATGATTTCCAATGGAAAGAACTGTTATGGCCTCTCTGATTAAATTATAATTTTAATGCCCTTGGTTGTATATGGCTGGGGACAGGTTCATTCCAAGTTCACTGTTTTCCCTGATGTAGGCAAAATTGCAGTCAGCTCGGTTCTGTTACTGCGTCCAGGCTCTATCTAGGCGTCTACCTGATGGAAATATCAGAGGCCTCTGACTCTTCCTCAGAATCCTCCCCAAGCTCCCTGCTGCAAAGCCGAAATGCATGAAGTATTCCAAACTCTTATTTCCTGCCTCAGTTTGCAATGTGTGCGGTTTCTCCTTTTTGAAAAGGACACATTCTGAACATGTAAAGTGTGCAGATAACCTCTCCTACGATGGGAGAATCTTTTGCTATGTATTTTGACAGAATTCTGGCCAAAAAAGTTCATATAGCACAGGTATGAGGTGTATCAAATATTTTAATCCCCCCCCTTTTTTTTTGCACACTGTGGTGTGAATAGAAGACGTCTGTGGTACATACACGTGGACCGTGTTCCCAACAATCTTTTCCAGGCTGTGCACAGTGAAACATGGAACTCCATTTTTTTCACTACATAGTTGTTTCATTTATTGTTCCTAGCTGATTGTCTTTTCTGTCAACTATTAGTATTGAAGAAAATCCTCAAAATGTGGTATTGGGTAAAATTCAGCCGTGTTATAGGTCTGGGATTGTATCTCCTAAAGAAGTCTTGGATTTTTTTTTTTTTTTTTTTTTTTTGAGGACAACAGAAAACAAAACAAATGCGTTGATAATAGGATTAGGAGGGAAGAACAGAAAAATCACGGTCATCTACCACCCCCGAGAAGATGGGTGCAAGGTCGGCTACTATTTGCTTCTGTCTTAATCCTATGATTTTCCGGTTCCCTGGCTTAGAAAGTTTAGGCTCTTTCAAGTGGCTGAAGCAGGACAACCCAAGGTTACTCAGATTCCCTATAATTTTATTTTACCATTTGGGAGATAAACCCCATCACTGTTTTGTAAATTGTTTAGCTATCCACAGAGCAGTTATTTAGTATTTTGAGGGCACAAGACAGAAACTGTCCCTCTTCGAGACATTAGAAAATCACCATTAAACCCTGTTACCTAAAACCAATTTAGAATGAAAAACAGCAGCATGTGATTTTTTAAGCCCAACTGAATGTTAGAATTATGCAAAATTTTATACATACAGAAAATGTTTCACACCCTGTACCCATCATCGTTATTAACAGGTGTTAGCTTTTTGTCACAATTGCTGAAGACTGTAATTTACTTTTCGTTTATTTTTAAAGACTTTCGTGTTTTTATTAACTGTTGCACAGCATGGAAATAATATTTGTAATATGTTAACATGTGTAAAGTATAAAAATAACAAAGCAGATACGCACCTCTTACCCAACTTGGGAATTATAGTTTCCTTTCCTTAAAAACAGAAACAAAACCAAAAAAACAACACATGATTACTGTGAGCTTACCAGTTCAAGGTTCCCTGCTCCCCCAAAGATGATGTACAAAAGGAAACTCCGGGGTTTACGTTCTGGTGACTGCCTTGAATCTCAGAGTTTTTCTTTTGCTCTTCAAATGAGGTGATATGAGTAATGACATTTAGAAAGAGATTTGAGGATCTAACCATTAGATAGTCCTACCCTGTTCTGGTTGTCCGTGTTCTGTCATTAGTTCTTTCAGCTTATTCTTGGGAAGGCACTCTTCTCTATATATGTTAAAATGCCTATTAAGTGGGGCGCCTGGGTGGCTCAGTGGGTTAAGCCTCTGCCTTCAGCTCAGGTCATGATCCCAGGGTCCTGGGATCGAGCCCCACATCAGGCTCTCTACTTAGCAGGGAGCCTGCTTCCTCCTCTCTCTCTGCCTGCCTCTCTGCCTGCTTGTGATCTCTGCCTGTCAAATAAATAAATAAAATCTTAAAAAAAATACTTATTAAGTATGACTATTTTAAGTGCTTATCAACTATTGGTTCATACTCTTCCTACGGCCCAGGGAGAAATCATCCATATCTGGAAAGGCACCATTCTTAGTGATACTGGTTTTGAGAACCATGTGGACAGAAAAAATAGATTCCAAGAAAAGAAACAATAATATCACCTACAAATCTAGATTGAAAAATATAGCCAAAGGAATAGTTTGAAATAAGTAATTCTCTTCCTTTGATGTTTTTATTGAAAGGCCAAGGACCAAGCTGAGTCCATTTACCTCTGGTCCTCGTGGTTCAGAGTGAACATGATGCTAAACCTCAAGGACCCCTTATTTCCTGCACAATTAAACCCAGTTGTCAGGTCTGGACAGGAGAGGGGCCTCCTTTTCCTCGAGATGCCTATAGAGCAATGTTTTGTGGGGGCGGTTACTCATTTTCCAGCGTACAGAGCAAGGACTGTCCATCATGATCAAATGGGAGTATTTCGTACGTCCATCTCTAGTGAAGAGAGTAGTAAAAATTCTGTCCTTTCTCTAATTTTTTTTTTCATGCTGTGATTGAGGTTCAAGTTATACGCTGAAAGGAAAAGTTTGAAGTTGTTAAAACACACACTTATACACACAAAAATTATTCAGTCTCTGTTGCTCATTTTCCCCTCGTGCATGATTTCTGCAGACAGGTGACCAGTTCAACCATCTGTCTCTTTGTTACAAATGCCTGTGGTTGGTCCTCTCCCTCTGCCTTGAAGTTAAATGAAGGCTTCTTTTGCAAGAGAGTGAAAGAGCCAGCAAAGAAGGGGAGATGGCAAATCATTCCTGTATTGTCACCTTTTCTCTTGAGGGATTTGGAGAATGACTCTTTCTTTCCCCAGTTCAAAAATACAGATTCCTTAGAGGCTCCGATGCATGTATATTATTGAAAAAAAGTATTTTTCATATGGGTCATTTTGGAAAACAAAGAGAAGTTCTTTGGAATTTATACGATCAGCTCCTTCTATACTTCCTTTAGCCAGATCCATTTAAATGTTTTGTTTTTAGCCTGACGGCTGGTTCACAGTATTCTCTAAATATAGTTAGGGAAAATGAAATTTAGGAAGCATATTGATGGTGTACTTGAGCGTGGGTCATGCTTGGGTCCTGCTTGGGTCATGTCTGCGCATCACACATTATGTCTGCAGAATTTTATCTAGGACCCACAAGAGCGTAACTTCTCCTTAGATTGATAACAGAATCTCAACCATTGGTTGTCGACATGTATTAGGTGACTGTGTTGAAGAATTACATAATCCACGAAGGGAGCATGTATCTCCTTCAGTGAAATTCCATTTCATGGATTTTGTTTTGCATCAGTGAAACAATTAGGTAGAAATTGGAATAAGTTAGTAAAGTAATAGAACTTTTAAGAAATTCTCATGGCATGTTTCCTAATTTTAGATACAGTGCTGGGTTATTTATATTCCCATTTCATTTTTACAACAATCTTTCAAGTAGATATCATTACCCCAGCAAGTAGATATTATTGCTCGCATTTAGGGAAGGAAACTGTGACAAAAGAATAGAGATACTTGGCCCAGGAGACACAACCAGGAAGTACCTGGGATTCAAATCCAATCCTGTCTGTTCGGAGTTCAGGCTCTGCTCACCTCGCTGCCATATTGTCTTTCCATATGCTGTGACACAAAATAGAATTTTGACCTTACCGCCTTCCTAGATTGGGAGCAGACAGAGTCCAGAGACAGGAGATGGCCAGGAGCTCAGGTCACAGCAATGCCAGTTGCTATTAGAGGCTACTTGGCAAACAGCATTACACACAGATGGCGTGCCACCCACACATCTCTATTTACAGAGCGGCCCTGAGTGTTTGTGTTAACGGGTTTGAGAGATAATAAAAGAAGTTGTTGTTTGTTCTTTCTTTGTAAGTCTGCAATTAATTTTTAGCATAAATTTAAAAGGGGAATTTGTAAATTCAGTAGACACCGAGAGACTGGCGATCCAAGAAAACATTTGTCTGTGGGGTTTAAAAAGGAGACTTTGCGCAAAAGCGGGTTGTTTTCCATTTTTCCCACTAGGTGGTGCTTTGGTCCTGTAGGTCAAATTTAATGAGCCTGGGTTTCCCCACCTGGTTTCCCCACCCACCCTTCTTCCCCCAGGTCGGTCCAGGGGAAGAAACCCAATTCAAGGTGGATTAACGGGACTGTGCCAGTTAGCTTTGTTCAACTGGGTTTTCTTCATCATTATCACTGTTTAGAACCAAGATAATTAAATGCATTGGAAAATTTTGGATGCTCCTTTTTCAACTTTCTTTTTTTTTGCAATAAGTTACATTCCCTCAGTTTGGAAAAGAACATCAGTAGTTGGAACTAGGTCAGTTACCTCGTCAGCATTAGGTTGACCAGCTGCACTCACTTGTAATGAGTCTTTCCTCATACAGCATGGAGCAAGCCATTAGAGGTGCCGGAAACTGTATGTCATTTGGGCGTCGCTGTACAAAGCACACCAGCTCCAGACATTTCTCTGGGACATGCGTACAGCCCAGCACCTCATTTTCTTCTTTACATTTTAAAATCAGGGGAAGATAAAAAGGGGAGAGGGCAATGAGTTGAACAAGTTGACTTATATGTACTGAATTTACTCATTTCCCTGGTTATACAAGGACTTTATTTGTTGACTTGTCCACAAATGACACCTTCTTGCCATCAAGGAATAATTTTCGGAGCTAAAGCTACAATACCAGGTAACGGTAGGTGATCACAAACAGAAAAGTCTCCCAGATGACATGGCTTAAAATAATGTTTATTCTACTCACTTACAAATGTCTGCTTAAGTACCAAGACACTGGGAACCTTGAGATCAAATGTACACTCCATTCCCCTAGAAGCCTAAAGTCTCGTGGGGACGGTAAAGAGATGCCTGAAAGAGTGTGTTCAGTGACTGATGGCGGTATGCACAGCTGACCAGGGGGAAGCGGGGGGGCCTGGGAGAACACCGACGGGGCATCTAATCAAGACAAAATGGCTCATAAGATCCAGGCAGGCCGAGTCTGGAAGGATGACTAGATGGGCAGGAGAAGAAAGGGAAGAGGTGGGCACAGGAAGGAGAACTTAACGACAATGAATACAAAAACGGATATAAAACTTGAGACCCTCTTGAGCCTGGAGAATTGAAGGAGTTTGGTGGCTGAGGGCATAATGGCGTTCATTGGGCATGAGTGGGGTCAGAATAAGGGAGATTTTGAGTTCTAAATTGAGTGTGAGCTCTTTTTCTAAAAGCTAGAGGAGAGCCTTTAAGAATATGTGCCCTTGGGGCACCTGGGTGGCTCAGTGGGTTGTAGCCTCTGCCTTCCGCTCAGGTCATGATCCCAGGGTCCTGGGATCAAGCCCAGCTTTAGGCTCTCTGCTCAGTGGGGAGCCTGTTCCCCCCCACACAACTCTGCCTGCCTCTCTGCTTACTTGTGATCTCTGTCAAGTAAATAAATAAATAAATCTTAAAAAAAAAAAAAAGAATATGTGCCCTCCCATAGTCCTACCAGAAGCGGGGTCATCTCTTTACAGAAGGCACAAGAGGAGAGCAGTGAGCAGTTGCTTCACTCCAGGTGACCACCCAGATCCAGAGTCTGTGCAAAGTGACTGTGGTCGTGATCTTCCCCTCACAGGAATTTTAGATCTTGACTCTCCTTGAGCTTTTCTGGCCACCAAGGAATTGATTATGCAAGAGCAGATGAGCTTGTTGGCTTAATTATTTAAAGAGTGCTTGCTATTTCCAACATTTTGTTTTTCCTCAAACTGTAGAGGGAGAGACTTTGGAAGTGTTTCGCTGTGATCATACTTGTTTAACCTTTGATGAGCACATTTCCTTCAGCATTTTGAAGCAGAAATTCATAGTGATGTTTTTGACACTGATTCTGAATCCTGCTCTCTCTGCCTGTCTTACTGTATCTGAAGGTGGTGGGGAAATGCACTGTGTATGTGCCTTTATGGTCGGGCTCGTAGGGCTTTGGTGGTAAAGATTAGCTCAGGGACTTTCTAGCTTTGCCTGTATGAAATCCACCTAATAAGAATATGCATCGTCAAATTTCCAGCAAGCCCAAAAGGGTTCCTCAATTGTTTTAAAGCCCACCATTGCTTCTTTCTCAATTAAAATGTGGTTTTAAGGGAAGTAAAAAAGAAATGTCTTTATTGCTTGAATGTAATAATGGCTTACCCAGGACTTCTTGGACTGTAACCATCATGCATTTATTCTGTTTTTGTGTTATCTGTTCTCTGGTTTTCTCTGTATTGTTCAAGCAGCAGGATTTAAAGCAGACTGTGTTTTGTCTAACTCTATATGTACCAAAGCTTCTTATGCAATGTTGGTATTTAATAAAGGCTAAAACAAAAACAAGATCCCAGTAACAGCCCACTTCATTTTCTTTGGGTCGGCAATAATCTCAAAGGGATTATTAACTTCTTCCAAAGAAGCTCTTGTTCTTGAAATGCCTTATGCATTTCTATCTGCATTAGACTTTACCAACTACCTTCACTGGTTGACTATGAGATGCTAAATCAGGGTCTTCATTAAACCGGCTCTGCTTTTTCCTTAATAATTTAATAGGTCCAGAATTTACCTGTTATCCCAAACCAATACTTTGTTGGTCATTCAACCCAGGAAAATCTGTAAGTAATTACCTTATATGACTTACATGTCTGTGAAGTGAATGATCATTTTAATGCATTCATTCACTCATAAATATATATATGTACATATATATATATTTATTTTATGGATACACAAAGCAAAACATAAGATTCATTTATTAGTTTGTTCAACCAGTAATAAAATTCCTGCCATGTGTCAGATACTGTATTTGGCACTAGAGATAAAATGGGAGACAAGGTAAAAATCTTCCCTGCCCTCATGAGATTTATACCCGCACTACTCATAGGTCACTGAATCACAGGTTCCTAAGACCTGGTATGAAAATCCATTTGAGCAGAATCAGTGATGGTTGGCACTATCATTCGCTCAAGTGAGCTGAAAGTGAAAATATCCTTATGGCAAGGGGCTGCTAGACATCTCATTGTCTCTGGGAATCCCCTTCTCCATTGTCACGGCCATACCAGCTTCAAAAATCACTGCTTCCCCCTCTCTTCCTGCTTTGATTCAGATGTGGTGTTTCTTCAATTCTGCAAACCACAGCTGAGACAGGGTGCTGTATTTTAGACTTGTCTGATAGATTCAGAATCATGGAAGAGAAAGCACATTGGCTACTAGCTGTGAGTCCATAGAGAGAGCCCATAGGCCTTGATCCTCCCTCATGGGGTCCCTACAGGGCTTTTTCTCCCAGTCAGAGACTACCTTGATCTTTTATCCTTGAGCATGACTGGAATTCCGACCTCAATGCAAAGACAGCAAAGCCCAGAGAAAGACTTTGCTGATTCCATTCCAAGGCTTGCCTCACTTTCTATTCTAACATCCACTCTTAACTTCCTCTTTCAAGGTCTAGCTCATCCCAAGAAGACTGACACTAGAATCATGACCTAGAGGAGAGCCTCTGTGTTCGATCTAAAGGGATATGGCCTTGCCACGTGATGCCAGCTACAGAGGCACATTTGAGCACAGCAGTCCAACACCAGTCATTAGTGTTCTAGAGCAGAGAGCCATTTCCTTAAGGTTCTCCTGGGTTCTCTGCACAGGACATCAGTTCTCCTTAATTTTAGGCTTTCTGGGTTCTCTGGTGTGGGTAGCTACTCTGTCCTCAAAGTCTCATTGGCCTTCTGCTCCTTCCTATTGAAGGGTACTCTCAAGTGGCTCCTCGATGTCTAGGGCCAGGTCTGAAAGGTCTTTGGCCACTGGTAATTTTCCAGAGAAAGTGTCTTTCCCCTTCTCACCTTGCCCATGTCCCCTCCTGTCCACTCTTTGCTCTTTCTGGATACAGAAGCCTGCCTAATGCAGCAGCCACAAGCCAAGGAAGCTGGCTGTGAAGTGGCAGAGGCCGAACACAGCATCTTTGGGTGATGGGGAGGAAATCTGTGCATTACTACACATCTAGGACCTCTGAGTCCACCTGCTTCCCATCTATATTACACACCCGGAATATCTTTATTCTCACTTCTGGCTCATATCCAGTTTTCTTTGGGTTTAAAGATTCCTGACCTTAGGTGTAAGTCCTCCTATCATATCCACTCCTCCTTCTTATGGTATCTACTCTTTTTTTTTTTTTTTAAAGATTCATTTACTTGACAGATAGAGACCACAAGCAGGCAGAGAAGCAGGCAGAGAGAGAGAGAGAGAGAGAGAGAGAGGAGGAAGCAGGCTCCCCGCCAAGCAGAGAGCCCGATGCGGGGCTCGATCCCAGGACCCTGGGATCATGACCCGAGCTGAAGGCAGAGGCTTTAACCCGCTGAGCCACCCAGGCGCCCCTGGTATCTACTCTTTATGTTAAATTCACCTTGGGACTCAGGCTGTGGTGTTACTTCCTTCAATCATTCAGGTGGCTGGGAGGGAAAATGGGGAAAGTCACTCTGACAAATGACAAGTCCATCTAGGACTAGGACTAAGGGTGGCCTAGAGTACTGGGGCAGTAACTGAAGCAAATTGCCACAGTAATTTTGAGTAGCTTGGACATTTGATAGCATATGCATGATGGAGAGACACACTCTGCTTGGAAGTTTCTCTGTTAACAATGGGCTCAGGCTTTGGGGGTCAAATGATAGGCTGCAGGAAAAGGAGAGAAGGAACAAAAACTTCTCTCCTTAGAAGTACTTGCCAACCGGTCTGTGGGCATTTCTCTCATTATCAGGTGAAGCTAGTTTGGCACCTACACAAAAAATCAAGTTCTGTGACAAAGAATGGAAACCAACAGTCAGTAGTCTTTGCTCTAAAGAGAACGCTTTGATGAATTTACAGTAGGCACTTCTTATAATCAAAGGGTTTGGTAATAGAGGAAAAATGTTTTAAATAAAAATAATAGGAAAAACAAAACACAAGAAAGTTTTAATGGGAGAAAAAGAGTTTTCTCTGGCACCACCACTTCCCTTCAACCCTCCCTAGCAGTACCCCCTCTCTGCATTTCTCCATTGTCTGAGGTCCTAGAGGGCTTCATTGGGATCTCTCTGATAATAATTTTGCCATTATGATCTTTTACACTGTTTGTTTTATTGCTATAGGGTCTGGACTCCTTGTAGACAGTGTTTTACTATCTTATCCCTCACTGTCTTTTGTAGACAGTACATCCTTAATAAACACATGTAGAAGGAATAAGTGGGTCAGTAAATGAATACGTAGTAAGTGTATTCATCCTGACTTCTCAGATGCTTTCTGTCTTCCCTTACATAGGTTTTTAAAAGTAGTCCAATAAACCTATTACTGGTGTCTCAATATTTGCTTTCAAGAGAATAAATTGTCTGTTTAAGGACAAAAATCTCTAAAAATTCCCTAAATCAAGGGTGACTAAAATATCCAGGTGCTTCTAGGATATGCTGCCCTCCTGCTCTGTCTCTCAGGAATTATAGCTGCTGATCAAACCTCTGGCTCCCCATCCTTTCTCCAGTTATCAAACCTTATTCATATTTTAAGACTGGTTTAATTTTTAACTCCTTACTCAGTGTAGGCTTTCTCTGTCTACTAGAGATGGAAAAAACCATTTTTCTTTTCTAATCTCTATTCCAACTAATTTCTGTCCTCGTTCCTTCAACATAGGTGATGGAGTGAAAAGCATTTTGAAGACAGTAGCCCTGGTTCAAGGCTAATCTTTGCTGTACTGCACTGGTCAGTTCCTTCCCTTGACCCTGGTTCTCTCACGGTGGTAATGGACCTTTGCAGTAGGATGTCTAGTCTAGTGTCTAAGACAAGGACCTGTTGTATATGCCTGTTCCAACACCTGGACCGTATCGAGGCCTCAGATATAGACGGCTGCTCCTCTTATTGGCACACGTTTCAGTCTCTAAATTGTAAATTAAGGGATTATGTGTCTTTCCCAATAACCTGATGTCTCACTTGGTTTTAGTGGCAGATAAATAAATAAATGTATGTAACGAAGACAGCGGTTATTGCTATGAAGACAAAGCAGGATAAAGACAGAAGGAGCAGGGCCGGGGAAAAGGCGGTTGAGGAGGACTTCTGTGAGGAAGGGATGTTCGAATAGAAATGGAAGAAAGTGAGGGAGAGCATTCTGCCTGTCCTTTGGAGGAGGCAGTTGATGGAGCCATTGATGGAGAGAGGGAGGGAAGGTCAGAAAGGTATAGAACAAGAGCATCCCAATGACATAGAAGCCAAGGGAGTACAGTTTTACAAAGAAAGGAGTAATCCTCAGTGTCGGAATCCTCTCTTGCTGGGAGACAACACCTGCTGGGGTTGGCAAGTGGCAGATCACTTTAGTAAGAGGACAAGAGCTATGGCGGTGCCAAAGTGAGAACACCAGGGTCAGGACTGAATGGGATTTCCTGAAGGAGAGTGGTGAGGGATGATACCAGGCAGCTGAAGATTATAGTTGAATCTGAAAGACCTGTGTGTGTGCCTAGGCAGAGAGAAAGGGGAAATTAGACATGTAGGAGGGAGATGCTGACTGATGGCCCATGGCCATGAGGGAGGTAGGAGCTGGTGGAAGGAAAGGCAAGGTGGAGGATTTGGTCAGAGGAACGATGCCCCATGCACAGCAGAGAGAGAATGCTTGGGTTGGTCAAGCCAGAGATGGCTTCACATTTCCTAGTGAAATATTCTGAAGGTGCTGGTGGTGAGCTTGAGTAGAGGCGCAGAGATTTGGGTTAGGTTAAGCAGGGAACGAAAGGAAACCCAATGTTTAAAAACAAAATGTGTTCTTTTGATCTTGAGTGGAGGAAACCAGGTAATCCGTCTTGTGTACAAGGGCATTGCCATGGAAATGACCTCCAACCACGTCTGCCATATTGTAGGCTCATTTCTGGAGTCTTAGTCTTTTCTTTTTTCTTTTTCCTTTAACTATTGAGTTTCCAATTTACATATGTGATCTTTACAGTGTGCTTTTTAATAGTGTAAAGGTTAGATTCAGGTCATACCACAGTGGAGCTTAATTCTGGCCACCAAGTGTGGTTGGTAGCTTTTAAAGACATATACTCGTTGTGATTCAGAGATTATGCTGGACACTCTGATGTATATTTTATACCATTTAAAATCCTTATAACCACACTGTAATCTGACAGGGGAAGCGAGATAATGATAATGACCTATGATAATAAAGTATTTGCTCAGTATCACCCAGCTTATCAGGGAACATTTTTGGGGTTGTAAGTGCAGATCTTCCCGACATGAACTATCACCAAGTCCTTTAGTTCTAAAGGCTAAAGAACAGTCTTTCATTTCGATACTGAAGATACTTTCCAGCTGATGCTGGCTTGAATTTCCTGTGTGGCGGAGGGAGAGCTGAAAGTGCATTTTAATAAGCTTCAATTAAATTAATTTCATTTTACTTCTTTTGATCTATGGTCTCTTCAAAAAATCCAATTCTACTGATGTTTATTAAGTGCCTGTATTCACTTGGAAAGTGCCAGACACTTCAGGGGATCTGTGGACGAGTGATTCAGCCCATGCTTCAAGAACTGACAATCTCGTGGAGAGGATGGGAGTGCACAATTTGCTCGAATAGTAGATTGACGGGCATGAGCACTATAAAAGGTGGTGCAAACAGTGGGTTCTTGGTGCCCAACTGCAAGGTTATGTTAGTAATTAGAAAAGTGGCTCCACAGTACCTAAATGCTGGCAACATCGTACAATAGAACTCTTGAAGATTCTTTATTTTAAACACGGTCGTCCACTTGTTTGAATCCATACCATATACTAAGTAAAGAATGTGTAGATGGCAACGACATCATCTTAGACGTTGCGGAGGTCGGCAAGGTCAGCTCACAAGGTCAGTTGCTGTAGGCGTAGGTGATTCAGGACTCAAGGGTGAAGGGGTAGGGATGCAGCAGTCCTGACTTGTTCTCATTTTTTTGTGTGTCTTGTTGGGTGACAGCTGTTCGTGACATTGAACTGCAATTGTACAAAGATACGTGTTATGTAAAGTTGTTGGTTTTTATGTTTCCTTTTATGCTGCTTTTTTGTAGTTAAGGAATCTAAACTCCAGAAAAACTGTGAACCCAGAATAGGTCAAGTCCTACATATTCTGGGTAAACAATGTTTCAATACATTTTCTTAGGGATTTAAAAGTAGGGCACTAGAAATTGCCATATAGTTCCTTTTCACATTGGCTGCAGGCTTTCAGAAGAAAAGCACCAAACCTGGAGAATATGCGCTAGTCTGTGCACAAACGGGAATTTAGCAAAGGCTTCCCAATTCTGCCCTTATGGTTATTTACACATTAGGTACTGTCAGAGTCACTTTGAAATGCACACATAAAACGAACATTGCTCTGTCTTCTCAGAGTTCATGTCCAACTAGAAGGATCAGGGGGTGGTCCTCGAAAGGTCAGAAGTGGGATTTCTCCTGCCATTTATTGAGGACGTACATCTGACTGCAGGAGTGGTCACCCTGTAACTTCCTCAGCACTCCGTGCCACTCTCCAGCACCGCAGGGAAATCTGTCTCCATGTTTAACCCACTGAGCCACCCAGGTGCCCCTGTCTGTCTCCATGTTTATCCAGACACTTTCCTGCTGCAGTGGGTCAGTGCCTCCCTCCCCCACCTCCCCCACCCCCCCACGATGAATTTCGGTGTTGCCTGGGTGACATGATGGATGCTTCTGTCTTCTCTCTGGCTGCTTGGAGCCGGGATACAGAAGCGCTGGTTAAACAGTGATTAATCTTTCCTAATGGTACTGTGTACTGCAAACAGAATTTCGGCCACCATGTCTTCATTAGCCTAGATCAGAGTCCACATTACCTCAGATGAGGTAATCGGTCATTTGTTATAAAGCAGAGGGTAGAGGCCTTTTGAGCAAGTATCAACTGCACAGAGTCCATTTGGAAAAGAAAAATGATGGGGCCCCTGTTGCCAAGAATCCATAGGGAAGGAATTAAAGCCGGTGTGTGGTCACTGGCCCTTCTCCTGCTGAGCATTCCTACTGATGGAGAGCAACAGAGCTCTGACCCAATCCCAGTGGACACTCAGCCGCTGCCTCTCATCTGACCCTAGGGCTTGAAACTGCTTGGGGAATGTTGTTTTCTAGAAGTTGAGTACGGATTTTTAGCGTCTCTGGGAGTTATGTATATTTCTTCACATAGGAGTGTAGAACTTACTGTGTGCCCAGTGATATCTAGAAGACTGGAGGGTTGGGGAGGGCTCAACAGACCAAGCTCTGAATTTCTGAAGCTCTCATTGGATGGGAGAGACAGATAATAAACAAGCGTGCATATATCAAATAATGAGGAAAAAAAGCGTTCTGAAGAAAAATAAATTGAGTAAGGAGAGAAGAAATGGGACAGGTGGTAATCAGGGAGGACTTCTTGGAGGGAGAGGTATTTGAGTAGAGATGAAGTGAAGTGAGGGACACCCGTGGTTGTGAAAAAGGTCTTCAAGGTGGAGAGGACAGATCGTGCAAAGTTCATACTTCAGGTGGTCTACGTTCCATTTATATGAAGTTATTGTAACCGCTACCAGGAATCCATCAGTATATACAGTCATGTTAGACAGGCTGGAATTGGCAGATCTGTAGCTCAGTGCCTATCAGTTATTGATGTTTTTAAAAATGTGAGCTCCTTCTTCTTCATTCAGAACTCCAGGAAAGGACTTAAAATGAATTCTCACCCACAGAAGGTACTACAATCTACTGTACAAACACCACATCGCATAACATTGGGCAAACCTCTGGGAAGCATCTTCCCTTCACTCCCCCTCCTTTCCCCTCGAGTTTCTCTCCCGTTCCTCTTCCCTCCTCTCCAGTTTCCTTCCCCTTCTTCTCTCCTTTCCTCTCCTGCCCTCCCCATCTCTTCTCCCTTGTCTCCTGAGACACAAGTAAAAGAATGAAATGTAACCCCAGAGCTCGTAGAATGACTGAATGTTCTCTATGAACATGTAATACCACAACGAGTTATTCGGTGCCATAATCCTCACATACAGGGCAGTGAGTGCCCTCCCAGTTAGGTGTGGGAGGGGGGCAAAAATAGAAAGGGGTACATTTTGTGGGTACCTGAGACTTGTAGCACCTGGAAATTTAGTGTGTCATTTTGCCGAGGGAGTGTCGGTCTTTCAAACTAATGATCTGTAGGGACAGACATGGTCACGGTACCCTTTCTGGGTCTAGGCATAACACTGTAATCTGTGTTGCACTGCAACACAGTAACATGCAATGTGTATCATGCTGTCCCCCAAACTGTCTTTGTAATATTTGAAGTCCTGCCATCAATTTTCTGTGGGTTTCTCAAAGATCCTGGAAATCCTGCTCATTGGTAACATTCTTCTCCTACAGGTGAGGTAGCTCACTTACTTTCTCCACTTGCAAATACTAACGACAGCAATAGAAAGCATTTATTAAGCAACTATCCAATATGCCATTTCTAGCACAACTATCCATAGAGGCAGGCATGGTTCTCTGTCTGTCCCTCTCTGAGAGGCATAGTGTCCCCTCTTGTAAATGGAAAGCTCAGAGCTGCCTCTGATTGCCCACAAGGCCAGTTCTCCTTGCCCTTCCTCATCCTCTCTCCAAAACACCTCACCTTTCCCCACCCCGTGAGACTTCACCACCATTTTGTTGTGTCCATGCCTTCCTCCTGGAATCCTATGGAGTCGTTCTTAGAAGGTCTTGGACATCTATCTATTCTTTTCCATTCCTCCTCCTCCTCAGAATCTTTATCCTTTTACATCTAGATTTTCTTACTGTTCTACCTGTTGTTTGGCTGTTTCCAGCTGTTTGTCCCACGGACCAGCCTCAGGCACTGTTGTCAGATTTATGACCTTGAGTACAGGTCGCTGCATTGCCGCCCATCTTACGTTTAAGTCCTATGGCTGAGTTCACATATCCCTGGAACATGTGGGGTGTGTTCTCTTGTTGACTTTCCTCACACTGTCTGCTCCACTTAAAGAGCTGCCTCCTTCCCTATGCCTTCGAAAAGATCCAGATCAATTTCTACCTCCTCTGTGAAATTTATCTTCCCTTCTTCTGCTCATATCGATCTCTCCCTTCTTAAACACTCTCTCTAAACTCAAAAGGTCTATAAAGAAGTCTTTTTTAAAATATGTACCTTCAGTAGAAACTGTCTTCCAGAAGGTACCCCTTACCAAAGTGGGATTATTTTCTTTAGTGATTGGTAACTTTTCACCCTCAACTACCAGAAAACACAACTGACATTGACTTAACCAGTTAGAGATTGATGATTTTAAGTCGCAACAAGTCCAGGAGTAGGCAGTCCAGGAGGGGCAGCTGATCTTCTGCCTCTGGGACACATGCTCCTGTCTTTCTGTTTCAGCATCCTCTGTCTGCTGGCTTTTGGCCTCCTGATTATTACCTCCAAGTCACAGGATAGTTGCTGAACCTCAGGGCAGGGGTAATGTAACAGCAGGAATCCAGGTGTATCTTATTGGCCAGTGAAGTCAGAATTCTATCTTCTGCCCCCTGTAGCCTCTAGGGGAGCTGGGAAATTGAGTTTTGGACGTTGAAGCTTCTATAGGGGAAGCAGGACTGGAAAAACGTTGCCAAGAATTGGTATCAAGTGAATCAGCCTGGTGTATTAACTATAGCACAGATTAAGGGATAAATCCTTGCCTTAAAATAATGCTTCATCCTTTTTGGGAAGAAACAGCTGAGTAATAACAACAACAACAACAAAATGAACACCATCATCGGATTGGCTTATTATCAAATGCGTGACCGCATGGCCATGTGGACTTGAGTGACTTATTTATCTAAGTTTCTCATCAATCTAAATGGTGGCATTAGTAAAGCACTTGCCTCTTTGAGTTACTGGGATGATGAAAAGAGGTAAAGCGTGTAGCTTATTATCTGGCATATAGAAGTCACTCAGTGAATGTCCGTCCCTTTTCCTCCTCCCATTTGGGGTGCCGGTTGGTGTAGGAAAAAATCCCAAAGACAATAAAAATAAGTAAGAATTGAATGAAGGGAGATGATATGTCCTACCACCTAGTCCCCATAAACTCTTTTCCATAGGCAACAGGATTGCCCTAGTAATGGAACCATGCAGAAGTGTCTGAGATGTATTTATTTTGTAATTAAGAGAGGAAAGAAAATCTTCTCTGCATATTGGTGAAGGCGTGCGTACTGAGGTATGTGGACCCATGGATACGAAGGTATGTGAAGATGACTCCCATGTTGCAGATGTTTAACCAAGATCAATAAGGATTTGTGGGTCTGTCAACCGTACAGTCTGATCACCTCATCACATACGGGAACCCTGCTTCTGAAAAGTGACATTTAGTGGGAGGGAATGGCAGAGCTCTATCTAATTAGCAAAATTTGCAAAAGAGGCACATGTGTAAGAATCATGCATGACCCCAGGGAGAAAAAAGATTGCACACGTGTATATATATTTGCAAGGTTCATTCTTAACCCATCTCCCTCACTCTTCACCAAAACAGAATTTTCCATGTACTGTATTGAAGTTCTTAGAAACAAACTTTTTGGTACAGCAGCCTATGTGCGTGTGTTTTTTCATTAAAAACCTGATCTCTCTATCCGTCCATCCATCCCAAATGTGTTGAAAAGCCATGGGTTTTTCTTTCTCTTTTGATAAAAGGAAAAGCAAAACCCTGCCA
Source organism: Meles meles (assembly GCF_922984935.1). Taxonomy (NCBI): domain Eukaryota; kingdom Metazoa; phylum Chordata; class Mammalia; order Carnivora; family Mustelidae; genus Meles; species Meles meles. The sequence goes on along the minus strand of NC_060071.1, from coordinate 132,594,964 downwards.
GATGTTGGGAGGAATAGTAACCAAGTGATTCAATGAGAATTCTCCTATGGGGACATGGACTCTCTCGGTCAATGTCACAGAATGAAATCGTCTCACCTTCACCCAGCAGTGAGTTATTCCATCTGGTTGTGGCAATTAGGAGCTGAAGATGACGGGAAGTTAAATGACGGTCTTTATGAAACAAAGCAAAACAGAAAAGGGAACAGCTGGGGGACTGGATGGCTTGGGGACATAGAATTGGATCTAGAATAAAGAATCTGTTACCTTTAGTTGTTGGTTACAATGCTGGTGCAGATTAATATGAATTGAAGGTTGCTGCTGCGTGAGGGCAGTTAGCTGTCACAGGGCATGGCATCTATAGTACAGGGTGGATCTAGGTTTTTAGAATGGCCTGTCCTCTTTAGCTAAGGGTCAAGCCACCAGCTTAATTATGCAGCCAAGGGGTCAGCAGTAAGAATCCCAGGGTCATAGAACTTCAGCTCTGGAAAGGGCATTGCTATTGTGTCCAGATTCTGTGAACTCTGTGAATTGGATATGTGATTTCTTTGCTTGTGCTATATTCTAAGGAAAAGAACACAGAGCTTTCATCAAATCCCCCTCTAACTGTTAAAAACTTGATTTAGACCTTGTCTTTGAATTGGGTAGACTTGAACGTCAGGTTTTGCTTGATCACTTGCTAGTTTTGTGATCTTGGGCAAGTCACTTCTAGAAGTATAAATTGTATAAATTCAAATTTATACAATAGGGAGGGTGCTGTCCTCTCTCTCATGGAGGTGTTATGAAGAAAATTTGAGATATTGTGTATAGATTTTTACCATAACATGAAATAAGTTCCCAGTAAATGTTAGCCATTACTATTATTGATGAAAATACGGAGTTCAGGAATGCCGAGTGATACCCAAGGTTAATGGCAGAAATCGGACCAGAATCCTGCTTTCCAGTTCACTGCTTTGGCCATTGGGAACCATGATGACCTCTGAAGACCTCATGTCTCTTCTTCATTATTCCCTTATGTTTTGCCTGGGCTAGGCAGGTAACATGAGAAGCTGAAATCAAATGAATTTTTCCACCACTGCATAGCCAAATGGTTTACTTCTTCATTAAGGAGCTCTCCTTCAGTGTTCTTTAAATGTCTTACCCAAACCAGCATCTGCAAAGGGCAATCACAAAGAGTAAGGCGGTCACGCTTGGGCTTTGCAGCATCAACTACCCACCTTGCCCAAGAACATACTGTGAGCAGGGTTAGAAGTCTGACTCCTCATTAGCAAGGGAAGCCTTTCTGAGCCGCCCCTCTGTTGATCAGATAGAGCAGATCTAACAAAAGGGATGACAGATTAGGGACTGTCTGGTGGCTAATGTACTGTTTACTGCAGTATAAATGACTGGTGTTTGGGAAATGGTAGATGAAGGACACAAGTGCACTTAAATGATTCCCAGATTCCTGCAATGGAGGAGGGTCAGGGTTGGCTGAGACATTGACTGGCAGCAGGGAGGCGTTGGTGGGAATTTCAGGGGGATACAAAGTACGCAAGGACTTCAGTTCATCCATTGATCCAGATGCTGCCGAGACTTTTTTGCCATATGCAGAAGGTGCTGGGAAGGGACCCAGTTCTCTAGCTCTTTTTTTCACAGCCTTATTCACTCCAGATGTAATCCTGGTTCCAGTTCGAGTGCAGCAGTCACTCCAGAAAGAAAGCATAAGGGGTAGGCATGGAGCTATGCTCAGCCTCGCTGGGACATCCCTAGAGAAAAATGATATAGGAAAAAAGAATAGTAAATACGTTTGAAAGAAAGCAAACAAGCAGGGAAACAAGCAAGAAAGTAGAATGGAAGGGAGGAGGAAGGAGGGAAGGAAGGAAGGAAGGAATGGAGGGAGGGAGGAAGGAAGGAAGGAAGGAAGGAAGGAGAGACAGAGGGACAGAGGGAATCCGGCATGTCAATTAATCTACGTCTGATATATTCCAACCGAGTGAATTCGTGATGGTCTAACTTGTCCCAGGGGGTCATAAGAAGCTTACAATTAATTTGTAGCTATTGTAACCCTCTAGCATCCATTTGGTTGGTTTCAACAATAATAATGATTGTGATATTATAATGCAGGCTGTCAGATCATGTTTGCAGACATATCGCCGTTGTAACTTATAGTTGCCTTCTGCTTTGTCAGAGGTTTTATGTTCATGCATTCATTCTTTCTTCCAGCAAATATTAATGGAGCATCTATTTTGTGACAGTTCTAGGCACTTGAGATGCATTAGTGAACAGACAGAAATACCAACCCTGTGGAACTTGCATATAAACTGGAAAGAACCAATAGTATATACAGTATCCTATCAGATAATATAAAGTGCTAATAGATAATATGAAGGCAACTAAATCTGTGTATAGGGCTGGAGATTGGTAGGAGGGGGGAACATATCTGTGCTTTTAGCTATTTAGGCAGGTATCTTAGAGGAGGTGACTTTTGATCAGAGGCCAAAGTAAAGGGAATGGCCAACCTCTGTGGCTTTCCAGGGAGGAGCATTCGTCTGAAAGGAACGCAAGTGCAAGGGCCCTGAGGTGAGTGAGAGTGGTATGTTAGAGGGTTCTCAAGGGTTCTGCTGTGTCTGGGAAGAAGGAAGCATATGGGAGAATAGGAAATGAGGACAGACAGGTAGACCGGTGCCAGACAATGTGGGACTTTTGAACAGAGTAAGTTATTGGAAGTTTTTTAAAAGGCAGTGAAATTATGTGGTATTTGTTTTCAAGTATGGTTCTGAATGCTGTGCAAATGGGTGGTGGGGATGGTGGTGAAAGCCAGGAGACCCATTTGAGGGGTGATAGGTTAGCGGGCCTAAGGATCCTGATGGCTTGGTTATGATGGTATTCTTAGAGGGAGTATTTTGAAGGTAGGTCTAATAGAACTTGATTTTGGGGGATTCAATGTAAGGGATGAGAGAAATAGAGTTTATATGTCCTTATGTTGTTGTTTCATATGTCCGTGTGTTTTAAAAATATTTGTGTTCGAAGCTCAGTGTTGGGTCTTTATTATTTCGTGGGCTTTTCTCATCAGAGTTTGAGGCAATCATATTAAATTATAAAATTTTAATTATCCAGAATTTGCACGTAGGTCCTCTGGTGGACCAAATTCCGTCTTACAAACATGCCATTTTTGGCTCACAGTATTTTGAGTCTTTGAGCCAACATTAAAAAAAAAAAATCCAGATAACTGAATTTTTTTGAGAAACAGTAAGATTTGAAATGAAGATCAGGTATCCCCATAAAGGCCATTGCTTGCTGGAGCCAGTAGCTTTTGCCATCTAGATAGTTCTTCATTCTCTCAGCCTTTAACCTCTTGAGTTCATTTCCTCACCATTTACCTGAGTGGCCCTGAAGGTATTTGCCTTTAGGTATCTCCTCCTTCCCTCACCCACCCCACCCCCGCAATGTAGAAAGAGACACTGGAGACAATTATAAATGCATTTCCAGTTGGGGGAGGGGGAAGGAATCCCAGGATTATCATATGCAATCTATAAACCCATATGTAATCCAAGTATTGTCTGTAAATCCAATTAATAATACATAACCTGTTTTGCATAAGTTTAAATATTATTTTTTGGAAGGCTAGACTAATTGCAAATTAAGTGAATAAAAGCACATATTTGAATCTCACTAAATTTTAATTGTATTGTCTCAATTAACAGATGCTAAAGTACTGAAAGTAAGATTGCTTCCTTTTTTTTTAAATTTTGTATTATTTTATTAACGTATAATGTATTATTAGCCCCAGGGGCACAGGTCTGTGAATCGCCAGGTTTACACACTTCACAGCACTCACCATAGCACACACCCTCCCAGTAGGATTGCTTTCAAGTGGCTGTGTCTTTTTTATTTTATTTATTTATTTTTTAATCCCTTAAAAAGGGACCCTTAAACTCAAGGCTTGGGAACAGCTGTTCTCTGGCCCTCCACTGCACTGATGACAAAAGGAAATCCAAACAGAGACAAGTTCTGTGAACAAAACCACTCAGCTGATTAATGGTAGCAGAACCCTGACCTCCTAGCAGGCTGCTGGAGGTCACTTTCAGTGCTAGCTCCCACACCCAAAAGTCAAGAGGCTGGAGAGGGTTGATTTATGAGGCTTTGACATGCAAATTCTTGATTCTATTTCAGGGATGACAAATTCCTGTTTAGAGATGGATGGGAAAGATTCTCTCCTCCTGAGAATACAGCTGTAGGGCAAGGCTTCTCAACAGCTACACTGTTGACATTTTCAGCTAGATAATTCATTGTTGGGGGGACTGTGTTATACATTGTAGGATATTTAGCCATTCCCTGGCCTCCACACACTGGTTGCTTATAGTACCTTCCCTCCCCATGCCCACACATAACACACCCACACATACACACCTGTCGTCACAATAAAAAATATCTCCAGACATTGACAAGTATCTCCTGGAGAGGGGCAAAATTATATCTGGTGGAGAACCACTGCTCTGGACAGACCACTGGTGCTTTACCATAGATTCAGGGACCCAGGGAAAGACCTTGAACACACAGCAGCTGGCACTCTGCTGACCCAGGAGCCATGCCTGGACACCTGCTCACGGACTCCTCCTACCCATCGCCAAGGGTGAGACATTAACCTACAGCCCCTTCCCAGAGACCTGCAACTTTTCACAGTCCAGTTTATAAGCGTCTCTGTACTTTCTCACTTTCTGAAGGCACTGATTCCCAATACCTGAAACTGCACAGGGATGTGGGTTTTCTTGTCCACTTGTCTGTTGGGCTTTTTTTTTTTTTTTTAAACTTTCTATTGTAGAGTTCCTCACTTTTTCTTTTCTTCTTTCCATTTTTACTGCTTTTTGTGGTTCTTTCTGTGTCTTCTTGATTTTTTTTTTTTTTTTTTTTTTTTGTGTGGATCCTTTCTCTGCCTGTGTCAATGTCTGTCTCTCTGCCTAGGGCTCTGTTTCATTTTAGGGCTTAGTCTTTTGGTGTTGATTTTCCCAATCTCTGTCATTCTTTCAATGGCTGTTTCTGGGTTCTTCCTTGAAAGGTTTTGTGTGACAGTTTGTCTCTTATCCTGCCTCTTGCTGTATCTCTCCAGATCATTTTTCATGACCCATGCCTCACTTTTGGAGGATGTTGGTGTGTTTCCATAACATTTCTGTTTGTGAGCATCTTTTAATCTATTTATGGACCTCTCTTCCCATTTCTGCCTTTCTTTTGGAAATGACCCATCTACACCAAGTTTCTGTCAGGATTTCTTTCTCTGGGTAGGAAGTTCCTCAGGCAGGTAATGGGAACCTTTTTCTTCTGTTGAACGATAAGCCTAAGAGGAGCACAGGGAATAGACTTTTCAGTTAACTGCTTAGAGGCAATTTTTTGTTTTATTTAATAGAATTGAATTTTTATAAAATTTAAATTTAGAATATTAAATCCAATAAAGATTAAATATTTAACCTTTTATAAAATTAGTGTCATAAAGATAAGTTTTAAATGATTCCACATCATAAGCAATTATCTTCAAAACTTAGTAGGTAATTCTTTTTTGGAATTAACTCTTTTTTTTAATGCTAGGTGAAATAAAATCAATGATTTGTAAAGATGGATAAGTTATTTTAGGTGGAGTTTGGGAATAAGAAACATGAGGACTGGGATTTGCTATTTGCAAAGTACCCATCTTTTTCCTGTTCCTTTCAAGTGCCCACACCAAGAATGAGAATGAGGACCCTGTGAGGTTCACAAGGACAGTGAAAACTATCAAATCTACTCATTTCTGTAAGAAAATGAGAATTGTAATAAACTTGCAAAACAGATTGGAATCCATCTGGTAGAGCCAAATTAATCCCCCTTTAATGATTGTTTATACGGTGTATCCAAAATAAAAAACCAGTATCGAGAGTTAATCAATTAAAATGTATTCACTTTGGTTTGCTGAAACAAGAGGGAATTGTAAATGGAGCAAAATTTATCCTATGGTATAAACATGTTAAGAACACGCATCTTCATTGGACCTTATGTAAATTAATCAAGTTATAGCTCTAAGGTTTTTGTTGTTGTTGTTATTGTTTGTTTACTTGTGGTACAAGGGGAAAAAGTACTGGCTTCCAAGAGCGCGGGGCTGTGTGAAGAACATTTTAAGGTTTGTGAAATCAACAAAGGAACACAACAAAATAAGAAAACCAAGATGGACATTTAGATTTGACAGGGAAGGCAAAACCAACTAACCAAGGGCATCGACTGTTTCTCTTCCCTCTAGTTTAGGATAAATTTCTTCTTTTCTTCCGTACCCTCTGTGAACCCTATTAACCCTATGAATACATTAATATAGCATTGAAAAGTCAAGTCTAGGCAACAGATACTTGAAGGGTACTTGATATTTTAAATGGGACATACTCTAAGACCTTAAAGCTTCCTAAAATTTTTTGACAAAGTTGAATTCAGTTCAACTCAGTGGAATTCTGTGCCTCAAATAGTCACCAAGTATGTATTTCCATGGTCGTTGTGCTAAGGGTAAGGAGGAGAATGCTATTAAGGTCTCTGCTATTACTGGGCTCTCAGCTGATTATCGGATGGTACTGCTTCAGCTAATAATGTTTCTCCCATAAACAGTGCCGACCCACAGTGGCAAAAAACTATGCGAGTGTCTACTGTGAGGCCATGTTTCGTCAAACCTGAAGATGCCTTAGAGAGGAAGGTGACATCCACCAATCTCCCTGTTCTGTTAACCCCACTGATTATTTTTTTTTTAAGATTTTATTTATTTATTTCACAGAGAGAGAGAAAGAGAGATCTCAAGTAGGCAGGCAGAGAGAAAGGGGGAAGCAGGCTCCCTGCTGAGCAGAGAGCCCAATGTGGGGCTCGATCCCAGGACCCTGAGATCATGACCAGAGGCAAAGGCAGAGGCTTAACCCACTGAGACACTCAGGCGCCCCAACCCCACTGATATATTTTAAATCCCTCCACTTAGGCCTGGTCTCCAAGCCTTCACTCTTCCCTCAGGGATGTGCATTCTCCACAGGGCAGCTAACTCTGATACTTTGCGAAGTTTTATAACAACGTATTGGTTAAAACTAGTCAGTAGCTCCTCATTCTTTTTTTTTTTTTTTTCTTTTCCAAGGATAAAATCTGTGCTCTGTTGCATGGTATTTGGGATTTCCTGCCCCCCCACCCCGCCCGAGAGGCAGGATTGGATGGTATGCATTGGTAGGAGAGTAAGCACTAGAGTTTGGGTTCAAATCCTAGCTTCTTTTGTTTCTGTCCTTGTGCCCTGAACACATGCTATTAACTCTCTGTGGCTCAGTTACTTCATCTGTGGAATGGGAATGATAAAACCATCTGATTCATAGGGTTCCTGTTAATGAAATCTAGTTAGTGCCAATAAGGTGGTTTGTGATGAAATGGTAACCTTCCATAAATGTTAATTATTATTATCACTCCCCTCTATCCCCTCTATAGGGACTTCGTTCATGCTGACTTGCTCTCATTCTCCCCTGGGTTGTTCTGAGTTCCAAGAACCCACTCACGCTGTTCCCTCCCTCCCCTTCTCTCAGCTAACTGAGACTTGACCTTCAAGACTCTTCAGGACTCTTCAGACTTTTGACTCTCCCAGGAAGCGGTTTTCCACTTTCCTGCACTGCAGGATACGTGCCTCTCTGAAGGGCAGAGTTAACCTCTGTCATACGATTTTGCACCTTATATTTACCTGTGGAGTGTTCTGTTCTTCCTCCTACAATTGGTACACCTGGCGGGCAGAAACTCTCCCTTCTTCGTCTTTGTAGGTGTAGTCGCTGGCCCAGGGCTTGGCTCCTAGGGGGTGTTCAGGAAACCCGCCTCCACCAACAAACCAAAGTGAGAATCCACTGAAAGGGATAACTTAAAGTAGGTTATTTGACGAAATGTCTGAATGCTAGAGGCGTATGTGTTTCACAGTAGGCACGTGTTTCTGTGGGATACTGGTACCCTCCAGATGTCCATCACTATATCTCGAATGATGAGTACGTGGTCAAGGAAGGTGAGGAATTGGGGATATGTCTCTCCTAAAGAGTTGGATTTTTGATTAGCACGGTTCTTTTTTTTTTTTTTTAATATTTTATTTATTTATTTATTTATTTGTCAGAAGGGGAGAGAGAGAGAGTGCACAGGTGCACAAGCGGTGGGGAGCAGCAGGCAGAGGGAGACACGGGCTCTCTGGTGAACAAGGAACCCGATGTGGGACTCAATCCCAGGACCCTGGGATCATGACCTGAGCCTAAGGCAAAAGGTTAATCGTCGAAGCCACCCAGGTACTCCAGTTAGCACAGTTCTAACTGTGGTGAAGAAGCTTGCACAACCTAGATTTTCCAAATACCTGAGCGGATGGAACCCACCTTTCTTAGTATACTGAGGAACCCAATTATAGTTCCCTAAGGAACACCATTTGGGAAATACAAGTCAGAACTAATTAGAGCTGCTGTAACCAAAGCTTATCTCTTTCCTTCTTGGTCCCAGGACTGTGTCTGGAGCTCCTGAGACCCAGTGAGACCTTCCTCTGGGTAGAGACTAGTCTTAGCTGGAACCCAAATGGGTCCTATATATAGCAAGGTGAAGCCATTCAGAGAGAGAAAGCTGCTTTGGCTATTACAACCTGGTGCCATATGATTCTACTTCTCCTTCCAGAGGTATTTTTCTGAGCAAAGAATGTCGGGAATAGCGCCTCTACTTATTCATATTTATTTATTTAAAAATATTTATTTGATTATTTGAGAGAGGGAGGGAGGGTAGGCAGAGGGAAAGAGAAACTTTAGCAGACTCTGCCATGAACGCAGAACCCCATGCAGGCAGGGCTTGATCCCACAACCCTGATATCACGACCTGAGCTGAGACTAAGAGTTGGAGGCTTAACTGACTGTCCCAGCCAGGGCCCCAAGAACAGTGCCTTTAAAAAGAAAGGCAAGGGGTAGGGGCGCCTGGGTGCCTCAGTGGGTTAAAGCCTCTGCCTTTGGCTCAGGTCATGATCCCAGGGTCCTGGGATACAGCCCCACATCAGGCTCTCTGCTCGACAGGGAGCCTGCTTCCCTTCCTCTCTCTCTCTGCCTGCCTCTGTCCCTACTTGTGATCTCTGTCTGTCAAATAAATAGTAAATAAATAAATAATCTTAAAAAAAAAAAAAAGGCAAGGGGCACCTGGGTGGCTCAGTTGATTAAGCATCCGACTCTTAATTTCAGCTCAGGTCTTGAAATCAGTGTTGTGAGTTCAAGCCCTGCACTGGGTTTCACGTTGGTCTCTATGCTGGACATGGGTCCTACAAGACAAAAGAGGAAGGAAGGAAGGAAGGAAGGAAGGCAGGAAGGCCCGCCCAGAATTTGAGTAAGTTTATAGACATGATATGAGGTGGGGTTTTTTTTAAAGATTTTATTTATTTATTTGACAGAGAAATCACAAAGATTTCTCATCAACTTCATCAAACCCATCTGAGTCACTTATCAAAATTACTGGTTCAGGGAGGAGGGTAAGGAGAGGGTGGTGGGGTTATGGACATTGGGGAAGGTATGTGCTATGGTGAGTGCTGTGAAGTGTGTAAACCTGGCGATTCACAGACCTGTACCCCTGGGGCTAATAATACATAATATGTTAATAAAAAATAAAAAAAAATACTGATTCCAGGGGACTCAACTTGGACCTAATGATCAAAACTTTTTAGTCCATGAAGGGGAGACCAATAACCTGTATACATACTGAGGTCCACAATGATTCTATGCTCTCTGACAGTTAAGAACTGTGGTTCTGGTTTGACCTCAGATGGAGGACACTTTGAAAATGGAAACTTTTCAATGGACCCACCATTTACAATGTCACTTCTGTAAGTCATAAACTGTTACATGAGGAATCATTATCATGATTCTTATTTCTTATACGTTTTTAAAATATGCACGTTAAACGTTGTAAGGACTTAAACGTTCTACTTTGTGAGAAGAAAAATTATTAGAGCAGTGACTTTGGTCTCTGAGCCACCTCCCCATTCCGTCTGTGAAACAGGAGTGGTGCCATTGACCTTCCTCTGCCAGTGGGGTTGAGAGAACCAAGCAAGAAAAGCAGAAAAGCAAGGGTGAAGCGTAAAGTGCTATGAAAAATAGAGTATTATGGTGCCTATATGCAAATTTGGTGAAACGATATTCTTGTACACATAATAATATTTTTCTAAGTAACCTTGTTCAGTTTATTTGTTCTACAGGGTTCAACAATAAATTCTGATAACTGGGAGTTTAGAACAAGCAATGATTCAGATTTATTACAAAATGAACATGATTATTCACAGGAAGGGAAACCTGGGATTGTATAGAATAGGATTTTTATAAAGCATCCATTTTGAATCTAGCAAGAGTTAAGTATTAGGATCACTATTCTAAATGCTTCTAAGTGACTCTGCACTATAAGTAAATGCTCTTGGAAAACAAATAGGGAATTCGTTTATGAAATGAACCCTCTTCTTGATGGCATGGGGTAAGATTATCGATCATAGCATGTTTAAGAATTCTACCTCAGATTTACATAGTACGTGAAAATAATTGGGGGAAGGATTCACAGACCCTGACATCAAGTTTAACTTTAACTTTGGCAGTCTTATAAGAAAAACTCCCTTTTCTTCTATAAATGTAAACCTTTTATTTTTTAATAGAAACAAATTTGCTAAGTTCACTCTATTAAAGGTTCATTGAAAAAGGTCAGCAGATAAAATAAATTTGACAGAAAATAGTAAAGTTAAAAGTTTTATTCATGTATGGTGGTTAAGAACGAAGATATTGAGATAAATTATTTTAAGTGAGAACTGTCCTTTTAATAGGCCTCACTCTTCAGCCTTGTCTCATTTTTCATTTTCATGAGGATTTTAATGTATTCTTTTCATTATATAAAACATGCCATATTTGGCCTTTTCATGAAAATGGATCTGATATTCTCCTTTGACAGCCATTCATGTGAAAAGAACAGGTCCTATTTCTGTCCATCGCCTACATGTACATATTCATAGAAATCATAGATTTTTTAGTAAAATATACTTCATGCTATAGAACATCTTCGTCCCGGAAACTCAAAGCATTTTGGTCAATGAGTATATCATATTTTCTCTCTCTGTGTCAAGGGACACATGTGGTCAAGGATTCTAAATTCCAAATTTAACTCCATCTAAATTATGTGATTTCCATTTTCTACACAGAGGAACAGAAATACAGGCAATAAAGTCACCAGCCCAGAGGGCATTAACCCCAAATTAATCTTGAGGATTTTCTGTATCTCTCTAGTTACATGTCTTGGTATTGCTACTTTTAATTTGAACTACAATTTGTTCTTGATTTCTTGGGGGGATGGATAAATGGACCTAATCATTCTGCTGCTATTTTATAAACAATTGTAGAGCAGGTGTGTGTGTGCGCGTGTGTGTGTGTGTGTGTACTCACATGTGTAGTTTTACTCTGATAGTCATATTTTAATATCTGCTTGATAACTTTATTGGCCTAAATTTAAACATTTCCAGGAAGAAAAATTAATCCTCATTCATGTTGTTTGTCATTTTTTTTTCTTTTTGAAATATGAGAATTATTGCTAAGTTTTTTCATGGTAGTCTTTCCATGCTGAAGGGTGGTTAAATTGTACTCAGCACTGCTAGCTGCTTTTGGATAGGTAAAAAAAATATATAATGATATAGTTACTAAATTCAGAAATCAGTAGGTTATTTATATAATAGTCAATAAGATATTCTACCCCACTGCAACTTCTTATAGCAAAATTCCATCACGCCAAATTACATTCCTTGTTTCAAGTAACACCGTAACTAATGGCTTGTTTTCAATTTAATATGATCTTGTTCTGGTGTCTTGGCTGAAAACAAGAAAAAGTAATTTTCCAAAGTGAAGTGTAGGTATGCCAGGCTCTTCACCATGTCGGTAGTAGGATGCCTGTGGGCGGGGAGAGGGCACGGTAAGGCTCCCTGACCTGGATGAATCACAGGTCAATACAATGGCAAAAACGGAACAGCAACAAAGATGCGAAAGGCACAGGACTGAAAGGAAACCAGGACTTAAACTACTTGGTCATTATTTTGTTGTTGTTGTTGTTTAGGTTTATTTTGTTTTTAAAGGGAGTTACAACAAGGAGTGGATAAGGACATATAAATTGGAAGCAGATTGTGTTTTATGATAATGACAGGCCCGAAGGGACTTGGCTTTCTTGGTGACATTGAAGTAAATTGCACTACTCAAGATGTATACTAAGAAGGATAGAAAATGAGATGTACAGAGAAGACGCAGTTGCTGTTTTTATGGTATTGCTGACGACCAAAATGAATGGAAGGGAAGAGGGGACCAGTGTTAACTTTAATATATATATTATGAATGGCAGAATTTATATTTCTCTTAGAGGGATGAAAAGGGTCTTAAATAATCACTGTCCACTATTTCAACCCTCCCCTCCCCGCTTTTTTAAACTTCCAGTATCTTTGATTTACTCTAAATTCCTAATTTCTTATTAATAAACAATAGATCATCTATTTTAAAGATTTTATTTATTTAACACAGAGAGAGAGAGATGACAAGTAGGCAGAAAGGCAGACAGAGAGAGAGGGGGAAGCAGGCTCCCCACTGAGCAGAAGGCCTGATGTGGGGCTCGATCCCAGGACCCTGAGATCATGACCTGAGTTGAAGGCAGAGGCTTTAACCCACTGAGCCACCCAGGGGCCCCTCATCTTAGTTTAAATTTACTTGGGTTACAAATAACTTTTGTTTGTTTGTTTGTTTGTTTTTTTAGGTGAGGAAAGGAGAAGAGAGTGCTATAGCTTCCCCATCCAGAAACAGACATAGCTCTTACATAAAATCCTGTCCCCAAAAGATGCCATATCATATACGGGACATTTTACCTAAAGAATAGGACCTTCCAGGGCTTGACAGATCTCCCACTCGGTATGCTTTGCTTTTAACCAAAAAGCCCGTGTGTGTGTGCATGCACGTACAGGTACACACAAGTGGGAAGTTCTCACATCTCTAGGACTTGTTTCCATTACTCACTACTCCCTTAAGATGCCTGGTGCTCCTGAGGGCCTTGGGCAAATTTGTGTTACTGTGGCCAGTGATAGCCACACAGCATCTGAGTACCACTTGCTACCTTCTTAATTCTATACCATCCACTCCAATTAGAAGGCAGAATAGAATGGCTGATTTCTGATTTTATAAGAGGGATGAAGCAGGGATGAATGTTGTTCTATTAAAGTTATCCTAACTTCTCCCCTTTCCCTCTTCTCTTCTGTGTTTTCCCTCTTTCTGGTCCCATCGAAAGAAAATTCTCTCCTAACAGAGTGTGTCATTTTAAGTTGACTTTCTGAGAGCTGAGCTAAGAGCCATTGCCAAGGCCAGTGGGCGTAAATTCAGTCCGCCTGACGGGAGATGACAGGCTGCGGGATTTATGACTTATTTGAGTTCTCATACATCACCCTCTGTGTCGCTCGCTTATGATGGCCCTGCCAAAAGATAAAGAAGTGTAGGACGCTTGGTACGGGCTGTGGTGACAGGCCAGGGACAAATGTCTCTGTTGGGTAAATTGATTTGAATGGCTCTGGTGAAATATCAGGTTAGGTTGAAAATATGATTGGGTTTAATGATCCTGCTGACTTCGTAGACTGTCGGGATTCCAAATCCTGAACAAGTTAATTAAGGCTCTCTATGAAGGGGGTGTGTGTGGTTATTTGTAAATCCGTAAAATTATTAATGTCCGTAAATACCACCATGTAAAAATCCAGACGTGTTCTAATATATTGAATCTTCATTGAGTACAAGAAGTCTTACTTAAAATTTATAGGGTATTTATCTGGGAAAAACCGTTGAGAATATTCTTTCTTTCCCCACACCGCACAGTCAACAAGCAGAGACCTAAAGGCATAAAAATATGTAGTGAAAAGATGAGAACAGATAAACTGTTTATTCTCTGCTGGTAAAATTTAGTAGACTTAAGCTTTATAACATTCTGGAGGGAGGATTTTTACTGTGTGTGAAAGTGGTCTTAGAAGAATACTAAAGAAATGGATTACTTTTTCAATTATGAAAAAAAATACCTTCACCTAATTTTCTGATTGTGGCTATTCAGTTAAAAATAAAAGATTTCTTCCAGATTTCTGTTTGTCCATTTAAAGTTGCCTCTCCATTTCTGAGTTCACCTCCAATAAGAGGTAGGCTTTCTTTCCTGTTCTCTTCTCCAGGTAATTAATATTGACTGCTTATAGTTTCATTTTATTTGGGGGCCAAGAATGACTGGTTTCCTGGTCTAGAAGTGTTACAAAATGTGCTTTACACATTGCCTTTGTATCAAGAAGCCCTATGGACATCCAAGTGAGATCCAAGGACAGGTTCCCTGGATGCTCTTTGGTCCGCGGAGCCACAGGCCAGCGGTATCCCTGGCCTCCTCTTCCTCTGTTCTCTCTTGATCTCTGGACAAATTCTCCTTTTTTTACTTGGCCTGTGGTGGATTTCTTCATTCCAGTGAGTGACTGAGAGCCGTAGAAGGCCATCTCGGCTGCGTGTGAGGAGGATAGTCAATCGAGCTCGGGGAAGAATGAAACCTATTGTTGCATGCATTCTACTTTTAGAATTCAGAAACCAGAGTCAGCATTTGAGAGTGTTGTGTTCATTTGTCAGTGTGGTACAGGGTGACAGCGCCGAAACCCAAGTCTGCCTTCTGAGGAGAGGCCCCAGCTTACCTGCAGAACGTGACACCATGTCCGTGGAACATGGCGGTGCCTGTCTTTGAGCCGGGCATTAGGCCAGGCAGGCCTTTTCACCAGGTCCGAGGCACTGCGGGTGACATGCCTACGGAGAACTCTGTGTTTGCCCAGTTTGGAGCCCGTAGCTCTTTTTAGGCCTCATAGTTCCACGGGTCTCCGGCTCGGCATTGTACAACGAAGTTTCCATTCGATACCTTTATTGTTTTCTTTCTTTATCTCCAGTTTTTTCTTTATGTAAGGATATCAAGAATCAGATTGAGAACTTTGTCCAAGGTCACACAGCTTGTAAGGGACAAGGCAGCTTTGAATCCAGGTGTGGTGGACTCCAGACTCCAGTTCCGCGCCATACCATTCATCCGCTGCTGTGTCGGAGATAGACGTCTGTCTGTCCTGTGTCCGCTCCAGGCTCCGAGATAGACATCTGTCTGTCCTGTCCCTGCTCCAGGCTCCACTCTTGGCATTCTCTCTCTTAGCTCTCGCTGACCTCTTCACCAGCGCAGGGCTTATCCAGCACCCCCTCCCCCGGTAATGCCTTTCCTATGGCCTTTTCACCACCTGTTTATTCTCCTTCTTCAGGCCTTAGATCACAGGTCACTCCTGAGAAGTGTTCTGTTAATCTCTAGTGGCCTCCCCAGTGACCCTCTGTCTTGTCACTCCAAAGCTTTTTATATAGCGGTGATCACCTTTTTAAATTATTTTGCACCCCCCCTTGTCCATCCTGGATCCCTGTGTAAACTCTGTGAAACTAAGAACACCCCCGAACGCATCAGTGCCCTGGAAATAGTGAGTCCCAGTAATTGTTTCCTAAACAAGGAAATGGCTGGGTGAATAAATGTTCCTGGAGAGACGCAAATGTAAAATAATTCTAATCCTAGGGAAAGCTTGTTTGTTCAAATTGTGATTAATTTTGAAATATTCTAATCAAGTTTTGGGCAAAATGCTGTGGCTGCATAGATGAAGACGAATGAAGAAGGATGAACGGACATTAGGGTTATCTTAGACTGTCCCTGGAGGAGGCCATGTCAGACCCGAGTCTGGTGCAGAGGTAGGATTTCAATATACAAAGATTGTGGGAAAAGCATTCCTGGAACAGGAAACAACATGCGCAAAGATGCAGAAGCAGGAATGTATAGAGTACACATGGTTGTGACCGTAGAAGACCTGAGTTCAAATTCTGACTTCCCCACCATAGCTGTTGGTTTTGGACTCTATGTGTAACAAATGTTTTTGAGAGCCCTTCTAAATCCAGGCACACTGTCATCAGCTTTCCTGTCTTGAATCTCAGTTTCTTTTGTTGTTAAGTGAAGATAATAATTGATGATTTAGAGGGTTTTTCTGTTTTTGTTTTTGGTTTATGAAATCATGTATGTCAAAGAACCTTGTGTTTATCGGGTACTTTTATCAATGGGAGATCGTAACTGAGTTTAGGTGAGCTGCTAAATTCAGGAAGGGTTATTTAAAGTCAAGGAGCAGATCCATTGTAATGCCATAATTGGAACAGATAATGACATTTGCAGTAAAGGGACTACAGGCTATGAATAAATAAATATAGTTTGTTCCTAAAGGGCTGGGCTTAGGGTGGCAGGAGATAAGCTCTTAAGTCTCAGTATAACCTAAGAGTATCTCCCAGTATAACCTGGGAGACTCTAAAACATCCTTCGGTCATTAGTGTCTCAGTATCCTTGCTCCTAAAATTGCTGTTGTCATTAAAAAGACCTGGAGGTGGGGCATCTGAGTGGCTCAGTGGGTTAAAGCCTCTGCCTTTGGCTCAGGTCACAATCCCGGGGTCCTGGGATCGAGCCCCACATCAGGCTCTCTGCTCAGCGGGGAGCCGGCTTCCCCCCTCTCTCTCTGCCTGCCTCTCTGCCTATTTGTGATCTCTGTCTGTCAAATAAATAAATAAAATCTTTAAAAAAAACTTTAAAAAATATTTTTTAAAATATTAAAAAAAAAAAAAAAAAAAGACCTGGAAGTGACCTTAACCTCTTCTTGAGGGTTTCAGTGAGGAAAGTTAAGATCACTTCTCTAGAACATGAAGCTTAGGCAGAAAGGGCCACATGGAGTGTATAATGGAAGTAACGTGACAAAAGGAGCGAGCCCTTCAATCATTTTCACAGCGCAAAGGTGCCACTGCCGTCATAATTTTAATACAGAGACTTATATAAATTAAGTAATGATTCGGGGTTAGCCCGATCCCCTAATGTTCCGGGGTTTGTCATGGTGAGTTGTGGTGTCACTTAGCAAGTGCATACTTAAAGAGAAGAATGGGAAGGGAGTGAAGGTTAGCAGAATAGCAAGTGACTAGAAAATGTTAAATATAGCCCGGAGGGGAAAGCAAAAGGAAAGGGAGGGCCAAGGAGAACAACAAAATGGAGAAACAACAGATCAGTCTAGCAAGAGGAAACCAAGGGGGGGGGGGTAGGATCCTAGCAAAAGGAAAGGGTGCCTTTTCATTTATCTACCGACACATCCCACTCTTCTTTGTGGTGTGGCTGCCTCATTAAAAGGAAAGTGATTGTGCTGGGGCCTGTCAATCTTCCTTATACCAGACAATTCCCTGAATGTTATTCCATGGGCTCCCTCCCTGCGGAATTATAAGGCTCTGCTGACCTATGGCTCCTTTTCCACTGAGCAATAAATAAGGTAAGCCAGATTTAGCCTAAGGTTCTTGAGGTGTCATCTTGCGAGGGGAAAACACTGAAATTCTGGAGTCTGATGCCAGGTGCCATAGTGCCCATTGGGTGGATACTTCACATATGGTGTTCCTATTATCTCCATTTTCCGGATGAGAAAACCAAGGCTAAGACTAGTTAAATAATTCACCCATGTTCAAAGGGCTCCTGATGGCGCAACCAGATTTGAATTTCATTCTCTGACTGTATTTTCTACTTTTTAAAAATAAAAATTAGTATGTATGCATAGTAAGTGGGAGGAGATTATGGATTAATTTTGAAATATAAGATGATCTTCAGAGAAAGTATTCTTTTCTTTCTCTTCTTAATGTTGGCTAGAAAATTAGACTGGGAAAGATATGGCAAGTATGCCTTTGTGTTGGGAATATCTAAAATTGCTCACTTTAACAATAAAGTTCTGCCATCTGGGATATTGCAAATTCTCCTAAATTGGTATGGTCTGTCCTGCTGTCTTGGAAAGGGAGCAAGTAGTGTAGGGAAAAGGATTCAAAATGCAGCATAGGGATTTTTTTTTTTTTTTTTTGTAAGATTTGCTTAATTATCACTGCAGTGGAATGGCTGGCCAAAGTCAGAAATCTTTTATTTCTGCTCAGTGAGCAGCCCAATAAAGCTTCAGAAGGTATGGTACAAACAAATGCCTTTTCAATTTTTTTCCACCTCTTAAAAATAGTTAATCAAGAATTCATTTTTTAGGATAATCCTGTGTTAAATCAAGCAGTCAGACAATGAAATAGGAATTAAAGAAAATGAAATGGTGGGAATTATCATAAAAATATGAAATTTTATCAAAAGGCCTACCAAGTGAATTGGTTAATAAGCACCTCCAATTTATTGGGTTCTGGGTTCTCTTTTCCCTGGCATCTTTATGGTTCTTTATTTTGTGCCAACACAACTTACCTATAATCCTCAACAAATACCCATTTTATATACTGGGAGTGGCCAGTAGACTTGAAAGCCAAACAAGACAGTGGCATGGGTCAGAAATTTGGGAATGCCGTGGGTTAATATGGATTAGGATCAAGGATTTTAGTAGGTGACTGTTTCCTTGAGTAAAGCCAGTTTAGGCTATGATCCTCTATCCTATTAAGACTAACAAGGAAGTTTGCTAGAAAAGTAGTTGGAGGATCTGAAATTATACACTCACGCAGTTTCCCAGATCTTTTTTTTTTTTTCTTTCAGATTTTATTTATTTGACAGAGAGAGAGACAGAGAACATAAGCCAGGGAAGCAGCAGAGGGAGAGGGAGAAGCAGGCTCCCTGCTGAGCCTGGAATCCAATGGGGGCGAGGCTTGATCCCTGGACCCTGGAATCATGACCTGAGCCAAAGGCAGATGCTTAACCAACTGAATTCCCCAGGTGCCCCTTCCCCAGATCTTTTATTTCCGAGGACTACTAGGTCATAGAGATGGGGCAATAGACTTGGTGAGGTTCATTTGGCTTATAGCATCTCAGGACCTGTGGTCTGGGACCACCCCTTCTGTGTCGGTCTTGGGCCAGATGATGTCCTGTGAGGCCACAGAAGGCTTTGCATGGCTGCATTCCTCAGAGGCACACAGTGTGTGCTGGGCTTCCTTGTGAGTGTGAACTGGCTGCCTCACTTGCCAGATGCCATTCTATGAAGTGGCAGTGAGAAAAAGTCTTCTTTGTCTCTGATCGCACAGCAGTCTGTGGTTGGGAGACCTTCATTTTCACTGAAATAAATTGAAAGTGACCAGGTAAAGGGTCTTTTCTGATTACGGCGTGGCTACAAGATTTCTCAACTTCAACACTGTTGGGAGTGGGACTGGGTAATTCTTGGCTGTGGGGCTGTCCTCGACATTGTGGGGTGCTTGACAGCATCCTTGGGTGCTACCCACTAGGTGCTCCCAGTCATAACCATGAGAGATGTCTCTAGACATTAACAAATGTCCCCTGTAGTGGGGGAGGGGAGCACACATTGTTCCTTGGTTGAAAATCACTGCCTTAAATTTTGTGCCCTTTGCGGTAAGACCACTGTTTTTTTGTTTGCGTGTTTTCTTTTGTTTTGTTTTCCTTCCTTCTAGTTATGCTCAGCAAAGCTAGGCCTTCTTCAAACATAAATCGTTGATTCTTCTTCTTGAGAAAGCATTGCATTTTGACCTTTGAGTGGCTTAGTGTCCCCAAATGTGAAACAAGAAGTTGATGAAGGCGGTAATTTCTGCACGTATTTTTCGAGCCAATATCCCTGCCCCTGAGTTTGAGTTAAGGATTTGCTATGGATTAGCCACGTGACCTTGGCCAAGTGGCTTTACAGGATCTCAGTCTGCCTTCATCTGTGAGATGAGGGGAGTAACAGTTGTACCCTTTTACCCTCTTGTGGTGAAGGTGGAATGAGAGAGACGTTAGTACCAGCAGAGAGCACACTGTCTGACCCATGCTGAGTGCTTGATAAAGGTTTGCTCTAATTATCACGATTGTCGATCGTATTTTTGAAAAATTGATTGCTTGTTATTATTAAGCCGATGTTTATTTTTTCTTTACCACATACTTCCCACGTTTTGTATCTCACAAAACAGACTCACAAGTGCAAACACACATGCACACAGGGACGCAGACACATACAACGCGATTAGTTCTCTGGTTTCATCTACTCTCTTGGGACAAATCCAGGACATTGGGATTAGCCCCTTTGCTTTTTCTGCTTCTCCTCTTACTGTTCCTGTTTCTTCCCATTCTTTCCTTCTGGAGCCACCATCGGATGAAGCACAAATCACCTCCTTGTTTTGCAGCCTGTGCACCAATGAGAAAAGTCCTAGAGTGGCTTTTGATTTTACGCTTCATTGCCTAGGCTTCTTGTAAACACCATGGCATCTTAAAAAACAAAAAACAAAAAAAAAAACAGCTTTCTTTCAGCCAGAACTTTATCAAATCTGTGTCCATAATGGCACAGATGTATAGAAAATGAGAGAATCATTTTTGTGTGTGTGGGATTTTTTTTTTTTTTTCTGCAGAAGCAAAATGACCTTGAGGGAACACCGACTCTACCTTTGCTTTTCATGGCATTGCCCACATCCCTCCTCCTTCACCTCCTCCTGCTCCCCATTCAGTTCCCCAACAACCGGCAATCACTCTACCCTCCCGCTCCAAATTTATGACCGAGAACAGGTCATAAACAGAGAAGGCCAACCCTAATCCCAGGCACTGCACCTTCCTGTTTGCCGGAGGTACGACAGCTTGATGGGACCGTAAAGAATAAGCCTGCGTCCCCACTTGCCCCATGAATCATGCCCTACAAAAATGACTAGCAAGGGGTGACTGCAGGGGCTGCCGGTGACTCAGAGCCCCAAGGCAGGGCTTCCCCTAAACCACCCAGAGCAAAAGGTCCCCGTGGTTGTCCTCTCTGGAGTGGCCTGACAAAGTGATCTCACAACTAAGAAGAGCTCACCAGCTCACAGATCCCCAGGGAGCAGGCTTTTGTAGTGATCCATGTGGCTTGGTGCACGGTCCTCCAGCTTAACTGATGCTCAGGGAATCACAAAGGAAATGACACACCTGGAAGGGCACACCAATGAGAGACACCTGGGAAGTAGGAACACACCCTTTACCAATGTCCCCTTCCTCCTCTGGTTGCCTCTTGTTTTATGTCCTTGGCTAGTGCATCTCAAACTTGAGAGTGCCTAAGAAGCAGCAGGGTGCTCTTGTTTAGTTTCTGATTGAGTTAGTCTGGACGGGGCTGGAGAATCTGCCTTCTTTGGTGAACTCCCCCCACCCCCCCATCCCCCCGGGGATGCCGATGCTGCCAGTCCTTCGAGCACATTTTGAGCAGTGAGATCCCTAGAGTGTTTCAGAGCTTTCTTCTCCCCACCCCAGAATTGTGTCTTTTGGAGTAGCACTTACCAGCTGTATAGCACTAGGCATCATCTCCCCAGCTGGCTTTGGGGCAAAATTAACTTCCTCTGTGTCCCAGAACGCCGAGAACCAGAGTCATTTTGTTATCATGGAGTTTAGTCTTCTTTCCCTAATTTGATTAAAAAAAAAATTCTCCTTACATGTGGCCTTCCAGGTTCTTCTGTGACCACTATTACAGAGTCTCAAGCCAGCACTGCAAAGAAGAGCTAGTTGTTTTGTCGTTTAGCTCCAAGTGTAACAGGTCCCCGGGGGCATATGCCAAAATCTGCCTCTACCTGTTAATCCAGGTTTAGGCAACACTGCAACACAAAAACCTATGTAGCAAGTTTTGGCATTTCTGGAAACCCTACTTTCTAGATCGGACAGCAGTAGCTGTGGTCTTGAGTTTGAGAGCCACAACTGGAGTCTGTCATGGTCTTTGTAAGAGGTCACGGAGTAGATACAGCAAGGGGCAGGGAGAGCCCAGTGATTTGCACACACACATGCAGGTCGAAAGGGGTAAATTCCTTCTATGAGCAAGACCCGTAAGCTAACATTAGCAAGAGTGAGTGTGCTTGTGGATCAAGGATTGGACCTTAGGACATGCTTCCAGACGGGAAACATTCCCTTGATCTGTTTGCTGAGAGGATTTGTGCTGTAGAAATGACTTGGCTCTGACTCCTCTGTCCAGCTTCTTCCAATGCTACGTGACTGAAATCTACAGAGATGCAGGGCTTCCAGGCAGAAGCAGCCCAGGATCTGAACCAGACAACCTGGGCTCAACTGTCCACTGTTGCTTGAATGACCTGGCTCTAGCTCCTCACTAAATGCGCCTAAATGTCCTCCTCCATAAAAACTTGAAAACAGGTACTTACCAGGTCTTTTTGAAGATTCTGTGAAATAAAATAGAAAGGCCCAGCATACTATCTGACGCAGTTGCTGGTCCATAACTTTTATACCGTTATGAAGCAGTTTGTTGATACTAACTTGGACAGGATTGATCAACGTGTGATAGTGACTACTTCTGGACTCTGAGTCAGCCTGTCTGGGTCTGAACCTTAGCCTACCTACATCTTTATGGTGTGTCCATGGAGATGTTTACTTTGGTCGCTAGACCTCAATTTTCTGGATTTTGAGGATTACGTGAGTTACTAGATGTAAAACGCTAAGACGGGTCCCTGCCATAATGAGTGTTGCTAATATTACAACATGAATTTTATTTGAACAAGATACGTGGAGAGTAGCAAAGAAAAAAAAAAAAAAAGCAACTTCCACTCTCCTTCTTCCCTCCCCCTCCAAAAAAACCCGAAAGCAAAACAAAGCAAAAAACAAACAGAAACACACACACACACAAATACACATGCACACACCCCACTACCACAATCTACTTTAGTTTTGGTATGGAATCTAAGAAGTCATTCTCTTAGACTACTTTGAAACAGTTCAGTCCTGGCAGGAGTTAAGAGTTCTGAGTTATGGTCTTACAAAAATTAATTTGGGACAGATCACAAACCCAAATGCAATAGCTAGAATTATAAAGCCTCTAGAAGAAATTATAGGAAAATATTTTTGCATTCTTGAAGTAGGCAATGATTTCTTGGAGGAAATAACATCGTAAACATAATAGAAAATATCAGTAGATGGGACTTGATCAAAATTAAGATTTTCTGTTCTTTAAAAGATACCCTTAAGAAGATTAAAGGGTGACTCATAGATAGAAAATATTTTCAAGGCATAAATCTAAAAAGGGCCTATATTCAGAATATATAGAGCTCTCCTGTAGATCAGTAATAAAAAGACACTCAACAAAAAATGGGCAGGGGCGCCTGGATGGCTCAGTGGGTTAAAGCCTCTGCCTTCAGTTCGGGTCGTGATCCCAGAATCCTGGGATCGAGCCCCGCATCGGGATCTCTGTTCAGCAGGGAGCCTGCTTCCTCCTCTCTCTCTCTGCCTGCCTCTCTGCCTACTTGTGATCTCTGTCTGTCAAATAAATAAATAAAATCTTTAAAAAAAAAAATGGGCAGAAGGATTTAATAGACATTCCCTAGATATATGCAAATGGCCAATAGGCATATGAAAAGATGCCCCACATCTTTAGTAATCAGGGAAATGTATATTAAAATTACAATGAGGTATCATTTCATACTTAAAAATGGTTAAAATTAAAAAGATTAACAGCACCAAATTTTGGTGAACATTGGAACTACTGGAATTTTCTTTTTTTATTTTAGTTTTTATTTTATCTTTATTTTTTATTTTTTGGAACTACCGGTATTTGCATGCATTGCAGATGAGAATGTAGAATGGTATAACTATGTTGGAAAACTGTTTGGCAATTTCTAATACAGCTAAATGTAAATCTAAAGTAGGATACAGCAAGTTCATTTTTAGGTGTTTACCCAAGAGCAATGAAGGCACATATTTATAACAAATATTTATGTAAAAACATTCAGAATAGCTTTGTAGTAGCCTCAGACTGGAAATAGAATAAGTGCCTATCAATAAGAGAGTAGAAAAATAAAACATGGTGTATTGCTATGATGACATAGTACTACTAATAAAAATGAACTATGGAGGGGCACCTGGGTGGCTCAGTGGGTTAAGCCTCTGCCTTCAGCTCAGGTCATGATCTCAGGGTCCTGGGATCGAGTCCTGCATCGGGCTCTCTACTTGGCAGGGAGCCTGCTTCCTCCTCTCTCTCTGCCTGCCTCTCTGCCTACTTGTGATCTCTCTGTGTCAAATAAATAAAATTAAAAAAAAAAAAAGAACTATGGGTAAATGCAGCATCATGTATATATCTCGACACCAATATAGCAGATTGGAGAAAAAAGATACAGAAGAGTACGTATTATATAATCCATTTATATAAAGTTCAGTAACAGGCGAAACTAATCTGTATTATGAATCAGAACATTGATTGTGTATGAGGGGTGGGTATTGACAGGAAGGGACACGAAAGAGCTTTCTGGGGTGGTCGAATTGTTCTGTGTCATCATGGGAGTGTTGGTTTCATTGGCATATTGATTTGTTAAAATGCATCCACTTGTATACTTAAAATCATGTGTTTCACTCTATGGAATTATGCCATATATATGAATTATTCTTGATTCTAGGAGGGTCTCTCTGAATCTAAATTACTTGTTATACTCTTCCTCCATTAGAATTTCCTCTCTGTGTTGGCCATCATCTGGAGAACAGAGAAATAGGAATATCATAACATTAAAATAAAGAGCCCCTTAATTAATTATGTATATCTGTCTAAAGCCTGTACCTTGCTCTCCAGATAAATTATTCCATTGTGAAGCCTCTCCAGGGGGAATCTCTTACAAGTGCCCTTTATTTCTAGGCTTCTGCTCTTTGCCTTTCCTATCCTTGTCCTGGGTTATCTCCTGTAGAATTGAATTGATAACCCTTTCCACTTGAGTTGGACTCTTCATTCAGATTTTTCCAAGCACATTATAAACTCTAATTCATTAACATTATCATAAATGGTAATGCCCTGTGAAAAAGAGAGGTGATGGCACCAATTAAACTAATCTTCTTGTAGTCACACATCAAATCGATGTTGGTACAAACGCTTGAACCAAGAATTGATGCATTCCCATTCATCTGCCAGATTGATGGCAGCACAGTGACTGCAGTGAAAGCAAAACGCTAGTCCACATGTAGAGAATGCCCTATGCACGCTTGCCACATGGATCTACTGGGAGTAGTGACAAGGAAAGAGAAGAAACGGACTTAGACTGGACAAGGGTCTAATAGGCAATGTATACGAGACAAGTGGTACTTATATATACAACACACATGAGGACATCTACAGAAGAATATCCATGCATCCATTCACAGAATTTCAGGGCTGGGTTGTAGCAGAATCACTTATTATCAACTTAATTGAAACCCAGATCACTGAAGTCAACTACCCAGGGTCTCATAGCTTGTTCTCTCCCAGATCCGTTGACTCCCAGCCCTGAGCCATGGCCACTGCAGCCCTCTTGTGTTCCACGTTACATGAGAGAGTTCCTAGTTCCTTGATTCTCCTCTGTTTACAAAATAGAAACATTCAAATACTTTGTTTCATTTGGGCACGTGGTGTTAAATAAATTTAATATAAACATCGTCTTCCACTGCAGGGAGTCTAAAAATGACTGACAGTTGTAGGGTAAGCACTCCATACTGGGTATTCTTCTAAATGTTTTATGTGGTTAATTCATTGAATTTCCCCAATATCCTACTGTAGTTCTGTACTGTTGGTGATACAATGGATAATCCCCTCCCCCCTTTTACAGTTGTGGAAGTGAAGCCTGGGAGGTTAAAATCCCTGCTCCCACTGCATGTTCAAATGGTGGAGTCAGAATGGGCGTGCAGAATGCTGGTTCTAGCAACCACAGTGCTCTGACCTGCTTCCCCTCTGTAGGTCAGGAGATCGAGAAGATGGGTTTCTTTTGGGAAAAGAGCTAAAATGTCAATGAAGCAAACCTCCGAGTGACTCATGAGTGCACAGAATAACAGCTGACATTTAATGAGCAGTTGTTGCTGTTCAAAGTGGTTTATTTCATGTGAATTTTCCCAACTCAACCAGAAAGTGTTGTTGTCATCCCCTTGTTACACACGAAGAAACGGGAATGTACAATGTTAAAGGAGCATGCCCGCGGCCACACAGTTGGGAAAAGCGTGAAACTCAAGTGTCTGGCTCCAGGAGCTGCTTCCCCTGGAGGACCACAGGAACGTTGTAATAAAATGGCATTTAGTCAATCAGCTTTAATTGATGAGATACTAAACAGAGTCTGCATTAAACAAAATTTCACCAGGGAAACATTTATGCTTCGCTACTTCTGAGCTGGAAAGTCTCTCTGATTTGATGTAGACCGCCTTCATTTTATGGAGCTGGCGTCAAACCAGTTTTAGAAAGGACTGGCTTTTTTCCAAGGTCTTCCTGGTCCGTGTGACCCAGCACATTTCTTGGTTTAAATCAGTGAATCTCAAAGAAAGGGCAGAGTTGGGAGTGACGGCATTGTCCTCCCCAGGGGGCTGTCTATATCTGGAAGAAGAGAGAGGGATAGTTGTTCCAAAAACAAAATGGTACTAGAGGATTGGTTTTGAACTTGGTGTAGGACTTGCTCTTTCATCTCCCCCAACTAGGATAAAAAAGTTTGCACCTAGCCAGCTGTGTCAGCATTCACACTGGTATCTTGTGATTGGAGTGCAAAGGAACAGAAAAAGAAAAAAATATATATATATAATTTTTTTCCCTGAAATTGTTTAGGTTTGTCACAATTTAAAAAAAAAATTTTATTCACAATTTTTAAGTCACTTAATTTTTAATGCTTCAAAAGAGAGTATGGGGATTTTGTTTTTGAGGAAGATGCTTTTTACATTTGCAGAAAGCTGGCTTAAACAGAGATTGAAGTAGCTACCTTGTATGTGTCCCTGCCGTGGGGATGCTGAAAGTCGGTCCTTGTGGTGGCTCAGAGGCATTTGAAAGAACTTGGATTCCAATCCTCCAAGGAAAATTCTGTACGTTTACTGGAGACTTGAAAAAATTGGGAAGTGTGTCTGGGGAATCCAGGCCTTCAGTAGAGGGAGGAAATAATTTCTAGGATAAAGCTCTTATTGGCATTGGGTTAGGAAGCTTATAGCTCACATTGCTACAGAGAATGAAGGCTGATTTAAGTATTTTTTTTTTTTAAGAGTACCAGCATTCCAGAAGACCCTAGATTTGTGGATTCTCATTTACAAACCTTATATCCTGCTGTAGTGACCCTGGACTGATTTTTTGCTTGTGAGGAGTGATGGGCTACATTCTGCAAAAATCCATGTCCTGTGGGCTGAGACAGAAAACCTAGCCCGAACCTTTGTATCCACGGTGTTAGAGATGAACTCCATTTCTCCTTGTAGGGAGCTTTCTTTCTGCCAGATGGCACAGGGCTTTCTTAGTGTTAAGATGCAAAAGGGCTCTTCTTCCACAGTCTTATCTCCTGGACTGTCATTTTGTAAGTA
The DNA here is from genome assembly GCF_922984935.1 of Meles meles. Taxonomy (NCBI): domain Eukaryota; kingdom Metazoa; phylum Chordata; class Mammalia; order Carnivora; family Mustelidae; genus Meles; species Meles meles. The sequence goes on along the minus strand of NC_060071.1, from coordinate 132,567,706 downwards.
ATTATCCCAAGTAAGTGTCAGTCCTCCAATCAAGGTCCCAAAATTCACACTAGATACGATGTGGTTCACCTTCCCTGCCCACTGTGGATCAGAGGTTGCCTGTTTAGAACTTACATCTACAGGGTTTTCTGCTTACATGGGATCCCACACCCCCAATTTCATTTTTATTTTAAGTATGTGTGAATGTGCTCACATAACTGGGATGTGCAGAAGAAGTTGGCCTTTTAGGACCAGATAATAAAGGAGAGGGGTGGGGGGTCTTATTTTTCAAAAAAACACTAAGATTCTCTTTCTTTCCTTTCCTGTTTCACTCAGTAACTTTAATTCAATATATCCATTCATTCAAAACTAGTCATGTTATCACTTTGGGCCTGTTCCTTTGCTGCTACTGGAGATCCCTAGATGAAGGAAACAGGAAAGGCTGCCCTCTCCTGAGAATTACCCCTCCTCGTGGCTCTGAAATGGAAGCAGCTAAGCTCACAGAGCAAGACCCCATACTTAGCCCATACTTACTGTATGCCAGCTGCAGGGTTTTGGTTTTTTTGTTTTTTTTTAATTTTTTTTTAAAATTCAAGTGTGGTGGATATGTAATGTTGTATTAGTTTCAGGAGTGCAACATAGTGATTTGACAATTCTGTATATTAGGAAATGCTCACCTTGATAAATCTAGTCACCATGTGTCCCCAGACAAAGCTTGTATAATACCTACCAGTGCTCCTGGCAGAGGAAGTAGCATGTGTGATGGTCCTAAGGAGAAGAGAGGGGGAGGGAGACTCGGAGGCTTGGAAAAGTCGAACAACACCAAAGCCAGGGAGCTGAAAGCTGTGGTGGCAGTGGGGGTCCTTGCGAAGCTGGAATAATGTGGTGGCAGGACCGGAATTGCGTGGTCTTGTCTGCTCTGTCTGGAATGTAAAGACATTGAAATATTTCGAACAAAAGAAGTTACCTAATTCACTTGAGATAAGAGGAAAAAAAAAAAGTCACTCTTGCTGTCAGGGTGCAAAGAGTTGGTGGCTGGTGCAGGGTCCAGGCAGGAGATAAAGGAGGGCTTGGCTGTGGATAGACTGGTCGGTCCTATGTGTGGTGAGACTGTAGAGCTTCCTTGAGAGCCATTTCCCATTCCATTGCACCTGCCGTTTCCATCCCTTGCAGGAGGATTTTTAACGTAAGCAGAAACTATTCTTTCTTTCTTTCTTTCTTGTTTTTTTTTTTTTTTAGGTTTTACTTATTTATTTGAGAGAGAGGCAGTGAGAGAGAGCATGAGCGAGGAGAAGGTCATAGGGAGAAGCAGACTCCCTGTGGAGCTGGGAGCCTGATGCGGGACTCGATCCCTGGACTCTGGGATCATGACCTGAGCCGAAGGCAGTCGTCCAACCAACTGAGCCACCCAGGCGTCCCAAGCAGAAACTTCTCACACGAGTTTGTCCCATTTGGGGATTCACCCTCTGTGCAGGGGTTCCTGGTCAGAATATGCTGCTGGAAACACTGCGAGTTGAGGGGCATCTGTGAGTAAATCACAATAGGAGGGACCAACTGAGGATTCCCTGTGTGACATGGAAAATTTACTCTGAACACCCAGAAGTTGGGCTAATGCCACCTACAAATTTTCTTTTGGGCACCCTATGATTTGTTTTTTATTAATAATCTTTTATCTCCTCAATTACCTTATTCATGGATGTCTGATAACAACAATTTGGGTTGGGGAGCAAAAATAACAATAATGTTCTCTTTCTGAAGGAGTCTCCTGGCTGCTGGTGGGTACTGAAATAGAGGACAAAGCACAGGTTTTGCTGGAAATGGGAGCAGATGTTATTTTGATTACCTTTTGTGAGCTACGAGGTCTAGCTGAAGTGGAAGTTGAATGTAAATAACAGCAGTGACTTGCGAGCTACAGATGTCTCTAGCAACCATCCCAAATGTTCCATTAGTATGTGGGATTCCACTATCCCCTGCTTACTGCTGTGACTTCTCTGGGCCCCTTCTGTTTCTCTTCCTTCAGGACACATAAAGGCAGCGTAGGCATTAGTTGGCACTTCTCAACTAGGGGAGACAGAGCAAGGTGCATGCATTAACATTCTTACCTCAAGAGGAGAAAGTAAGGGATGCTGTGGGCATACACGGAAGGGCAGACATAGCCAGCCCGAGGAATGGTGACTGGGTCCTGGACAGATGGATTGGAGGTAGGAAAAGTAGGCCAGCACTGGGTGCATTCCAGGCTAAGTGGACAACATGCGTAAGAACTCAGAGGCAGAGCAGGCAGATTTAGGGACTTGCAGGCTGCTTAGGATGATTGGAGCATACTGTACACGTTGGGGGAGTAGTAAGATGGAAGGCTGGAAATGCGAACAGGGAACAGATCATGTACGGCCTTGAAATGTTAAGGAGTTTGTACCTTATCTTAAAGACTATAAAGAAGCAAAGTATTTAAAGCAGGGGTGTGATGTGTTTTCATTGAACTCCACTGTGCAGACTAAGTATTGGTTTGGGGTCAGTGGGAGGCTTTTGCGTAATCCAGGTGAGAAATGATGGTGGTCTTAATGTCATGACAGTGGGAACAGGAGAAAGGGCAGAAATGTTGAAGATTCTGACCAGACAGACACCTGGAAACAAGAGTCTGAGGTGATAGAGTTAGAAAATATTTGCAGGGCTGTTGTGTGGAGGAGGAAGATAATTTATTCTGTTTCTGCACAGAGAGCATAGAAGGACTAATGGGAACAAGACGTTGGGAAATGCATTTTAACCTCATTACAATAGGATGGTCCAAAAATTGAAAGTCCAAGTTTACCATCCACCACTGAACGTGTCCCCAACATTTTATTTGAATTCAGAATATATTTTTAAATGCTTTGTGTGTACTATAGACTGGGTAACAATGCACAAAACACTGGAGACTGAAATCCTGAAAATGATTAACAGCTAATTAAAATCAGTGAAATACATATCATTGCTATGAACAAAAGGCTGTGGTAATTAATTCTGCTTAGGGTCAAGGGGAGTTATTAATCGAGATGGTAGAAGGTAGCTGAGGAGTCAGATGGAGAGAAATATTTTTGGTACTTGGAGGACATCTTTGTGGAGTTGTCCAGGGAATATTTGGAAATATGAATCTGGAACTTAGAAAATAGGGCTAGAAAATATATAGTGGGGAATTTTCAATATAAACAAGGATCATCAAAGCAAATGTCCACAGATGATGAGCAGGTAATATAAATAAGTGAAGCGGAAAAGTTATAAGATAATAAGGAGTAGTGGGGACTATAGAAAATTGGGAAGCAAATGATATTTCCAAAAGACACTGCTTAGTTTTAATAGATAGGTAGGAGTATAAGCCCTGTGTGTCTAGAGCTCTATACTTTCTAAATGAAAACAAAAAGTTGGATATTTATATTTTGTTCTAGTCAATGTTTTCTTCCCCCTCCATACAATTTATCTTTCATTTAACTATGATCCAAAGATTGTCAGATTGCCTTCTATGTTCTAAGGTGATTGTGAAAACTATAGCTATAAATGAAATTTTCCCAAGTGTGTAGAACTCTGATCTGCATACACTAACAATTCTTCTCAAGTGGGTAACCAAATCTTGTCTGGTATACAGTCTTTCCTTTTTCTACATCTGAGGACTCATGCTGCCATAATGATGTCTGAGGAGATCATGAAGAACATTATCAAGCAAGGTACATGAGACAGAGATAAAAATACGATGCCCATTTGGAGTCCAGTGAAGTTTGGTTGTTTACAGAGAGTAATCAAGTTCGTAAAATGTGATGACTATGGGTATGTTTTCAGACATTAGGACACATTGCTTTCCTGGCATAGTGCTTGTATTGTAATCAGTGGTGTTAAACCCATACAAATGTGCCACTTCGTATCCTAGCATCCAAAATGGTACTGACAACAAAGCAGTTTAAGGTCCATTGAGAGAACAGGGACCAAAGATGGAACCCTGAGTAACAACACACAGATGAGTGAGGAAGACTCTTGAAAGAGGTAGACTTTTAGAAGGAGCCAAGAGTTGTATCACCAAAAGCAAGAAGAAGAGAGGTTCAAGAAAAAAACCAAAAGATCTGTTTGACATATCATGTAGATGAAAAATGGTAAATCCATTGGGCTTACTATGTGGAGGCTTCCGATGACCTCCAAGAGGGCAGTCTAAGGAGAAGAGCTATTAGGATCCCAACTGCTGTGCTTTGAGCAGTGATCAGGGGTTGATGAATGGCATAATGGCAGACAGCTGTTCTGGTGAGTTTGGTAGTAATGAGAAGGAGGGACACAGTCATGTTCCAAGGATGAAGCAAGGTTAAAGAAAGAGTTTACTTTTTTTTTTTTTAATGGTATAGAATTGACAATATATTGAGATGAGGAGAGTGATAATTGATGAAGCAAGGTATGGAATGAGGCATAAAATAGAGAGTTCAGAATTAGAGCAATTGAGAATTTTCCTTCTTTCAGACAGGTAAAAATATGAATCTTTGGAGGTAGTAGAGAGGAAAATTGAGGGAGCTTATGCCTGATGACTCCATATTTTCTCTGAAGTAGATGAAGGAAGGGGTTAGTAGAAATGTGTGGGGGTGGAAAAAATAGAAACAAGTTTGGAACAGCTGCTGTAGGAAATTTAATAGGGGCAAATAAAAGGATCGCTGAGGTTCAAACTGAGGTTCAAAACCATTAAGTGGTAATGATCAACACAGCTGTGAGCATTTCTGCACCAGGATTAGGGCGCCCAGGGACAGGAAGGTGAAAAAGGAGGGTTTGGGTTGTTCCGGCCTTGGGAAATGACCAGCCAGACTCAGCAAAAGGTTAAAGGGATGAAAATATTAAGCAACAGAGAAGTAGGCAGGTGAATAAATGGCCAATGGAGCTCAGGCTTAGGAGGGAAGCGGAAGGAGTCAGGAGATGACAGATTTGCTGAGAAAGTCCCTGTGATAACTATTTTTCTTGGATACTGGAATGATAGACTCTTGCCTTAGGTGGAACTTTAATCTGTCTGACCTCTGAGGTTCTTTCTAATTCCAAGACTCCTTAATTCTAAATGTAAGTGATCACAGCCAGTTCCTATGCTATTGTCATAATTTCATAGTTGTCATGATATATATATATAGATAGATATGTAAATATACATTAATATATTTATTCCATGTATATATGGAATATATTCCATTCCTTCTACTTATCCCTAGTGCATCAAGCCGATGAGGGCATTGCTTTGCATAAGAAGACTGTCCTTAGGCCTATTCACATCAAAACCTCTAGGTAGATACTTGTGCAACTTCCCAGTGGGTCTCTAAGTAAGATCTCTCCCTATTGGTTTTCATTTCATTGCAGCTATAAGGACCTTCACCCCATAGTTAGATTTTTGGTCTTTCTGACTCAGGTCACAAGGCAGCTGCCCTTTTGTTTTATTCTTACCAGTTCTTGTGACTTCTGCTGGATAGTATGTAATATGAGGTGGGGGGCGATCAAAAGAATGAGGCAATTAACCTCATGTATTTGAGATTAACAGAGGAAGAGTTTCAGTGCCAAGTGCTTTCCCATTCTGAATCTCATCGCTGGAGTTGGACAGCACTCTTGTGTGCTTTCCAGTTTCTGTAAAAGTACAAGGAAACCTACATTCGTGCCTCTGTCCTTGGCTTGCAAGGTTTGGGAAAAGCAGAGGTCAAACGGGTTATTTTTTCAGTGAATCCACAGATTTCACCCTGGGGACTGGCTACCTGGCTGTTGAGACAGCTAAATGCACTAAGCAACAGATTTGAAATATGCTCCAGACTCTGTGGAACCAGAGGGTTTGAATCCCTGCCAGGGCTTTAGTGCTTCTTGGTGTTCTCCTGAGGTATATCAGAGTCCCATACAAGTCCTCTTGGAGGAGGCAGTCTTCAGTGGGATCTCAAAGAAAAGCCAGATAACCTCGAGTTGGAAATAAGAAATTCAACAGCATGAGCTGTCTGGAGGAACTTTGATTTCATTGTCCTTAGGCTTCCCTCTCTGATGGTCCATCTCTACCTGAGTGCATCTTACTGTGTTTCCTATGTCGCCATCTCCCGGTCAGTGAGGTCCCTGTCCCATGGTACCTGCTATCGATTGTATGTGGAAATTAACCACATGTTGGGATGCCAGTTTCCTATTTCAGTCTCTATTCCGATGACTTGTAAATGGTCAAGTGACTTCTCTTACTTCATACGTGTAGCAAAACCTTTTGTTACTTTGCAATGTCAAGTGATAGGGAAATCTTACCACCAAAAGGAGCCAAGGTCGTATGATGGAAGAATTTGGTTTGGGGAATTTGAAAAACCCACTCTTGAGTTCTAGCTCAGCATCGTATTAAGTTTATGAGGGTAAGTTGTTTGAATTCCTTATCACCTCAGGCTTCTGTAATAGTAGGATAATGGAATCTGTCTTTCGGATTTGTAACAGAGAGAAATTTCCTCCCCCCACTCCCTTCCATCTCCTTCCTCCTATACCTTTCTCATATCTCTAGAAGTGGGTTTTATTATAGCTACTGCTGTAACTCCTCGGCTACATTATGGGAAGAGACCATAGCTGTCCCTTCTTGAAGAACCAGGGATAGAGTTGGTGCTCGCTGTGCATCAGTGACCCCATGAGATGCTGTGTGACATCCTCTGGTCTTGGTGATCAGTGTCTGCCATACAGTCATAATAATTCATGACGGGAAATAAAAACATCTACTCAGTGGCCTGCATGTACAGCTGACTCTCCTTCTTTCAGAAACCAAAAAAAAATTAGGAGTGGTCTGCAACCTGGGGGAGCTCCCTGATTTATTTATTCATTCATAGGAATGTATTAAGCTCCTCTTATATGCTCAGCATTCAGGGCACAGCTGGTATAAAGAGAGATGTTGTTTTTGTTCACAGGGAGTGTACATTCCACTCTCACAAATGAAAAGTACTTTTGCAGCCGTGATGAGGGCCACGGAGTAGCCAAACTCGGTGCTGCTCAGTTGGACAGAGATATTTGATGGAATTAGGGAGGTCTGGAAGAGTTTGTCAGAGGAAATGACTAGAAGCAGAGAGCTAAAGGATGCATAGAGTGGAATAGGGAAGAGCCTGGGTTGCATGGGGAAGGGGTTTGATAAGCCTGTAGGACAGAGGAAGCCAGCATGTCTAGAGACCAGGGGAGTAGCGCTCAAGGTGAGAGTTACAAGGGGACCGTGTTTGGACGTTTGGTTTTGTTCAAGCTATGCAGGGATACCTTCTGAAGGATGACCTGCCATTGCAGACGCTGTCCCAGTCTGCTTTCTGGAGGACATCTGACCACGATGAGTGTGATCGGTGTCATCAAGAATGGCTCCTGTTTCTCTTGGCTAACCAAACTGGGTTATACATGAGTTGTTGGTGTGTCCTTGTCTCAGCTCACCCTGTCACCTTCAGAGAAGGGTGCCTCTCCCCATGCCAGCTCCCCCGCCCCCCAACCATGCAGGTCCCTGCACAGCGTGCCTGGTGCCAGAGTGGGCGGAAAGAGTAATGGCTGCTGTTTCAGTCTACCCCGGCTAATCGATCACACCTCACCCAGAGACCCCAGCTCCACTCGCGGAGCATTCTCTGTCCTGAGGTTAGGCATACAAGCAAATAAATACATAGAGAGCCCTTTGGAAATCCTGTTTGTCATTGCTCATTTATTTAGCAAAACGTCCATAATTTTTAAATTGCTTGATTCAGCCGCTGGCTGCTTGGTATCTTTGAGGGATCCTGTGGTCAGGAGCAGTGCTTCCCCATTACCTGGAAAAACAAGGCAGGATTTTGATCCCTAGAATTAATTACATGGAAAGATTTTCATTGCTTGGAGCAGCAAGCAGCTGGTTCCTGCAGGGGCCATGCTCAAATCTCCTGCCAATTCCTTTTCCATGCTTGTTCCTCCCTCCACACCTACATCCTTTCTTTCTTTCATTATGCTCCGTGGGTTCAATTCAGTGAGGGGAATGGTAATTAAAACATTTACAGAGCTCCAGTTTTCTCTGTGACTGCCCTTAAGACTGTGAACATTCACAATTTGCTCTTTCCCCAAATACAGCACAATGACCAAGTTTCTGGGAATTTCTTCCTTACTGACTCAGGCCCCCCTAGAATGATATTAATACATTTGAAAAGCGAGTCCACCGTGAGTTAGAAGACCAGGGGCAAAGGAAAGGGGAGAAGGTTTGCTTTTCAGGGGTAGGAGAAGAATTGTAGGAACAAATAACTTTTTTTCAGGGCACAACACATTTCTCTGGCAGCTCTGCAGATCAGTTGACGATGGTTTATGGTTTGTGTATCTTCCTTCCTTTCCCGTTAATTATTCATACCTCTGGTACTAAGAAAGGGGTCTTAGTTTCCTTTTAGGTGTAATTAGAGTAATCAAAGGGTTTGTAATCCTCTTGTGTTTTATTTCTCTGTCTCTATTCATTTTTTTTTTTCCTGTGCAAGGGAAAAATATAAAACACAAAACAAAAGCCCGGAGTCTCTGGGTTTTGTGAATTCTTGCAGGGAAAATTGGTTTTACCATAATAGCGATTAGCAGCCATAATTCTAAGGTGAACAACCTGAAATTACTCCCTTAAAGGCAAAAATTTGTATGGTACACATTTTGAGAAAAGGGGGAGGACTACTTGATAATTTAGGTAAACTTTTAAGAGTTTATATTTTGTGATAAATGAGGAAGCACGCTCTTGGTGATTTCTCCTAAAGATGTGTATTTGCATTTGGTTTTGTTTCTATTGAATAGATTCTGGTTTGAATGGCAAATTAAACTCCCAGCTTCCAAACACTGAATTCTTTTGTTGAGAATTTACACATTTTAGAAAGGAAAGGTACCCAAATGCAGTTATCCTTTAAAGGTAAGAAGGTTAGGCAAACAGTGACTTGACTATTATTCTGCCTTTTATATTAACAAAGCTTTCTACTTGCAGTTCAGAACCCATAGGAAATATTATTTGAAAGATATTTTGCCACATCATTACAAGCATTTCCATGGTGACAAAGCGATGTGTCACAAAGATGATTGTGCCATCTTTGAATACAAGCTGATGGGAAGAGGAAAAATCAAGAACAAGATACTGTTTTAGGTTTTCACAACCTGTGTGTGTTTGTTCAAGATAGGGGGATTCCTAAAATCTTACCATTAAAGAGACAAATCAAACAGTTTAGCATATTGGAATAGTATCCTCTCTGTATATCAACTTTAAAAAGGTGGATATATAGGGGCACCTGAGTGGCTTAGTGGGTTAAAGCATCTACTTTTGGCTCAGGTCATGATCTCAGGGTCTTGAGATTGAGCCTCTGCATTGGGCTCTCTGCTCAGTAGGGAGTCTGCTTCTCCCTCTCACTCTCTGTCTGTGCTTTCTTTCTCTCTCTCTCTCTCAAATAAATAAATAAAATCTTTTAAAAAATAAATAAAAAATAAAAAGGAGCATATGGATGTAGGAATTGTATTGCCAATTTTTTTTCCACTTAAACCCATTTCTCAGAATGTAGATGTTCCTATCTTTTTTGTACCTTGGCCAATATCCATGTTTCCTTGTTGTCTATCCACATGGTCATAAAAACCTGTGTGCGCGAAGAGGTCTATATCATGCTATTTTCTTCTGATCATTCATAAAAAGTGAAGAACAGGTGAATTCCTGATGAACTAAAAGGGAAATTGCTTGTGTTTACATAAGCTTATGAGACACACTAAGCTGCTTAGTTTCTCATGGTCATTGGTGGTTTTCGTCTGGGAGAGAATTACGGGGTCATCTGTAGAGATAGTGGCACAGCCATGAGGAGAACCTGGATCTCCTCTTTTCCAGTTGACGGCTTCTTGCATAGCAGCGCCAAATGCCACAATGGCCGCAGGGAGGGAGAAGTAAAACCTTCATCAAAATCATGGTTAAGAGGGCACAGAGTTTCTTTTCAATATTGCTAATGAACTGTAAGAGATACAGGAATTCAGGGAGTCAGTATAGTCTTTCTAGGGATGAAATAAGTTCCATTTATCCTGCCAAGAAGGGCCTCAAGGGAGTACTCACAATGGAGATCAGTGGGGAGAGAGAGTCTTCAGCCGATCAAATCCCCAAAGTTATTTGTTGGTCTCCAGCTGGCATCATAACATGAAAAGATAAGCTGAGGCATATTAAACATTTTAAGAGTTTATTGGAGCAAAAATCAATTTGAATTGGGCAGCATCCAATCTAGCTGATAGAAAGAAGCTCAGAGGAGCCATACAAAATGAAAGACTTTTATAGCCAGGGGGTAACAGGAGCAAGGAAGGTTTCTATAGTTGAAAAAGCAGGTTGTTTAGGGCGAAGTTGCTTCCTTTTAGGGAATGGCAGGGATATGTTAGGCAGATTACCTAACTAGTGCTGATCAGGCGATTCCTAATTGACTGATACAGGATTCCATGTCTAGGAGAGATGAAGCTCTAATTAAATCTCAGTTTGGTGATAGGGGCTTTAGGATAAATGGCTTCATTTGGGGATTGTTGTCTTGATTTTTAACACCAAACATCTTTTTTTTTTTTTTTTTTCCCTCTCCTTCCGGCTTTAGGGACAGGACTTACTAGCCTACATCTTTCTTTTTTTCAAATTATAAAGAAAATTCTCAGACATGAAGAGGATAGTTTTTCTTAAGGTTTATTTATTTATTTGAGAGAGAGAGAGTGTGCTCGTGCATGCGTGCATGAGTGGGGGAGGGACAGAGAAAGAGAAACTCAGGCAGACTCCCACTCTGAGCATGGGGAGCCAAGATCTCAGGACCCTGAGATCATGACCTGAGCTGAAATCTAGAGTTGGGCACTTAACCAACTATCTGGGCATCCCTAATGCAGCATAGTGGACACATGAAATTAACTATCACAGTGTGAATACTTGTAATTAAAAAAAAAAAAAAAAGGCATGAGAGGTCCCTGGGTGGCTCAGTTGGTTAGGTGGCTGGCTCTTGATTTCTGCTCAGGTCCTGGGATTAATCCCTACGTGGGGCTCCATGCTTAGCAGGGAGTCTGCTTGAGGATTCTGTCTCCCTCTCCCTCTGCCCCTCTGCCTGCTTGCCCTCTATCTCTCTCTCTTTCAAACAAATAACTAAGTCTTTAAAGAAATATGTGTCTAATGCATCTCTATGTATCTAGGGAAAACTCAGCATATACCATTTTATATAATTTTTTCAACTTACATAGTACAATGCTGTTTGCACTGTTCCACATCTAGTTTCTTTCTTTCAACATTGTTTTTGATGTCTCAGTTCTTGATAGACTGGATATCCAGCAGAAGAATGACATTTGATGTGAATCCTGAAAGATGGGTAAGATTGCACCAGGTCCAGATAGGAAAGGGTCATGTGGAACAATGCCATATGCAATGGTGCTGATTTTCATGTCTATTTCACGGAATAGACTGGAGAAGGTCAAGGTTGCTAGAATTTAGGGGGTACTCATGAGAGTTGTACTCATACAGAAGATGAAATAAATCCAGATATGGAGACTATCTAGTCTAGGCTAGAGACTTTGGGTTTTTATTAATAGTCGAGGGATGCTATCAGTCAAGGTAAAGTTTATTAGCTTGCAAGAGCTGCTGTGACTAAGGACCACAGACTGGGTGGCTTTGACAAAAGAAATGTATTGTCCTAGAAGCTGGAAGTTAGATATCAAGGTATCATCAGAGTTGTATCCTTCTGAGGACCCTGAGGAAGAATCTACTCCATAGGCTCTTCTCTTCTGGTGGCTTGCTGATAATTCTTGACATTCTCTCGTTTATAGACATATCACCCTGACCTTCACTTTAATATTCCTATGGTGTTCTCCCTGTGTGTGTGCTGTGTCCCAGTTTCTTCTTCTTATAAGGACACCAGTCCTACTGGATTAGGACCTAGACTAATGGTCTCATTTTCACTTACTTACTTACTGACTGACTCCAAATTAGGTCACACTCTGAATTACTGGGTCTTAGAACATCAATGTATGAATTTTGAGGGGACCCAATTCAACCCATAACATGAAGCGACAAGAACATTTCTTACAGATGGTAATTCTCTTTCTTGTTCAAGGTAGGCTGAAGTATAGAAAAGCGATATAGGAGAGCAGACATGAGGCTGTGAACATATTGAAGGATTAGAAACCATTCAAATGTGATCCAGACCCTCTAGAAGCCCTTATCCTCTCTAGACATCTTATTTTTTCTTAAAGAACTCAAGGAGAACAGAGATTTGGAAAAATATCTCTGGGTTTCTGGAAGTAAGGTTTAAGAGATTACCTCTCCTTCATCCTTAGTTCTTTTGTTTTACTCCTAGAAGCAGGTTTTTTGATTGTGGACCCATTTTAAAGGATAAATTTCCTTTAACCACACAGGAAATGATTTTATTATAAGATAAAAATATGCTTTAACTGTAAATCTGTTGGACCAAAGAGTTTACAACATCCACAATTGCTTAGGCAAATATCTTCCTTTGGGGGGGGGGAGAAAGAAATTGTGGGGGAAAGAGAAGGATTGAGACCCTTGGTGTTGATACCATTTGATTGTGGCCACATGTCGAGTCAAAGGCAGCACTGATTTCCAAGTTGCCTACTTAATTCTCTAGCCTATGCCTGCTGCCTTATATTTATGTCTTAATAACATGTACATATGCAGCCTAGCTGTTATGAGGACAGTGGGAAGCATAAATTTGATTTTTCTCAACTTCTCCACATTTAAAGTCCCCACTTGTTGGTTGAATTAACATAGTATTTTAACATTTAATTTCCTGGGGGTACCAGATGTTTTATTTTGTGTATTTGTTTTATTTGTGTTACAGTTGTTGGGTCATTTAAAATGAAACTCAGAGGCAAAAATGACATGACCCAATAAATATGTAGTTTAATAATATTCAGTGAATACATGTGCAGGGGGAATGTAAGTTCAAATAAATATACTCTAATGAAAAATGATTAGATGTTGCCTATTTACAACTGTATTCTCAGTTATCCTATTCGTGTCTGTAGGAGGTTTCAGGGAATGGGCAGGGGAGAAGACGGGAGGAACAGCCCTAGGCGGTATGGATTCTCAATGTCTTTAAATTGATTGATTAACATGTTCACACTAGCAGGAGAGTTACTGCGTTGGATTCTAGAGACTCTAAAATGGCATAATTTTATGTGATGTGGTTCCCACTGATAAGGGGAGGATGAATAGAAGCATACACTGAATGTCCCTCCGGGGTACAGGAATCCTTCCTCTAGGACTGTTGGCTAAAAGTGAAAGTGCTAGACAGGCATCAAGGAAACAGTTGAGGAAAATGTAGGGCAAGCACTGGAAATCTATCCGCAGTTTGTCCGCCTGACCCTTTTCTATCACTGACTTGTTTGCCTCTCCTTCCTCTCCCCTCACTGTCTCTCTCCCTACCTTCTCCCTTTGTCCAAATTAATTTAGCACTGTGATTTCAGTTCTAAGCCCTTACCCAGGTGTGTGGTGAAGACAGCTATTAATTAATTATTAATTAAGCATTTGCTGAGCTGGACAAAATGGACAGAATTTCCCTATCCTTGTGTAATTTTCCTTCTGGGGGAAGGCAAGGAGGGTTAACAGAGCAAGTAAGTTACCTATATAGTTTATTAGATGGTGCTAAATCCTTCAAAGAGAACTAAGGCAGAGAAAGGGGATTGGAATTTGGGAAGTTGACATTTTATAAAGGATGGTCAGAAAAGATACTGCTTTTCTCATGAAATATAAAGCTGTGCCCTTGTCACTTTTTGGATGTTTATTCTGTGGCCATTAAAACATCTAGGAACTTTCCCTGAGAGCATCTGGGTTCCAGTATCGATGCCTGGAGATGAAATTATGATACATTATGATCATTTAAAAATTTGTCATTGTAATGTGCAAATAGGAGGGACTTTTACTGACAACCTGGAGAATGTGATGGATTTATAGCAGTCTTATAGTATCAGATGTTCATCCTAGGACATGTATCCTCAGGATCTGTTCTAGGCCTGTGTTTGGAATTGTCATAGAGGAAAGCAATATGAAAGAGAACAGCAATATGATAACTTATAAGAGAGCTGTTCAGAACAACCAGGATGTGACAGTCAGTTACTTTCTGCTGTACGTTTCCTTCCATCTCTATCTCTTTTCTTTGCTCTAGACTCAGTGTTTTGTATGTGCTGGATTTCATTCATTTGGCAAACCACTGCCACACCAAATTAGGGAGAATGTGATGAGTCTCTAATTGGCCATTGCATTGTACACAAACCTCCTGTGTTTGTTCTGGGTAACACCAGACGTCCCATAAATTGGTAATTTGACTGTCAGTTTCTATAATGCCCTTGACAATAAGACAAACACAACTCCCTGTGATCCTATTCCGAAAAGCTGATCTTCAGACTCTATAGTAAAAGGATACAGGGGCGGGGTTTCTCTTCACTCCTCAGAAAGGAAGGGGGAGCGGACAGGAAATGAACTATTGAGGAGCCTTCTCAACAATGTGTCACCACAGCCACCCCTTCTCAGCCTTGTGTGCGTGTGTGTGAGAACAGAAACGAGGCAGGCTCCCTGATGTTGGGTAGTTTTGCAATAATGAAAGATCCTTTAGGGGCGCCTGGGTGGCTCGGTGGGTTAAAGCTTCTGCCTTCAGCTGAGGTCATGATCCAAGAGTCCAGTTGGGTTCTCTGCTCAGCGGGGAGCCTGCTTCCCCCTCTGTCTCTGCCTGCCTCTCTGCCTGCTTGTGATCGCTGTCTGTCAAATAAATAAATAAAATCTTAAAAAAAAAAAAAAAAAAAAGAAAGATCCTTTAATGCCTCTGGGGAAACTTTGGGCAGTACTCCAGCCATACACCGTGCTTCCTTAACCACCTGCTGCCACATTTCTCTCCTTCTGTGTGTTTCTTTATTATTTTCCCTTTTAGAGATAATTGTGGGTAATTAAGATAGTTGAAATTTTAAATGTTACCTTTTCCTTGCTATTACTATATTCCACACCTAAATACCCTTCCCCCTCTTTTTTTTTTTTCCTTCCTGCTTTCTGACAATGGAAATAAGTTAACTAAACCTTGAAGGGGGAGCAAAAAAGAAAAGAGCAACAAAGCCAAACCAGTTTTATTTATCTGTTTTTTTTTACTAACATATAATATATTATCGTTTCAGGGGTCCAGGTCTGTGAATCATCAGGCTTACACAGTTCACAGTGCTCACCATTGCACATACCCTCCCCAATGTCCATCACGCACTTACCCCATCTCACCTCCCTACCCCCCAGCAACCCTCATTTTGTTTCCTGAGATTAAGAGTCTCATATGGGAAGCCAAATAAGTTTTAAAGGAATCTTCCTAATAAGAGAAATCATTGTACCTATTAGCATAGATATATTTATTTTGGAAGAATTTAGGACCTATCCTGGAAAAAATGAATCACGTTTATTTACAAATATTTGCTTTCAGCGTCCTTCCTGAAGGTGTGGGGACACACAGGGGAGGCTCTGAGACATGGTGAAAACATAGGATGGGCTCAGTTTAATGATAGCTCGGTAGTGTTTAGGGCTGTGTATGGGGATGAATTCTATTGCTTTGGAACAATTAGTGTCGAATTCTTCTTACTCATTAACATACAAAGCTGATTGCTTAGCTCTGTGGCTTCTTTATTTTCTTTGAAAGGACTTGAAAATCTTGAGAATGGGCTTCTGAAAATTCCTATCAAATATCTTTGACTATGTTTCTGGTGGGCTTTCAGCCTTGCTATTCAACACTGAAGTTCAACACTGTTCCCATTTAGTGCAGAACAACATTTTGAAAATCCAGAAGGTTTTTTTTGTTGTTTTTGTTTGTTTGTTTGTTTGTTTTTTACCTGTATCTTCATTAGCAGTTGCCCTACCTGTTGAATTAACAGGGGAAACAACTTGGGATAGACGGATGGAGGAATGGTTGGATAGATGGACGAGTTTATGAATGGATGGTTGGAGAGTAGATAGATAATAGACTTCCTTTCTGGTTTCAGAAGATTTTGACAGGACCCTTGATAATCATTCATTCGAGATATACTCTAATAAGTGTTTAGGAATTGGGTTAGTACCATTCTTGAGTGACTGGTAGTTTCTGATTTTTTTTTTTAACGACTATGTAGACCCAATACAGGCTATTTGGGGGGGTCACATGTTTCTCCTATTGCATGTTAAGAATGAATGTGAAGTTGGTCAACATTGATCACATAGCTATCAATATATACTTCTATAGCTAGTCTGGAGAGATTGCCAGTCCTAAAGATTCTACTGAAGAATACCCTAGAGGGGCACCTGGGTGGCTCAGTGGGTTAAGCCGCTGCCTTCGGCTAAGGTCATGATCTCAGGGTCCTGGGATCGAGTCCCGCATCAGGCTCTCTGCTCAGCGGTGAGCCTGCTTCCCTCTCTCTCTCTCTGCCTGCCTCTCAGTCTACTTGTGGTCTCTCTCTGTCAAATAAATAAAAAAAATCTTAAAAAAAAAAGAATACCCTAGAAAGCTTGCATTTATACTCTTTAAAAAAAATAAATAAAGATTTTATTTATTTGTCAGAGAGAGACCATTAACAGGGGGAGAAGCAGGTTCCCTGCTGAGCAAGGAGCCTGATGAAGGACTCATCCCAAAACCCTGGGATCATGGCCTGAGCCAAAGGCAGTTGCTTAACAAAGTGAGCGACCCAGGTGTGCCCTGCATTTATACTCTTCCTAAGATAGGGATCAGTGGTGTTCTGATCGTCTCTTAGACTTTCCAGATTTTGGCTGCTGAATGGATGGTGCTGACTATAGATACTGGTCTGTCTTCCTTCCTTCCTTTCTTTATCTCTCTCTCTCTCTTTTTCCTCTCTTTCATCATTGGACAAATCTCAAATCTCTGACTTGACTAAAAGTTGAGTGGTTTTTGCTGTAAAAAAAATAGTAAAAATCAATTAGTATAATGGAAAGAATGCAATTGATACGGTTTGAAAATATAGAAATAAATCTTTTTAATGCAAAATCACTTATAATCTTGACTATGTTAACCAGTCTGACCTACTTGATAATTAAGCTTATTTCATAGGGCAGTTGTGAGAACCAAGTGAGATGATGTATTTGTAAATCCTTAGTAACTTTAAGGGACTGTCAAATGCTCGTATAATTATTGCTGGATTGAAGATTGTTTCTGATGATATTTAATGACACTATGGCATGATAACCATCTTTTGTACTCTGCTTCCCTCTCTCCTCTCTCCCTTTTTTTTCTTTTTATTCTTTTTTTTTTTTTTTTTTTTTTTTTAGCGTAATCATTGTGTGTTGACGTCCCACTATGAGTCTGTGTGCTGTTTTCTAGTATATGTGCTGCCGAAGAGAGCACTGTGTGCTGTTTTCTAATTTGGAAGTCACTTGTAATCAACGGATACCCCATTTTCTTGTGGAGATAGTCTGGACTGCAGAAACAATTTTAGGGATCCCAAATATTTATTCTACCGATAAATTTCAGAATGCAAAGAGAATATTGACCTGCTTTTAACTATTTCCCATAGGAACCTGCTCTAGATGTATATCTTAGAGACAAATTGGCATTTATTCTTATAGACAATGCATTGGACAATGTAAGAAAATTGCAGATTAAATCAGCTTTTTCCTGCTGCTGGGTGTGAATTAAATTCGTGCTGAAATGGAAGTCCTACTTAATCTGTGTGATAGAAGTTACCAGAAACAATGTTCCATGACTCAGGTCCTTAAAGATACTGGAAATTCTTTGCAATACAAAGAGTGTTAACTGTAGCCTTTTCTTCTGAGTCCCTTTCCTTTACAACTGCTAGCAACCTTTCTTAAAAAACAAAGCTAAAGATGAATTGAAGGATTCTGTCTCCATCCCATTCCTTCCTTTCTGCATAATTGCTGTCAGTACTCACTCACTCTCTTGGTCCCATCAAATACCAGTCTCTCTCTCTCTCTCTTTTTTTTTTTTTAAGATAGCACACTTAAATGTTAAAGGAACATTTTCTCAAGCTAGGCTGCTTGTGTTCAAATTCCATCTTTGCTACTTACTTGCTGTGTGGCCTTGAACAAGTTATTTAACTTCTCTGTGCCTCAGTATGCACGTCATAGGAGGATTGTTAGCGGGATTAAATGAGTTAATTTCTAGTAAAGTACTTAGAAAAGCATCTGTCATAAAGTGAATGCTACATAAGTTTTTGGTAAATAAAATAAGCTTAGTGGATAACCTGTATCACTTGCACATTGCCTTTCATATAATAGGTACACAATAAATAGTTGACTAAATAAATCAACAAATCGGAGGGAGGCAGAGGACACATGAATTCATTCTTATTTTTTACTGAATAGCTATGCAATCTTACACACTCAACTTAAGCTTTATTGGAGTTGTCTTCTCGTGTGTAAAATAGAAATATGAATATTCACCTAATTTCAAAGGGGAATTATAATTATCCAAGTTGGGGTGTCTGGGTGGCTCAATGGGTTAAAGCCTCTGCCTTCCACTCAGGTCATGCCTTCCACTAGGTCCTGGGATTGAGCCCCACATTGGGCTCTCTACTCAGCGGGAAGCTTGCTTCTTCTCTCTCTGCCTGTCTGCCTCTCTGACTACTTGTGATCTCTGTCTGTCAAACAAATAAATAAAAAAAATCCAAGTGATAATGTACTTTGAATGAGTTTAGCATGTAAATTTTTTTTTTCTAACGAATTACTAAATTGATTCTGGTGAGAAATATGTGAAATTAAATAGTTAAGATTTGACAGATGTACCTGGTCCAGACGTTGGCAGTCATCCTGAGTGCCAAGAACTAAAAACCAATGGCTGTATCAAAGTTTGGCCACATATAAAGTGTTTAAGGTCCCCCGCCTCAGTCAAGAAGGAGGCTTCTCATTTGCCTACCAGGTCCAGTCAGCTATGTTTGGCTACTTCTTGTTATGAAAGAGAACCTGAGCAAACCTTGGGAATTTTAATCTTCCTTTAGTCACAGCCCTTCATAGCATTAGGCCAGGTTCCAAGGACAGTGGTTTGGAGCTGTTTGTTTTTATGCTGATGGATGTTGCAGTCTGTAATCCATGAACCAAAGCAGCTCTTCTCCCACTGCTGCTGTCGTATCTTGTGTTGATGAGTTTGACAGGCAAACATATCTGAAGCATATCTCACATACTGATCTGTGAAGGAGATGAGCCCCTTGTTTTACTCAATTGGAAACAAAATAAACAGGCAACAGAAAACTCTGCATTGATTTCTACTTGGGCTGACACAGCCAAGATGAAATGGCGTCTTCCTTGGGCACATTCCAGCCTCTGCCATTTGATCACTTGACTCAAATGTGCAGAACCATTGAAGAGATAGGCGAGTTTCTTTCTACCTCAACAAACCTATTTTTATTGTATTGTATTTTATTTTTGTATTTCTTAAGTTGCTCCAACTATATTGTGATGGATTTCACATCACAGCTTCAACTCTCTTAATGTGCTTTCTGGTTTTTTATTTATTTATTTGTTTTTTAACTTTATTTTATTTTTAAAATATTTTACTCATTTATTTGACAGAGAGTGACACAGAGAGAGAAGGAACACAAGCAGGGGGAGTGGGAGAGGGAGAAATCGGCTTCCCACCAAGCAGAGAGCCAGATTCAGGGATTGATCCCAGGATGATGGGGTCATGACCTGGACTGAGCCACCCAGGCACCTGTGCTGTGTGATCTCTATGCACTTCATTTCCTACCCTTTGACTTAGGTTCTCCGCCTACAAAGTACATGCATTTCTGTTGATGACCAGATTTTTACAGAATGAAATTATCTACTTGTTGAAGAGAGACTGTGGAAACTACATGTGGGCTGGTAATGGGGGTTGAGGAACTCCAAAGTAGTCAATCCCTGGCTCGAGTTTGCATTTTTTTTCTTCTCTGTGTGAAAAAAAAGCCTTTTATGTTTAGAGTTTGTGTTATTGTTGCATTTTTTGTGTGTGTATTTATGGTTTACATGTGTTGATCTCCCAGTGAAACCATGAATTTTTTCATGGCAGTGGGCCACTGATAATGAGTAAATTTTAGCTAGAAGGATATATGATAAGTGCTGCTTACTAACTTACTGGTTCAAAAGAATGTGGTTGGGGTTCCTTCTCCCTCACCTACGACTGTGACTTGGCAACGTATTTTTAGTATTGTCCTCCCTTTTCTGATTCCTTGGTGATTATTAATTGGTTCCAATGGTGTATGGTTCAGATCTTTAATTAAGTCCTCCTTTCTGCCTAACTCCCTGCCAAAACATATTTTTCATTTTTCTCCCTGCAACGCTCAAACAGAAGTTCATGCCAAATGCACGCTGTTTGATTACATTCCATCTAGATTTGCTCGCAAAGAGAACTGGGGCAATAACATTTATTTCGGGAATTTTTTTTTTTTCTTCTTAATCACTTCTTGGCCTTTTGGCTAATATCTAGACTACTTCAGGTAGTTTTACAAAGAGCACTTCTTGGACCTCATTGTATATGGTGGAGCAGAAGGCAGGGGAGGGAAAGGCAGGGGAGGGAAATGAGGTAGACATCCTTCCCAGGCATTAATTAATTTATGATGGAAATGGAAAGCAACTGGCCCTTTTCCAGACTGAGTTGAGACATGATCCATATGTAAGACTTGATGTGCTGGGCCCTGCTTCTTAGGCTTCTGCACCTGTTATAGCTTTCTGGTGAAAACCACCCTCGTGGGTTAGAGTCTTGCTTTTGGGGAGAAGGGCAGCCTCTGGAGGAGTGAAGTGCTCGTGGTCGTGCCATTGCCTAATCCATCCATCACTAAGCTTTCAACTCCTCTTGATTCCCCCCCTTCATGGGATTGCTTCTTAGATCTGATGACTATGGAGGAAGAAGTGGTATTGTATTATCTCTTGCTGCAAAACAATTTACTCTAAAACTTAGCAGCTTCCAACAGTAAGAATGCATATTGCACAACTTCTGTGAGTCAGGAATCCAGGACTGACATAGACGGGTGCCTCTGGCTCAGGGTCCCTCATAAGGCTACAGTCGAGGTGACAGCCAGGGCTTCAGTCATCCCAAGGCTCATTGGGAGGGTGCCACTTCCAAGTTCATTCCTGTGGTTGTTGGTAAGCCTTAGGTCCTTGTAGACTATGGGCTAGAGACATCAGTTCCTCAATACCTGGGCCTCTCTATAGCGCAGCTTACAACATGGTAACTGTCTCACCTTAGAATAAACAAGGGAGAGTGGGAAGGAGAGATTGGGTCTTTTTCACTTGGCTTTTGAGAGGGACGTTCTATCAGTCGCGATCTATTTTGTTCATCCCTTAGAAGTGAGTCAGTAAGTGCAGTGCATGTTTAAGGGGGGACGATATAAGGGCATGGATACAAGAAGGTAGAAATACTCAGGGACCATCTTGCAGACTGCCTTCCACAGGTGTAGGTAGCATGAAATGGGCATTTGAATGTCTATGTGCAGGTTTTCTGAGGTTGCCTACATGGTATACTATTGCGGTGCCTGCCACAGAGTAGAGAGCAGCCCGTGCTATTTCCTATCACCCCCAGTACATTGTCTGGTGCATAGTGAGCACTCAAGTATCTAGATGCTCACAAAATTCCATTTTATTGAAAAGATGAGAGTCTCCCTGTTACAAAGAGATTAATGTGTGCTGTTATCCTTTCTGGACAATTGCCTTTCTGTGTTGTACTTTCCCAGCTACCGTCAAGGGGATGGACTTAAATCTGAAATTAATCATTCAAAAATAAGGAATAAATGAAGCCAGTCTAGAGTGACCTTGCTTGAATTACCTTTTTAGCCATAAGTAGGAGTTTCTTCTTTGGGTCAGGATGCTGTTGTCAGTCTTGCACAGCAGATAATATGAATTAAATTCCCTCATGACCTTGAAAATATTCTCCTGCTAATCTAGCCTCACCTGGAAATTCAATAAATAGAAGACAAAGCATACAGTATGTGTAATCTTAACCACATAGCCTGAGACACTGGGTATATGAGCACACTCTGTCCTTTGTGAACCTGGGAAGCAATGTATTTGGTTATTTCTTCTGAAATTTTCTGTACTTAATTCCTTGATCTCCCTTGAAGCAGATAATAAGTTATTATCCCTGTTGATCCCATTGTCAAAAATATTTAATAAGTTTCTATTTCCATGTGGGTGGTTACAAAAACACTTTCATGTGGTCCCTGGACCTTTTGGGTGATTATAAGGAACGATAACAAGGACCCAGGTGTAAATGGAAAATTAAACTATAGTTGAAATGGAGTGTCCTGGAGAACTAGACCTATTGGTTATAAAGCAAATCAGCCCTTTATAATTGGTGATAAATTGTGAGAGAAATTGCATACAACTACTACATAAGATTTGGCATAAGATTTGACAGTCCTACAGTCCATTCTATGATATAATGCTATACTATATGTTAAGGTTTTGCTTGTTTTACATTATATTTAAGAGAGTGAAAATAGGGACTCGTGGGTGGCTCAGTTGGTTAAGCCACTGCCTTCGGCTCAGGTCATGATCCCACGGTCCTAGGATCAAATCCTGCATCAGGCTCCTTGCTCAGCAGGGAGCCTTCTTCTCTCTCTGCCTCTGCCTGCCACTCTGCCTGCTTGTGCTCGCTCTCTCTCTTTCTCTCTCTGACAAATAAATAAGTAAAACCTTAAAAAAAGAGAGAGAGAGAGAGAGACTGAGAATATCTGTCAGGGAACTTCTAGCCTATTGATTAGAGATGTCTAGGGAGGGTTTATTTAAGTTTTTTATAGGCAAGGAAGTTATCTTGAGAGAAATACTTAGAAATGTATGTAGACTTATATAGGCATCCTAATAAAGCTTTTAGATAATGAAGCTGGATTTTATATTGGTTGAAATGACAAGGTAAGTCTAAATAACTTTTCTCTTTTGATGTGCTTTGTTTAGAATGACAGTTGAAAGATGCCCAGGATGTCTTTTGTTGCCGTTACAATCAGAGGGTCTCAGGGTTGAATTAAACATTAGAGGTCACTGAGATCAATCAGCCATAAAATTCTCTTGTTAAACTTTTGACCAGTCAATCTACTTTAGTGTTCAAGGTACCTTCCAAAGGAGAACAAAGACAAGTGTGCTATCCAATAGGAGGTTAGGTATTTTGCAGCTGATCGATGGGGGAAGATACTATGTTTTTCATCACTCCATTGGAAATTAGTGCCGGAGACCCATTTCCGCTCTAAATAAAACCCAGTGACATTATATCATGAAAATCTACCCAAGCTTACTGTGCATATCTTCCAGAACCTGAATGCAAAATGATGGCTAAGTCATTTTATTTTAATTGGCCCATGCACAAGGAGACTAAATAAGATGACACGTGTTTCAACATTTACATTTTCCTAAACAAGCAGGAAAGCAAGAGGCGGTAGAATATGGTGTTATTCAATTCATTGACTATATTAACAACTTGGCTCTCTGTTTGTTGATGTTTGTCCCTGCTACATAACATATAGTTTTGTCAGATTAAAAAAAAAAAACTTGGATATAATTTTATTTACACCTACACATACATTTCTAAGAGATGAACGACCATTTCTGGGAATACTTACAAGCAAGGAATCTGAGTTGTTTTTGTGGCACGATGCAAGTGAAGCAAATGTCTTCTTTTCTTTGAATCACACTTCCGGTACCTGTCGAGGCAGAAGGTGACACCGGAGGTTCTGTAAGTCCCCTACCAGCTCTAACATCCCATTAGCTCATGATTCTTGTGTGGGCATATTGGGAGATGATAACTTCTTTTCTGTCACTGGTCTTTATGATTCATGGCAGGTATGTGTTCTTTTAATGACAAAAGCAAGCCTGTACTCCTCTCCTTATGAAACAACTGTGCTGCAGAAGATCAGCTCTCTTCCCTGCACCCTGACTCCTGGTCAGAGCT
The DNA here is from genome assembly GCF_922984935.1 of Meles meles. Classification (NCBI taxonomy): domain Eukaryota; kingdom Metazoa; phylum Chordata; class Mammalia; order Carnivora; family Mustelidae; genus Meles; species Meles meles. The sequence continues at coordinate 132,543,920 of NC_060071.1, read as the reverse complement.
GTACTCAGTTCCATGGCCCTTTCCTTGTAGAGGACACCTTCAGATAAAGAAGGACCCTTTGGGGGCACCTGGGTGGCTCAGTGGGTTAAGCCTCTGCCTTCAGCTCAGGTCATGGTCCCAGGGTCCTGGGATCAAGCCCCGCCTCAGGCTCTCTGCTCAGCAGGGAGCCTGCTTCCCCCTCTCTCTCTGCCTGCCTCTCTGCCTACTTGTGATCTCTCTCTCTCTCTGTCAAATAAATAAATAAAATCTTTAAAAAAAAATAAAGAAGGACCCTTTGGTGATGGGGATGAAGGAGAGCATTTGTTGTGATAAGCGCTAGGTGTTGTATCGAGGTGTATTGTATTGTAAGTGTCCAATCACTAAATTCTATACCTGAAACTACAAAGGAGAAGGAGAGAGAAAAGAAAGAATGAATGAAAAAAAAAAGAAAAGAAAAGTAAAAGGACACTTTGGTTAAATTACCAGGCAAATATTAACGATGCAATCTAACCAAGAAAGGGATATAATAGAATCATGGGATCTGGGGAAAAAATCAATTTGTTTATGAAACTGCAAGCTGATTAGAAACCCATTCGTAGTAAAATATCTACTTTTTAAATTTAAATTCAATTAGCCAACATATAGCACATATTGGTTTCAGATGTAGTGTTCGATGAGTCATCGGTTGCGTGTAACACCAGTGCTCATCACATCACATGCTCTCCTTAATGCCCATTACTGAGTTACCTCATCTCCCCACCTTCCTCCCCTTCCACAGTTCTTAGTTGGTTCCCAGTCAAGTGTCTCTCATGGTTTGTCTCCTCCTTTCTTCGTTGGTTAAACAACAACTGGAAAGAGAATATAAATATGTTATTGAAATAACAGCTCCTCCATGAGTGAAAGTGTTTAGAGAAATCAAAGGAAAATATCCTTTGACACCATAAGTCATTACATTTAAGTTAAAACTTGAATTAGTCTTGTAAAAGAGATAAAAGGTAGTATGGATAATTTAAACTTTCAAATATTTATGTTCAATAGCCTTAATAGTCCTTTAATACCCTCTAACCTAAAATTTTGCTCAGAGATTTCTAAAAAGAATAATAGATGAATATAAATGTTTCTGCCTCTTACTCTTTGGAAGAAGTGCCAATAGGCAGTCAAAGAGATCAAAAGGTATGTATAAGGTTGAGAAGGAGAAGGTCAATCTGAATTGTCATTCACTAACTGAGTTGTTGATGTGTTAAGGTCACTGTGTCATTCAGTCTCATAATCTACCTGAAGGAAAAGTGGCCCTGCATGAGAATTCCCAGGATTGACAGACGGGGGAATCCAGAAGTAATGGGGGATTGTGGTTTGGTTTGTAAGGAAATGTGAAACCGGGTACAGTGAAGCGTCTGAGTTCTGCTTCAGTTAATGAAGACTTTAAATGTCCTTGACTCACACACCTTAGAAGCCAAGTCAGTTATGCTCTGTTGCCGAAGGATAAATGAGTAAAGAAGCAGATATATAATGGATTTGAAAGGTGTTTTAAGAAATACAAGAGATGCAAATAATCTATTTTGTTTGAACTATAGTTAGCAAGTAGAATAAATTATTTTAAGATAGATGGTTTCATAGATGTATACTTATCTTCAAACTCATCAAGTTGTATACATTAATTATATGCAGCTTTTGATGTCAAAAAGAAAAGATAGATGGAGGCTGTCTGAGGAATTTTAATTTGGGAGAGATCCCCCAAGTAATATAGCAGTTTGCTCAATGAGGCTCAAGTTTAATCAGATAGGATTGGTGGTTATGGGGAATCTGTTTATACTCACGTTCTAGCAGTTTCTGATTCCCACACCAGTTTTTCCCAGAGGATATATGGGGGGGGGGCAGAATATGCCCCTTTCTTGTCCCTTTTTCCAGTTCCCATTCTTTCAAATGCTTAGTTATTTCACAAGGGTACTTTCCTCCTTTGTCTTCTTGACTTTCAGATACATTCCCATGTTCCTCAGCTTTCTTTCGTCACATCATGGTTGTAATTTTCTCAAGTCCCATATCCAGCAAGGGCTTTCTGAATGAAAAGAAGAAAGCTCATGGCAGTTTTTGGATTTCAGACTCCAGAAACAGAGCCTTGCTCAACCCTTGTCCTGCTCGCCCCCTAGGTGTTTGTCATGGTCTCTGTCTTACCTCTCCTCCAGAAATTCCCCCAACTGTATAGCTGGGTCTTCCTGATTAGTTCAGATCTTGTGACCCAAACACAATTGTCTTTGGCCAAAAGGAAGTATTATCCTACTATATGGTGGTTTATCTTCTAACCCTCTACTGCCACCACCACCAACTTTTGTTCTGTTTTACTTTTGTCCTTTTTTTTTTTTTTTTTAGATCCCTGATTCCCTTTCCCATCTCCTACAGATGAGTCAACCATTCTTCTTCTTCTTCTTTTTTAATTTATTTGACAGAGAGAGAGGTCACAAGTAGGCAGAGAGGCAGGCAGAGAGAGAGGGGTTAGCAGGCTCCCCGCCAAGCAGAGAGCCTGATGCGGGGCTTGATCCCAGGACCCTGAGATCATGACCTGAACTGAAGGCAGAGGCTTAAACCACTGAGCCACCCAGGTGCCCCGAGTCAACCATTCTTGCAGCATTTCATGAATTTAAGCCTAGTGCTGTGCTAAGTACATTGCATCAATTATTTCATTAACAATCAGTGAAGTTGGTTCCACCTTCTCTCCCATTTTGTAGATGGTAAAAGTGGGGCTCAGAGTAAGTGTAAGTACTTGTATTAAGACCAAATTTGTTGTTTCTGATCCCAGATGGTTAATGTTTAGAATACCTCCCTATTCTTTGCTAGGCACTGGGGTAGTTAATGGAAAGTGAGAAATAGAAGATTCTACCTGTCCAAGTTCTTCACCTAATAGAAGAGACAGATGTGCAAAACATAAATTACTGTGTGGCACAGAAGTGCCTTTATAGAGAGGTATGGCAGCATTCTATGGCAGAAAACATAAGACATGCATTTTCTTCATTGCAGACTGAGGGTGTCTTAAAATAATCTGGGTTATCATAAAAGCTGGCTATTCATGGTTTCTGTCAGGCGCCATAGCTTGTCTCTATGGATTGTTGATATGGATGCTATACAGGGTGGAACAACTATTTGAAGAGGCATGAGGGCAAAATAGTCTCCCACCTCTGCTGATGGATCAGAAAAAAAAAAATCCCTAGAATTAGATTTAATTCTCAAGAGGAAAAATATAAATAATTGAATATATATGTATGCACACATATTTATACATACATATATACATAGACAAGTACATATATATACTTAAACATCCATTTATGCACATAAGACATGCCCATAAATATCTATACATATATAGGTATGTATAATCACAGATATATACACACAAAGGTTTATGTGTGTGTATGTATACATATGAATATAATGTACATGCATACATCCCATCTCAAGAAGCTCTTTTCTGCTAGCCTCTTAAGGTCCATTAAAATATTGATTTGACAGGATACCTCAAATTTTGGGTATATCTACCTCCTCACATACAACAGATACATTGTATGGGGTGCTGACTTTATTCCTCTGCCCCAGAAGAAGACTCAAGATGGTTGCAATGAGCAGAGTGATGGTGAAGACATCATCAAAATTAGAGTGAGCTGCACTCTTGCAGATTTCTTCTGGTAGGAGTCTCTACTACACGTAGGAACCTGAAGGCAGGAGAACTTTGGTAGCTTGGCAGAAGAACCATATTTGAATTAAGAGTTTCTTCCAAATGAGTCCTTTGTTACCACATCAGACCTTTTTAATCAGGGATAAATACTGGCAATCTGCCTAATGCAGACTAATTGAAGAGAAGTTTAAGGTGAACAAGTAGAATATGTAGCCAATACAAAACTTAAAGAAAACTCGTATTTACTTCTTGCAGATTCATGTAGGACTTCAAATTCAGCTAAAGAAAAAATTTCCCAATTTTACGGAAAGGCCAAATAAAACCCAGCTACTCTTTACCATAGATTCTGTTATAGGTTTACAGTTTCAAATAAATGAGGTTTTCTTTTTGGGGGGGGGGGACCAATGATTCTTCTCCCACACAGTTACCATTTGCATTCATAACATTCATAACACGGGAGGACAGGAAGACATTGATGGACCATTTTTTTCTGCCTTTTTCATTTTTAAATAGATGGTGACATGCTTCGCAGCAGCATCTCCAAACAAAAGATGACAAATTCCCATTTATTTTCCATCTGTGGCACTATGTAAGATGTTGTACTAAGTCTAAGCTTGGTGCTTCTCAGGCACAGGAGTTTTATTTCCACAGCAACGTGAAACTCCCATAAAAATAACAATTCCATTGCCATTCACTCTGTCAGGAGTATCGGCAGATTGAAGAAGACTTATCTGATTTCACTAAAGCTATTAGTCTGAAACTCGGATCTGTAAATCTGGATGGGAACCACATGAGGGGAAGCAAAGTCTGCCAGAAGCTATGGCTTTTGTATATTCTCAAAAAAAAAAAAAAAAAGTCATATAAAACACTGGATTGAAAACAGAGCCTTAGAAATGAAGCAAAGGATGAAGGGAACTTTTATTGAGCTCTTGCAATGTTCCAGGCATCATTCTGCTAGGCTGTTTACACTATATACTTGGAACAGTGAACTGGTTTTTCTTTTCTTTTCTTTTCTTTTTTTTCCCTTTTTCCATCAGTTCGCTCGTGTGTGTCTCCAACATAAAAAATTGTTTTATTGTTACTGTTATTTTTCCCTATATAAGAATAGGATAATATGATTTATGCTAGGGATGTTTCTTCAGGATTCCAGGAGAGTATCTTGTGACTGGAAAATTTCTAGAATCTTGAAGGTGAAAACAAGTAAAGGGGCAGGAAAGTGTAGGAAAAGTCATTAGGGGATTTATATAAAACAGTTTAAAAAATCTCCTTAGAGAGGAATTAAAAATATCACAGCTACGTTTTACTTGGTATAAAATGTAGTGACTCTTAAAGAATAGCATAGGGGAAGGATGTCTGGGTGGCTCAGTCGGTTAAGCATCTGCCTTTGGCTCAAGTCACAATCCCAGGGTTCTATTGGGCTCCTTGCTACATGGGTTGCCGGCATCTCCCTCTGCCTGCCCCTCCCCCTGCTAGTGCTTGCTCTCTCTCTCTCTCTCTCTGATAAATAAATAAATAAAATCTTTAAAAAAAATAGCACAGGGGAATTTTGAAGAGTGATGAAATATTTGGCATCCTGATTATCCTGATTTACATGAACCAATACATGTTTTCAAATTTCTGGAAAAAGCCCTCAATTTAATAGTATGATGACTTTAAAAATAAAATTTAAAACATTCTAATAAAAGGTTGTCAGTCCTAAGTCCGTGTAATGTTAAAGGGTGTCTAACAAAAATGATATCATTTGATCATATTGTCAACCAACTATTAAAGCCAAATTGGTGACCCAAAAGAACTATCATTATTCCTCACACACGATAAAATTACAGTCTTTACATCTATTTGCTAAAATGTTTTCCTCTGGCATCTAGAATAACCCTTGGCTATTTCATTGCCTAGACCTCCATGCTGGTTTGGAAAATTGGAGAACAAAACTTTTAAGGATTCAGGGCGCCAGGTCAATGTCCCTGTTGCTCCTTCCAATGGGCCAAATGCGAGAACTCTAGTTGGTTCTTATCCTTGTCTTTCTCCATTCATTAGTCATCAATTCTGCTATTGATTTTTTTTTTCTTTCAACAAAGTTCAAGAATATGGTTGTAGGTGACACCCATTGCTTCAAAGAGTTTGTCCCAACTCCTTACTGTTCTGATTTAAACCCCTTGTGGCATTTTCTCCTGCATGGATAGTGATAAATGGGGTTGAGAGTGACACAGAAATGAACTCAGAGGTAAGTTTATAGCACTGCTGGGGACCATCTGTTAATGTAAATGTTTAAGGTAAAAAGCATTAGGACCTAAGAGCTGACGAGACATTTTATTTGCCTCCTGCCTTTGGGATTATGCCTGGGCCCTGCCTGGTTTTACTCTTTTCATTTGCTGCTGTTCATTTGCTAGAATAGAATCCTAAACACATTTAAGTTGTATTGTTGAATTAAGTGGATTAAACAATAAAAACTAGGAGTTACGTTAGTTTTTGTTGGGAGTCTTAAAGTGTTTAAAGACATTTGCATGGCTCCTTATTATTTATGATTCCCTACTATTAAGTAGTTAATGAAATTTGTTGTCTTCAATAATGAAATATTAAACACTATCTTTTAGGGCTATCAATGCCAGTCAAGATTAAAATAATTTATGAAATGAGTGACCTGGTGCTAAAATCACCATTAAAGCTATTTGAAGTATATTGTAGTTTTCTGGTGATTTCATAATAAAATAGAGAAGCTTGAACATACCCATTTTATTTTTAACCCTTTGAAGTATATCATCAGAGAAGAAATTCAAGTAATATATCTACCGTTCTTAGGAAAATGAACCTCTTTCAAAGGGAAAATGAAATTCAGCTACTAGATGTAAATCAAAAATATTAATTTCCCGCTTCTACCTAGTAATGTAATGGCTCAGGCTTATAGAATGGGTTTTGTTCCAGATCAATCCTACCCAGTGCAAGAAAGCACAGAAAAAAAGGGAACAGTGAGGAGAATCAGAGGGAGGGAAGCAGTGAGGAAGAGGGAGAAAAATAATCTGAATTCAAGGTTATTTAAATAAATAAGATAATTTTCTGGATAGAAGTCATATTGGAATTTTCTTTTCTAGAAACCTCTGAATATGCTGTGTGAAAATGATTAGAAATTTTGAACGCTTTCCCTCTAGGTAGATAGAACTACCTGTTCAGCTGTAATGATTCTGATGATCTTGCTTCTTAAGCTTGTCCTTTGAGATCAGCAAGAAAGTCCCATTTTCTAATCTCGCATTTGAGCTGGGGTTGATTGATGCATAATTAAGGTCACTACGGAGTGATGATAAGAGCTGCAGAGTCTTTAAAATCTTCCATGATGATTTTTTTCTCTCTTTTTTCTTTAAAGACTTTTCTTGTGATTCTTACACTGAATCGTGTAATACTTCGTGGTATTGGGGGAAGGGAGTTTGTGTTAGGATGATAGGAGATAGAATATGGGGTTTTTTTGAGCTACTAGGAAAAGATCCAGAGAGAATCCAACTGAAATTACAACCTCTTAGATTGGATCAAATCCTACAGGTCACTTAGCCATCTCCCTTATTACACAGGATAGGAAACAGCATTCGGAGGCAAAGTGAATTTCTCCAGTTTCCACATGCGGTCAGGAGTCAATAGGAAACGAAAATTTTCCCATTCCCAGTCTTTTATCCTCTCCATTAGGGCACCATCATCCCTCTCTGTAACTTGGGATCTTAGGCTCTCTTTGTCATCACTCAAGAAGTGGATTTAAACCTTTCCCTTGTCTGTGTGAGGAACTGTATGTCTGGCAAAATTAAAAGAGTAACATAGAGTAACATCTCTCCTTGGATCCTTCTCTCATTTTACATTGAGGGTACATGCTGCTGAGAGGCGAGTTTGCAGAGGAAACATGGACCACTTTGCATTTGATCAGATGGGCCCTGCAGAATCATCCTAAATTCTTGAGTTATGTCAGCATTTAGTGAAAGGTATGTAACAATGAAGGCCTTTCCTCAACTTTCAAGGTCCATGGAGGGAATTTATATTCATACCTCTTTTTATTATTTCCCTGATAAAATTAGTTCCATTTTAACTGTAAAATGAAAAGTACTGAAACAAGTTTGGAGTCCTGTGTGAAAAGTCTAACAGTCCATCTGTAACTCTATAAAATATTAGGTGTTCTCCGCAAATATGAACAGTTATTTAATGAGCCATAGGCAAAGGTCTGTCTTCTAGTTCTGTGAATGTAAAGCCTCATGAAAATTTGAATGTGAACTGGGGAAACACATAGATCTTAATTTATAAATTATAAATGAAAATTCAGATGCAGTAGAGTTCACACACCTTTTCTAAAAAATAAAATAAATCCTCTGGGGGAAGAAGTACACATTTATAACAGCATCTTGGATGTCAAACATCTCTATGAATGGAGTAGGAGCACAGAACCAGTTGTGACAGCTACAGGTAGGGAAGGCTTCACAGTGGTGTTTACTTTCAAGTAGAGGCTTGAAAGGGGCCACTTGGCTGGCTCAGTCAGTTAAGCATCTACCTTGGACTCAGGGGAGGATTCTAGGACCCTGGGATCCCTGCTCAATGGGGAGTCTGCTTCTCCCACTCCCTCTCTCTGCTCATGCTTTCTCTCTCCCTCCCTAATAAATAAATAAAATCTTTTAAAAAAGTAAGTAGAGACTTGAAGAATGAAGATTTCCTGGCAGAACGTAGGGAGAAGAACAGTCTAGTTGAAGAGTTAAGGAGAGGGGCGCCTGGGTGGCTCAGTGGGTTAAGCCGCTGCCTTCGGCTCAGGTCATGATCTCGGGGTCCTGGGATCGAGTCCCGCATCGGGCTCTCTGCTCAGCAGGGAGCCTGCTTCCCTCTCTCTCTCTCTCTGCCCAGCAGGGAGCCTGCTTCCCTCTCTCTCTGCCTGCCTCTCTGTCTACTTGTGATCTCTCTCTGTCAAATAAATAAATAAAATCTTAAAAAAAAAAAAAAAAAAGAGTTAAGGAGAAAACTCAGAGCTACCAGGAGGCCTAACCAAATACAGTCCCATTTTACCCAGTCAAAGCTGATACTCGTATCTTTATCATATTCTTTTAAAGAAATCTCTGCCTAACTCCTTGAACAGGAAATATCAGGCAGTCATTGCCATCTTAACTAAAAAAATATATATATATTTTTGAGAACGTTCCCGGGAGAGTCTTCTAGAGACAAGATAAAATAATGCTTTCAGGGGCACCTGGGTGGCTCAGTGGGTTAAAGCCTCTGCCTTCGGCTCAGGTCATGATCCCTAGATCCTGGGATCGAGCCCCGCATCGGGCTCTCTGCTCCACGGGGAGCCTGCTTCCTCCTCTCTCTCTGCCTGCCTCTCTGCCTAGTTGTGATTTCTCTCTGTCAAATAAATAAAATATTAAAAAAAAATGATAATGCTTTCAGTTGCACTTGGGAAGAGTGTGAGGTGTTGGGTGACCTTTGTGTGTTTACGAAATAATAGCTAACCATTCTCTGATTAAAGCAACCCCAGTATTCAAGTGAGTTGAAGCAACCTCAGAATAATTGGAAATTGCCTTAGGCTAAATACACTTGAAATGAGATGGTAAATTCCCTTGGGAACAAAGCAAAGTTTTCCTGTGTTATGCGGAAGGAAATGGTATCTAATAGGTCAGAGGGAAGAGGACTGGCTAGATCCTTACAAAACTGCCAAAGTCTGCTGCAATATTTCAGATAAATCACTTCAGCCATCTGAACTTTGAGGTGTCTCAGCTTCCAGTTAATAAGAAAAATTGCTCAAGCCTCTCTCATTCTGCTTACCATCTTAACTCTTCTCCCTGAAGATTAGCATAAAGTAAGGTGACTTGAAGGGGCATGTGAAAAAGGACACCTTTACTTACTCCTGGGAAAGGTCGGGATTGACTTTGCCCTGCCTCAGCCTCCCCGGGTTAGCAACATCATTCCAAATCCCATCAAGATGAAGAATGATAAAAGCAAAGACTGGAACACTTAAGAGCCTTCCTCTCTCTTTCCCCAAAGTTTCAATATATCCATGAGTATGTGTATAATATGTTCTTGCCTATTTTATTATACTGTAAATAATGATATTCTTTGAAGAGAGCAAATTTCTTAGATTTTCCTTGTGACTTGGGCTGAAATCAAAAATTCTCTTAACAGTTCCTCAGATGTAGTACCTGTGGAAGGGAAGGGTTAATTTAGAATACTTGAAGTTTATATAAGAAACTGGTCAAGTTGGTCATTTGCATAATATTTTTATGATATTGACTTTCGTATTTCTTGATTTCTCTTTGTCATCTGAGCCCTTTTTTGTACATGATGTTAAATATGTGTCTTCTCAGTAAAGCCTGGTTATAGGGCAGGTGGAATTGTGATGCAGCTGTTTAATTTTAAGAGCTATCTCTTTTATTCTATGTAATTATTAACTGTAGACATGTAAGCTATTTCAGCAAAACTTGGGAAGTAAGGACATTGTGCACAGGTAAATTTTTTTATTGATCATGATATGACAGCAACCAAAAACACAATGAAAGAAAACAACAAAAATATATGGTCTCATGGTTTGAGTGTCTCTATCTGGATTTTTTGGGGGATGGGGTATAGATGGCAGGAAAGGACAAAGGCATCTTTTGTAATCCACCTTATCTTCCACCTGTTCTGCTTCCTGAGGATCAGCCAATACAATCTTACTGAACAGCGCCATATGCAAAGCCATGGGGGGAGGGGCACAATGAGGTAGGTGCCCCTGACTGCAGGGTATTAATAAACTGTAGGAAAAAGATAATCTGAGTGCCGAATAATATATTAACATCTTAAAAATCAAATGAGTCAAACAAAAAACGGAAACCTACTTTTAGTTTCACAGAAAGTCGACGACAAACAAGGAAGTTGCCTTAGTTAGAAGGTTGTTTGCTTTGAGCTTCCATAAATGAGAAGAAATCAAACAATCAGAGAGGGGGGAGTGACAGACCCTGTAGGTGAGAACAGCGTCCTAAGCAAAAGTATGCCAGCACCGTTCCTATAGATAGGGAATTTTCTCTCCTCCTTACTTGACGGTTATTTCATATTTGAACAAAAAAGCCCAAACAGTTATGAAGGTTTGTCTTTTGCTTTCTGCCTCTTCCGTTTTTCAAGAAACACTAAGCTCACACCTAGGGATATTTTGACAAGCTTAGAAACCTTTTCAAAAAATAACTTGTGTGCATGACAAGACATTACTCAAATCAGAGGAGATGATGGAGATGACGACTACAGAGCTTTTCATTCACACCCTCAAACTCGCAGAGAGAGCAGCTGGTTTCACTCCTTCCTCTGCATCTGTCAGAACCATTCAGGGGACTTGAAAGGAATACAGATTTTTTGGAGGGATCTTTTAACCTTGCCACACCTCTTTACCTGTTGGAACATGTATTTGACCTGAATTAAGATGGTGATTTTTCATTTTTAGTTTCAGGCATTAAGTGGGAAGTTTGCCTTATTTTTGTGTTTTTGAAATAATTGTGAAAATCATATCTGAGTACTTCCTTGAGCCATGCCTCTGGACTAACACACTGTGGATTGCTATAGTGTTGAAGTCACCTTCTCTTTGATATCTCAAAGAGTGTCTAGCCAAATTATCAATTTTGTGGGGAACTGATTACACTGTAAGTTCAGAAACACCTTCTCTTTAAATAATGCATCTCAGTTAAGGGCTGAAGTCTCCCCTGGTTCTAGACTGGATGGAATGACATTCATCCCCTTATGTAGAAAACCTACTTTTAGGGTTCCACTTAAATGCTTCCCAGATAATGTAGGATGGTAATTATTAGGGTCTCTGAATATGCATCTCTGAATGTGAAACTTCACATGAAGTTGTCCAAGCATTTGGAAACTCTTGCCTTTCCTTTTATTAAAAAAAAAAAAAAATAAGATTTATTTATTTTAAAAAGAGAGCACAGAAGGGGCAGAGGGAGAGGGAGAGGACCTGAAGCATACTCCATGCTCAGTGAGGAGCCCAACTTGGTGCTCCATTTCACAACCCTGAGATCATGATCTGAGCCAAAGCCATGAGCCGGACATTCAACTGACTGAGCCAGCGAGGTGTGCCCCGTTTTGCCTTCCCTTTGAGAGAAGAGGATAGACCTGGCTAGTTTGTGCAATGACTTTTAAGTTAGATATGCTTCTTTCCCCTGTGGAATCCCAGCCTCCTAATTACATTTGACTTCTGGGTTATATCTTTTCTCTTCTCTTAGCTTTCTCCTCTGCTTTTCACTCCCCTTCGTTGACTCTCAAGTTCTGTCACCCAACCGTACTTGCCTTTTCTAATTGTTTTCTTCTCCCTGCCAACTTCTGATACTACCATGTTCTCCTCTCTGACATTCCTCTCACCCCCAGTGTCCCATTGCTCCCCAGTGTCTCTTGTCATTCCATCCACTACTCAAAAATCGTATTCACAACTCTTGGGGCGCCAATGTGGCTCAGTCGGTTAAGCGTCTGCCTTCAGCTCAGGTTGTGATCTCAGGGTCTTGTGTTCAAGCCAGCATCTGGCTCCCTGCTCAGTGGGGAGTCTGTTTCTCCCTGTCCTTCTGCCACTCCCCGCCATGTGCACTATCTCTCAAACAAATAAATAAAATCTTAAAAAAAAAAAAAATTCACAACCCTCCACCATTTCTCCACAGGGGAAAGTCTACCTCATGAGGAAGCAGACTTTATCTTCCACACTGTATAAGCCAGAGGAGGGATTCATAGAATATGCAGGTTAGAGAGTCAATCCTGGGGCACTACATGGACATGCATGGTATTAGAAAGAAATAGAGCCTTTTGTAGAAATTGAGTGATAATTTCCCAGTACCTAATGCCTCATTTTTTTAGTGGGGACATAAATCCCAAGATTTAGAGATAAAGAGCTTGGAGGAAAAACAGAAATCCCAGAGCACAAAAACCACATTGCTAAGAACAACATGGGGCCACAAGGAGGTTCCTGTGTTACTACTGTTTGTCTCCAAATTCTTTTTCTTTTTTGTTTTTTTTAAATGTTTTATTTATTTATTAGAGAGAGAGGTCACAAGTAGGCAGAGAGGCAGGCAGAGGGAGAGGGAGAAACAGGCTCCCCACTGAGCAGAGAGCCCGATGCGGAGCTTGATCCCAGGACCCTGAGATCATGACCTGAGCCGAAGGCAGCGGCTTAAACCACTGAGCCACCCAGGCGCCCCTCCAGATTCTTTTTGAATAGGAAACAGTACTTACGTCTTAGCCAAACATCTCAGTAAAAATGTGACCTAAAACATGCAGAATGAAATAAGCTTTCACTCTCCTTTACCCCTAACAAAAGCATGCCTTGATTGGTGTCATTTTATGTTTGGGTATGCAGCAAGCTATAAAAGCACCTATCTTATTGGCTGGTGCATGGTTGTTATTTGAAAACATTTGACCATGAAGACAGCTGAAGAAAGTGAAGGGCATATTGTATTAAGTGTTTGGATGTGAAGATAAGAACTTTGCATCAATGTAATCGGTAGTGGGAAGCTCCAACCACAGGTCTTTACATACCATATTCATTTTTACCAGCATGTGAAAAGCAAGGTGGATTAATAATAGTAGCATAAGAAAAATATAAGTTGCATCTGGTTCACATTCAGTCTCTGATTCCTCAGGAGGTTTTCCACACCCGCTTCCCTATTCATGCTTTCCAGCTGATTTGACAGAAGGACAGAAGGATTAAGAAATCAAGTAGCTTATCTGAGAGGTTCCCCACCAGGCACTTTGCCCCAGGTATTTCTGCTTATAGCTTATATAATCAGGAGAATTCTGTGTACTGAGGGTATTACTGTAAAGGTGATTGTTTGAGTCAGTGGGTGATGGTGTCAAGGCAATTATAGCCAGGTGATGGGTGATCCTAAATACCTAGTTAGTGCCTCAGGAGACCCAGAGACAGGGTTCCCTCCATACCTTTGCCATTGTACGTTCTGATGTGCGGTGGCACCACTTACCAAACAGGAACAAAAGTGAATGATGAAAGGGGGACAGCCTGCTCCTCTATTGTTTTGGGGGGAAAGAAAACACCCCATGTCAATCTTTTCTAATGTGCCCCTTTTTGTTATGTTTATATTTTTGTTGGGTTTCTTTGTTCACGTAAAATGAAACTAAACCCAAACTATGAGAATTGAACATGGTTTCTTCTAAGAATCTTAAAAAAAAAGCAACAATTAAAATTATTTTTAAAATGAAATGGAAAGGGCAATAAATTAGCTCTATTTCTTTCCGTTTATTTTTTTTTCTATCTTAAGGTTATTTATAATAGATAATTCTACATCAAACTTGAGATGCAATTACAGAGGTGGAAGGCTTATGATTTGTGTCCTATTTGTGGCCACTAATCCTAGTGTCTAGGGAATTCATTTGAAATTGGGTCTCAGTGAAGTATTAGGACAAAGGCCTGTCCCTAGAGAGATCAGAGACCCTGTTTTATTTTCTCTCCTTCACATCCCTTTTTAAACTACAGAATTAATCCATGCTATTAAAAAGATTTCAAAATTCAGTTGACTCTTAAATAACACCAGTTTGAACTGCATGGGTCCGCTTACAGGTGGATCTTTTTTCAATATATACACTACAGTACACGAAATGTATTTTCTTTTCCTTATGATTTTCTTTCTTTTTTAAAAGATTTTATTTATTTGTTTGACAGACAGAGATCACAAGTAGGCAGAGAGGCAGGCAGAGAGAGAGAGGGAAGCAGGCTCCCTGCTGAGCAGAGAGCCCAATGTGGGGCTCGATCCCAGGACCCTGAGATCATGATCTGAGCTGAAGGCAGCTGCCTAATGGCTGAGCCACCCAGGTGCCCCTTCCTTATGATTTTCTTAATAACATTTTCCTTTTTTTTTAAAGCTTAGTTTACTGTAAAAATATAGTTTATAATACATATAACATACAAAATACGTATTCATTGACCATGTTATTGGTGAGGCTTCTGGTCAAGCCTATTAGTACTGAAGTTTTGAGGGAGTCAAAAGTTATACTCAGATTTTTGACTGTGTGGGGGCTGGGTACCCTTAATCCCCACATTGTTCAAGGGTCAACTATATAGTGAAGAATATCAAGAAAAAAGAAAAGTCCCCTCCGGTCATCTTCAACCCTGCTCTTCTCTCAAGTAGGGACCCCTGCTAACATTTCAGTGTACAGCATCCAAACCTTGTGCTCTGCTCCGACGAATAAAAACACGCATACATGTGCACATGCATATCCCATAGACACATCGACTCAGAAAGATGACTTAGTTTTCATACAGAGTCATACAATACAGATGGACCCTGGACATCTTCCCCTGTCAGTACGTGTACAAATATGCAAATTCTCTTTAAATTCAAAGTGGAATCAACTGTGGAGGTTTGCTGGAGCTGCCTCCTGTCTACGGGCTTCCAGGCTGGAAAGGACAAGTGAATGAAATTAGCCAGCCAGTTTCTGCCACAGCACGATGGCTTGGTTCTGTAGTAGAAAGAGCCCCACGAAAGAGGGAGTGTAGCAAACTCCCACGGGGCCCCACTGTTCCTGAAGAACTTACATAGTGACAGGCCCTTGGGACTTCTTTATTCCCAGTTTTGGAAGGGTAAAAGAAACATTTTTCCCCAAAGGCCCTGCCCAGTTGGTCTCCACTCTGCCTTCTTCTGAGGTGTCTTAACTGCTTGTCCCGGGCTTTGCAGGACCTGGGGTTGAATGCCAGAGAAGTGGAGGGAGTCATCTGGGTTCACCCACTCATTCACACATTCATTTATTCATACTCAGGTTTACCAAATGGCAGATTTTGGGCATAGAGCTAGAGATAGCTATCTAAAAGAGACATGGTCCGTTCATTGCCAAAGGACGTTACAGATCAGTGAGGCATACAAATAAGGAAATAGGCAATTACAAAAAAGTGTGAGTCATGGGCTGGCCATGTGGTGTAGAAGCTTCTGGGCAAAGTTGAGACCATGAGAAGCTTCCCAGACAAGACACCTCACATGCGTACTGAAGGGTGATTAGAACTTAGCTGGGTGAACAGAGGTGTACAGACAAGAAGTGTTGGGGAAAGAGGAGGCCACATGCTAAAGGTCTAAGGGTGCCTGTCAGGGGCTAGCAGGTGGGGGCAGATGATGGCCTCAGTGGCCTCTTAAAAGAGTTTTTGAACCTTTTTCTGAGAGTTATGGGGGTTGGGTGGGCAATTAAAGACTTTTAAGAAGCATGAGGATGTGCTTTATAAGTGTTTTAAGGTGGAGAACAGATGGAAGGAGCACAGAGACAATCAGAATGTTGTTAAGGATTGTTGGGGTGGCTTTAACTAGGGAGGTGGCTGAGGGACTGGAGCATCAGGAGGAGGTTGAGGAAACATTTCTCGCAACCTGTGAGTGAGTCGATGCCATTGCAGAAGCTCCAGTTGAGTTTGGCAACTTTGAGAAGCTGCATAAACTACAGGCAAAGCAGTTACCTTTGACATTGCAAAGCCGAGTACGTGTGGTACACAGGTTAGATAAGTATCTGTCTCTGGGGTATATATATCTATATACGGAGAGACGAAAGAGAGAGAGAGAAGCATTTTTTAATTTTTTATTATGTTTTGTTTTCAAGAGATAATTGCACCCGAGGCTAGAGCTTGCTCACCCTATCTTTTGGATTCAGAGTACGGTGCCTGGTCTATTTTCTACATGACTGGGCTTTACTTCAGAACTGACGAGTCATATATCATTCTGATTGATTTTTTTTTTTTTTTCGTTTTTCTACCCCCACCCCTCAAATGCGGGGAGTGGAATAGAGATTGGGATGAGAAAAGATCAGGGCAACTCAACACAAATATGCAATTAGTAGGAGCCCCCTGAGTCTAGCTCTGTTGTCCTAGTCAGAGCTCAGATAGAGAAGTAGAGGGTGGAACAGGTCAGGACGTGTGTGGGGGAGAATAGATAAGCAGCTCTGCCAGAGGGGAGTGGTAAGAAGGGGGCATAGCAGAGATATGGAATGACCAGCTTGTGTCCTGAGCTGTGGTGTTGCAGCTAAGCTCTAAATTGCCTCCCAGGGCTTCTGTTGCTCCTGGATTCTTGGGGTTGCTTTCACCTGTGTTTTCCATTTTAGCTTCCTTTCTCCTTAGTGCCGGTCACTTCAGAGCAAAGGCTCCAAAGTGTAAGCATCCATTTGTATTAGAGCAGAAAGATGCAGACAGAAGAGGGGCCACACACACACACACACACACACACACACACACATTTTAAAAGAAATGCATAGTAAAGACGAGTGGATTTCAGAAAGTGGATGGGATTGCACTACAATCAAAATATAAACCACTTCTTTAGAAGACAGTCCCGTAGTCTATAAGATTTTTATTCTCTTTTCAAATTTACACAATTCTGACTTTGTCCAACTCCCAGATACAGTTCTAAAGGATTAGGGTCTTGGGACAAGATTATCCTTCCAATATAGGTGTGTGCTTCACTTGGGTTCCTATACTCACTGCCTAGCATCTTCTTCTCTATCTGAGCTCTGAGTAACAAAACAAAAAGACAACAAAACTAGACTCAGGAGGCTCCTGATAATTGCATGCACCTGTTAAGGTTTTGAAAGAATTCTGAGATTTTTAAAATGACAATTAGTATTCATTAGTAAGTTGTAGAAATGCATGTCTTGATGATCACCTTTCTCTTGGCCTCCAACAAACATTAGTGAGTTCCTCTGACCATCAGATCTTGAGGGGGAAAGTCCTGGGCTAGAGCGGAGGGTGATGCAGGGGAATGTAAACAGGGAGACAGTTAACGATGAGGCTTGTTTGTTTTATATATGACCCATACATGTTGGCTTTGTAAAAATGGTGGTGGTGGTGGGTGGGTGTGTGAGAGAGAGAGAGAGATGGTGAGAGAGAGAGAGAACACGTGCATGTAAAATGGGGAAAAATACCAATGCATCAACATGGACAGGTCATTTTGTTGAATGTAACCAGACTCCTGAGCGTTCTGAGATTAGGAGCAGTCGTAATTTCTGGCTGCCTTGCTTTATGCTAATGTGGCTGTCTTCTGTTGTAGGCTTCTGCTGAGACAGCCACTTTACTCCTGCTTAATTTTCTCTCTAATGGTAGTGGTGGAGACCTGGGTATCTACAGTCAGCTTTTACCAATTGAACCGGCTGCCACCACAGGCCATTATAAATTATTATTCTTATTTAGCACTTGAATCTACAATTTATTTATTTCCTTCATGTTGTATAAAATATAGTTATAGACTGAGGTCTGAGTTAGCTATGCTTCATTGTTCTTATAAATCCATATTTGTCATTAGCAATAAGCTAAACTTTTTTGGATGCTAAACATTCGTAACCCCTGCAAGACAGACTGGTAATTTATCCAAGAGGTTCATTCATTTATCAACGCATGTGAAATTTACTCTGTGCCTACTTTATACTAGGTGATGTTTTAGGCATTGGAGGTAAAACAATATGCATTAGCGGAAAGAGCTATAACCAAGAATGTCTAGAAAATACTAGTCAGAGTTGGGAACAATACTTCTGTATTGTATACTGATAGTCTCAATATAGTTTTTCTCCCCAGTTTCTAGACAGCTCCATGGGAAACTCCTGCAAAGTTTTATTTTCGTTATTTTTCGGGCTGCCTTCTGGAATTCGTGAGATTGCCTTTGCCTTTAGTAGCATTGTACTTTAGAATTTTTTACCTAATGTCTCAGGAAACATATTTTCTCATTTCATACTGGTGATTGCTTTGGAATGTGGGGAATAATCACTGGAAGCCTATATATGAAAATTTTGTTGCAAGAATTTGTATGCATCTGAACAAATAAAGGGTACTTTCTGTTTTTGGAAACTAGACTCTAGACGTTTCAATTTCTTTTTTTTTTTTTTTTTTACCAACTCTAATTTCACTGTTCGCAGCTGGCCAGTTGATTTCCTGTCTCTTTCTCTCTTACATTCTGTCTCTCTTCTTGCTTTCCTCCCTTCCATCCTCCCTTCCTTTCTCTGAAAAATCTATGCTTCGATGTGCTGGCAGGACAGAGCAATCATAAGTCAGCATAATTAACACCCAGGGAATGATTTTCCTTTTATCCCCTTACTGTATTTTAGCATTAATAACTTTTGACTGAAAACGCTTGTTAACTTCTTTGATTTCTTACCTGTAGAACTATGCGATACTCCCTGTGAAGACTAGGATAATACACGGGAAACGAACTAGTTCTACGTTATCTACGTTGCTCATGCTTGCTTCTCAGTCGTCCTCTCAGTGGGAATCACGGAGAATCAGTGAGAATCCATGCCTGATTTACAGACCCCTCATGCCACCCTTCATTGCTTTGACCCCCTTTCTCTTCCTCCAGTAGATCTTCAGGCTCCTTTCATGCTTGAACCTGTGACTTCTGACTTTCCATACCTCACTTGTCTAAGTCCTCCCCAGGTCAGTATTAATCTCTCATAGTGGCCCTATTTTGCCACAGAAAAATCCAGTTCTGATAGTAAATCAGTGCGCTTCTGAGAAATTTAGATTTTGAGTTAATTTTGGTATATAATCTTGAGAAGCTCAACCTTAAGGCAGCCTTTAAGTGTTAAGCCAATGCAGTTCCCTGGCCACAATGACCTTTTCTACCTTGTATCATGGTGCCTAGAGTTTCTTCATTATCGTCTCATTCCTTCACTCTTTAAAGAATTTTTAGGTGCCTAGACTTGTGAGCCTCCAATACTCCTGGTTAGCACCTAAAACTATCATCAGTTGACACCTAAGATGGGCTAAACTGAGAGCAGGGTCTTGCCCAAATGGAACATTGCCTGAGGTTGGAGAGCAGGGGAGACAGGAGGAGAGAAAGCACCAGAAGTAAATTTATTTATTTATTTATTTTTAAAGATTTATTTATTTATTTGACAGACAGAGATTACAAGTAGGCAGAGAGGCAGGCAGAGAGGGAGAGAGGAGGAAGCAGGCTCTCCACCGAGCAGAAAGCCCCATGTGGGGCTCGATCCCAGGACCCTGAGATCATGACCTGAGCTGAAGGCAGAGGCTTTAAACCGCTGAGCCACCCAGGCGCCCCAGAAGTAAATTTGTTCTTGCATTGTAGTTTTGCCAATGGCTAGTCTACTGTAACTTCAAGAGCTTTGGTTTTGCTGGTACCTGAAAAAGCCCTGGCTCTGCGTAGCTTGTTCAGAGGAGGTTGACTAGTCATTTTTATGCGTCCCAAGGGTAAGTGTGCCAACCTTGTGACGTGGTGTGCGTCACGAAGCATCAGCAGGGAAAATTAGAGAATGAATTTACTTAGACAATTATGAGAGGATTTTCACCTCTGCAGGCCAGATTGATGTGTCCAAAAGGAAGAGGGAAAAACACTAGTGAATGAATGATTTGTGACCAAGTTGAGTGAACCAACGCTCATTTTCTGACTAGAGTTTGTGGCTCGGGTACATCTATCTTATTTTCTGCATTGCATTTAATGGATGTGCCAACAATGAATAATCCCCTTATCAATTATTTCAATAGACCCCTTATGACTTTATGATAAGAAAGGGAAGCTTGTATGTGTTTTTCATGTAAATGTAATGCTCTGCCCACAACTAAATATGGTAAGTGCCGTTGTGCTAATACATGGGATTCTCACAGTTTGGGCTCCATGTCACAAGTGCTATTACAAAAGCCTGGTAGTTGGCTGCCAAGCCTGCCCTGGAGGTCAAATAAAGAGGACATGTACATGTTCTTACCCAGTGTTCAGCAGGTTGTTTGGGGTTATATTACCCCTCTACAACTGCTCCTCAGAAAGGGATCCCTCTACAAAGTGCTTGTTAATCCTCCTGCCTTTGGAGAGCTCTTCTGGGCTGCTATCTAAATCCGTATTGCAGAGGAAACTGGAATGATGCACCCTAGGCAAAGTCCCCTGGGAAGGGGGCAGCCAGCTCATCATGCTCCCTGCTCACTTTATCTGGGACTTAAAATGCTTTCTGATGGCTGAATTAAAGCAGCCCAGCCTTCCTGCTCTGGACGCCCCCTGTCTTAGCCCATCTCGGGTTTCCAGCACAAGAACAATGTCAGCTAAGCAGGTTTGGTTAATGAATGTCTCCCCTATTTTAAACTTCTACCCCAGTACCCTAAAAAGTACATACATTATTGCATATGCTTTAAAAAAAAAAAAAACCTGTTTGCTTTACAGTTCCTTTTTGTTTGCAGCCTCATTGCATGTTTTTCTCTAATTAGTGGATATATGCATCATCACTTGGCAATAAGGGGAGTATTCCCCCCTCCCCCAACGCCGATGGGTGGTTTCCTGGGGAAGGAGCTCATGGCATCACTCTCGCTCCGGCTGTGCTGCCTGCTTTCCCACACACTCTCCCCCCACCACACTTTTCTTGTAATGTTGCTGAGTCTGGCTCATTAGATCCTTTCTCTAATTTAAGTTGCTTTCATTTAACTTACATTGAGGATGTCTGATGCTTAGACTCACAGAGCTGTTGAGTTTACGAGCTCAGAGAAATGCTCCCCATTGAGATTTCTGAATGCCACAATGGTGTCTGGAAAAGGAAGCATACCAGAGTGCTTTGGGCAGCAAGTAACTGGGATTCCGGATGGCTCGTAATAATACAAGAGGACTGTTGTGGTTCCAAATATCCTCACTATTTGACATTGGAAGGCTGAAAGGAAAAATGGATTTCCTCACTTTTTGTCAGGGAGGAAAACTTTTCCCAGAAGCCTTCCAGTTCCCCCCACCCCAGCCTCCAGCAGAGTTTGCCTTATGTCTGATGGGTCAGATCGAACATCTGGTTACCCCTATGTCAGCCACCGACAAAGGAGAATGGTATTTCTGTGATTATATGGGGTAATCATGATGCACCTCCTGGGGCTGGACCCATCTTCCTGAGCACAGAGCTACCCAGTTCATGAACAAAATTGGAATTCAGGGATTCACTGGTAGAGGAGAGCAGTTGTAGAGTAGACAACACACAGTAGTGTTTGCCACACAGGCAATCACGATGGGTTTCTAGGTATTTCGTGTGCTGTTTGCAAGGGTTTAAACAGTTTTCTATTTAGTTTGAGATATTTTCAAGTAACTATGTTATTTCTTAGTTATAGTCCATCTTGGACACCAGTTATCTCACTGGATGCAGAGTGGAAGGTATAAAAGAATTCAGGGAAGTCCTGGGGAAAAAGATAAGGAGAAGGTGTCCAAGAAGAGTCCCTTGTAAACAAAGGAAACATTTGATAGTTAGTTTAAATCAGAACACTTTTGAAAATAAAAGGGAGTACTGTGAATGATTCTACCAGGTCAACAAGTAGATCGTCCTAGGCAAACTGATACATGTTAAGTTGAGGATTTTTTTTTTTAAGATTTTATTTATTTATTTGACAAACAGAGATCGCAAGTAGGCAGAGAAGCAGGCAGAGAGAGAGAGGGAAGCAGGCTC
This sequence comes from Meles meles, assembly GCF_922984935.1. Lineage (NCBI taxonomy): Eukaryota > Metazoa > Chordata > Mammalia > Carnivora > Mustelidae > Meles > Meles meles. Next base: position 132,521,923 of record NC_060071.1, on the reverse strand, counting down.
CCCGCTGAGGAGAGGACCCAATGCGGGTCTTGATCCCAGGACCCTGAGACCATGACCTGAGCTGAAGGCAGAGGCTTAACCCACTGAGCCACCCAGGCGCCCATAAAGATTTTATTTATTTATTTGATAAATTGAGGTTTATAGGAGGGAGTCTATTTATGAGATGTTATGGAAAAGCTAAAATTAATATTCTCAAGTTTTCTTAAGTGAGAGAAAGTCGTATTTATTTAAAATCATAGAAAATTTCTAATTTATATGGGAACTTTTTATGTTTAGCTTTGTTGAAATCTTTGTCTTACTAGACATTAGAAAATAAGACTATTATAAAAGGTACAATTACTTTTCCTGTACTTCTCACACCTTGTAGGTCTTCAGATGAATTTGAGAAAAAATATTAGCATCTATGAAATCAAAATACTGCATATTGGTTTATGTTTTTTGAAAAACTGTAAATGTTTATCTTTTATTTTATCCCATGCCTTTGCCAAATCTTTTTCTAATTTCTTCTAACCTGCCAAGGCTTAGCTGTCACTGATATTTTTATACTAAGGATCATTTTGGTCTTGGCTGCTGATGGAAGCCTAAAAAGCAGCTTTGTGTGAGGGAATAACCAAAACAGAAGGAGAATCATTTTCTACAGACAAAATGTGCCTAAGCATGAATGAAACGTGTGAATGGTCATGCAAGGGGAAGGGGCAAACTAGTGGTTTTGTCCTCAAAGGAAATATCCCCAGGTACTTTCTTCCCTGTAGGTAGTTTAGTTTTGTATTTTGCTCCTGTGCTCACAGAATGTTCTCTGTCTGTCAATCACAATAAAGGAGAGCCTTTTCATTGAAGGAGACCACTGAATCTGTTTTAGTGACCGCATGTTTCTGAGAGAATGAGAGGCACAAGAAGAAGCCTAAACATAATCACATCTAGGGTAGGTATTTTCAAAATTGAATGTTGATATTGAGATGGTAAGAGGAGTTATTTTGAAAGCCCCAAATCATCCCTCTCTTCCACTCAATTTCAGCTAAAAACTAGTGGAGAACTTCCATGAATAGTGAACAGGCTTGTACTTTCCTATGTTCTTAATGTTTAGTCTCTCCTTCAGTCTTCTTAAGAATAGGATCCAGTGTCTTGTTTTTCGTTATTGATCCAGTGTGCCCCTTATCAAGTGATCTACAGTATTGTGGTTGATGCTGGGATGTTGCTTTGATTTCTAATTTATGTGATTAGTCTTGGATTTTAGAAATGAGTAGTTCATTAAAGATCAGCTTTCTATTAAGAATTTAATGGAAACCTCATATTTCTGAGCAAACTTCTTCTTTTATTTATTTCTTCATTTATTTATTTATTTATTTATTTGTGAAAGGACTATTTCTTGGCTGCAAAGCTGCTCATAACTCTATGAGTTAAGGGTCACTCCAGGCTACCAGGAAGACTAGATCGCCCCCTAGGTTTTGATGACAGTATTGTATTGTTATTTAGATGGCAAACAAGACATGAAGTACCATATCACAGACCTCAACACCCCAAAACAGGGGTAAGAAACCCCTCACATTTAGGTGTATTCAGAGGTCATTGTGTTAAATCATGTCATGTTCCATTATCTGGCTCATAGCCTACCTGTTGTTTGTTGCTCTCAGAGAATATTCTTTGGTCCAAATGCCAGAGATAGGTAGTAGATAATGATTCATGTGAATGTTAAAACAGCAGCTCTACTGAAAAACCATCCCTAGCAGCTCATAATTAATATCTTTCTCATCTTTACATTTGTTTCCTAGGGGACAAATAAGAAAGTGGGCACAGAGCAAACTTAATTCTTGGGTAGAAGGTAGCATCCAACTCTCTAAAATCTATGTACTGGAAGAATCAACTGTTTCCTCTACCTTACTCTTGGCATATGGCCAACAGCCCAGCCAGTAGCCATCCTACAAAGTTTGGGGAGGATCCAGGAGTGGTGTTTTCAGTGTCCTCACTCTGTATAGTGAGTGCTGCCCTGTCACACTTATGAAATGAGTCTAAGGTTTAGTCAGACCATTTATATGTCAGTATTACTGCTTATCTTTATTTTTCCAATCCAACCTTAAATCGTTTTTGGAGTTCCCTACCTTCTGGACTGGCAGGAAATTCAAGGATTTGCTTTTCTTATAATGGGGTCATACATAATTCTCTAGGTAGTGATGACAGAAAAGCTTGAGGAAGAAAATAGTGGGGTCATCTTTATTGTCATTTTTTGGCTCTGGATGCCAGTCATCTGCTCCCACTGCCCACCAGCCAACTTCCAGTAAACCTCTCTATCCTGGGTGCTACATGAAAGCAGAGCACTGGTCTCTGCCACCTAGATCCTTATTATGGGTTGAGTTGAATCCACAGAAAAGACAGGTTGAAGTCCTAACCTCTGATATCTATAAATGTCACCCTCTTAAGAAATCAGGTTTTTGTAGATGTGATTAAGATGGGATCATTTTGGAGTAGGATGGGTCTCTAACCCAGTATGGCTGGTGTTCTCATAAGAAGAGGAGAAGAAACAGAGGCAGACATAAACAGAGAAGAGAGTGCCATGAGAAGACACAGCACACACAGGAAAAACGTCATGCGACAGCTGAGGCAGAGACTGGAGTGGTATGTCTACAGGCCAGGGAACACCCAGATTGCCAGCAAAGCCAAGGAGCTAGGAGAGAAGCAGGGAACAGATTCTACCCTGGAGCTTTCACAGATAACATGGCTCTGCTAGTATCTTGATTTCAGACTTTTGGTCTCCAGAATATTAAAACAAAGAAACAAACAAACAACAACAAAAAACCCCAAACTTTTGTTGTTTTAAGCCTCCCAGTTTATTATGGCAACCTTTAGAAAATGACAGAGTCGGGGCACCTGGGTGGCTTATTTGGTTAAGCATCTGCCTTGGGCTCAGGTCATGATCCTGGGATCCTGGGATCGAGCATCACATCAGGTTTCTGCTCAGTGGGGACCCTGCTTCTTCCTCTCCCTCTGCTGTTCCCCTTTCTTATGCTTGCTTTCCCTCTATCAAATAAATAAATAAAATCTTTAAAAAAAAAAAGGCAGAGTCTCCTTCTTTCCCTTCCCTGCTGCAGATCCTTACTTTTCTCAGCTGAAGTCCTTTTGTATCTCCCTTTCCTTGGGCTCACGGAGCATAATCCTTCTCCACTGAGTGTCTGGAAACATAATGCTGGCCATACTTCCTGGGGTTGGAGAGGATAAAGAAAATGCTTATACAATTTAGTATTTTTTTATATATATCTCTCATTGTTACACTTATATTTTCAGAAGGCAACTTTTGAGGAGGGAACATACAAGAAGCAAGAGGGTATTAGCAGTTCCCAAGGTCAAGCCTCCTGGTTCCCTGGCTATTCACTCTGGGATGGCTCTTCACATAGAGTGTCTCTTACAACTTAGACTTGCCATCATTTTCCCAGCAAATGTTTACTGAGCACAGGCAAGGAGGAAAGATACTCTTGAACTTCAGTGAGCTAACAATCCAGAAGCACATAAAAAGTTACACAGACATATTCATCAAGTGTTATAGGAGCTCAGAGAAGGGGTGAGGGATTTTTTGTAAGGAATGAATGGTGGGTCTGGGCGCCTGGGTGGCTCAGCTGGTTAGGCATCTCCTTCAACTCAGGTCTTGATATGGGCGCCAGAATTGAATCTCACATCTGGCTCCCAGCTCAGCAGGGAGTCTGCTTCTCCCTCTGACCCTCTGCCCTCTCTTGCTCTCTCAAATAAATAAATAAAATCTTAAAAAAGAAAGGATGAATAGTGGTCATCAAAGTCTTTAACTTAAAGGTAATTTTTGGACTGCATCTTCAAGGATAAGCAGGATTTTGTCAGGCAGATTAGGAAAGGACATTGGAGGACATGGAAATATTATGGGACATTACATGGTACGTGTGAAAAAGAGGGAGTGTATGCATAATTAGATTGTAGGGTAGGAGGAAAGAATAGTAGCAGGTGAGGAAAAAGTGAATTAAAGCCAGAATATAAAACTCGGGGAGTGTTAACTATGATCTAGGTCCTGCGCTAATTGTTTCTATTACATTGTCTCATCAGATTGGATAGATAACTACCTATGTGACAGATATGCATTCATTATAGTGGATGAACCTGAAAATTAACAGACACAGGTAGATTGTTCAACAAATTCAGATGGTAGTTGGTTGAGGCCAGAGTTCAACCCAGGCCTAAATTCCAAGTCCCTGTTCTTCTCAGTATACCGTGGTACAAAGAGAAATGGGGAATGCTTGGAAGCCTTTGAGAAAGTGAGTGGTAGGGATATGGCCTGGTAAAGGATTCACTGGACTTCAGAGACTGGGTGCAATGTGGCTATGGCAATAGAGGAAAGTGTCAATGTAAGACTAAAAAAGAGAAATCCTAGTGGGAAGAAGGGGACATACTTGCCTCGGATCAGTTTATCAACTGATGGTTGAAGGGAATGAAAAGGAAGAGTATTGACTCTAAAGTTCCCAATATAAGTAGAGGCTTGTGGAGGATGCCATCCCCCCATGTGAATTAGAAAGAGCAACAATGTATTATGGAAAGAATATAATGAATTTGTTTTTTTCTGTTTTGAGTTTTAAGTGTCTGGTAGAAGATGTCTAGCAGACAGTTGTAAATGTTGGCCTGGAGTCCGAGAGGGAAGGTGGGGCCAGAGATCCATTTCTGATTCCTCAATATGGTAGTACAACCAGTGTAACCTTTCATGAAACATAAATTCATTTCTGTCATTCCACTGCCTGAGTCACTTAAACAATTGCATGGAGTCCTTAAGGAAAGAGACTTACATTCTTTTTTTTTTTTTTTAAAGATTTTATTTATTTATTTGACAGAGAGATCATAAGTAGGCAGAGAGGCAGGCAGAGAGAGTGAGAGGGAAGCAGGCTCCCTGCCGAGTAGAGAGCCCGATGCGGAACTCGATCCCAGGACCCCGAGATCATGACCTGAGCCGAAGGCAGCGGCTTAAACCACTGAGCCACCCAGGCGCCCCAAGAGACTTACATTCTTAATATGATGGCAAGGCACTGTGATCTGGCTCTGTCTCCAGCCCCGGTATCTGTCCTGAGATTCCTTCTCCCTCAGGCTTAGGCTCTGTATTTCAGTTCTCAGAGACACATGTGAGCTTCTTTCCCACTATGTTATCTCAGCTCAGAATGCAGCCCTCCCAATGTACATACATATCTATACACAAATATATTCAAGCCCCAGCACAGATGTGCAAATATATATGCACAAACAGGTGAACACATGCACGCACACCATCACTGTACCACATGTGCACATGCACAAATGTATGTACATGCACTTAGATTCATGTGCACATGCTATAAACACACAAGTATGCCCTGTGTGCCCATGCATATATGTGAACGTTCACCTGTGTACACCCACACAGACATGCATGACTTTCATATGGTTAATTCCCAGCTCATTCTACAAATGCTCAGCTGAAACATTTTTATCAGAGAAGTCTTTATCAGTGAAGTCCATGACCTCACACTAGAACAAGTTTCCTTTTTTTTTTATGCCATGCACTAATTGAGGTGTGTTGAGCAATTTGTGTTCTAATGGTTTCTTCCCTATTAGAATGGAAATTCTACCTCAGCAGAGGCAATCTACTTATTTTTTCTATGCTCCACACACCCTCCCTGGCATGAGTGTCCAGTACAACTTATAGACTATATACTTATAGACTATATACTTATATATACTTATAGACTATATACTTATAGACTATATACTTATATATACTTATAGACTATATACTTATAGACTATATACTTATAGTCTATAAGTTGTATCCACTATATATATATGTATATATATCCACTATATATATATAGTGGATGGATGGATGAATGGATAGATGGGTGGATGGATGAGGCTCTGAGTATAGATGAAATGCACAGAGTAAAGGTATAGGGAATAACAAGAAAAGGGCTTGGGAGGATCCTCCCCACTCTACAGTGAATTTTTAACCCACTCTTTTTTTTTTTTTTTAAAGATTTTTATTTATTTATTTGACAGACAGAGATCACAAGTAGGCAGAGAGGCAGGCAGAGAGAGAGAGGGGAAGCAGGCTCCCCGCTTAGCAGAGAGCCCGATGTGGGGCTCGATCCCAGGACCCTGAGACCATGACCTGAGCCGAAGGCAGAGGCTTAACCCACTGAGCCACCCAGGCGCCCCCCACTCTTTTATCTAATAAGGATGACTACTTTGGTAAAGGTTGAAGTCTTTTCTTTCAAACTTCTTGATCTCTAGGAACATGCAGTTTTCCATTTATGCCTTGGGTTACATTGCGTGGAAAATGCAAGAGGAAGCTGGGCAACCCTTTTTATTAGTATCTGAACTATCTCATTAGTTGATACCAGTGTTGAGGTAATTGACTTCTCATTATGACTTCTCATTAGATGGTATTTTTCCCTTTTACCTGCTGGGATGGAGTTCAGAACATTTAATTTATCATCACTTCCCTATTTATCACTTAAAGGGAATTCATCTTCCCCCTAGTTATCACATCCTAATTTTTCTGGGTTTTGTAAAATCTTTAATCTTATGATAAGGTTTTATTTTTTACTTGGGTGAGCCTTTCGCAATTGCTTCATCCAATATTTCAAAACCATGTTTTAATGAAATAAGGTGTCCTTTCATTAGGATTTTATCTTGCTAGCACTCATTCATTGCACGGAACACTTCAACAGTTTTCATGGGATTTCGTGGCTAGGCCCAGTTGCTCACATGCTAAAACTACATTAAAACCAAAATAATGGCTTAATTCTTGTTTAAGTACTATGGTTTTGCTTATGACTATAGGATCCTTTTGTTTAATCCCAGACACCCGTATCTTAGGTACATATTTTTAATTTTGAGGAACTTGGATGAAAAGAGGGACTTGATATGGCACAGATATGCCACCCCCACAAAGAGTAATCCTTAGTCAGATCAGTAGCATCATTTTCATTTATAAACACCATTTTACATCTTATGCACAAATATTATTTGTACAAACTTTCTCCAGCCAAAGAAATCACTCATTCAGTCCCAGATGGCTTTTTTTATCTTGCCATTAAAAAAAAAAAAGTCTTTAGAAAGCTTTCTAAACAAGAGAAGAGGGTTTTTCAAGTGGCTTGTATTTTTTTCCTTTATTTTACATATAATATCAGTGTTAAAGAAAGGGCATTCATGTAACATGCATTACTGAAATGAGAATGCCCGTCATTTATACTCCGCATACACATGAATCCATTTGTAGTTTTAGAGCCAATTCCATTCTCCTGACTCCTCTGAATCCCACAAAATTGATAAAGTTGTTAAAGATGGGTTTCTTTAATATCCATCCTCTTTTAAAAATAATTCCCCCGTGCTTCTCCTTACTCCAGAATTCTTACCCGTTCTTAGGCAGAGCTAGACAAATGTTAGCCTTCTCTCAAGTCTGAAGAGAAAGAGAAGGTTGCCAAAGGACTAAAACCATGTAAGGCGTTAACAGAAAAGGCTGCATCAGAGAAGCAGTGGAGGAACACTGGAGGAACATGTTTCCAATTGGGATGGGCATCAGAGAATATACCAAATGCTAGGGGCCAGGTCCAGAATGGGGAGGACGTGGGATTTAAAATAAATCCTTTCCTCCTAACAATAACATGTGTCTTCATTTTTTTTTTTTTTAAGATTTTATTTATTTGACAGACAGAGACCGCAAGTAGGCAGAGAGAGGCAGGCAGAGAGAGAGAGGGGGAAGCAGGCTCCCTGCTGAGTAGAGCACCTGATGTGGGGCTCAATCCCAGGACCCTGAGATCATGACCTGAGCTGAAGGCAAGAGGCTTCAACCCACTGAGCCACCCAGGCGCCCCATCTCTCTGTAGTTTTAATCACTTTGAATTAACCCCTCCATTTTCTGACTTCTACCTCCTTTCTTTCCCTTCAATATGGCACATAGACCTTCTTTTCCTGTGTCTTCGGAGGCAGGAAATTTTAGGTCTCTCATCTCTACGTGAGCACTAGTGATTGACATGATGTCATAGTTCATAATCTTCCAAGATAATGGCCCTGGATGGCTGCAGGTAGTGGGGTGAGGAGAGATAAATTGGGTTGAAACCAACTCAGGAGTGGGAAACTATCTGGGGATTATAGATATTATCTTGGGAATATTTCCTTTTTTTTATTGGAATGGAAGAGAATAAGCCAAACTGCTTACACCCAAGCCCAGATTCTTCAGATATGTTTTCTTTTCTTTGATTCCTACAGGAAGAGATGAAGATAGGTGTTTTACATTTATAAGAAAGAAAAAAGTTAACTATATGAGAAAAAGCAAAACATACTCAAAACATGAGCAAAAAAAGAAAAATCAAACTATAAAACATGCATTTTTATTTGCTATTACTAAATGATTTTTTTATCTTCCATGCCTATGGTCCTGGATTTATCCATATCCAATAAGTAAAATGGGGAAGAAAAAACAAACAAACAAACATTAAAATATTTAACATATCTACAAAGTTACCGTTAAATTTGGAAATATCATAGAGAATTTACCATAATTAAGCATATGTTGTAATTTACCCTAAAGATTTAGCATCCTCTTAATAAATACAATTAAAAAGCTTCTAAAATTCACCAAATAGAATCTTTTTATGCATAATAACTAGGGGATTGAAAGGAAGGTATATCAGGATGAGCTCTTATCATTGAACAGAATTAGTTAATGCAGTGCATTTTTTCTGTTTCCAAATAAAAATGTGTCTTGAGGTCTGAGAGTTAACTATCTAACTGTGATTTAAAATAAAATATGATGGATAGGTAGATAGGTAGAGATAGAAATAGTTTAGATAGATAGGTGGATAGATGAATGGACAGCTAGCTAGCTAGGGAAAGAGACATAAATCAATTGCTTCCTTATACAGATACAGGAACTAAAATCAAGGTATACTAACTAATGAGTAAAAAAAGGAGAATGATGAATGGTGTACTCCGTGACTGGTTTTGCTACTAATAGTTTATTTTTCTGCTGATTTGACTTAAGAGATCTCCTTGGCTTAAAGACTGTAAAGATCATTAAATACTTTTACTTATTTTATTGTATGAGGGCACTTATTTTATTATTTTACTGATGAGTAAATTTTACTTCTTTTACTTATTTTACTGATGAGGGCACTAAGGGCCTTAGCAAGCCCTCAGGGAACAGAGTATACCCACTTCCTAAGGTCATTGTGAGGGTTAATCCCATGCCAAGGAGCCAAGAGAGGGAATTAATTTATCCTTTCAACTCCTATTTTTTCATGTACTAGAAGCTCACTGAGCAGTTTTTTTGGAGGCATGCACTGTATTTGGAATACAGAGAATGACAGCGAGTCACATCCTTGACTTAAAGGAACTTACATTCTTATGGTGGTGTCTGACAATATATAAGTACACACATATGCAAATAAAGTAGTTATGGGCTGTTACTAGCACTGCAATGGAAATCAACAGGATGATGTGATAGATGATAATTGGCTTGAGTTAAATCATCATATAGTGTGGTCTTCTCTGGGAATATTGAAGTGGAGTCATGAAAGCTGTGAGGTGGGGGTTGGTGCTTGGTAAAGAGTTAAGGGGCCAGTGGGTGGAGCACAGTGAGCAGAAAAGGTATGAACAAAGTGGTAGCCACTATCCAACTCTGCAGAGTACTGAAGGCTGCATAATTCTCAAAACAGTAGAAAACATTGGTGGGTTTTAATTGGGAGGATGACTTAATCTGATTTATATTTTGAAAGGTTATTCTAGCTACTTACTGCAAAATGGATTATAGGAGATTGATGGAAAATTGATTCTAGGAGGTAGGGAAAAGGAAGAAGAGGGAAAAGTACTTAGGAGGCTTTTAGTATGGAGATTGGAGAAGGGTGGTGTGTTGGAAGTATATTTTGGGGGTAAGGCTAGCAAAATTTGCTGATGGTTCCTGGATAGGGAGTTGGGGAAGGATTAATGGAAAGGGAGAAGTTGAGAATGTCTACATTTGACTTGAGAGGCTGAGTGGATAGTGATATTCTTTTCTAAGAGAAGAATAGAGTAGAAACAGAAATATGTTTTATTACACTATCATTTGTATTTTGTTTGACTTGGATTGTCTAATCCAAATCACAAAAGATTAAGTCTCACCTGGAGCCAAATATATTTTATTTTGATCAGAACCAATATGAATATGCCAATGGAAATCATGAAATATGGATGATATCTTCTCCCTATATTGCAAACAAAACAATAATTTAATTTTCACTGTGGTTGAAGGCTATCTTGGGAATTGTGTGTGAGGTGCTAGAAATTGTGAATATGGAAGTGATAGTGGATATAGGTCACTGTATTGTGAGATGTGAATGTGTGTGCAAGTGTGTAGTTATATGTGTTGTTTTTTTCCCAAACCATTTTCAAGAATAGCACTTTGTATGAATACTCATGGAATTACAGACAAATTACTTCTCTCTTGCATGGAATGAAAATAGTCTTGTTATGCATTCATCATCAGTAAATATATTGGGGAGTTTAAAAATATGTTTATCTAGGGGCGCCTGGGTGGCTCAGTGGGTTAAAGCCTCTGCTTTCAACTCAGGTCATGATCTCAGGGTCATGGGATAGAGACCCGCATCGGGCGCTCTGCTCAGCGGAGAACCTGTTTCCCCCCCTCTCTCTGCCTGCCTCTCTGCCTACTTGTGATCTTGTCAAATAAACAAATAAAATATTTTTAAAAATATCTTTATCTATACTGGTCTCAGATTTTGCTACCTGACAGATATAGTAAAGCGTTTGTAAGGAATCATATATTAACCAAATACGTAGGACATCAAACTGAGGGTTTACATAATAGCTATGAAAGGCACGGTTACTCCTCTAGTTCTAAATGTTAAGGAAGTCTGTCTGAAACTTGAAATCAAAACTAGTAAATGCAGATCTTCATGATAGTCACATTGCAATACAGCGTATTTTTTGAATGGCACCAAATGGGATAAAATTTTCCCTAAAATGAATCCATTCTCTGCTTCTAGCTTAATACAGCACAATAATGCTATATATATAATGATGTTATTATATATTATATTGCATATAATATATATTATCCTATTGATTATTATATATATGCATATATATATGATATCACTTAAAGTGGGGAAACCAACTTTTATTTCCTACTTTGGGGAGGGGAGGTAATTTATGATGAGGACAGAAGAAGAAGAAATGGGAGAATTCTTTACCCTGGTGTGAGAGACCTAATGTGGAGGCACTAATATTAGGATAAATAAAAACACAGATTCAATCTCTGAGTTTTTGAGATTGACACTCTCAAAGAATCCTTGTTTCCCTTGTAATCACTCTTAGACATAAGCTACTGGCTAGGATGACAATTTCTCTTCAGGTAGAATATACTATTTCAGTGCCGAAAGGTGTTATCCTTTTACGTATTAGATACTCAGTGAATGTTATATCGATTTTGGTGGGCTTTTCTCTGCTGGATACTTATTTCCCAATCCTTTCTATTGTCCATTAACAGTGTAGACTGGTGGTGGCTTCTGCTGAACCTAGAAGAGTCTGTTCAGTGGCACATTTAAACTGGATATGGGGCTGCTATGAGATTTGTAGATTCAGAAAATTAACCCTTTCAGTTTACCCAGAGATGATGACTTATTAACCAAACTTGCAATAACTAGATAACCGTGTCTCTTTCTGATGCGTTTCTTTCTTTATGTATATTGTTCAGGCAAAGGTTTTAGAATAATTTTCTCCAAAAGCCTGGGGGAATAAAGAAAATGTCTTCAGCAGAAGCAGAAAGGTTTAGAAACTTGGCAAGGAGTAACTCAGGATCAGAATATTGGCAGAGCCTCCTTTTGATGCCATGCGTGAAAGAAATGACAATTTAAATAGATTTTCCTCAAGCTTGTGGGGATTTGGCAACCCCTTGTTCAATCTGTGATGAGATCGTACTGGCTTCAGAACCCTACCTAGATTTGTTGAGAATTTCTTTCTCTGTCTGTCAGTCTCTCTCTTTCATATGTTATGTATTTTTCTAGTAAGCATTTCAGCAATTGTACCTGATGTTCTTAATATTAAACTATACAGTCTCAGTATTTTTCTGAAGAGGGTTTAGAGAATTATTAGATGTGTTTGTAAGTATCAATTGGACATATAAGTGTTAACTTGATCTTGAAAATAAATATTGTTCCACATTCCCAGTGCCTACAAAAAAGCATGCCATGCCAAATTTCTATGAGTCTATAATTTTCTACAAAAATAAAGTGTATAAAGCTACTGAAAAATCAGGCAGTATGGCTAAAATAAGGTGTATAAAATAAAATTTTCCTACCATTCTTTCATTTGGCATTATGTTTGAGGGTTGATTCAGAGAATGTACTTGTAGACAATTACAGTAAAATGTTACATTTTCTAATTTACACAACTTGGTTAAAATTGGAAAAGAAATTCAAGGAAAATAATAAATATTATGAAAACAGCTCTTTTCTTGAAGCAAACACAGACAAGAGGAAAAAATACTTGGAAAATTCCAAGACAGAATGCAAATATGGAACTGCAAAGAACATGTGGGGGATAACTCATGTGAAACTTTGGGCCAACTTTCAACTAGGATTGTCCTGTGTACCCTCTGGATCCGTTCTTGCATCATCTATAATGATGTTCTGTAATAATGCTGCCTTCAGAATGAACTAAACTACCTTCTACCAGCTAGAATGTAAGTTCTATGAGGGCACTGATATTTTTACCTTCTTTACTGATTCATTCCAAATATGAGGAATGGTGCATAGTAGGCAGTAGGGGCTTAATACATATTTGCTAAATGGATGAGTGGGCTGGACATTTGTGGTTTTGATGACAAGTGGTATGGTCTGTAGTTTAGTTAATAGTATTACATTAAGGTCAACTTCCTGTGTTTGATCACTGTTCTATGGTTATGTAAGATACTAACATATGGGGAAGATGAGCAAAGGATATATGGGAACTCTACTATTTTTACAAGTTTTCTGTAATCCGTAATCTGTAATCTGTAATAAAAAATTATATTTTAAAAAAGGTAATGCTCAAAAGGATGTTTAAAAGAAGGGAGAGCTTTGGAAAAAAAAGTGGGCAGCCATGAGGATCGTTTTGTGAAGGGAATAAATCCTTCAAAAAAATCTGTCCTCAGTGTTCTCAAGAACTCGTTCTTCATAAGTGGTGGAGTCCAGTGTGTGCATGACTAAGTTGTCTCCCTCAAACTTTCAAAATCAGAATCCAAAAGAAGTTATAGTCCATTTTAAGCAATACCAACAAAACCTAATATAGTCCACTTCTGAGTAATCATTTAATTATGGTATTTTATCATTTTATTTTTAAAAAAAATACGCTGAGTACATAAAAGTGACTAAAATATCAACAGATTCTTTCTTCCTACGCGTAACCATTAATCTTAAATGTTCCAAGAGAAGAGGCTTAAAAAGTAACCCTTTGCAGAACTAGCACTTCTTGGGAAGCTTGTAGACCTCTCTTTTTCCTTTTGTTTTATCTTGCTTGTCACCTTGCAGTTATGAGGATCTCATCATGTAGGAGTGGACTAGAGGGAGAAGGAGAGAAACGTACATTTTTCATTCAGTTGCACATCGGTCTTGAAACCTGGTTGGCAGCAATATGTAGACAAAGGATCTTTCAAACAAGTAGACTGTTGTCTGTTCCTTCCTTCTGTAATTTTTGGCAGCGTTCTCTGTTATGTGTCTGGGTTCTTGAAACGTTGAATGAATAAACTAGGACATGGTATTAAAGCAAAGAACTGCCATCTCTGTTGACTTCCTCAAGAGACTGTGTGTCCATAGAAAGGTGAAATAAGCATTTTTGGAAGTGTTGTCTGCACGTATCTGGGTTTTTAGAGTTTAACTAATGTAAATGTAGTGCCTTAGAAAAAGTCAGGCTAGTCTCTGGACTCTGTAAAGTTTACTTTCCAGATACAGATGGCTGACTGGCCACAAGTGAATAGAATGTGAGCAGTTGCATGTAGCCTTGCATATGGACCAAATACACGCTGAAGTACACAGTGATAGACTTAAAAGTAAATTTCTTGAGCTGAAATATCATGGGATTTAACACATGACTAGGTGAACCCTTCTTTGTAGTAGAGTGGCGGTGATGAAAAAGATGAGGCAAAAGTTAGGACTGAGATGCAAATTTACCACCTAGAGTGGCTAGGCATAGTTCCATAAGATTTACATAGTACAACCAAGTGACTATGTAAATCTTCTCAGTAGACCGAGGTTTCTCAACCTCAATAGTATTGACACTTGGAGTCTGGTAATTCTCTGCTGTGAGGGGCTAGCCTGCACATTGTTGGATATTCAGTGACATCCTTGACCTGTGTTCATGACGTGCCTTAGCACATCCATCCATTTGTGAAGATAAAAAATGTCACCAGACATTGCCTACTATCCTGGGGGGAAAGGGGGGTTGTGGGCAAAAATCATCCCTGGTTGAGAATCATTAGTGGGTTAAGACAGAGTCCATGTTGACTAGAAGGAAGTTCTATATGTTTATAGTAAAATTATCTACTCTTTGTATCAAATTCATATCAGTATGATAGGGCAGCCTGATGTGGAGAGTGTCCTAGTTCACTGGAACTTTCGAACATCCCATGTGAAGAAAGAATAAGGAAACAGAGTGACCAGTTGCCCAGCACAACAACCCTCCTCCACCAATTATTCCCTCTTGCTTTTGTATCTTCTCCCTCTAATTCTTCACAGTCTTCTTTCCCCTGACCATGGAGTTGATCATCTCCTTTGTCCCAGAGCAAATCAAAATGTCTCTTGACAATGCAAAGGTTTAAAGTTACTATATTTTCTCTCTCCACATCACGACTAACTTCTTAGAAAAGTAGTCTTCAGTGCCTGCCTCCACCTCCTCACTGCCCACTTCCTGGAACACATCCCAATTTGTCTTTTTTCCATGTCACTACTAAAAGTAGTCCCCCAAATGCTACAATCCAATATCCCAATTAATGGAACTTTTCCTAAATTCATCTTTTATTTCCGTGCAAATTTTGATGCTCTTGAGCAATGATTCTTGAACTTTATTGTGTGTCAGAATTATTGGAGGGCTTGTTCAAATAGAGTTCTAGGCTGTCCACCCAGAGTTTCTAATTCGGTAGGTCTGGGTGGGGTTTGAAATTTGCACTTCTCACGGATTCCTAGGTGATGGTCGTGCTGCTGGTCTGGGGATCGCAATCCAAAAGCCAGACCTCCCTTAGTCTCTTCTCAGTACTTCAGTTTGATTTTCATAAGATCATAGTTTCCTGTTTTTTATACCCATTGACACTTTTGGTCTCATTTTCTATTCCCTCTGCTCCTTGGTGTTTCTCAGCCAGGGTGATTTTGCCCTCCAGAGGATATCTGGCAATGTCTCAAGATAGTTTTGATCATCAAAAATAAGTTGGGGTTGGGGATATGGAAGTAGGAAGGGACCATCTGCTACTGGTGTCTAGTAGTTGATAGATGCTGCTAAACATCCTACAATGCACATGGCAACTCACCTAAAACAATAAGAAAATCATGCTTCCCAAAATATAAATTGTGCCAAGATTGAGAGGCACTGTTCTAAATGCAGGCATGATCCAAAGAAAATGCTTCCCTTCCCTTCCCTTCCCTTCCCTTCCCTCCTCTCTCCTCTCCTCCTCTCTCCTCTCCTCTCCTCTCCTCACTTTGTTCAATCTCAGACATTCTCAGAGCTTCACCTCAGACCTCTTGGAAGTGACTCCCAAAGATAAATTTTTAATTCTGGCATTATTCTTGAGTCCTAACCTAGATGTCTACCTGCCTAGTGACTTATCAACTGGGTGAGCCACCAGTTCCTTAATTTTAATTTAATTAAACCAAACTGATCCTTACCATGAGAGACTTGTTTCCATTACTGCTAATCATCATTTGACAATTCACTACGGGGAGAATATGTCCCTAATCCTTTTCCCTTCTCTTTAAATCAATCAGTACATTGCCGGTGTGTCTCTACCCCATTAGGCATTCATAACCTGTACAAATGCTAAAAGGTTATTTTTTTCAAGAAGAAAAGCATAAAAGAGGTATGGTTCAGAAACACCACTCTGAAAGCAATGCAAAGAATTCACTGATATTTAGCAAAATCAAAAGAGAAACTCACCATCCCATAAGTGATTACCTAGTATTTTGACTGGCCAGGGAGGAATAGGTCCCATTATTCCCAAGAAAAGTGAAGTTATCGATCCGTCTAGAATTCAGTCCAATATTACTTGGAGAATACTCTGATGTGTTATGCTTCAGACAAAGAAATCATATGAAGATATTAACTTCTCACAATTATAAGTCTTCTGCTTTACAGAAAGCCACCATATATTGTTTTCTTTGATAGGTTTTCATGTATATTTTCCTCGTTACTAGTAATAATCATATTGCTAATAATAGCTGTGATTTTTGAGCACTTTTTAAGTGCCATAACAAGTACTTTGAATGCAATTATATGTGTGTGTGGGTATACACACACACACACACACACACACACACATTTAATTGGTAGATATGGTAGATTCTGTTATTATATCTGTTATGCACATCTAGAAACCAAATACTAAAGAGGATGGGAATGTATTCAAGGTCACCTAAGTTATAACTGGCTGAATTGTGATTTGAAAACAGGTTCTCCAAAAACCAAACTGATGATTCTTCCACTAACACAAAATTGAGTTGCTGTGGGTTGGGGTTCTCAGAACCTGGTGTTTGTGAATAACCCATCTTCTGCAAAATTGAAGACTGAGTTGGAGAAGGAAGGGCCATCCAGCTCACCCTTGTGCCTCTAGGGAATAGTGGGGTTAGTCCTCCGTAAGTGAGAGAAGCCGTACAACTGGCTAATGGAAGGGTACACAAGACAGAGTAAGAGGTCTACAGGTGTCTCTGTAACGAACTCCCACAAAGGAAAGCTATCTTCTGTGTCTCCTTCCTGGGCTGAAATTGATGCAAAATTGCTATAGCATTTTGTTCTGCCAGGCTGACCCCATTACACACATCACAGTTGTAAAGCTCCGGCTTAGTTACTGTTTACACGTTCAAGATTCCCGTGAGGTAGGGAGGTATAGGCTTGGCCACAGTTCCAGAAGGAATGGCTACTTCATTTTAAAAACTAGGAAACTGCATCCTTTCTGGAGTGAATATTGCTATCACTATGAACATCACTAATGTGATAGAATAATCCCTACTTATGTCCATCTTAGTGTCATTTCACTGGTGTGTGAAGGGTCTCTAAAGGAATGTTAGATTAGAGACATCAAGAAATTTTCAGTTCGCAAGCAGTAGTCACAGAAGATTTAGAAAACTTCATTTTCACTCCAACATCTCTTTGTCTTCATAATACTTTATGAAGATACAGCAAAAGATGTGACAGGTTGGAAATAGAATGATTACTGGGAAGATAAGCATTGTGGGCAGTCGTGGTGCTCATTCTTTATTGTCCTCAGTCTACCTTCCTTTCTCCTCCATGTCTTTCCAAAAACTTCTGCAAACCTCCACCCCACCAGACCTCATAATAATCTCTACTGGGGATTTGGAACAAATTGCTTTTGGTGATAATTTTTATGTCTCTACTGGAAGATTCTGATACGTATTCAAAAAAATATTGGGTATTTTTGTGTTCTAGGTATTTTTCTAAGCACTGGAGATATATTAGGGAATAAGACAAATGGGATCCCTGCCCTAGAGTTTACATTCTAGTACCATTTGTCAGAAAGCAGCTATGTGTGTTTGTAAAAGGTTCCTCTTTCATACACACACACATACACACACACACACACACACACACACACCCATATATCATATCTCACATAGCATTTATAGGTTTCTCATATGTTCTCGGTGCTACATCTCTCACCATTATTTCACACATTTCATAAAAAATTTCAGTACATAAATACATTTTTGTCTGTGGCAGTCTACGTGGAGGGAAGGACTTAGATGGCAACAAGATGACCGTAAAAGGACACATACAGAATATCTTTCCTTTTCATGTAATTGCAAAAATAGGAGTGATGTTGGTCATCAGACTATATTTATATTTCACTGCAAAGCTGGTAAAAAGAACTGTGGGCACATGGACATGTCTGGGTTCTAGATAGTCCGGAAGAAATGATCATTAGCCATCCCTAAAGGACTTTATTACATCTCCTGAAATGGCAGACATTTTTGAGATGTGTCCCCCAAAAGTGTTTGTAGCAGTAAATTTGTAAGAGCATTTTTAACGCTACACACAGATGCGCAGGGTGCGGGTGGGGAAGGGCTGGTGGTAAGGAAAGGAAAAGGGTTTCAAGGCTTGGGCAGCATGTCTGTTTCTTTGCAGCATTTGTCAGATTCCATTTATTAGCCTGTCAGCATTAGACAGATGGAAGGAGATGCTTCCTCTCAAGGTGAGCCTTTAAGAAAGGGAAAACAGAGGGGGAAAAAAATCATTGTTGGGTTGACAGAGAAATGATTCCACAAGGGTCTGGGCTAAGCCTGGCAGGGAAATGATAATACAGCACGGGTGTGTGTTTGGAGGGCAGGGGATTCTAGGTGGTGGATCAGGGATGTGGACAGAGGGGTGGCTGTCCATAAAGAAATCTCTCACTTGCATTTGCTCGAGCAAAGAAGCAAAAACCATTTCAGAGATGCAGGGTGGTCATTTTGGCCAGAGAAATTGGAGCTGGCTGGCACTGAGACCATGGGAGTTCAGTAGAGAAGTACTGAGTCCCACCCCAGCGGGGAATACGAGTCATCCTTAGACACCAGCAGCAGTAGAAAAAATGACTTTTTTCTTAACAAAACCATGCCCTTGTCTTTGGATTTAGTGTCCTTTTTTCCCAGAGACATAGGGAGCATTATAGCCTTGTTTTATTCATGATAGTTGCAGCAAAAAACAAAGTTCATTGAGTATTTCTGGCTTTCCATGTTCTGGCCACATCGTAGACCTCCACTTCCTGAAACCTCCTGTATTGAAATGGGTCATCGTTTATGGTCAATGAGCTGTGAAGGGGAGTAATGTGTGTCCCTTCTAGGCCAAGCATTTAAGTGTTGTGATGAGACCCTCTAGAGCTCTCTCTGTCCTTTTCTCCACTGCTGCAAGCAATATTCAGATAGTGGCCATTCCATTAGCCTGGCCTCTGGAGTCAGGACCATGACAACACGTATCAAAGCCCCAGTCCACACACAGGAGACAGAAATAGACATTTATGGTTTTAAGCCATTGAGATTTTAGGCTTGTTTGTTACAGCGGTATGTTCTGGCCCATAATAACGGATATATTTGGTTGGATGTAAAGATAAGGCATTTTATTTTCCTTAATGAATAGAGGTAAAGAGTTTATATAATACTATAATCCCCTTCTCACAATGCAAACTAGCACCCAGTGTGCTCAAATTCTTACCCATAGGGTGCAGTTTCCTTAAATACAGTTTATTTATTTTAGTCTTGGAAGACATAAGGCCACTTTAAAAGAGTGCAATGCTAATAGGGATATGACAGATTGGAGACACTGTGTTAGTGCATGGCTTAGTATCTGAAGGGTTTTTGTGTATGAACAGGAGAAATCGTTACAATCTGCACTTTGTTTAATGTTCTACTTATTTGAATCATATATTTAAATCATATAAATCAAAGAGACAGACTTTAAAAACTAAATTTCCTTTATAAGATGATCAAGTCCTCTTAAATTATTAACGTCAGTTCCATATTTTATATGGCTGCCTTTTTAGAACATCTCAAATACCTTAAAATATACACTTTTATACTTAAATTTCTACTCTTAAATCTTAACAGATCATGAGTTTGACTTATTTTATCATTATTTCTATACTCATTTTTATATTTTCTTGAATTATATATTAATATGCATCTTATGCTAAATAGTAATTTCTTCTCAGTGTGAATCAAATCTGAGCTACTGATCAACAAGCTGAGATTATTTTTTTAATCATTAAGTGAATTTGTTGTTTCAAGTCATAACTTCCTTCACAAAAGTATATTTTTTCAATTATTCTTTCCAAAGATTACATCTTTTTATGTATTTAATATTATAAATAATATATATTTATTTATTTGTAACAGTTACTTTATTTTTATTTTTTTAAAGATTTTATTTATTAATTTGACAGAGAGAGACACAGTGAGAGAGGAAATATGATCAGGGGGAGTGGGAGAGGGAGAAGCAGGCTCCCCACTGAGCCAGGAGCTCCATGAAGAGCTCGATCCCAGGACCCCGAGATCATG
The DNA here is from genome assembly GCF_922984935.1 of Meles meles. NCBI lineage: Eukaryota > Metazoa > Chordata > Mammalia > Carnivora > Mustelidae > Meles > Meles meles. The sequence continues at coordinate 132,501,668 of NC_060071.1, read as the reverse complement.
ACCTGAGCTGAAGGCAGATGCTTAACAGCTGAGGCACCCAGGCACCCCAACGATTATTTATTTTAGAGGAAGAGCTCACACATGAGTGGGGAAGAGGGGTAGAGGTAGAGGAAGAGAGAGAATCTCAAGCAGATTCCCCACTGCGCATGGAGCCAGATGTGGGGCATGATCTCATGACCCTATGATCATGACCTGAGCCAAAATCAAATTTGGACACTTAACTGACTGAGCCACCCAAGTACCCCCCCAAATTATGTATTTTTAAAGGTGGCTCTTGGTGACATTATCTGAACCATGTTCCTTATTAAATATTTTCCTTTATTTAGCATTATTAAAAACATATGTTCTTATAAACACGTTACTAGGAGTTGAAGACCACCTGGAGGTCTCAACTCCCAAGAGATGGAGGTGAATCTGAGTCATTAGTTCTCCTAGCAGGTTAGATTAACGTGTTATTCTAGAATGAATGCACAGGTGACTCCTGTTCTACTGGTTTATTAGGTGTGAAGCCCAGAGCTGACCAGCCTTGTCTGCTCTTGGTAAGTAATCCTCCTTGTTTTGCTTTGTTTTTCTCCAAGAATGTTCAATATAGTTCCTGTTACTTTTACTCACCATTCTCTATGTATTCAATAGTACCATGACTACTCCAGTACTTTATGAACAGGCACCTACAGAAAATCTAGAGGAAAATGCATGTGCACATATATTTGAACACTTCCTTACTTATTAAAATCAATAACAATTAAATATACCTTGTGGTCTTCATACTTCTTTTATATTACAACTATCCATAGTAGAATTTATATTAACCTTTTTTTTGAACATCACTATGAACTTTCATAGATTTAGCTTGTTTTAATCAACAACCAAAATAATGAGTAATTTAGTTGTTATTAATCTTATTTAGTCTTAAAATTACCACCACTGGCCACGGATCTCCTTTAAGTAGGTTCTTTGTCCTTTCAACACTTGCTTTGATATTTTCACATACATCCTTGTGTTCTGGCAATAGTAGAAGTTCTAGACTCATGGAGATTATTTCCTACCCCAAGACATGACATGAACAGAACTGAAGAGAATCTTGCACAGATGAGTGTTGATAGTGGGCATGCATGAGTACCCCTATTCTTGGTACTTTAAATAATAACAAAGCTGAAAAATATATTTCCTTTCCTTTTTTTTTAAGGTTTTCTTTATTTATTTGACAGAGACATCACCGGTAGGCAGAGAGGCAGACAGAGAAAGAGAGAGAGAGAAGTGGGCTCCCTGCCGAGCAGAGAGCCTGATGCGGGGCTCGATCCCAGAACCCCAAGATCATGACCTGAGCCTAAGGCAGAGGCTTAACCACTGAGCCACCCAGGTGCCCCAAAATATATTTCTTTTTAAGGTCATGAGTCCATCCTAATTTCCCTTCCATGATAAAGATAAACCTTTATGTAATTTCTCTTTAACTGGTTACAATTTTCACTTAAAATATTCATCCAGAAGATCAGTACACTAAATATTAGGGAATGTTCACAACAGAGGAACACAGAAGAATCAGATTATAGGAAAGCAGATAGAGTATGAGACTGTATTCACTAAATGCCCCTGAAGAAAAGGATGACAGGGGGCGCCTGGGTGGCTCAGTGGGTTAAGCCTCTGCCTTCGGCTCAGGTCATGATCCCAGGGTCCTGGGATCGAGCCCCACATCGGGCTCTCTGCTCAGCGGGGAGCCTGCTTCCTCCTCTCTCTCTGCCTGCCTCTCTGCCTGCTTGTGATTTCTCTCTGTCAAATAAATAAATTAAAAAAAAAAAAAAGAAAAGGATGACAGGATCTACTCTAAAATTGATGTATTCTCCTCACTATGCTTTTTAAAATTTTTATATAATCTAGTTCTTTTTTTGAGCATATTTTTTATAATGAGAATGCAAAAATGTTAAAAAATTTTTTTCCAATAATGAAAGAAAAAATTTCCAGTAAGAAATAGCTTTATATAGTGTAAAGAAACACACTGAATTAGGGTGCCTGGGTGGAGCATTCAGTTAAGCACATGATTTGTGATTTCTGCTGAGGTCATGATCTTGGAGTCCTGAGAGGGAGCCCCACGTTGGGCTCCATGCCCAGCATAGTGTCTCTTTAAGATTTTCTCTCTCGGGGCGCCTGGGTGGCTCAGTGGATTAAGCCGCTGCCTTCGGCTCAGGTCATGATCTCAGGGTCCTGGGATCGAGCCCCGCATCGGGCTCTCTGCTCCACAGGGAGCCTGCTTCCTCCTCTCTCTCTGCCTGCCTCTCTGCCTACTTGTGATCTCTCTCTGTCAAATAAATAAATAAAATCTTTAAAAAAAAAAAAAAAAAAAAAAGATTTTCTCTCTCTTCCTCTCCCCATCCCCGCCTCTAGAAAGCAACAAGAACGACAACACTGAATCTTATATACACAGCATATTCATAAATCCTTGGAAGTTTCTTACATTTTATAACTAGGTGATATTTTGTTTTTTGTGTCCATGCTTTACCTTTAGAGTGAGGAAGATTCTAGATAATCTTATTGTATCATATTTCTATTTCATTGCATTGCTCTCTGGGGGGGAAGTTAACAGCAAAAGACTTGTCACTTGAGTTCTATTCATAACCTCTCTACTGTGAGCATTATAGGTAGAATGCAGCAAAGAGGAGATACAATTCCAGGGGAATATGGGCTCATAGATCTTTCAGAACAATGTTAGAAGAAAAGCTTTCTCATGATTGCTATAGCAAGTGGTGCTTTTAACTGCTTTAGAGTCATCATTGTAAGAGCATTGGATCTAGACATGAGGAGCAGGACTATAATCCAAATGGCTTTTTGAGACAACTGAGAGTCTCGTCTTAGCACTCCTTCAGCCATGTTCACGTGTGTATCATAAATCATGAGATTGTGAGCCTGTTGATGAGATATACATGAAGACATAAACACACTTCTTTGCTGGTGTAAAGGATAGAGGTGTGAGTGCTTCCTTATAAATGAAGAATCAAATTTGGATTTTAGGAACAGTTTCCTAGCCACATGCAGACTGTGAAACCTTTCTTCGGCAGTGACCGTCTCAGTATCTTCATGATCAGCAGTTTCTTCTATAATTCTATCTGTGTCCAACTTCAAGCTCACTTTTAACATTTGCACTTTTTGTTTCTTAGTTGGCATTTCTCTGTTGTGATTATCCCGCTTAATAAAATGTCACATGGGCGTATCCCTGAGTGACAGAGAAGTGACACCCTACATGGTTTGCTCTCTGTGCATGAACCGAATGATGACGCTTAGTGATCATTCGCCAACAGACTTTGAAAGGACTGATGTGACTGGCCAGGGATCACAAGCTACATCTGTAACTTAGGCAGTGATTGTGGACAGAAGAACTACCAGCAGAGTTTACACTATATGCAAATACTCATGGCTCATTACCATAGTAACTGAAATGTAGGACCTGTTGTTAGGATATTGGACGTATTCACTAAATCATGGTAAGTGAAATTCATGCATATCAGAACCAGGCAAAATGGGGAACTGTGTGTATAAGTGTAGTTAAGTATTTTTCACTTTGTAGCTTCAGCACATCGTGCCACAAACTTAGCGCCTTATAATGCCAGGTCGTGGGCTCTAAGAGAAGTACTGTTTATTTTTATTTATCCCTGTTGGCGAGTGTATTCAATTGTGGCTCTTTGTCCTGCATGCCTTCTATCTGCTGGGAAGAAGTTTTGACCCAAAATGGCTGGCAAATACATGCAAATGACCATGCAGAGAAGCAAAAAGAAAATTTCACTCTGGCCATTGGCATGATTTTCCAATGGCTTGGGGTGCTGGCACAGGAAACAGAATAATGAGTAGCAGACAGGGATTGACGGGAGTTCTCTGACATTTTTGAGGCATACCCTTACACATCTCTGCAGCCTGAGGGAAGCTTGGCTGAAAGAGACTGGCCAGAGGCATGTTCTGACTTTGGATGACTTGGAGAAAGTGGCCAGTATTAACAATCAATGTGCAAGTAGTGAGAGACCTTCCTCCCCTCGAAACTAGGCTATAACAGTCCTAGAGGAGACCGATTTAGTTCACATTCCCATTTCCAGACATTAAATGAGATACATAAGTAAAAGGATTGAGAGTGACTTTTTGAAGAGGGTTTTTAATATTTGTTGGAAATGTAAGAAGATAAATATCTTGTATTCAAGATGGTTAGACTCAGTCTAAGTATATAGAGTGGACATGGCCTTTTGCTTGGAATATGCAGCACTTAGTTTAACTCACAGCCCTGCCCATTCGAGTGTGTTCCATCTTTCGTTTATTCATCCATTTATTTTTTTAAAAGATTTTATTTATTTATTTGAGAGACAATGAGTGAGAGAGAGCATGAGAGAGGAGAAGGTCAGAGGGAGAAGCAGACTCCCCAAGGAGCTGGGAGCCCAATGCGGGACTCGATCCCGGAAGTCGGGGATCATGACCTGAGCCGAAGGCCGTCGCTTAACCAACTGAGCCACCCAGGCACCCCATATTCATCCATTTATTTGCTTCCAAGTATTTACCAAGTACCTGCCACGTGCCAGAACCATGCTAGGCTTTATGCACTCAGGGTCACATCACCCCACCCTTTTAAGTTCCTCGCCTGTGAGATTCTTAGGCTTTTAAAATTCATTCAAAAACACACATAGACCTGTTTCAAAAGACTGCTTACAAGTATAAAAACACATAGTTTTCTCCCGTTTTTCCTTGAAAGCCTGAAGTGAGTATAACATAATTCCATGGAAGTAATGGAGATATAATTTTCAGTGAGAAAGGTCACGACGACTGAGAGAGGTAAATATTTTTCCACTTGTCTTCAGCTTCTGCCGTCACCCCAGCATGTACAGAAACAATGAGTGCAATAACTGACCTGTATTTAGGATGCTGATTAGAGGGTCTATTCCTCATGGAAAAGAACGCTCTGGTCTGCTCCCATTCCTTCACATAGGGCTGTAACTAAATTATCTTGTATGGTTGTGTGTGTGTGTGTGTGTGCTTGTGTGTGCATGCACCTAGGAATGAAGAACCCACACTCTTTGGCCATTATTCACCTCAGTGTTTACTGTCAGGATGAGTTTTCCAATTTTCCATTGTTTCCCCTAAATTGCATCTCTCATGTGCGGTTTAGAGCTGGACTGGCTGCCAGGAAATAGCTGTCTGATAAAAGAGCCATAGAGTAGGTGCCGCCATTCACCCAGTTACTCATTCCTTTTCTCAACAGTAGGATCTAAAATGCCTCGGTACGTGTGGGTTTCCGTTAAATTCAGAAGACAATTATTGAGTGACTGCTGCATGCAAGCTGCTAAACCGAGACCTTTGAGGGCGATAACAAAGTGTTCCCTCTCAGGGAGTTTGAAGTCTAGAGAGAGACAGATGGGTCAACTGAGGATGCTTGCTGTAATTTCCGAGGGAATGTCGTTGGGGCTACGGAACGATGTCAGAGGCTGGGTTGTAAATCAGGAAAGTCAGGAAAATTGTTTCAGTGGACATTATGCTTAAATCGGGTATATGGAGCATGAATAGCTGAACAGGACAGGTAAGCGAAGTTGGATTTCCACCAGCTATTTTTTTTTTCTTCTCTGAAATATTTATTTTCCTCATCCTTAGCACCCTCTACTAAGCCCTCTCTTGATTTTTAACTATTTCTAAATTGTGTCCTAAGGAGCTGATCGGTATGTAATGGGATGTCTCTGTACCACCCAGTGCCATCCGCGTATCACAACGCTGTATAAGCGACACATCCTGACTTGCGAAACAGACAGTGTCTGGCCCCGATCAGAAGTCCCCCTTACAGCTCTGATGTAGGTCGGGGGGCTTTTCCATGTTCCTTGAAATGAGTATTGGTTGCTTCAGCAATCACAATTGTTCACAATGCCTGAAGGGTCATGCTAGTTGCTTTAGGCGGGGAACAAAAAGTAAAACCAAAGTAAATGAAATAAAGAGATAAATGTAGAATAAAAGAAGCGGGGAGTCTTCAGGGCCTGCTATCAGGCATCATCGAATCAAGACGTTCTCTCTGCTGGTAAGGTCAGTGAGGGAGGACGGGCATTCTGGGAGGGAGTGTGTTGCTCTGCAGGAGAGTCAGTTGTGGTGCTTAGTATAAATCATGCTGTTGGCTTAGAGCTGTCATTAGTTACCTGTCATCTCTGGCGGATGGGAATGTGGCTAGTAGCACGCAAAGGTACAGAATGCACCTGTTGGTGACTGCTCGCCAGACATCCACTAGGAGTTATCCTTTATTCTTCCAGTGTAATTAGAAGTGGTGGGGGGCATGTACAGTGACCATACTGTTTATTTCCAAACGGGGACACCTTGGAAGGGAGTAAGGGGGCACCGTAAATAACCCTGCTTGCGTAGCAGGTGCACAGTGAGACACTCTCAAACAGGGGCTCTTAGAACACTATGATCATCTTAATATGTCTTCTTCCTTTTCTCTTTTTTTCCTCCTTGTTAATGTGTGTCCTTTCTGAAGGGAACTTTCCAAGGAAAAATACAAACACTACAATGGAGCATGACCCTGGGAGCGGGGGGTGGGGGTAGGCTAAGACTCCAAGGAATTGGTCACTTTGTCAGCTCATAAGTTTACAAGTTTGGGAAAATTTTAAAATTTGAGCCATGATTCCCTAAAAATTTTGTTGAGACACACAAAAGAGCTGTCCTTGTCATGCATAGTACACCGCCTTGGAGATATCAGTATTTATATGCAGTTGTTGGAAAGCCAGCTAGCGATAATGACCTTATGCAAAAAAACAAAACAAAACAAAACAAAACAAAAAAACTGCAATCAAGGCGAAAACACATATGTACAAGGACAGAGTTATATCTGATTATTCAGTACTTAAGTTTTTATTTAAGTAATTAAAGTATTACAAATAAAGCACTACCTGGTGCCCTGTCCACGAGCTCCACCTCTGGATGCCTCTTTTCATCTTTAGATCTCAACAGAGTGTATCCTTCTCACACAGGACTGACTCCTGTGATGTTCAGTCACTGGAAAGCCCATAAGCATGGATGCAACAAGTTGGATATGTGCATCTACTTTTCTAATGGTAAATTTTATGAAACTTCTCTATGGATCACACGTTTCTAAAACAAAATTAAACATAACTGTAGCCTCTGAATTGTGATATGCTGTAGGTCTAAAATATACGCCCAGTTTTGGAGACTTGGTATGGAAAATAGATTGCAAAATAGCTCATTACTAGTTTAAAAATTTGATAGCATTTTGAAATGATAGTGTTTTTAGTATATTGGGTTAAATAATATATGTTATTCATTTTATTTTTCCTATACTTATTATTTTGTTAATGTAACTGCTAGAGACATGAAAATTATATATTTTCTCTGCATTGTATTCCCATCAGATAGTACTAGTTTCGACTGCCCCCTAAGGCCTGATGATTTAATTCGACGTTGGTTAATAGTAATTAAAACAAAGCAAGAAGCCATCAGTTGCTACTAGTCACAGGTTGGCCTACTCAGGGTTTGACCCTGAGATGGAGTTTAGTGTGCTACGTGGTTTTTTTGGAGATCCCTGGGGGTCACCCCCTGTAACAGAGAGAAGAGGGGAGTGGAGTTGGGCAGAGGGAGAAGCCAAGCTTCAGTGCAGGCCCAATAGTGCCTCATCCAACTCCACAGGGGACTCTGGAGTTAAAATGGCCTTGCAGACTGTCCTGAGTGGGCCTGAGATGGCCAAGCCTTTATACCACCGCATCTGTAAGTCATCCGAAGCAGGTCCCCCTGGAGTAGGAGTGACAGTGGCTGAGGAGTCTCTCTGTAGCTGAGGTTAACCCTGAAGGGGCAGAGTCCAATGTCGCGGAGAGAATTGAGAAGCACATCAGAGCATCCATTATAATAACATTTTTCATTAAAAAACTTCACATTAAAAAAAAAACAACAATAACGACTTATTGCCTTTTTTTTTTTTTTTCCTTTCTTTGCTTTAAAGCAGATGCATTGGCTAGCACTCATTTATAGCTGAGGCTAAGTCTGTCTTTTTAGGCCATAGATTGCTTTGTGTGTTTTGCATTGATCCTCTCTCTCTTGCTTCCTCTTGACTCATCTCCGGCTTAGTTCCTCCGGCTTCTTTACCTGCCTGGCCCCTCTGGACATCAGTGTTTGGTTTATAAGCCCAGACCAAACTGACTTGAGCCTAGTCATGACTGGTGGCCACATTTACTGCCCCCTATTGGTGATAAATAACATTGGTCAGACTTTATTTTGATCCATCAAAGTTTATGAGAAAAGGAACTTTTTTGTTTGTCTAATTCTTTTTTTTATAATTTTATTATTTATTTATTTATTTATTTTTAAGCATATAATGTATTTTTATTCCCATTGTGTTTGTCTAATTCTTTTTTTTTCTTATTTTTTTATAAACATATAATGTATTTTTATCCCCAGGGGTACAGCTCTGTGAATTGCCCGGTTTACACATTTCACAGCACTCACCATAGCACACACCCTTCCCAATGTCCATAACCCCCTCCCCCTCTCCCAACCTCACCTCCTCAAAGCAACCCCCAGTTTGTTTTGTGAAATTAAGAATCACTTACGGTTTGTCTCCCTCCCAATCCCATCTTGTTTCATTTATTCTTCTCCTATCCCCCTACCCCCCATGTTGCATCTCTAGATCCTCATATCAGGGAGATCATATGATAGTTGTCTTTCTCCGATTGACTTATTTCACTAAGCATGATACCCTCTAGTTCCATCCACGTTGTCGCAAATGGCAAGATTTCATTTCTTTTGATGGCTGCATAGTATTCCATTGTGTATATATGCCACCTCTTCTGTATCCATTCATCTGTGGATGGACATCTAGGTTCTTTCCATAGTTTGGCTATTGTAGACATTGCTGCTATAAACATTCAGGTGCACGTGCCCCTTCAGATCACTACGTTTGTATCTTTAGGGTAAATACCCAGTAGTGCAATTGCTGGGTCATAGGGTAGTTCTATTTTCAACATTTTGAGGAACCTCCATGCTGTTTTCCAGAGTGGTTGCACCAGCTTGCATTCTTACCAACAGTGTAGGAGGTTTCCCCTTTCTCCGCATCCTCGCCAGCATCTCTCATTTCCTGACTTGTTAATTTTAGCCATTCCGACTGGTGTGAGGTAGTATCTCATTGTTGTTTTGATTTGTATTTCCCTGATGCTGAGTGATGTGGAGCACTTTTTCATGTGTCTGTTGGCCATCTGGATGTCTTCTTTGCAGAAATGTCTGTTCATATCCTCTGCCCATTTCTTGATTGGATTGTTTGTTCTTTGGGTGTTGAGTTTGCTAAGTTCCTTATAGATTTTGGATACTAGCCCTTTATCTGATATGTCGTTTGCAAATATCTTCTCCCATTCTGTCAGTTGTCTTTTGGTTTTGTTAACTGTTTCCTTTGCTGTGCAAAAGCTTTTGATCTTGATGAAATCCCAATAGTTCATTTTTGCCCTTGCTTCCCTTGGCTTTGCCGATGTTCCTAGGAAGATGTTGCTGCGGCTGAGGTCAAAGAGGTTGCTGCCTGTGTTCTCCTCAAGGATTTTGATGGATTCCTTTCTCACATTGAGGTCCTTCATCCATTTTGAATCTATTTTCATGTGTGGTGTAAGGAAGTGGTCCAATTTCATTTTTCTGCATGTGGCTGTCCAATTTTCCCAGCACCATTTATTGAAGAGGCTGTCTTTTTTAAATTGGAATTCTTTCCTGCTTTGTCGAAGATTAGTTGACCATAGAGTTGAGGGTCTATTTCTGGACTCTCTATTCTGTTCCATTGATCTATGTGTCTGTTTTTGTGCCAGTACCATGCTGTCTTGATGATGACAGCTTTGTAATAGAGCTTGAAGTCCGGAATTGTGATGCTACCAACTTTGGCTTTCTTTTTCAATATTCCTTTAGCTATTTGAGGTTTTTTCTGGTTCCATATAAATTTTAGGATTATTTGTTCCATTTCTTTGAAAAAAAAATGGATGGTATTTTGATAGGGATTGCATTAAATGTGTAGATTGCTTTAGGTAGCATAGACATTTTCACAATATTTATTCTTCCAATCCAAGAGCATGGAACATTTTTCCATTTCTTTGTGTCTTCCTCAATTTCTTTCATGAGTACTTTATAGTTTTCTGCATATAGATTCTTGGCCTCTTTGGTTAGGTTTATTCCTATGTATCTTATAGTTTTGGGTACAATTGTAAATGGGATTGCCTCCTTAATTTCTCTTTCTTCTGTCTTGTTGTTGGTGTACAGAAATGCAACTGATTTCTGTGCATTGATTTTATATCCTGACACTTTGCTGAATTCCTGTACAAGTTCTAGTAGTTTTGGAGTGGAGTCTTTTGGGTTTTCCACATATAGTATCATATCATCTGTGAAGAGTGATAGTTTGACTTCTTCTTTGCCGATTTGGATGCCTTTAATTTCCTTTTGTTGTCTGATTGCTGAGGCTAGGACTTCTAGTACTATGTTGAATAGCAGTGGTGATAATGGACATCCCTGCCGTGTTCCTGACCTTAATGGAAAAGCTTTCAGTTTTTCTCCATTGAGAATGATATTTGCAGTGGGTTTTTCATAGATGGCTTTGATAACATTGAGGTATGTGCCCTCTATCCCCACACTTTGAAGAGTTTTGATCAGGAAGGTATGCTGTAGTTTGTCAAATGCTTTTTCAGCATCTATTGAGAGTATCATATGGTTCTTGTTCTTTCTTTTATTAATGTGTTCTATCACATGGATTGATTTGCAGATGTTGAACCAACCTTGCAGCCCTGGAATAAATCCCACTTGGTCGTGGTGAATAATCCTTTTAATGTACTGTTGAATCCTATTGGCTAGTATTTTGGTTTTGCATCTGTGTTCATCAAGGATATTGGTCTGTAGTTCTCTTTTTTGGTGGGATCTTTGTCTGGTTTTGGGATTAAGGTGATGCTGGCCTCATAAAATGAGTTTGGAAGTTTTCCTTCCATTTCTATTTTTTGGAACAGTTTCAGGAGAATAGGAATTAGTTCTTCTTTAAATGTTTGGTAGAATTCCCCTGGGAAGCCATCAGGCCCTGGGCTTTGTTTGTTTGGAGATTTTTGATGACTGTTTCAATCTCCTTACTGGTTATGGGCCTGTTCAGGTTTTCTATTTCTTCCTGGTTCAGTTGTGGTAGTTTATATGTCTCTAGGAATGCATCCATTTCTTCCAGATTGTCAAATTTGTTGGCATAGAGTTGCTCATAGTATGTTCTTATAATTGTCTGTATTTCTTTGGTGTTAGTTGTGATCTCTCCTCTTTCATTCATGATTTTATTTATTTGGGTCCTTTCTCTTTTCTTTTTGATGAGTCTGGCCAGGGGTTTATCAATCTTATTGATTCTTTCAAAGAACCAGCTCCTAGTTTCAATGATTTTTTCTATTTTTTTTTTTTTGGTTTCTATTTCATTGATTTCTGCTCTGATCTTTATGATTTCTCTTCTCCTGCTGGGTTTAGGGTTTCTTTCTTGTTCTTTCTCCAGCTCCTTTACGTGTTGGGTTAGGTTGTGTACTTGAGACCTTTCTTGTTTCTTGAGAAAGGCTTGTACCGCTATATATTTTCCTCTCAGGACTGCCTTTGCTGTGTCCCACAGATTTTGAACCATTGTGTTTTCGTTATCATTTGTTTCCATGAATTTTTTCAATTCTTCTTTAATTTCCTGGTTGACCCATTCATTCTTTAGAAGGATGCTATTTAGTCTCCATGTATTTGGGTTCTTTCGAGCTTTCCTCTTGTGATTGAGTTCTAGCTTCAGAGCATTGTGATCTGAAAATATGCAGGGAATGATCCTAATCTTTTGATACCAGTTGAGACCTGATTTGTGACCCAGGATGTGATCTATTCTGGAGAATATTCCATGTGCACTAGAGAAGAATGTGTATTCTGTTGCTTTGGGATGAAATGTTCTAAATATACCTGTGATGTCCATCTGGACCAGTGTGTCATTTAAGGCCTTTATTTCTTTGTTGATCTTTTGCTTGGATGATCTGTCCATTTCAGTGAGGGGAGTGTTCAAGTCCCCTACTATTATTGTATTATTATTGATGTGTTTCTTTGATTTTGTTATTAATTGGTTTATATAGTTGGCTGCTCCCACGTTAGGGGCATAGATATTTAAAATGGTTAGATATTCTTGTTGGACAGACCCTTTGAGTATGATATAGTGTCCTTCCTCATCTCTTATTATAGTCTTTGGCTTAAAGTCTAACTGATCTGATATAAGGATTGTCACTCCAGCTTTCTTCTGATGCCCATTAGCATGGTAAATTGTTTTCCACCCCCTCACTTTAAATCTGGAGGTGTCTTCGCATCTAAAATGAGTTTCTTGTAGGCAACATATAGATGGGTTTTGTTTTTTATCCATTCTGATACCCTGTGTCTTTTGATTGGGGCATTTAGCCCATTAACATTCAGGGTAACTATTGAGAGATATGAATTTAGTGCCATTCTATTGCCTGTAAGGTGACTGTTACTGTATATTGTCTCTGTACCTTTCTAATCTACTACTTTTAGCCTCTCTCTTTGCTTAGAGGACCCCTTTCAATATTTCCTGTAGAGCTGGTTTGGTGTTTGCAAATTCTTTCAGTTTTTGTCTGTCCTGGAATGTTTTTATCTCTCCTTCTATTTTCAATAATAGAGTATTCTTGGCTGCATGTTTTTCTCATTTAGTGCTCTGCATATATCATGCCAGCTCTTTCTGGCCTGCCAGGTCTCTGTGGATAAGTCTGCTGCCAATCTAATATTTACCATTGTATGTTACAGACTTCTTTTCCCGGGCTGCTTTCAGGATTTTCTCTTTGTCACTAAGACTTTTACTATTTTACTATTAGGTAATGGGGTGTGGGCTTATTCTTGTTGATTTTGAGGGAGGTTCTCTGCACCTCCTGGATTTTGATGCTTCTTCCCTTTGCCATATTAGGGAAATTCTCTCCAATAATTCTCTCCAATAGACCTTCTGCTCCCCTCTCTCTTTCTTCTTCTTCTGGAATCCCAATTATTCTAATGTTGTTTTGTCTTATGGTGTCACTTATCTCTCGAATTCTCCCCTCGTGGTCCAGTAGCTGTTTGTCCCTCTTTTGCTCGGCTTCTTTATTCTCTGTCATTTGGTCTTCTATATCACTAATTCTTTCTTCTGCCTCATTTATCCTAGCAGTGAGAGCCTCCATTTTTGATTGCACCTCATTAATAGCTTTTTTGATTTCATCTTGGTTAGATTTTAGTTCTCTAATTTCTCCAGAAAGGGCTTTTATATCTCCAGAGAGGGTTTCTCTAATATCTTCCATGCCTTTTTCGAGCCCGGCTAGAACCTTCAGAATTGTCATTCTGAACTCTAGATCTGAACTCTAGATCCAATGTCCGTGTTGATTAGGTCCCCAGCCTTCGGTACTGTCTCTTTTTCTTTTGTTTGTGGTGATTTTTTCCGCCTTGTCATTTTGTCCAGATAAGAGGATCTGAAGGATCAAATAAAATGCTAAAAGGGTGGCAAAGACCCCAGAAAAATGCGCTGTAACCAAATCAGAAGAGACCCCAAATTGTGGGGGGGTGGGGGGGAAGAGGGATAAAAAGAGGTTCAGGAAAAAAAAAATTTAAAAAAGAAAACAAAGAAAAAATATAAAAAAGAAAGAAAAAATATATATTTTAGATAAACTAGTCAAAAAACGTTAAAATGGAAAGGGTAAAAGTTTTTAAAAATTTAGTAGAAGAAAAAAAAAGAAAGAAAAAAAATTGAAAAAAAAAATTGAATTAACCTCAAGGCTAAAGAATCATGGGGAGAAAGCCATGAGTTCCGTGCTTTGCTTTCTCCTCCTCTGGAATTCCGCTTCTGTCCTAGGTATTGAACTGCTTTCCTTGATAGATGAACTTCGTCCTGGCTGGATATTTTGTTGATCTTCTGGGGGAGGGGCCTGTTGTGACTCTCAAGTGTCTTTGCCTGAGGCAGAATTGCACCGCCCTTACCGGGGCCAGACTAAGTAATCTGCTCGGGTTCACTTTTGGGAGCTTCCGTTCCCTGAACGCTTTCCGTAGAGTTCCGGAGGACGGGAATGAAAATGGCGGCCTCCTAGTCTCCGGCCCAGAGGAGCCGAGAGCCCGGGGCCCCACTCCTCAGTGCGCCCCCAGAGGACAGCACCCATCACTCCCGTATCCCCAGCCTCTAGCCGCGCTCCGAGGTCACCCAGCCTGCGACCAGTTCATGGTAACCCCAAGCTGAGAGTTCAGTCCTCGGCTCTGTCTCTGCAGCCGGCTTCTCCGTTCTAATACCTGCGAGCTCTCCGACACTCCGACACCCCCGATCCTTCTGTGACCCTGCGGGACCTGGGGCCACGCTGACCCCGTGTGGGCTTCACCCCGGTTTAGCCTCTGGAGCAATGTCCCTCAGTGGAACAGACTTTTAAAAGTCCTGATTTTGTGCTCCGTGGCTCCGCCGCTTGCCGGGAGCCGGCCCCTCCCCCCGCGGTCTATCTTCCCGTCGTTTTAGATTCACTTCTCCGCCAGTCCTACCTTTCAGAAAGTGGTTGATTTTCTGTTTCTAGAGTTGCTGTTCTTCTTCTCTTCGCTCTCCCATTGGATTTGTAGGTGTTTGCAATGTTTAGATAAGCTATCGAGCTGATCTCCTGCTACGTGATGTAGTCTCAGCCTGCTACTTCTCTGCCATCTTGATTCCTACCTGTTTGTCTAATTCTTATTGCTACTTGTTAGCTATCTCCTTGAAGACAGGGTGTGTGTGTGTGTGTGCTTGTGTGTGCATGTGCGTGTGTACTATATATATGTATAATCTTCTTAAAGCCTTATTCAAAGAGAGGCTTAATGAATACATGCTTTACTGAAGGAATAATTGTGTGATAACCAACAGTGTCCTTATTCTGTACCTACATCCTTAGTGAAGCTCGTGTACCACCATATCCATGACATTTCCTCCTCACCACTTAGCAGTAAAGAAATGAAAAGTGGAAGGCTCCATTAACCCTTTGTTGGAATCTTGGGTATAACATTCAACGTTGTGTTGCATGTTTTTGACATTAAAAAAAGATTAGAAATAGACTATCTGAATAGAATGAAGGGCACATCCTGTCAGTACGTAGAAAAGGTCAGCTATGTATTTGTTGTGGAGAGAAAATACGGAAAAGGTCAGAAAGATTAAGACTTTATTCTCCTATAGTCTTCCTGCCTCTTTCCCCAATTCTTTACACTGCTGTGTAATTCTAGGGGATATGATTCTCAATTAGGAAACTTTAAAGAAGTCCAAAAAAAAAAAAAAAAAAACGGGGAAGAGACTGTCTTCTAAATATATTTTTAGTTCTTCAGGCAGCAGTTTAATTTCAGTTAAAAGGAAGAACAAAGTCTTGCCAGTGTTTTGGAACAAGGCTAGCTGGGTACTTCAGCGGGTCTCTTTTTAGAAATGGACCATCAGGGCAGTTGCAAGTGTTACATAACACTGTCTTGCTCGTTCCCAGGGAAATTGCTGGGGCTGTGAGGCTCTAGAGAAGCAGCAGTAACTTCGATTCCATATTACTTACATCTAGAAAATTCCAAGCACTTTATCAGTTTTTCACCCATTTTCGAATTACCCTTTTGCAGGAGATGTAAGAGAACGATCTCATCATCTCCATTGTAGAGGTAATTAAACTAAGTCTCAGTGAAGTTAGCTGTCTTGCTTCTAGTGATCGATTAGCAGAAATGAGAACAAAATCTTCCTTTCTCTCTTTTTGAGCCCTGTTCTCTATGCTAGCTTCTCTTTGGCCATTAATAAGATATCACATATTTGTGGGCATTTGAGAAATTTGAAAGTTCATTTATTTCCCTAGCATTTACTGAACCCCTGCATTGCACCACAGATCATGGTTAGAATTGATATAAAAATGTTTTCTTCAGGATGCTTAGAGGATATTTTTGGCTACCTAGGCTAAAACAACACTGATAATTTTCACTCCATCCTGGATATGTGTGAGTAATTGAAACAAAGTAGAAAGGAATGTGGGAGGTACGTGGTATGTAATGAGACTCATCTTTGGGAGAATGTTTCAGCACTGACGGAGTTTAGAACAAATTTGCCCTTTATCGTGATTAGCCAAAGATTTGTTGATTTGTGTGTGGTGTGATGTGTATGTAGCCTGTGAAAACATATATAACCTGGAAAAAAAAGAGATTTGACTTTTCCTATAATCTTCAGTACTTTTTTACTTTGGCAAAGTCGTAAAATTGCTCCTTCCCATAGTTCTCTCTCTGTCTCTCTCTCCACCCCCACTTCCGTCTCCCTCCCTTTCTCTTCCTCTCTCTCTCTCTCTCTCTCTCTATATATATATATATATATATATCACAAGGCAAATAATTACTCAGATAAATCCTATTGCTCTCCCCAGGGAGATCTGGAAGATAAAGTCTTAAGCATTAAGAAAAATGGCATGATGTAAATGAAAAGTGATATCATCATCCCTGTCCTCTAGGGACTTGCCAAAACACTCTCCTAAGGGAACTTTGAGGCTGACTTTGATGTGACTGTCCAGATCACTGAAATATAGGGGTAACATAGAGGATTAAGAAGCTTTTTCTGACAGTCCTCAGGCTTTCCCTCCCCCTATAAAAAAAAGAAAGTTTTTGATATGACAGTTGATGACTCTGCACTTGAATTATTAAACCAAATAAGTGCTTGTTCAATTCAAGGAGCACCAATCTAAGTACACATTGGGTACCCTTTGCAGAGATACTTTGATTGTAGGGATGCCCTACATTATTTAATTACAACGAGGTAGGTATTTTTTGAATAAGGAAACAGGCATTCAGAGGAGTCAAGTCAATTCCCCAAGATCACACAGCTCATTGTTGACTGAAACTTAATATGAAATCAGAGCTCTATTATATTCAAACTGAGAGCATTCCCCCTCTGCTGTACTACCCTGAATCCTTATAATTACGGAGCACTGCTCCCCCCCCTCCTCCTCCTCCTCCTCCTCCTTCTTATTTACTCTCTTTATCACTTACTATCTTATTGTCTTTGCCTTTCTTTTCCTCCAAGGGTACATCCACCAACTCCTGTCTAGAGTTGAATTACAGCCATAAAGCAGGATAAAAGTCTCTGTTTCCAAGCCAATGGGCTGGGTTTCCGGAGGCATAAATTTTAAGAATTAGTAATATCCCACATAAAATCACTGAAGGATGTGTCTGTGGTTATTTCAGTGGCCTTAGTGATACTTCCTAAAGGTATAACTTATTCTGTAGTCCCTAGACACGTGAGTTCGTGCTCTCTAGAACAGGCTGCCCTTTCCCAGAAACCTACCCAACAAGGCCAGACCATTGATCAAGGTTTGTCAATCCATAGCTAAAGTGTCCTCCATAGACCATGTTGCTTCTATACTAGAAATAATCTGAAGTGTCTCCTGTTTTCCCCTTTCTTTTTCTTTCTCTTTCTTCCTTAAAGAGGACCAACTTTGTAAGCATTCACAATGAATGAGTGACAGATTCTGCTCCTCTCCCAGACTCCTCAGCTTCCTGTGGTAATTTGCAAGGAAAAAGGGAAAATCCGTTAGGAGAAGCTGAATGGATTAAAAGATAATAGGATTTGGAGAACAGGACTGAGTGAGTCACAAGTAAATTCATTATATTTCTAGTTGTTAGAATTGCTGAGTCCAAGCCTGCTCCTTTCCTGGCAGGGCCAAAGTACAGGGAGCACTGCAGAGCATTTAGTAAGAGCAGAGAAAATGAGAAAATGAGCTTCATAAATACAGATGTTAGAGTCAATAGTGTATTTCCCAGGGACTGCCTGTGCTTCACGTACAAGATTAGAAAGGGGATTTTTTTTTTCCAGCTTTATTGAAGTGTAAGGGACAGATCAAATTATAAGATATTAAAGCATACAGTCGGAGGGTCGGGCAAGGGAATTCTTAAGGATATAAAGGCAAAAATGAACACTGTAAAACACAAACCAAAACAATTAAAATAGCCGTAGAGTCCTGCTTCCCAAGCTTGGCCATGAATACTGTTTCGAAATGCCAGGAATCAGGATATGGGACAGCTCTCGATGATCACGGGAGCCATCTGCGGACCAGAGAGGAGTTCTGAATCCTGGTGCTGGAACACTTTGGTAGGGCTGTGTTCTCATCAGGGCTTCCTAAAATCCGTTTACCCCTTAGAGACATCTGGGGACAGGAAAAGCCAGGAATGAATGGAAAACCTTCCCCCACTCAAGTAAGAAAGAAGTCTCTTTTGTTTGTATAACGTCATGGATTCTGTTCTCTGCCTGGTCAGGCAGGAAGGTCTGACTCTGAAATTTTGAGCATTTGCTACTGTCTTAATAGGTAGATCTGCAGTTAGGTCCTGGCTTCTTTTCATCTGTTCTTTCTTTCTTTCTTTTAAAGATTTTATTTATTTGACAGAGAGAGATCACAAGTAGGCAGAGAGGCAGGCAGAGAGGCAGGCAGAGAGAGAGAGAGGAGGAAGCAGGCTCCCTGCTGAACAGAGAGCCCAATGCGGGGCTCAATCCCAGGACCCTGGGATCATGACCCGAGCTGAAGGCAGAGGCTTTAACCCACTGAGCCACTCAGGCACCCCTCATCTGTTATTTCTGGAGTATTTCGGCCTTCATCTGGAGGAAGGTGACAGAAAGCATTCTGTTCCTGCAAAACATTTGCCTGTCATCAGAGTGCATAGTGTCGGAACAGCTACTGCCTACACTGCTCTGCCTCCTGATAGTTAGCATTCTGGTGTGACTCACTTATGAATAGTGATGCACACTACTCCCCCCCCACACATGCACGCACGCACACACATACACTACCCACTGGAAAACCTGAGACATAACACAAATGTCTAGAATTGTGAACACTCAAAGAGAGTACTTCAAATAATACTGAAATTCAGCCACTCGTGAAGAGTGAGTAATCACAGAAATTTAAGATTATATAAACTTGTTCTAATAAGGTAATTCCAATTTCTATGGTACTTTATAGACGTACAGTAGTGCTTTCGTATTTCTTTTCTCCTGGCCTTCTACAAATACCTTATAGGATATTTGCTCATGACATGTTTCTCAGACAAATAAAGTCAGGCTCAGTTGTTTTGTCTAGAGTATCATAGCCTAAGAAATGGCAGAACTATTAAATTCATGTTTTAAATTGCCTTTTTTTCCTGCCATCCCTGTGTTGAGGTAGATTCTTTCCTCAGATATTGGGATATAGAATAGGAAAAGTCTTTCAAAAGATTAAGTCAAAAGGGATTATGAAAACTTTTCCCTTAGGAGACATGCACTTTTGTATTTCATCGTCATTGGAGAAAGCCAGTCTATATCCCCATGGCATGCCTTGTGCCAGGAAAGTAACTCCCGGACTGTTCTGTAGAAAGCATCTGAGTTGTAATTCTCAGAAGCAAAATGCTTTGCTGAGTTGATACCTTGAAAAATTTGGGAAGTATTCATAAATGAGTCTTTTGATGATATTCCTTTAAATAGAATATATTCTCTGAATAAAACTTGAGAATGGGAATAAACTTGGACACAGCATTGTTTTCTAAGTGTCATGACTCCTATATTCCAGAAGGTCCTAGGCTCATTGTAAATAAGTTGCTGTGAAGTAGAGTGATTCTTGAAGGATTGGGAAGGGCAGAAGGATGAGAATCTGTAGGCTAACTTACAAGACCCTTGCCTAACTGGGATTTATGGGACCAAGATCCAACCAAAGTCTTACGTTATCAGAGTGCTGGCCAGAAAGTGAATGACTGTGTATCTTGTTGATGTCGCTGGAGAACTTAAGAAGGCAGGAGGTAATGACTGACATCAGACCTTGTCTGAAATATCAGTACAGTAGTAGTTCTGGATATATGGAAAGAGGGCTGAAAAATGAAGCAAGACTGGCATTTCAGATGAGCAATCTAAACTCACTGCCTCTTTCTTTCCTTTGCAAAACAGTAGATAAACATTGGTGAGAAAGAGCAAAGCCATTGAGCTGCCCCCAAGTCAGAAGAAATTAGGCAAGGCATCAAGGGAATGGTTTTCCATAGGAGAGCGCAATAGGTTGTGAGGAATGAATTCATGGAATATTTGCAGGCAAAACACCTTTATTCTCAAAGTTCTTTCTCACTTTACAGTTTTAGAATCCCGTCTCATCTTCAGGGCCAATAACTTTGCCCGTGCTGCCTGAATCGTGCCTTTGAATGAGGAATGGCGGAATTCAAAGGAGGACATTAAAGCTTTTTAAAGGAGCTGTCCAATAACCTTTGCTTTGTGGGTCTAGGTTGAGTGGTGGGTGTGGTCACAGATCTACCTGCATGGGGTCCATCCAGTAACTTCCAAAAATAAAAGACATAGTTTCATTTGACATTTTAAGAATGAGCACTGTCTTGTCACAGAACACTTCAGGGGTTCCCTTGCTCAAGGCAACAGAAATCTCTGTATGTCGGCCTGCCTGTAGGCATCTATCTGGTCATTTGTAATCATTTATGTATTCCATATTAAGGAAAGGAGGAGAGTCATAATAAATAATACCATCCATTTGGTACATGTGGGCTTCGTAGATTTCACTTGTATCAGTTACATTAAATCTACAAGTAAAATTTTATTCTCATATCATGCAGAATATAAAAAGAAAAAAAATGACTATAGTGTTATCCTTGTTCCATAACTTCCCAAATATCAAATTAATGTTAAAAAAAAATCTCTAGTTTGCTACCAATGGGTCATTTAAGTTTCTCATTAGCTGTGTGCATCTTTATGTCTAAATTATAGCAAACTTCACATTATTTTTGAAAGTTCTTAATTGGTAATTAAATTTCTAAGAATCTCTAGTAATAGGAGCCAAAGGTCCTGAGAGTTTTTGTTAAAAGCAGAGCAGTCTTCAAAATCAAAATTAAAAAAAAAAAATCAACATTACTATGATTTCAAGTCATAGTCTGAATCTAAATTCTCCTTTAAAATTAAATAGTTTCCGGATTGCACACTCAGAGGTTTTGTTGGAAATATGGCTATGCAAATGCCATATGCATATAGATATAATTGACAATAGAAACACAGGAAATGATGTGAAAAAAACCTCCTTTTGTTCATAGTTGGAAGCTATATTTGTTGTCATCTTTAAAAAGACAGTAAAATTGTTTGTCATTCAAACCAAATCCATTGGTTTGTTCCATTATCTATTACTTTCTTCTTTTCACACTGATTGCATGGGAGACAGGAACTGACTGACCATAAAAATGCCATGGGAAAATAATTCTTGTGTGGTCTCTGTCTAACAGAATTGAAAAACTAATGATAGATGCTAATGATAGATGTTTGGTTTGCACATAGAGTGCTCATGTGAACTAGAAAATCTTTGAGCTAGTTTGAGTTTTAACACTGTCCTTACGTATATATGTTTGTGAGATGGGAATGTGGGGTTTGTGACATTGAGAAGACACGGCCTTTTCCCTGTGTTTGTGTGTGTGTGTGTGTGCGTGTGCACGCAAACAGAGATACATGTTATTTGCCTCTGTACTCTACAAGAATGTGCTATAATGATGTGGAAATAGTTGTAACACATAGAGACACTATTAATGTTGGATCACTCCTATTACAAGTCCTGAATGTAGTAAGTGGTTAATAATTCTCTTTATATATAACGGTAACATATTGCTACTGTGATTGCCACACCTGGGCGTGTGTCTTTGTGTGTCTGTGTATCTGTATGTGTGTGAGAGAGTGAGTACTGATTTATTGCCATAAAAGCAATGTGAACCAAGTCACCTAAATATAGAAAACTACCTCACAAGAAGGACCCACACTGGTAGAAAATATACAGGAATGTGCAGAGAGCTGATACATGGCCCTTTCTCTTCTTTAATTCTGCCTTGGACAGCTAATTTCAGTAAATGAAAGAGTTGTTATTACTACCATTTTTAGAGTGTCCTCAATGCTTAGCATTTTGACAGCTATGTTCTTGTATGTCCAGAATGAAAACACAAACCCACAGACACAGCAAACACAAACACAACACAAACACACACACAGATTTATATATTTTGTATTGTATGTGTATACACGCATGTATTTATGCTTGTTTTTAAGAAAATAAATGCATTAAAATAAGAGAAACATTGAGGGGTAGAAGAAAAAAACAAAATGTAGCAAATTTACCTTTTCAAAATGTAACAGGTGTATTTAGTTGAAGCCTTCCCTGCAGAACAGTCCTTCTCAGTGTGGTGGACTGTATGGTAAATTCTAAGGCAGCAGAACCCATACCAGCGATGGCATTTTGCAACCACTGGATACCCAAGAGGAGTGAAGCTCCCTGTATGATTTGGAAGTGTATTGTATGCTTTTTCCCAAAAGCCTTTGTTTTTCTGTCCTCCTCTCCTGTCAGTCATTGTCACCTTATTCCCATCTTGCTGATGCCTTCCTTCCTCAATGTCACTAATAAATGAGGTTGTTTATGGAATGTACTTCACAATGCATCTGGCTCCTTGGGCTCACTGAGTAAATGCAAGATACTATCCTTATTACACCTTGATCCTTTCCACATCCCCTTGATGGTTTTTAGGGCACCTAAATAAATCCCCATTTTATGGAAAGAAAAATGAGCCTGATGGAGGCGAGGAGGTTACCTGACTGGTCTTGGGCCTCATGATTAGTGAACAGTATTATAGGTACTTGAACTAAGAATATCGACCTTTTAGCCCAGTTTGTTCTTCTTTGTATAACACTCTTAAAATAGTGACTTTTTTTTTCTTTCTGAATACTCTCAAGAAGATAAAGAAGATGCCTGTTCTGTCTTGTATCTTCTCCCTGATTTTAAATCCATGCCTTGTCCTAAAGGCTTAGCATTTAATTTAACAATTTTAAATTCCTTTTACCTGAACTGGCAGCCAACATGCAGTTCTAAGTAATCTCTGTTGGTAGCCTCAAACTGTTGTATATATTCGGTCTCTTCCATCAAGTCCAATATTATAAAAGTTTCATAAGAACATCAATAACTCTTGACTTAATTTCCAGCCAGTGTCTATTGAAAAGTTCAGCAATTCAGATATTTATAACACCATAGGATAAATTACATATAAATACCTATGTGGGTGGGGCTTCTGGGTGGCTCAGTGGGGTAAAGCCTCTGCCTTCTGCTCAGGTCTTGCTCCCAGGGTCTTAGGATCGAGTCCTGCATCAGGCTCTCTGCCCAGCAGGGAGCCTGCTTCCCTCTTCTCTCTCTCTCTGCCTGCCTCTCTGCTGACTTGTGATCTCTCTGTCAAATAAATAAATAAAATCTTAAAAAAAAAAGAACTGTGTGAGCGCATATGAAGAAGCAAAGAATTTTATTTTCCCCTGGGAGTTCAGGGAATGCCCTGTCTGGATGAGGTTTTAAATGATGGCTGCACGTTTGTCCAGTGGAGAAGGGTAGACAGAAACAACAGGTAGGGTCCCTTTCAGACTAAAAGAGGACATTTGAGCAAAGATATTAAGGAACAAGAAACAAAGAATGATCCAAAATGGATTTAACTGGGTTGGTGGCCAGAGAGGCTGTTGTCTAGCTGGGAAGTGCCTTGCTTGGAAGCTGGGCAGTCTGAAGCTGATCTGGTAGCATCCTGAGCGGCAGTGGGTGTTTTCAGGAAGAAAGATGCCACGACCAGATTTGTGATTCGAAAGATAACACGGGAAGCAGCGTGAGGAAAATAGCAGCTGTGTCTTCAGTCCAACTCTTGCCGTTTCAAGAGAGAAGCGATGAGGACTGAGACTGGGAAAGTGGCCCTGGAGGTGCGGAAGGAGAGGGGGAACTCAGATCACAAAAGACATGGACACACCCAGCTGGGTTTAACACCTGATGAAATATACAGAGGAAGTGCAGGGAAGAAAGAGAAAACTAGCTTAGATAAATAAGTAGATAAGTGTCACAGTAACCAAAATAAAGAAGTATTATCAGACTCCTTTTTTTCCCCCAATATAGATTTGATTTAGTTCTAAGAATACCATCTCTCCATTTGTCATCTTTGTTATGTAATATTTGTGGCATTTTATAAAAGTAGTTACAGTGATCTCATCACTGTGTGTTAGTAGTTTATCTTACTAGATTGTGAGCTCCTTGAGGGCAAGGGCAGTCAAGTTTCTGTCATTCATCTTTCAAGCACCCAGCACCTGAGTGCCTGACACAGAGTAGAACTCAACTCACGGTTTATGAATTGGATTAAATTTAAATGTACTTTTGGCAATAGGGAAAAATGCTTAGAGGGTTTTCTTGTCTCTGCTCCAATTCTTTGGTTAATCTCAGCCTTTTCATTTTGGCTCCTCTGAGCTTTTTCCAGTGCTGCAAATGCTTCTAGTTTATAAGAAAGAAAAAAAAGGGAGCAAGTAGGCAGGAGGAGGGGGGATTGCAGCATCTAGATTGAACTTTGAGGTTTGCCTCTCATAATTTTCACTTTTGATGGGGAACTGTCCCAGATTTCATCCACCAGGCTCAGGTTCTGACATGGTACCTTCTTAAATCAAGCTTGAAGGGAAATTGATTGAAAAGAAAACACCATTATGGGAAAACAATTCATTCTCTTCTCCTTGACAGAAGGTAGACTTTTGTCTATATTGTAGAATAAATATTAGCTGGCTGATTGCTTTAAGATCTAGAAGCCTAGAGAAGTCATGATGCCTTTGCTCACTTTTTCAGGGAGATTTCCTTTAATTTTAGAGAGCTTTGGTACAAAAGTTTTTAATTACCTTTCAAAGAATCATTTTTTTCTTCCTATGTAGTTATTTGTATTAACTAAATGTAAGTGTAGGAAAGCTTATGCAAATGTTTCTGGATGTCATTGTCAGTTTTTATTGAAGTGTATATTCCTCCAGACAAGGAGTAAGCAGGTATTTTAAAATTTTTCTACTAAAGTGTTAAGTATCACTTTGTGTGTGTGTATGTGTTTGTGTGTGTTTTCTGTGTTAAAAGAAAATTATTTTGATCTCCCAAAAGTAGATCAAAGGGGAAGGAAAAGGTAGAATAATGGCTACTTGATGCTCCTGTGGTGGAAACCATTTTGTAATCATTTAGAAGAAGGCTGTACGATTCCTGTATTGTGAGACACACATCCTTTCAGATGGCAAAGGTTGGATTCATGTTCTCTTGCAGAAATTTCAAACTAGCATCTTCTGGGGCAAAATCTATCCATGAAACTGTATGTTTGTCTAACAATTTGATGATATTATGTTGGGCATGCCCTGTCTAGCTCAACACAGGCCCCCATCACTCCTGTTGTATAATACCTGGCCTACTTCACATATTAGCCCACTTCCTAGCGCTCATGGATGTTGAATCTGGTCTTACTAATGGATTTTAAAACAACTCTTTGCTTTGATGGAAGGTGGGTTCCTACCTGGTAATAAAGTCAGCCATGTGGCTTCTGAAAGTGAACAGATGGGAAGCATTCTCATTTAAATTAATGTACTCAGAGAATATCTCCCCTAGTCACCTTAGAAGTTACTGAAGTCTTATCAAAAATAAGATGCTTGTGCTCGCTTCCGCAGCACATATACTTAAAAAAAAAAAAAATGAGATGCTTGCTGATATATTCTCCACCCCCCATGCCTCTCTTAACCATCAGTGCTGCTGTCCAGGTAGCTCTTGCTCTATAAGAAGACTTATGGTACAAAGGCATTTGATTAAGTTCTAGCCAACATTCTGTTAAGGTACAAAGCCAGTTTTAATTAAAAAAAAATGTTTTCAAGCCAGTCTTAGAAGCATAACCCTTTCTTGACTTCTTTAATGCTAAAGACTTTACTTTTCTCCTGAGTTAGGGATATCTTACCTCCTTGGTTGTCTTCTTTCTTCTCCTCCTCTCTCTTCATCCCCATCCCCCCACACGTCTTCTTTTCTTTTGAAAGTCTTATCAAGAGTTAATGGACTCATGATCTAAAAATTAGGTTATTAGAAATTTCTGTCATACAGCCTAGAGAATTGATGTTTGAATTCTCCTTGGCTTGAGTCAATCCTTTATCCTTTTTAGGTAAATGAATTAAGTCTCCTGCAATTTCCTGTGTGGGAGACTCTTTTTAGATGAATCATTTAAATTGAAAGCCCTGTCTGCTCATCAAGGGGCACGATTTTAGAGTTCTCCTGAGTATTTCATGAACACTTAATACAGTCATTGAGATACATAAGGCAACCATGTGCCTTAATCTATGTGAAGGCTTGATTCATATGTGGTTATTTGGGTAAAGGATATAACTGCAGTTTTGTATCTTCAGATCTCTTTCCAGAATTTCCCTTGGGCCATTTAAAAATAACCTCTCCTTGTTCCTTTTTATCTCAAAACTTTTTATGGGAAGACCTCAGGCCTAGCTTCAGCATCAGAGACCAAAATTCCTATTCCATTTAATTCGACAATCCCTAGTCATTGTTGATACTCAGCGTAGGGAAACAGGCCAAGTTGTTATGTTTCACCCCCAAAGTGACAGAAGGTTATGAATGCTGTGATTCCGGTATAGTACTATGAAGTTTTTAATGGGCCATTGTAGGGCCTATAGGAACACATTTATTTTGCTAAATTGTTTTTATAACCAGCCTCAAATGATTCTAGAAAAAGTCAGGCATGTCTTCCTCACAAGGAAAATCTAGCATCTTTACCTTTGCGTTGTCCTATGGTACTTGTTAAATCTGTTCACAATTCTCTTATCTTGTAAAGGGCAGCTCTCCATTAACTCCTTGGTGTTCCTTTCAATAAGAAGAAATGAGAAGGGGGCTCCTTTGGTATTAAACAAGATCACCTGTGCACTTGCATATTCATTGCATTGTAATTAAGCATTAATGAGTGTCATTCTGTTTTATAGTCCCAAATTTTCTCTTGAAATCATGTGGCAGGAGGGCAAGAGGAAGTCAGCCAAGGTTTATTTATACCTGCATGGTGTTGGTTATCGCAATAAACTTAGTGAGGTCTTTCCCAGATGTCACAGATTAAGAAATTGAGGTACAGAATAGTTATTTAACTAGTGAAAGTACAGAATTAATAAATGATAGAGGCATGCTTCTAATCTACCTCTTCTTGAACAATCTGTGTTTTTCCACAGCCAGCTGTCCCATTTTCTCACATAAACCTTGCAACGCCCATCCAGTGTGGGGCAGACTCCCCAGGTACAACTAATGGATTATTCTCACAGGTCATGTCTCATGTTTCCAGAATATTTTGCTCTTTTCTTCAGATTTCCATTTATGTTACCTATTCAGATCTGAGCAGCAGCTCTCTGTGGTATATTTCCATTTTACAGAGGCATTCTTTTGGACTGAAGAGAATTAGGAATGTATCTGGTCATTTCCTGCAATGATTCCTTCCCTCTATGTGTGTGGGTGTGTCTGCGTGTGTCATTCAGCTAGGCACTATGAGTGATACAAAATAACAACTACAACATTTAATGCTTGGTGAGTTTTTATTGTGTTATTTATCCTATATGCATTATTTCAGTTAATCCTCATAGCCTTATAATGTAAATATTCTCCCAATTTTTGCTGATGAAGGAACTGAGACTTGGACAGATCAAGTTAATGCACTTCTTGTCTCCATGTTAATAAGTGTAGATTCAAGATTCTGAGTCAGGCAGCCGAATTCCAGAGCCCATGCTCTTAACCATTGTAGAAAATTACAAAATTACAAAGCCTGGCTCTGCTTTGTGACGCGAGTCTAGATGGCCAGACAACACCAACACAGGAGAAAAGATTGACTTCGTTCTTGAAGAATGACCTGGACTTTGATGTGCGTAGGGGTGAAGGAGACCGTGTTCTAGCTGCAGAGAACAAAAATGACAAATTCAGAGACAACGGGAATGGCATAGGTATTCCATTTTATTTTATTTTCATTCTTCATAGAGTTCTACCTGATATGTTAATACTGACGGAGAGGGCTTTACTTTCTTGGAGTGTTCAGTTAGTAGGAATGGCCTATGGGGAGGCTGACAACCATGGGGTCTGAAAGGCTTTGGAGGACAAGCTCTGAAGACCTCAGAGAAGAGAGTGTACATCATAAACCCTGGGCAGACAGCGTAACCATCAGCCCAGGTAAACTGAAGCTACTTTCTAGTCCTGGAAGGGGAGAGAAACTCAGAACAGCAAAAATCAGGTACCATCTCCTTGGACAAAGCCTCAAGAAAGAAAGAAAAGCCTGTCTGAACCTAGCTTGCCCACCGGCATGCCAGGAAGGAGATTTGTAGAACATTTGTAGAAGAAGGAGGAGAGGTGCCTCTAGCCCTTAGGAACTTGGGGGGGAGGTTTCCTCCCAACACACTTAAGTGAACAACAGTGAGCCCCAGCAGCTGCCCAGACAAGGGGAGCAGACAACTGAGCAATTAACCTGTGGTGACAGGTGTGTAACTCTAAGAAGAGCAGAGTCTCTTCCGTGATGTGGGAGGGGGGACTGTGGAAAAGTGCACAAGGGCCCCGGAGTGGGCACTAGGCAAGGAAGGGCCAGCCTGTTAGCAAGCCAGATTTCAAATCCATCCAAATGGTTGTAAGAGGGTGGGAGCCGCTAAGGAATTTCTTCTCCCTTCCCAGTTAGCCTGCACTGATTCAGGGGTGGGGGAGCTGCAGTCAGAAGTTTATACTCCTCTCTGTTGTAATCCCCTGCTTATTTGCTGAGTATCTTCAGTAATTTCTATGTAAATTTGCCCAGAGTAGCAATTTAGCAGCTTTTCTTTTGACAAATGAAGAGCATCTTAATAGTCAAGTGACTGCATCCCATCACTTTGCAAGAGTGGAAGCGGCATCTTGGCAGGCGGCAGAGACTGAAACTGGGAAGCGGGAGATCTTCGGAAAGCCTACTTTCCACGGCACCCGATCTACTGTTGCCACGCTTGAGACAGGAGGGGCAAAGCTTCTTTACCTTGTGAACCCGGTTTCTTGTGAAGATCTATTCTTCACAAGACTCTTTCTTCTTTTATCACTTGGCTCATGAATGCTTTTCAAGCAGAATCAAGAGGGAAGCTCCTCCAAAGTTTCGCAGAAGTCTCCAGAAGCAGAGGCATATATTATTTTGTGTCAGATGTTTCCCACTGTCCATCTTGAGGAGACAGGAGGCAGTGGCATTCCTTCTGAGAGGAGCAGGGATGGGCGCGGAGAGGAAGGCAACTTGGCCTTCCATGTGTCACTGTGCTTTATTATAAGTAGTGCAGAAGTTACTGCCTGAAAAGTAAAACATGAGAATCTTCAAATCCTTCTTTTTCAGCTCTTACATCCTGCTCAGGATTTTCCCTGCACCGCATTAGCTGATGAAAACCTCACATAGGATAAGGCCCTATGATTCGGCAAGTGTTTTTGCAAATATCACTCCATGTGATCCTCAGAAAACTCTTGGGAAAGCAGTAGCAAAAGAATTGGCCGGACATGGTATAAGGTGACGAGCTAGGACTCAGAGAGATCAGAGCCTTCTGAAGTCCCGAAGGTCAAGTCTAGTCTGCCCCCATTTATGGTCTGGTATCGCCATTCCATAGATATTTGTTGGTGTCAATATCTTAGGTAGGAGAGAAAGAAAAAAAAAAGGAGGGTCTTTTAAAAAGTCTTAGTGCTGGGATGACTGGGTGACTCAGTGGGTTAAGCCTCTGCTTTCGGCTCGGGTCATGATCTCAGGGTCCTGGAATCAAGCCCCGCAAAGGGCTCTCTGCTCAGTGGGGAGCCTGCTTCCCCCTCTTTCTCTGCCTGCCTCGCTGCCTACTTATGATCTCTCTCTCTCTCATCAAACAAATAAAATAAGAAAATAAAATCTTTTTTTTTAAATTTATTTGACAGAGAGAAATCACAACTAGGCAGAGAGGCAGGCAGAGAGAGAGGAGGAAGCAGGCTCCCTGCAGAGCAGAGAGCCCGATGTGGGGCTCGATCCCAGGACCCTGGAACCATGACCTGAGCTGAAGGCAGAGGCTTTAACCCATTGAGCCACCCAGGTGCCCCAAAATCTTAAAAAAAAAGTCTTAATGCCATAGCTAGTGGAAAGGGAAGAAAAAAGTAGGTCTGAGACAGCATTAGCTTAGAAATTTGATTTATTTGTTGGAAGAGAATGGCCTAGGGCATGTGTGATCAGTTATTTCTGGAATCCCTCTTCCAGAAGAAATCGGGTGCCCTATGATGATATATCACTATTTTGTTGCTGTTGGTAGCAATATTCTTATAGGAGACACAGACGAGCAGGCCAAGCATGGACCATTCTAAATCTTGCCCTTGCCTGTGTTTGAAATGACTATGGTATCCACATCACAAACCATGGGTTCTGGTGTATTCATGCATATTCCCGATGATCACTCCACAATTTTCTTCCTGGCCCCATTGCCTGGTAGCGGAGATCAGTTTCAATATTAATCAAGTTTGGGTCCAATTCTTAAAATGGAATGAAGAGTGAAAATTGCTTATTTTTTGCTCTGGTGCTTGCCAATAGCCTCCCGCACCCAATCCTCTTCCCTACCACCTCTATCAGCAGTATTACGCGTGGTGTGTTGGGAGATGCAGAAAGAGATGCTTGGCAGAAGCCCTCAGCACTTCACTTAAGCCTGTTTTCGCACTAAGTAAGGGTGAGAGAAGATCTGACTGTCACCCCCAATTAATTCCTGGACATGTTCCCACACAGAGTGACATCCAGAGAAAGAGGCAAGAACTCCTTGCCTCTAACCAAAGCTATCACTTCTCACTCCAGCTTTAGTCCACCTCTCCACCTTCCGTGCATGTTGCTATCTGACCTGGCTCCTGCCGAGACACAGCCACCTCCCAGGAGACCCACCACACAAGCCAAAAATAAAAAGGCTGCTGTTTCTCCGCAGATGCCATTAACCCAATTAGAGCAAAAAAGAATTAAAAGAAGTTACAGCCTCATTAAATACAGGCAGCATAAACTTCAAGAAGGCAAACTAAATTTGTTACACAATTTTAAAATTTTACTAAAAAATCAAAATCTTTTGAAACCCCCAGTCCTTTAGATGAGGGCAGTCTCCAGGTGGCAGCCACTGGGTTCAAGATTCCAATGCGGTGACATGGGTGATGGGGAGGCTGCATGCAAAGAGAAAAATAAAATGGAACTAGTTTCTGAGGAGTTGACCATTCCACGAAAAGGAAAATATTCTTCTGAAATTTCTTTGGTTTAAAAAATCTGATCAGGGGGAGCCTGCATGGCTCAGTGGGTTAAAGCCTCTGCCTTCAGCTCAGGTCATGATCTCAGTGTCCTAGGATCGAGCCCCATATCCGGCTCTCTGCTCAGCAGAGAACCTCCTTCCTAACCCCCTACCCCTACCCCTGCTGCCTGCCTTTCTGCCTGCTTGTGATCTCTGTCTATCAAATAAATAAAATCTTTATAATAAAAAAAAAATATGGTCAGGTTGGGTCACCTGGGTGGCTCCATCGGTTAAGTGTCTGCCTTTGGCTCAGGTCATGATCTCGGGTCCTGGGATCAGGTCCTGCATCAGGCTCCTTGCTCGGTGGGGCGCCTGCTTCTTTCTCTCCCTTTGCCTCCCCCCCCCCCAACACACTCATGAACTCTCTTTCTCTCTCTCAGATAAATACATAAAATCTTTAAAAAAATATGATCAGGCTTTGATAAGCCTTTTACTACTTAACAGAAGATATTTATTTATTACAATATTTTATCCAATAGGCCTAACCAAGAGCCATCTCAGATTAGGAGTTCAAGCATGCAGGGCCTCATGGAAGCCAGTCTCTGAGAGACGGGAACCTCACCCACGTGTGAGGTCCTTCAGGGGTACATGCAGCCACCACAAACGTGTCAAAAAGGCATTTGATGGCTGAGGAGACTGGCCCAGAGTGCATAGACTCAACCTACATCTCTCCATTATGTTGTCAATGAATTTATGACACCTTAAGTTTTCTAACTCACAACTTTTGGAAGCCGATATAGTGTATTTTCCTTTCAAAAATATCACTTGATGTTTTCATATAATAAAAGTAACATGTGGGGCGCCTGGGTGGCTCAGTGGGTTAAGCCTCTGCCTTCAGCTCACGTCATGATCTCAGGGTCCTAGGATCGAGCCCCGCATGGGGCTCTCTGCTCAGCAGAGAACCTGCTTCCCCCTCTCTCTCTGCCTGCCTCTCTGCCTACTTGTGATCTCTGTCTGTCAAATAAATAAAATAAAATCTTTAAAAAAAATAAAAGTAACATGTTCTCATTATATATATATATTTTAAATTGGATATAAAGAAAAGTTTTTAAAAAGTAATTACTCTTATCCTCCTAAAACAGCTATGCTCATAATTAGGCATATTTCATCCCTAATTTTTTTTTTCTCTCTCTAGCGACTTTTCCCATATTATGTATTTGGATCTATTTTCAACTATGAGCCGCTTGCTGTTTTGAACAGGGATTTCGACAAACATTGTGCTCTTCCTCACTCTTTCACCTGAAAATCATTTACTGTGCTAACGACTACGAGCACGGAGAGAACGCTTCTGAACTTCATTTGTAGTCAACTAGTTGAAGACCAGTAACAACCATCTGGGATCCCAAGAAACCGATTATCTTGCTGACACGCAGCCTAACAACTGACTTGTCACACCCTAACTACAATATATCTGTCTAAAGCTATTTAAACCCAGCTGTTTTCAAAACATTCTTCCGTCTTCATAAAACGATTTTTGAAATCTAAGCAAGATGTTCTTCCTTTGTTTGGAAAAAGGAGTATGACAAATTTAGAAATATGATTATATATACATTTAAGGAAGGGAGGCGACTTAACAAAGCAAGCTTCAGAGATAAGCTATTATTATTTTTGTTGTAGTAACTATTATTACTATTACTATTATTGGAGTGAGAGAGAGAGTTGGTTTTCAGGCAGTCAGAGCAGAAAATTCCTAACCTTACTTTTATTCTACCCATTGAGCTATTGTGTAAATGCTTAATAATATGTCAGTGAGATCCCTGTCTTGGGAACTTTCAACTGAAGTGCCTCAATCACTTTTACTGAAATGTTATCATGAGGAAAATCTAAACCCGGGTTAGCTCACTGATTCCTGGGTTGGGAGGATATACGGCTCAGAGATGTCCAACATTTTTCCTGGGAAGACCTCTTCATCGCTTGTCTTCTTAAGGAGATAGTAATAAACTACGCATGGCTAGTTTATTAGAGATTTGCCCCTCCCCCTACCTTCATCTCCTCAGTGCATTTTTTAGTTTATTTTGTATTTGAAATGCAGAATCCTAAGCCTGGTAGAGAAACCCTGAAGAGAAAACCCTAAGACCGAATTCCTGAACTGGATGAACACCTAGACTTGGAAGGAACAGCAGTCTCACCGATGAAGTCTGAATGACACTGCTTGCATTTTCTGGGGCCCTCCGAACAGGACTGTGGGCAGGCAGAGTTACCCATGATGCAAAGAGCCTGGGGCTCCCCAAAAACCTGCCAAGACTTTCCCATGTAGATCCTATATCCCGTAGTACTCGCCTGGGCCTCTCACCTCACTTGATTATTCTGTATTTTCTTATACACATATAAACTAGAATGGTTTGGAGACAATGGCACCGTGTGTATTTCATGATTCAATTTGGTTACTTTGGAATGGCTCTTCTAGTGGTGTGCAAACACAAGCCATGTAGCCCCAACTCCACTGACAGCCAGAAGGAGTGAAAGGGTTTCCTGAAAGTCAAATCTGCCCCACAGACATGTACTGTTTGGCAACATGTATTTTTTTTTTTTTTTTTAGATATTTGAAATTATGAATGTTTTCTGCTGGGTCATGTGGACTCAGCCTCCAGCCCCATCACTCCGTGTTTTATTATGGCAAGCTTATTCACATGTTTATGATACCTGCCAGGCTGCTCTAGGAAGTTTGATATGTGGCTTGGCCTTTCGGGACTTCATTTAACCTCTCTAGACTGCAGTTTTCTCATCTGTAAAATTGCCATCATACCTGCCCTGGCTGCATCATGAGACCTTCTGAGGACCCAAAGAGGTAATGCAGGCAAAAGGACTTTGATTAGAAAGCACAGAATGAGAGAATCTACTATCATTAAATTAAGAGTGTTAATGATTAGTATTTGGATGGTATTGTAACGTGGTCAAATTGAGCTTAGTATATGCAAGTAAAATGTCTTCACTTTCATTTTTTTAAAACTGAATCTTCGTTCTTGGACTGATGGGCAGAGCCGCCGAAAACCTGCAGTGTTAGATTGCTGGACACGTTTCCATTCTCTCTTTATATTCCCTTGTGGATTTCTTGTGAGTGTACAAAGATTGAGGGGCCACCTTGGAGATTACCTTTCCTTTAGGAGGTGGTGGCATCCTTTCCATTGTGAAGTTCTGGACATTTTCCTCCTCATCACAGAAAATTGGTATCACATGGAGCATCCTTCCTTCACCCTTGACTCTCTCTTCCTCCGTGGTGAGCATCTGCCTGAAACTGGAGAATAGAAATCTAAAACTGCTTTAGAATGGATGGATCCAACACAAGACACTTCTAAACCTAAAAAAAAATATCTATTTGGCTTTTGAAGATTATGAGTATTTCCAGTATTCTTTGGTAAAATATGAAGCAAAATGATAGACAAAATATAGACTATACAAAAACCTATGGAAAGGACATGATTTGATACTCACTCTAAGATGAGCAAAAGGGTTGTGCTGTATTTTTTATCCTTGTGCCATTTGAATACCACCAACATCACCATTTTTGTGATGCCCACTTGTCACCTGTGCTAGTATTTACTTCACTGTCTTCTTTAAGCTGATGTCTTTTACTTAAAATAAATATATTCATTTTTAAAAGCAAAATATATATCTGTTAGGTAAATGGAAAATCAGTAGCACTTCTCATAAGCAAAATATAATGGTAAAAATAAACAATAAGAAAACATGTTATTATATATTAGCTGTATTTTGTAGTCTACCAAAAACCAAGTCCTACTCTTCTATTGAGGAAGAAGGAAGGGAGAAAGAGAGGAATGAAAGAAGGAAGGAAGGAAGGAAGGAAGGAAGGAAATAGGGAAGGAGAGAGAAGAAAGGAAAATGATTAGTCTAAAAAAAAACTCTTAAAGACTTGTGAATATCAAATTTCTCTATGAGGAAATGAGGATTGAAAGAAAACTTGAAAGTTAATAATTTTGCATATGTGTGATTTATTATGACTTAGTATTGAGTATTTTCTTCATTATAACTTCACTTAAGACAGCAAACACTGTCACAGTCATTTGGGTCTTCATCTATTCTGATGGAATGTACAGATTTTATCTTTATCTGTAGACATTCTCAATAATGTGACCCAAATTTCTGGGGATCTATATTTTTAAAGATTTATAAAAAGTATCTTCCTTGCTAATGTCTTCATTAAAGGAATCAAGAATTTTATTTCTTTAAGCCAAAGTCTTCATTATAGATATTAAACAATACTGTGACAAGGAAGTACTGAATTATTACTTAGTTAGAGACCAGTGGAAGAAATTTACATGGATTTTTTTATCACTTCTGTGTTTAAATTTATCAAGGTTATGTTATTTGCTAGTTGTTAAAAAAAACAAAAACTTAAAGAAAGTAAAGATTTCTAGTTGAAAAGATTAGTGTTGTCATTAGATATGGATTGGCTCTCATAAAGATTTTGATGATACAAAAGTACATGGATCTCAAGTTAATGACTGTGTCTCCCCTATTTACATGGATATTGTAATTCAATCATTACAATGTCTCTTAAAAAATTCCATGAAAGTACTCATTTTACAGATGTGCAAAATAAGGCTTATATAAAATTTATTAGTTTGCCGTGATCACAGAGTCAGATACATCAGAAAATCTGATTCTGGAGTCTGCAATCTTAACCCTTCCTAAAATACTCTTACTGTTA
Source organism: Meles meles (assembly GCF_922984935.1). NCBI lineage: Eukaryota > Metazoa > Chordata > Mammalia > Carnivora > Mustelidae > Meles > Meles meles. The sequence goes on along the minus strand of NC_060071.1, from coordinate 132,465,936 downwards.
AGAAAAAGAAAAAAATATTACTAAGTATATTAACAGGTCCTATTTTGTTGGTTTTTGGAAGGTATGTTAATATTCTACTGCACTGAAATGAAGATCAACATTCTGAAATTGTTGTACCTATAGAAGATCAAATTTTATAATTTGAATTTAGATTTAGGAAACAAGGTAAACAACAAAAAAGGTACAACACAACAAGAACGTTTACCAACCATTTTGATTTCTTTTTTCTTTTTTGCAAATGTGTGTAATAGCTCCTTCCTTCCTTCCTGCCTGCCTGCCTGCCTTCCGTAGTGCTTTAAGTTGCTTAACATGATGTTATTTTATTAACAAGACTGTGAAGACAGATTTAGGTTAGGAGCAAGATTCTGGGGGAATTCACAGAGCCAGGGAAAAGTAAAAAATTCAAAAGTCAACAGAATCCAGGTGAGGAAGACTGTTTAAAATCAGCATCGGTGACTCCCACTAGTATTTCATTCTATCATTACTCCACTTTTATTTTCACTTTCCTTGTGCCAGGATCCCCACCTCACTACTACTAATCTTGTGGGCCAGATAATCCTTCATTGTCAATGGCTGTCCTGTGCCTTCTAGAATGCAGAGGAGCATCTCTGTGTTTTTCCCCACTAGGTGCCAGTAATACCTCCCTAATTGTGACAATCAAAAATATTATCAGAGGGGTGCCTGAGTGGGTCAGTCAGTTAAGTGTCCATTTCTTGGTTTCAGCTCAGGTCCTGATCTCAGGGAGCCCTGCATCAGGCTCCATGCTTAGCAGAAAGTGTGGCATTCTCTCACTCCCTATGCCCCTCTCCCAGCTCATTCTGAGTCTCTTTCTGTCTCTGTCACTCTCCCTCAAATCAATAAATAAAAACATTAAAAATAATATTACCAGATATTGCAAAATTGGTCTTGGTTAGGAACCATGGCTAGGAATTATCCAACTTTGTGATATTTTTCTGCTTATCTTGCTACTGATTGGTATTTGTTATGTTGCTTTTTTCCTTTAGTAAATGTTCTTCCTCTGCTTGGAGAGAGGTCATGCTTAGAACACTTTAAATCTTAATGAAATCTCTATTATTTTTTGAGTTACATGGCAAGGTAGAAGAATGATGACATTATTAGCATATACATCAGAATGTTTTTACTTTGATTTTAGCACTGTATCTAAATGTCTATCAGGTTGTATTCTCAAAGAAGAATATTTTCTGATCAAGCACAGTGACTTCTGGAAGTGGATGGGAGCTTTACCAGCATAAGCTGGCCTGGGATCAAACTGTGGAAACTAGGAAAGAAAGAGATAAGACTGGAATTGCTTTTTTCATTAACCTAGGTTTCCAGAATTCTTGGACTTTGTTGTTTGATTTGGTTTTGTTTTTACCAGCATAAGCTGGTCTTGCACCTCATTTTAGTGTTTGCACAATTAGGGAAAGCAGCAAATCCTCAACTTGGCATGTGATGTAATGACATAGGCCAGACGATTTCATACTCATAGATTTTCTATCTGGATTATAGTAGTTGTCCTATCACTATTTCAGAAAACACTCCTGAAACCTTTTGGAGTCTCCAGAGATAAGTGTCATTATTTGACAAGTAAGTGACTCTCAATTCACATCAAACAAGTATTTCAGATTCTTAATAGGACGTTCTTTCCTGTGAGACTGGTAAAAGAACTCAGGGTACTTTGCTGTGAAGGATAAGGGAGGAGAGGGAAGTGAAAACACAAAGGAGGACTTAGAGTAAAAGTCTTGAGGATTACTTTGGGCTTGAAAAAGACTTTATAAAAGAATGGTGTTTGTGATGGACCTTAGTAAGCACCACTTTTCACCTCTTGCCACTGGGAAATTGGGAAATTGTCTATTTCCATAAGGTTTTCTTTTTTTCCTGAAGTGCTGCTATGCTAGCGTGAAGTGGGGTTTGCAGTTGAGTAAAAATGTACTCTTGGAAGCAGGTCCTCTTTTGTAAATTGTGCTTTCGATTACATTGAAAGATACCCATTTTTGTCTCAGTTTCCATCATATCCTTCCATTTACAGCTCCTTCCTCCACTCTCACTGAGATGCATGATTCGTTTATTCCTCCCCTTCATGCCCAGAGACTTACCTTTAGATTTATTCTCTCTAGGAAGTATTTCTGTCTACTTCTGTATGACTAAAGCCGATGTTCCATTCAAGTCGAGTAGGAAAGGCTCTGATAAGGTGCCCTGCACCTTTCTAAAGCACAGAAGTTATTATATAACTTCTTATATAACAGAAGTTACAACTGATATGTTGATGATTTAAGGAACTACTCCTGCGTATTAATAGTGACGCTAATGAACTTGCAAATGTAGGATAACTTTGGGGTAGAAATTCTTCTGAGAACCTCACAATCCATTCTATGATCAATGAAGCTGATCTTAAGTTTTTACTGCTGCAACCCAAACAAAGAAATAAATATTCATTGGAATATGTGGTTTAATGTTATTATTTACTAAAATTAATGTGTTTCACCGACCTATTTCATAAGCCCCCTTCTTTACTGTCTTTGGTTTTTTCTGTGTCTTGCAAACGTTGATTCCTTATTCATCAGGGCCCAGCTTTGAGGGCAGTAGCATAATTAAATAGATCTATCTATGTACATTTATGTCTTATGCTATGTTCTGAAAGTTATAACAGGAATTGAGGACATGGGTTGATTCCAGTGAGGAGTCATCATCATCCATGAGTAATTTTAAGTGAGAGAGTTCAAGACTGGAGAAACTTTCAAATGCCATCCACTGAGAACTTCAAATTAAAATCTGTTCAAAAGAGATGGCTTATAAGATATAATGCTACCAGAAATCATAATTGTTATCAACCCTGACCTCTTTAGATCCTGCTGAGACTCAGTAAAGTGACCTGATTGGGAGGAAACTCCCACAGCTGGTTAGAAGTTGGGGTAACCTCTTCCTTTCTGGGTTCCAGCATCACCTACAGCTTTTTCCCCATCAGTCTTTAACCTCTGTTACCATACCACTCCTTCAAGGATCCTTATAAATAGCCCAATTTCGAACAATGAAAGGTATCTCAGGGACTTCTTAAATTTCAGCAGTTAAGTTGAAGCTGGAATTTTTAAGCTCAGAAATTTAAAACAAACATATAAACAGGGGGGAAAAAAACCCTCTTGACACAAATTCTTAAACTTAGTTTTGTCTGTGAGTGAAATTGTCATTTCTGTAATGTTGTAGCCCCTTCTCTGACCTGGATCTCCCCATTCTCAGCTTTTTTAGTGAATCCATTCTAGGTAGTGCTTCACATAATTCAGCACAGTATGGGTGCTCCATCCATTGTGTTGCCTTTTTTTTTCTTTCTTTTTTTTCACCTGCATCCTCACACAGTTTCTGACTATGCTTACAGGGCACACTGAACTACACACATTCTCTCCCTCCAAAATCCATCACCTAGAGCAAAGCAAAATCCCCCCCTCCTTTGCTGAATGGATGGCTGTTCTTTGCACATATTCACGTTGAGTAGGTGCTGTATAACATCACTTGTTCTTTTTTTAATGTGACTCACGACAAAATTACCCAGCTTTCAATAATCTCAAGGAAAGAGAAAAAAAAAAAGAAAAAAACACTTGCCATCTGCAATTTACTGCTTTTAACCTGAAAAATAGGATCTAAAATGATACTCAGATACTTGAGGCTTCACGTGTTATAGGCAAGAGCTGACAGATGGCACACGGTGGAAGGCTGGTGCAGCACAAGAAGGGAAAGCAGAGCCAAGTAGACAGTGGTGTAGACGAGCTTTGTAAAAGGTCATGACCATTCTTTAACCAGAGACACTTAGTTATTTCTTATATTCTCCAAATGGCCAGTTTATGGATAAACTCAGGAAAACTTCACAATAGGTCTATAGGGAGAGAACCTATAAATAATGATGCAAGAGGTCTTCTCTTAACATTTAATTTTAAGGCATACAACTTGCAATGCTTACTTACCATAGCACTCTTATTCCTTCTTTTTGTATAATGCATATAATTGGATAGCTATATCTGGAGATTAACTGTTCCTTTTTAAATAGCACCACAACTTACCTTGGGAATGGGAGAGAAAAGAAGTCTAATTGGAGCATTTCTTAAAACTTTATTTTCCTTGGGATATTCAGCTGTGACATGAAACATAATTGACTTTTAGGAAATATTTATAAAGTTGATACTGGCAAGAGTTTATACATCCTTCTTAGTCCCAGACTCTAGAAAGTTTTGCATTCTAGAATTCAGAGAATTTGCCTCTGTCGACTTTATGCTGAAGGTAAGAGACATTTGACATCTGGTTGCTTCAGTCAGTATTTTCCAACACAGATCACTGGGCAGAAATATCCCAACAGGGCATATCTTTGACACATAGTGATTATTTGAATTGATTTTAACAATGTTCTTTTTAGTATGATTGAAAGGACAGATGTAGCTGGATGATTTTTTGGTAAAGTATGTGTTTGAAATTATCTTTTAAATTCCAAGGTTGTGGGTGATACTGTTCACTCACTGCTTGAAACCTCTCCATTGAACAAAGGTGATTATTTGCTTTGTGTTCCAAAGCACTCCATGCATGATTAAAATGGCAGGTGTCTAGAGACCGGGAGTTGTCCCTGGTCCTGAATTGTTTAAGCTTCAGTAAGTATTGACACAGGGTGATGAGGAAAGTGGCTGGAATCCCTTGACTTGCGTTGAATTTAGTCATCAAGGCACTGGAAAAATAGGATCCCATGTAGTTTAGTCAAACAAGCATAGAGATAGGTGGCACAGGGTAGCCAGAAATATAGCTCAAAATCCAACAACATGTAAAATGTATGTTTTATCCCAAAGCAGTAATTTTCTTGTGATTTGTGATTTATCCCAAAGCAGTAATTTTCAAGGGGGGATTTGAGTTGTGTTTCTTACTGTAGCTCAATTACCTGAGGCAATGGGTTTGCCTATATTTTTAAGGCAAACTGTTTTGGGCCTCATCATTACTTGAATTACCAAATATAATAGCAAAGTCAGGTGTTGTGGTACTGAGGCTGTGGCTTCCTTCTTCTCCTCTCCTCTTCCATCATCTTTCCTCTTTTTCCATGCCTCCTTTCTCTTTTTCTATCCTTTCCCCTTTCCCTCGTTCTTTCCCTTTCTTTTCTTTTCTCTTTTCTTCCCTTCCCTTCTCTGTCTCTCCATGTCTCTCTCTTAATTACATTTAAATTTAGTAATTCAGGGATATGTCTTTATGGGTTTCCTGTTACAGAAGACATTCAAACAGAGGTCTTGCGGAACTTACAGTTAATTTGACCCCTTTTATGAAAATATACTTAATAGGACATTTGGAGATTGCCATTTGAGCAGTTAGAGTCTCCAGAGGCTTGGCAGGTTCTCAACTATTTCCTCAACTACCATCCTCTTTCCTCCCTCATTATTACTATTCTCCATTAAACGGGTACTATGCTCCTCTTCAAGTGCAGGTGAATAAACATTTCCAAGAAGTCCTTTGGGATCATAAAGAAAGTAATTTCTTTCATGAGGATGGTGTCTTTTAATTTCAATCTGGTGTCTTTTAATTTCAAATAGATTATTTACCTGCTTTCTCAAGAGAGATGAGCCAAAACTCATGGGAACCACCATTGAATGAAGTCACTTGCCACCATGTTTTCTCTCCGAGGGGAGTTGCAAATAGTTAACTTCCTGACCTGGCACCAGTATAAAAAAATACAGTGATGACTTTTCCTGTCTGAATTCCTTCTTGTCCTTGGTATATTCTCTTCACCCCCATTTTAAATGGTGTCTTCCTCATTCCCCCATATTATTTAATTTAGTAAGCAGATGTCCTTGGTATGAGCTATGTAAGTATTATAAGTGAATTATTGTGTGTTTACTTAACTCATTACAGAAAGCCATGATAAGCTTTTTAATTACAAAATTAGGTCTGCCAAATCAATTTCTTTTATTAAATGAACCAAATAAAATGGCAAAATGAGGATAAAATCATGCCCCTTTCCCATCCTTTGAAGGAGTACTCTTCGCCTAAAAATAATCATTATAATATAAAATATTAATAGCAACAGTAGCAGCAAGAGCAATGCTGCTATCCTTGTCTGGTCCTTGGTAGCTCCTTTAAGCTGTTAAGACATTCTGGACCTATTCAGCCAGCACTATATAAAATACTCCTCTTGAACCTACACATTGTTCTAAGCCTAGTCCTAAACAACTTACTGACCTGACTAGCTCTCTACTTCCTTCAGTTTACTTCTGATTTTTCTGGTTACTATTCTTATGACTAAATTTTCTGTGTAATACCTTACATCACTCTTTAGATCTGTCAGTCATCACTTTTTCTTTTCTAAGCTATACCTCTCAACTGTAATTTATACGTCTGCTCTAACTACACAGTCTTAGGACCTTTAGTGTAGATATACACGTCTATAAAGCTAGACCAGGCTTAAGGATGCTATACCTAGCCTGTAACCAACAAGCTGAGATCCCTTTGGGCTCTCAAGCAGGACCTGGACAACTCCTAACAATAAAAATGCAACATCTGTGCTCTTATATATCCTTTTATGTTTCCTCTATTTTTATTGTAAAGGTAAATATTTAATTATTTTAGTTTATGTGTCTGGTTAAGTCATTTAAATTCTACCTTATTAATTGACTCACTTTTAGAAAAGTTATTGAATATGGCTTTTTGTGGACTCTTCATAATTTCTAGGGAGAAACTTACAGGGTATTTTGCCAAATGTGTCTGAAATGCTACACCCAAGGTCATACCTAGAGAGTAGTATTTGGAAAATAGGCTATCCCTTAGGGAAATGAGAAAGAATGCCCATATGAGGAATTCTCTTTTCCCCCCCATTCATGCTTCTTTCTCATCAATGAGATTATTTAAATTATGTGTTTAATTAAATTTATTTCAGAATCTCAAGGTAAAAGAAATTAGTGAGTCATTATTCAGAAAAATTCATAATAATACTGACTTTTCTAAGACTGTTGCAACATTTCGTCAATACTGTCCTTACTGAAATTTTTATGGTTTCTTTCTCTGGATAAGGCCAAGTGTGTATGAAAAAAATACTAAAAATATTTTTGCCTATGGATAGGAAATCAAGACAAAGAAATCAAAACCATGTATTATTTATGTTGCAGCACATAATTTGGGAACTATAAATCCAGGAGACCAGACATTTTCCCCCACTAATGTTATATTAAAACAGAATTCTCTTAATGTGCTTACAAATGCATTGCCATTAATACATAAATTCTTTCTTTGAATGTTCCTCATTTTTGGCCAAAGTCTTGGTGGTTGAGTTGAAAATGGTTATTGTGTAGTAAGAAGTGGTTTATGAAGAATAGCATATTTCATTGGATCCCTCAGTTAGGAACTCCGCATGTGTTTGCCAGCCTCTCTTCAGATGACCACAGACTGTTGGCTCTTGCTACTGCCTGAAGTGGCATAATAATTAATTCAGAAGTTTGCTTCTTTTTCATGGGATGCTTTAGGTCAGTGTATAACAATTAAGTCTGTAGAGAAATGAGAAAGAATCTTTGATCTATTTTGAGTCTAAAGATGTCATAACTGTGAATCACAAAGTTGTGACATGATGCACTCACCTCAGAAAGTTGTCTTCACAGAATTACAATTACATTTTGTCTCAAAGAAAGACTCAATTCTCATGCACTTTTGTATGTTCTCTTTAAAGCAAGAATAAAACTTCCTGGTCTAGTGTCAGGGAATTTACACACACACACACACACACACACACACACACGCACACACACACACACACTTTATCCTCCTCTCTCCCTACCTCTTTCTCTTCCTCCCTCCTTCCTTCCTCCCAACTTTGGGGCCTGTTTTGCAAATACCCTTTATGTCATGAGTCACAACACTGCATGAGAAATTTCTCCTTGAAAAGAGATCACTGCTTTTGGCATTTGGCTTTTCCCAGTGCAGTCATTAGCCTGCACATGGCTGATGTGTGTGCATGTGTGGGGAGGGGGTCTCCATCTCCTGGAACCATAACGTCAGTTTTCATATTGTGTGAGATCAGCATCTCTTCAGAACCAACCATGTAGCACTTTCTCTCCAAATCACCTTCCCCGCTGACCATCACTAGTTATATAATCCTGCATCTTCTATTATTCTGACTGCTGATCCATGCCTGATGGCTGTGCCAGGTCTCACATCGCCACAAGCTTTTGATTGCTGCACTCTAACCTGCTTAATAAGACAATTAAAAATGATTTACAAGTGGCCGTTGCAATGCAACTGGGGATCGGGGAGAGAATGTTCTCCATGCTACAATATTAAAAACGCATGCCCTTCTACAGTTTTTTTTTTTTTAACTGTGTTTAATTCCAATACAGGTTTACTTCTACCTTTTTTGGGGTCACATGTGATTTTGCAGTAGTTCCTTGTAAATTATACATATCTGGAAAGAATTCAAGGGATATGTTACCGATACTGTATTGTTCTGAAAGCCTCTTCCTTGTAGGGGGAGGAAAAAGATTGCTTAGAAATGTGGAACAGTTAAGAGGTAGTACAAATGGTCTTTCATCAAGCTGACTCATTCTCAATTTGAGGGTCAAACCTAATTTAATCACTGACACATCCATCCTGATCCATTTCTTCTTTTCCTCTTCACTCTTGTTGCTGCATTGATTACAATGGGCAAATTTCCCAAAGAGTTTATTGTGAGTCACACAAAAGTTCACTGTAGAAAATGGAAAATTTTCAGAATTAATGGCCTTGGTATTTTGAATATGATAATTGAGGAAGTAAGGTAGAATCCCATCTTGTGTGTGTTGAAAAAAATGCTTTTTTTTTTCTTTTAATTTAGTTGAGTTGTTTGTTTGTTTTAGTCCAGAGGAGTGAAAATTGTTATTGATCCTTTGACATGTGTGCTCTTTCCCTAAACGACATTTTCAGGAATACATGTCTCTTCTCCACCCGTGGCATTGGTACTTTTGCTCCTTGACCTTGACGCTCTATCTTTGGCAAGCGTACTCAGAAATACCAGATTTCATGCAGATGGCACTTTCAGAGCATCAAGGTTCCTCCATGTCCCCCACGCCAATGGCCTCACTCCAGGCACTCCTTCATTCCCACCTCATCACTTCCCTTCGCAGTGGTCTGTCTTCACTCTCTGCCTCTCAAAGTCTGCATCCTACTCACTGGGACTGTAAGTTCTCATTGGAACCCTGTATTCCTTCTCAGTCCTTCAACCCCTGTCACTCTGCCTTGGCCATAGTTGAAATGCACCACCTTCATCAACTGAGAAAGTCATGATCTTACGTGGCGTCTCAGTGCACTTCAACACTTCTTTCATTAGTGTTTTTATAGCCTTAATAGCTTATTACCCAATTCCCATAGTAATTTGTGTAAGGATTTTCCATTTCCTTTACTGTCTATATACCTAACCAGTCCCCATCACTTAACAGCCTTTTCTTATATGGAAATTATCAAAATATTTCTATGTAGTCTTTCTGTCACCTTTCCTTATCTCAGAATTGATTATCCTTACCCTTAGTCACTTCTGACTCACTTGGATCTGGAAAAAGTATGGTCCAGACACTTTTCAAGTTAGCCTATCTTTGTGACCTTTAGATCTCCTCCTATACCCTGGAATTTTGTTCCTGAAATTTTATTCTGAATGCTCATTACTCACTGAATGGGTTCTTGTTGTTTGCAAACCTACTTTAAAGTGGTGGAGATTGAAAAAAAATTTTTAGGGCTTCATCTAACCATTGTGGCTTACGTGGGAGGCTCCAGTCCCAGAAAGAAATTTAAGGTCCAGTAAGGAAACAGTGATAGGGAGGACACATGGAATATCCCAAAATACAGTCCTGCTTGGCCTGCCAACTGATAAGACTGAGATTTAAGAATACACCCCTCTTTGGTTAGAATTGGCTTGATAACCAGTAGAAACTAGTCCTAAATGTATATAAGTCATCTGTGACTCAAGCTGGGGTAGGCATAAGCTGGCATGCCATATCTATTATGCAAGATTGCAAGCTTTCTGAGAATAGTTGTGTTCTTCACATTGCACAGCACTTTTATACTACATATTGATTAGATATTTTTTGGATGCACTGGGTTAAATTAAATTTACTTCAAGCTTAATATTAATCCTTCAATCAAACCATCCTTATTGACCATCTATTATATGGAAGTCACTGGGCTGGAACACACAGGGATGCAAAGAAGTGTAAGACCTTTATTGTGCATTCTAGGAGCTTGCAGTATGGATGGGGAAAAGAGATACCAGTTAGGAGTTGTCAGTGTTGGGGCACTTGGCCGGCTCAGTCGGTTAAGCATCTGACTCTTGATTTCAGCTCAGGTCATGATCTCAGGGTCATGAGATCGAGCCCCATTTTGAGTCCTATGCTCATTGGGGAATCTGCTTGAATTCTCCCACTCCCTCTTGCCTTACCCCCTGCACTCTCTCTCTCTCTAAAATAAAAAATCTTAAAAAAAAGAGTTGCCAGTGTGACTTAAACAATTATTTCACATCTCCAAGAAGTGGGTTTATTATATGAAAATGAGGGATTAAAGTTGGTCCTCTAGTTTTCTTGTAATTTCAGAATTCCGAGTAAAGTAACCATTCATATTGACATATTTATGTCACATGGGTGCTATCTATAAATGTCTTGCAGGTATGCAGAAAAGAATGAGATACCTGGAAACTGGGGTAGATAGGTATCCATGGAGGCGTTGAAATGCGAACTGAGACTTAAAGGGGTAGAAACATCATTCTCTATCACTGAAAGCATGGGCAAAGGTATGAAGAGAATGTACCACCTGGATTTTTTTTTTGGGGGAGGGGGAGGAAAGTTTCAGGGAGAAGCCCTGCCTTTATCCCACTCCAGATTTTCCCTCTATCTATGGATTTGTTTCTCCATTTTTAGAGTCTAGCTGTTTTAGTCATTCTAGATATCTCAAAAGAATTTATGTTCTGTGTGATATAGTCCCTACAGGAATTTGAGGTAGTCACAATTTCAAGAGATGACTATGCTTTCTTGATGCCTCAGTGGACATAACATCTTGATTTTGGGACATTAATCCGTGGCTCCCTGGATCACTAGTCTGGCCCTGTCACAAAGCAAGGACTGTCAAATCTCAAAATAATACTTTTCAAGAGAAGGATTATTTCTCCTTCAAAGTATGTTTCTGAGGAGGAGAGGAATGCAAATAACCCTTTCAGGAGAAGTTTAAACACATAGGCTCCTCACTTAGGGCCCAATTAGTGGGAAAAACCCACTCTACAAGGTTCCCCTCTACCCTTGAAATTAGACTTCAAAACACAGGCACTGACTTCCCCCAGGCACAGAAGCAGGATCCATGTTTTAATTCTGACCTTAATTAAACCTTTACACAAGCTCTTTATTTTGCTCTCCATCGAAGAAAGGGTGGGTAGAGGGAAGGCCATGATGCACATTTAATCTCCCGCCTTCCTTGAGAGTACTATACCCTCAATTCTCTCCCTTCCTCTTGGAACAAGGGGGAATTGGAGCAAAGTCAGAGGAAGGTATTAGAGCAGTAGTTGTATAAAGTAGTTGGAATGAGAAATCATTTTAATTTCTTTTCTACCTCTCACCAAAGTCTGCTTCCATTTTCTTGCACTTAAACCCCAAATTCCTGACAGTCCCATGTCTAAACATGGGCAACAGTCACTTCTGTAACTGTCTCAATATATGATGCATAATGATGTCATGTGGCCATCATGTGCAATAGACTACAGCAGGGGTGGGTGAGGACCGAAAGAACTCATCTTACAGTTAAAGGTAGACAGAGCTTCTAAGTGCACACCTGGACCGATATGTCAGACTTTTTACTCTTCTACCTTCCCTCCTTTGGCTGTTGTTGAAAATATATGGAAACAGAGTGATAGCCTAGAGAGATAGCCCTGCATCTGAGTTTTGAGTTTCTGTTCTTCGGAGAAGTTCTTTGTGGGTTGTTTTTGTTTTTGGCCTTATTTACTTTTATTTATTCATCAAGAGAATAATTCCTAATTGGGGTAAAATCCAACAGGCTCTGCTACGGGGGGCAGTTGTAACTTTTAACAGTAAAAAGGTAATTGTATTTATCTAAGTATCCTAAAACTAGGAAGAAATGTTTCAATTAATATTGCAACAATCCTAAAAATGATGCATCCTAAATATGGCATGGTAAACATAGGGAAGACCTCTCTTATCAATGGGAGCATATTTAAAAATATCTTTATACCTTTAACATTTGAGTTAATTATTCTTAATGCCTATACATAAAAAACAAGTATTAAATGAAGAATTATTTGGGGAAAATCACTGTAAAGCAGCAATTTCGTACTAGGGACAAGGCAACAGCTCCAGAGGCACACGGCCCCAGGTTTGAGTCCAGACCCTGACTTTGAGCTTCGGTTGCCTTTATCTGTAGAGTGAAGAGAGAAATGATAGCCCTCAAGGTGTTAGTAAAATGATACATTTTTCCCCTCATATTTTTTTCTGATCAGTTTATCTTTTCTTCATCGTATTGCATTTACTTTTAACAATGTTGAATATCTCTACCAGAAAGAGAGAAAAGACAGAAGGAAAAAAGGAAGGAGGGAAGGGAGACAAGAGGAAAGAAAGAACAAAAGGTATTTGTTACTTTTGTTAGACAAGTAGCTATGGATAGTTCACAATAGAAAAGTCTTAAATACCTGGGGATATCTAATAAGATAGGAATAAATAAACAATATGGCCAGATGCCAGAGGGGCTAAGGCCTTGGATGGAATGATTTCATACTCAGTGACTCTCCACTGCAATTCTAAGTAAAGTGTCTTGCTGGTGACTTTTTTCCATGGTCCAGAGTAACGTTAAAGTTTATATGAACGAATTCATGTCTGAGACTAGCCAAAAGAAGTATACAAAAGAAGATTTTGAGGAAGGACTATACTTTATAATTCCAATATAAAACCATCACAATAAAAAATAATGCATGTCCTGGCATAGAAATGGGCAAACGGATTAAAGGAAGAGAAGAAACAGTCCCCAGCATAAATGGGAATTTAATTATTATCACAACTTAGTGGAGAGATGGAAAGTGTTTATTTGACAAATGATAGAAGGACAACCTGCCATCCATATGGAAGAAGATAATGTTGGGTATCTTTCTTACTTTATAACAAAACGAGTTGCAAATGAATTAAAGACTTAAAGATTAAGACAAAACAAAACAAAATAAAAATCACCAAAAATATTGGAAGATAATTTGGACTACATGTGCAACCTAGTGATTGATTAAACATTTCTAACCAAACGAGGAATCCCAGATACTATAATATAAATTGAAAATAGTCAACATACATATTTTTAAGGAAACAAATATATAGTAAAAGATACATTGGCATTTCAACATGTAAATGGTATATTTGAGAATGTTATCATTAAATATATTCATTAGGATTGCCAGCAGTTGTAACTGAAGATGTAGACTTTTTTGGTATGTACAGTTTTGTCATGTCAGGAAGTCAGAGAGTAAGCAAGCCAGAGCTCATGCAGTAACCACTTTTCAGTAATCCCAAGTGTCCTTGACGACGACCTTACATTGTCACATTTATCATCTCATGTTCACTAGAAGGCTATTTCACCTTCAGGATCAGGTCCAAATTACTGGAAGGAAAATAGGAAGCCTGAAAACTTAACGTACCAGCTGAATTTGCATCTTTTGAAAGAAACTACCTGAAAGTCTCACCCTGTGATCTTCTTTTATATCCCTTTGCCGTAACTGTGTCTATCCCAGCTGAAAAGAAGGCTGGCTAATACAATTTGTTTTTGTTGTATTTGTTTCTTTAATTTGGGGATATTTTACCTTAACATTAGAGTTCTTCTTTTTTTTCCTTTTTATGATTTTACTTATTTATTTGAGAGAGGAGTGGGGACAGAGGGAGAGAATCTCAAGCAGACTCTGCACTGAGCCCAGAACCTGACATGGAGCTTGGTCTCATGACCCTGAGATCATGACCTGAATCTAAATCAAGAGTCAGGCACTTAACTGACTGAGCCACCCAGATTCCCCAGCATTACAATTCTTTTATGGGGAGAGGGGTGATACTAATTCTCCTCTCACAAACGAATGAATGAAGATGGATTATACATAGAATTTTTGTTAATTGAAAACCAAAGAAAACAACCCAGTAGAGGAATGCATGATTGATATGGGAAAAAATAAACAAACAAACAAACAAAAAACAAAACCAAAAAACCACAATTCACATAAGAAAATATTCTGGTAGACCTTAAATCTATGAAAAAATTTCTAATCTTAGTGATCAAATAACTTCAAGTTTAAGTAACAATGAGATACCACTTTATATTTAACCAATGGATAAAATTTAAGTGTGCTGGTTCCTACTGCTGTTTAAGAAAAAAATTGACCTTTTTAGATTTTTTAAAAATAAAGATCAACTTTTGCATGGAAATGTCTGTTGAAATTAAGATACATATACTCTTTGACTCAGTAATACAAATATGAGAATCTATGTCATAGAAATAAAAATCTCAGTATCAAAGTATGGATTCTTTGTATTCTCAAGGATTGCATTGCAACTTTTTTTATAGTAGTTAAAAAAAGAGAGGAAATGCTAAGTAAATGTTCACAAATAGGGAAATGGAACTGTTGAGTAAATTATAATAAATCCGTATCAGGGGCTGTTAAGCAGTCATTTAAGAGGATGAACTTAATCTGGATTGATCTACGCCATATGATTTAGAGTAATTTCCAGAATGCATTGTTAAGTGAGGAAACAAGATAATAATAGAAAAAGGTAAGAATGATACAGGTTGTTAATCTGGGTTGCCAAGATTCGGAGGGAGGAGGGGAAGCAGTTGAGAAATGTACAATGTGGAAGGAGAGAAGAAACAAATTTTAGATACATGCTTAACGAAAATAACTTAGAATTCAGCTTTTTACAAAGGAGCTGGGGTAAAGCGGAGAAACCACAGCACAGGATCTGGGCACAATAAGGCCCATGTGGGGTAAAAAACAGAAGATCAGGAATTCACTTGAAGCTGTGCTTGATTAGATAAGATCACCAATTCTTTTAAGAGGATAATTTATAAGCTAGTAAAGAATCCACTGTCTTTTATATTCTGTTGAATATGAATATGAATAGTAAGCTCTGTAGAGTTCTCCTTGAGGAATTGGTAAATTTGTGTATTTTCTCACTTGGAAAAAAAAAAGAAACGTATCTCTAACAGAGGGATACTGAGAGGACCGTGTGATATTACATCACTCTGATGCATGACTTGCATACTTGAAAAGTGTAGGAGTCAGCACTGCCTATAATTGAGTCCCAGAATTTTCCAAGCCATCTGATTCCCAAGCCCAGAGTTTTGGCTTCTGGGCTGTGTTGTTGGCAGTGAGGAAGTGGGATGGCGTGTTTAAATCACAGCACTTCTCTGTTTCCTGGCTAAGTTACAAAACAATGTTGTAGTCGTGAAACTGAATGTCATCAGCACACATTTGTGGCATGCACAGAGCACGCACAACACTGTAGTAGCACTCTCGGCAAGCATATGATTACATTTAAAAGAAGTGCTGTTGCTGTCTTTAAGAAGTTTACTAACTAGAGAAAGACAAAAATAAAAACAACCAAACAGAAAGCAGCCCAGTGGACTTTCCATGAAGACAATTCCATGACTTGATTCTGAGCTTAGCTCAGGGCTTTGCACATTGTAAGTACTTGGTGATATGAGTCGAATGAATGAATAAACATATTGACAGAAACTGCACTGATAGAGCAGTTCTTAATTGATACTTTCGCCTTCTGCCTCACTGCGCTAGAATCTGTCTTCCATCCAGCCAAATGCAAATCTGATAATATGACTCCCTTAATTTTATCCCCCTGGTTTCAAGATAGCTTGAGGAATCAGAAAGAGGCACTGAATCTGAACCTGGAAGTGTTCTTTCCTGAGCTTGCTTGATGCTTTAAATAAACTGAATTAGAATGCCTTCTCACGAGACATACTCTCTAGTTTTCCCACAGGAACCCCCTAGCCCATGGTGTTGGGTTCACAGTCCCTCAACTATACTCTGAGCCCAACTCCTTAGCCTGGGGTACCAGACACTTTCCTCTCTGCCCTTGCTTGTTATTTCAGTCTTGGGTACCACCATCTTGCCACGTAAACCAGCACTCCTGCCATGCTGGTTATTTGGTTCCCTGAATAGGCTGTTCTCCTCCAGTCTTCTGAAACTCATGCTCATGCTGCTTCTTTGTACTGAATTGCTTTTTCTGCCCCATAAACCTACTGAACTCCATCCTAGCCTTTCATGTGAATTTAAACACTACTGCCTTTATAGTGCCTTTTTAAAAACATGTCTAAAAAAAGATAAATACTTGCTTCTTTATTATTCCATCTATCAATTGTGGCACTTTTCATATTGATATAATAACTTGTTCACTTATGTGAGTTGACTGAGAAAGTTGGGGTACTCTCTTTGTATCCCACTGGTCCATCATTGGCTTTCTCTGTGTTGAGAAATGGATCCCGGTATGCTGTTTGTTGACTCACTGATGGATGCACTATTAGATGGGCAGATGGATGGATGGGCTGGCAGAGAAATGAATGAATGAATTACTAAATGAGATAGGGAATATTATAGACCTGACAAAAGGAGGGTTACTATGGATATAGCTCTAGAGAAAAAAATATTTTTTATGAAGACTTTTGTAGGATAAGATAAAGATAAGGATGACTTCTCTATTATTTTATCTTTGGAAATTGTGAGTTAAAATTTGTAAACAGGGTGGATATTTTGGACAGAAAGTGCTACTTAACTACAGTGCATTTATTTATTATCCTCTAAAATAGTCCCTTTCTTTGGCATGTTTAAAACCTGAAGTCTGGTTGGCTTTATAAATATTCATGAGCTGTTAGGGAAGAGAGCATAAAGTGTGAATCACACTTCAAACAGACCCACCAGCTCACTCCTGACTTCAAGTTTTTCAGAAGTGTGAAATGAAAATGGTTTTAAAATTAGAAAATGTGCCATCAGAACTTTTATCAACCCTCAGAGAAAATAAATAATCTCTTTAAATGTGGGGACTGCTGGGGATATTTATTTAGTTAGTTTCACAGTTAAGATGCTTTGATAAGTTTTTGTGTCGTAAAATGCACAAATTAATTTTAATGAATATGGGGGGGCCATGATGTCTTCTAAAACAGCCTAAGTACCCAACACCACAATCTAAGGTTTCTGAGGGATTATTTAAACCTAATCTATGAATAAATTGTTTCACTGGGGAAAAGAAGCTCTCACAGGTGTTTTTCCCTTCTGTTACATTTACATTTGAAAGGTGATCTTGTAGCATTTGAGGAGAGGGAGAATTCTGGGGAAAAAAAAATACTTGGATCTTAAATTGCTAAATTGTAACAACAAAATAAGAGGAAAATAGTATAGTTAGCTGTTTGCTTTCAAGTTTGTGGTAAATGGGCTTTTTATCATTGTTATTTTTGATTCTTTAAGCGTATCAAGATTGAATTGAGAGTGAGCAGAGAGGAAGATCATAATAAAAGATAAGATAAAGGATGACAGCGATCTTCTTTACTGTGTATCACTAATAAGTAAAACAGAAAAAAAAAACAGAAAAAAAAGGTTGTTGGACTGCTGTGTGACTAGCCTATCATTTACAGAAACTATGTAAGAAAAAAAATGGTTGTTGGACTGTGCTGTGTGGAATGTGTCATACAAAGCCAGTAATGGAGAATCAGGACAAAGAGAGAGGCATGCTGTGCAAGTGGTTCTGAGCTCAGTATATCAGCCTCACAGGGTGGGCTTGGTACAGCCTGCATTGTGGGGTCCCTTGGCCAGTTAGTCATGCAGTGGATGTCTGCAGGGCAGGAGAGTGTGGGTTTCTAACAAGTTCCCAGGTGAAATGGTTGCCGTTGGCACAGGACCACATTTTGGGAAATACCGTTCTGTTACAATACTTAGGTAAGATTAAAGGAAAAAAAAATTGCTGTCATGACCAGCTATGGTTAAATGCTGAGCTCATTTTGTAAACCTTAAATGTCTTTCATGAATCTTTCTTTTCTTTTCTTCATTGAATGATATCTTAATTTTTTTTTTAAAAGATTTTGTTTCTCTGATAGAGGGAGCACAAGAGAGACAGGGAGCATGAGTGGTGGAGAGGCAGGAAGGACAGAAGGAGAGGGAGAAGCAGACTTCCCGCTGAGCAGCTCCCCCCCTCCAGTATCCTGATATCATGATCCAAGCAGAAGGCAGATGCTTAACTGACTGAATCAACCAGGTGCCCCTTGAATGATTTTTCTAAGTGCCATTTTATTAGCTTACTATTGGGAAGGTTGAAATTCTGTTGTAATCACTGTTATTGTTAATTGCTGTTTTCTGAGACAATATGGTACAGAATTTTTTTTTTTTTTAATTTTTCCAGCAGAGAGAGTGCATTGTGTGAGGTGGGGAGGGACCAAGGAAGAGTGAGAGAGAGAATCTTAAGCAGGTTCCACATCCACTTCTGAGCCCTGGCAAGGCTCTGACCTATGACCCTGAGATCATGATATGAACTGAAATTAGGAATGGGATGCTTAACTGACTGAGCTACCCAGATGTCCCAGAATAGACATTTTAAAAGAATGGAAAAATAACATTAACTTTCATAAAATTGTTGTCTAGCACGTTGCTTGAGTTGTAGGTTTTGTCACTAATTTGTCACTATTATTTGAAACACACCCATGGTTTTTCCCCATGTATCAGAACAGGAGTAAATCTGTTAGATGAAACATGATTCAAATAGATGCTGTCAAAAACAAAACAAACAAACAAAAGCAAATAGATGCTGTCAGAGTTTGTCCTTTGGGATTATAGCAAAGATACCAGAAAGGCCCTGAGATAACACAGTCTCTTATGGGTATGTACTCATTCAAGTTCATGTCCTTTATCAATATCTCTCCAAAACATACATGCTTTGGGGTGCCTGTCTGGCTCAGTTGGTAGAGCATGCAACTCTGGTCTTGGGTTGTGAGTCGAGCTTCACATGGTGTGCAGAGATTTCTTAAGAATAAAATTTAAAAAAAAAATACACCATTTGATCACACCATACACTGGATATCAAGACATAAAATGACTTCCTTCTGTGCTGTGACTGTCATTAAGTCAGCAGCTTTCTGCCAAATCAGTTGTCTTTGTCCAGGCCCAGTTTGCTTCAGAAATTTCTTACCACTCAGTGCTTTTCCTCAGTGAGGGAACCTTCCAGCACCCATCTTCCAGCTCCTTCGGCTTACCCTCTACAGAAAGGTAGGATTTCTCTTACAGCTACTTTCAAAGTAAAGACAGTGATAAGAGTTACCAGGTCAAGAGTCCTACTTATGGGGTTTCTTTCACTTCCCTCTCACTTCTCAAGCCTGTCTTCAGACCTGGAGGATATATTTTTCAATGACTTCAGCAAGTTTTACTCTGGCATACCTGATGCTGTTCATCCTTGACTTCTCTTGAAAGATGTTCATTATGTCTCAAGCTCCTAGAAGAGACATACACAAAAGGCAAGAGAGAAAAAAAAATCCTTCCTGGTCTTTCTTGGGAGTAAGAATGTAATACATGACCAAGATTATAAAGATTGTAGAGTCAATACAACTCTTTCACTGCTTTTCTTGTTCTCAAATGTATAAGTTTGAGTTACATTGTTACCTTATTTGGGAAAAGATTACTATTATATTTTTATGAGTGATATCTGCCAAAATTAGAGGAGGCCATAGTTCTGAAAGTACGGTCCCAGAACCAACAGTATTAGCGAATTCTCAGGCCCTATCTCAGGCCTACTGAGTCAGAGACTCTGAGGGAGGGGCCTAGCAATTTGAATTTTAACAAGACCTCCAGGTGGTTCTCATGTAGATCTTGTTTGAGAATCATCCCCTTAAGGATTTGGAAAGAAGGGTAGACTGGGTGGAAAACAGGAGTCTGGTCCTCTTTGTGTTTGCTATTTGTGTATCCCCAACTGAAATTGGTGTCTGCGTGGGATTCTTCTATTTGATGGCTGCAAACAGCTGGCAGCTTGGATGTGGTGAAGAGGATACCCAGAGAGCACTGTGCACACATACTCTATTTGCTGAACCCCCCCCTCCCCCGCCCACCAAGTCTCACAGAATTTATTCTAACTCCTTTATGGCAATGCCCTTTAGGAAGAGACCCAGTGGTTCTCCCAAGCCAGAACTGCCAATGCATTCTGTTTTGTTTCATGTTCATTCAGTGCTCCTGGCTAGTTGAGGCTTTTTCTCCCTAAGACTATGACGTATTTAGTCCTCGTAGCACAATACAAATTTGTTTCCCTTCCGTTCTAGCAAAACTTACAGGTGGTGACAATAGCCTGATTCTGTCTCAGACCACAATTATAAAATAATAATAAATCACCTTTCTTTCTCAAGGTTTTCTTCCAGGCTCAAAATGTGGTTTGCAGCTTATGGGGTATTGATTGTGTATTATCAGTTGAGCTCACACACTGACAATTACATGTAGCGCCAAGGTAGCCGTGACAATGCAGTCCAGTTGCCATAGCAATGAAAGGAGGCCTATTCCTTCTATCCACAGCCTGCTCTATAGTGATAATCATGTTGCTCATTCCATTTTAATTGAAATTTGAAATCATATTCTCTAGGAAGAAATAAATGGACTGTCCTGCCTTCCCCCTCTCCTCCAACCACACAAAAAATAAGTACAAATGGGAAATGTCTGAGTATTTTCTTAAGGGTAAATATGAAGCTTTTTGAGAGTATGTTTTCCAGCATTGTTATGAGTACCAGAAACGGTTGAAGAGTGACATATTGCTGAATAAAAATTGAATCGGCTCTTATGTTTTTGTATTCTTAATTAGCAGCCATTGAATTTTTTTTTTTTTCCCAAGTCACTCACCTTAACAGACCATCCCTCATGGTATATCGTACTTAACAATCTTCAGTGGACTTGCTTGTTGAGCTTAGTTTATATCTAAAACATCACAGCAAATGTTGTATTTTGAAATTAGCATCATAGGGTGCTCTGAAAACTTTTACGTAATTAAAAAAATTGACAATTGCGATAAATATTTAGCCACATAGGATCTCAATTCTCTGCCTGTGCCTCTTCTGCTATTCCTTAGATCTAATATTTATATGGTAGCACAGTTACGTACTACCCATGCATCATCTGTAATTCTCTATTCAGCAGAGAGAGGGAGGCAGGGAGAAGGGTAGTAAGGGTCAAGTGACTTCTGTGTCAGCTGACTTTCCAAAATGGGATAGAAATCTAAAATGGAAAGCAGCTATCAAAGTGAAGGAGACCAAGATAGTAACTTTAAAAGTAATTCCAGTCATGAAGTCCCAAACTATAAGAGAAAAAGTATAAACTTGGTCTATAGCTAATAAATATGTCCGTGGAAAACTGGGTCAATCCTACATTCAACTTTGACCTTTTGACCCTTTCTTACCATTTCATTTCCCTAATCTGACATCTTAAAAAAAAAAAAAAAAAAAAGGCTATCCTCTTATTTCATTTCCCCCTGGTTTCTTTTGGAAAATTTAAAATCATAGCTAGAATGACTTCTAGACTGCCTTTCTCCTTACTATCAGTAGTGTTATGAACAAAGTCATGTGACTTCCATTTTCCAATACAAAGTTTTGTTTTCCTGGATCATGAGCAGGGTAGAACAGATAATTAGGGTAAGAAGACCCACATAGAGTGGTAAGCTAAGATTTAACCAAGGGAATAGAAATATAGGCTCTTCTCTTAAAGAACATGCTATGAAACGAAGACTAATTTTTTATGAAGCACCTCCAGAAAATGTGCGTTTATATCATTGGTGGTATATACAGTGCTGGGCTGGCTTATGTGAAAAGCATCTCAGTCATTGATTCCAATCCAATTCCAATTTGATGACTCCTCCTTCAATGAATATGGAGACATTTCTTGGTTGATTTGGTTATGCTAGAAAAGAGAAAGTCCTTTTTCTGGTATTTTCAATCTTTCCTATCCCCCCTATTCATAATCATGGTCTTTCCTATATGTATGGTATTTATAAAACAATTGATGTAGTGTTTTTATTCACTTATTAATAATTATTGAGTACCTATAATTGTGAAAGTAAAAATGTGCTAAGTGTTAAGACAAGGCTTAAAGATGATGGATACCGTCCCTACCTCCACAGACCCTATAGTCTAATAGGCTTGAAGCACATGAGACAAGGAATCAACAACAAATTATTTAACTTTAATTGTAAAAGAAGTACTAGATTCATGAGGACCCCCTAAAACTTACTACAAAGTTCTTTAGTGTTTTCAAATAATTTTCTCATTGAAATCGAGCATCATTGATTAAATCAACTGTTACACAGGAAATGACTTTAAAAAGCATGTTCACTAAAAATATAAGCATAAAGAAAAATCTGAAATATATTGAACAAAGAGAAGTATTTCTCTGCAATCAGACTAGATGCTATAAAAAAGTCCACACTTGAATTTTCCAGTGGGTTAGGTTTGTTAAGCACATATACAGTTCTAAGATACGATTATTATTTGCCCTAAACACAATTTTCTTCTTTTATAATTCTTTTAAATTCTAATCCTTTTGGATTTTTTTAAATTTTAAAATCCATATATGTGATTCATTTGGACTTAAATAATTGAAATTATTTGCAAAACTCATTAATATACTTAAAACTGTCATTCCACTCCCCTATACTTCAGCTTTCCCCATGTGTTAATAGCAAAATATATAGGAGATTTTGCCAGTTCAACCCAACCATATATTCTCTGTTCCATCCTTGCCTTGATCCTCACATACGTCAGTGGTTCTCTACATCATGTAAGGACTCACTTTCCATATATATGGAAATATGGAATATGTCTTCATTCAGATTGTAAGATATTTGAAAAGAAGGTCCAAGTCTTATGTGGACACCATAGCAACAGGTAAAATGCTGCACATTCCGTAGATGCTCAATACACATTTGCAGGGGGGATCTGATTCTATCATCTTTAAATAATGTCTGCTTATTTAAATTAGTAAACCAGACATCCAGAAAGGTAAAACTTACTATAATTCCTCCCGAGTTCTCATGGGGACCACTTTGAGTCTAGTCACAGCCCTGGTGTAAATGTTTCCTTTCTTGCACTGTGCTCACATAATGACTATGCCTTTCACCACTGGAGATCAAACCACTGCCTCTGATGTTATTCTGTTTCTCATAGTTTTTCTTTTCCAGTCTGACAGGCCTTCTGTCTTCAACCTCATGAGAGATAAAGGGATGCCATGTTAGTTTCTAGGCCTCAAAGTTGACTTCCGCCATGTCTCCTGGTACATCTGTCTGTGAAAACTCAGAAACCTTCTAATGGTTTTGAAACCATTACCACCAGTAGATCTTAGATGGTTGTAACCAAGAAGAAAATTGAGGCTTGAGGATTGGAGAGAGTGTTTCCATAAGATCAAAATACTATTAAATCGGCCATAACAGTGGAGGTTGTAAGAGATGTGGGCTTAGATTTGCCAGGATCTCTGACAGCCTACCCTCCCCACACAAAAGCCCCTCCTTGTTTCAAGCTCCAGATCCTCAAAGACAGAGTCCTTAATTAAGTGTCAAAGAATTGATTAGGAGAGCTCCTGCAATGCAAGCTCATTGATGAAACCATTTTGGCAGGCTGGATGATATAATTAGCCCAAACAAGATATGAAATCTGTAGTGTTTTGGGATACTGTCCAATACTTTTTAATTTTGTAATAAAAAAGAGACAAGGAAAAGAAACAGCACAAGAGGATGATTTATGCTTGTCTGCTTAAAAAAGATAGGAGGAAAAATGATTCCATGGTAACATTTCCCAAATACTGGATGGTAGCTTTAGGTTTCCATCATACTCTACAGGAGATATCACTCAAGAAACCTGTGTCATTTCTGCCTTTATGAAATTTTTGCACTACACCAATACAGTTTTTATTGGAGGCATAAGTATTCCTCGAGCCAATGGATTCACAAATTCCCATCTCATCGATAGTCATCTAAGGAACATTCTCCCACACATGCCACCTTGAGTTTTCTGGAGGACTATGAAAGAGAAGATCTGGATAATGCAGGACCTAAATCTCACTAATGGCTAAGGCTAGGAGCAAAGGGTGTAAGAATTAGTGACTAGGGGTAACTATGGAAGGAAGTGGTACTTCGTACTTCACTGTTGATGCCCTAACATGGTGATTCTGTCTGTCTGTTTTGTTCTTCTATCAGAGACAGCCTTTCACTGACTGTCCTTGATGGATACTGCACCCCATCTTCCCCTTAGTCATCTTATTTGCATTGTTTGTGTAAATGGATAGTTAAGGATGATGAACAAACACTTTGTCTTAACTCTACTCTCCAGTTTTTGTGGTATCTGTGGCAATTTAATGGTATTGTATTTTTGTCAGCAGTCTTGCCATTTCAGGATATTTTACAGAAGTGCAGATCACACAGTCAATGTGTACTTTTAAAGGGTGTCATCATCTTAAGATGTGATTAAACTATTATTTATGCCTTGAAAGTATCATTTTCATCATGGTTCTAACAGGCTTATTTCTCAGGCAGAAATATTAATACGTGGGAAATTTGCTGTGGGATGGCTCACTTACAATGCTCACTTATAACCCCACACTCACCAGGAGTCTTCTACCAACTTCTCCATACGAAATCCTAGATAGTTGCGGTTTCCTAAGAAGGGATTATTCATCTTAATAAAGACTGTTTAAGAGGTATTCATGGCAAATATTCTTATTTTATTTTGTTGTTATTTTTAGAGATGGGAGAGGGGGAGGAGGAGAGGGAGAGAGAAAATCGTAAGCAGGCTCCTTACCCAACACGGATCCCGTCATGGGGCTCCATCCTGCAACCCTGAGATCATGACCTGAGCCAAAATCAAGAGTTGGATGCTTAACTAACTGAGCCACCCTCGTACCCCTGAGCATTCTTACTTTAAAAGATTCATAGAGAAAGCTATTCTGTAACCTGTACTTTCTCTATTATTTCAGCAATTTTATTCTTGGGGATTTTTCCTATAGTTAATTTATTTTTCTTACTTGAATTCTTTTTTTTTTTAATATATATGATGATATTATTCCTTCTTTTTAGCATTCTATTTTCTCAATGGGAAAAAAATTTTTTTTTTCTTTTCTTCCAAGATTTTATAAAACAGTCTCCAGCAGTTTTTCACCTGTATGCTGTTTTGGGATGACCTAGAGCCAGACTGCATGGGTTAAAGCCTGCTTCCACCGTTTATTATCTGCCCTTGAGAAGGTATTTAGCCTCTAGGTGCCTCTGTAGAGCGGAATTGTAATAGTACATAACTCAAGAGCTTCTGGGAGGATAAAAGTGCTCCTACATGCAAAGGATTTAGAATAATATTTGGCTGGCATATTAAGCACTCAGCAAATGTTAGCTATTCTGTTTTATTCCATTCTATTTTAGTGGTTTAACACGAAATCAGTAGACTTGCCAGTAACCAACCACTCTATCGGGAAGTCAAAAATGTTGCCCCTCCCAAAAAAAGGGTTTCTTACTTAAATATATTCGTTAAACAAAGGGGTGGCATACAAATCTTTTTTTTTTTTCACTTTTTTAAAAATTTCTTTTCAGCGTAACAGTATTATTCATTGTTTTTCACCACACCCAGTGCTCCATGCAATATGTGCCCTCCCTATACCCACCACCTGTTTCCCCAACCTCCCACACATCTTAAAATTTTGCTTTACTGTAGGGTTTCAACCTTTTAATATACAAATATATATTGTGCTTAAACATTATAGCTAATACGACATGTGTCATCTTTCCTTTTCACATACCACCTACTAACATCTCCAGTGAATCCAGTTGGAAAAGCAATGGTCCAGTCATGATAAGATCCATTTCTGAAGACCTTGGAGTTGTTGCTAGATCTTTTCTTGCTTTCCACCATTGTTTTATTGAAATTTCCCTAAAGACAGATAACAGGGAAGGGGAGCTACTCTCTGAACTTCTCTACTCTTTAAAAAGAAACTCCACTTTAACTATTGGTTAACAGTGAAGGCTCTCACTTTGAAGGTAGGTATGTTTTGTGATGTAGGGATTTCTCTCTAATAATTACCTCCCAAGAAGGGAAGAGTTATTCAAACTTATTACGGCTTCTAGCCATCTCTGTTGGCATTGCAGATTCCTTTCCTTGTGACTCTATAGGGAATCCATGATGTAGATTTTTCTGGATTGGATCTGGCAAAAAATATAGATCAAACATTTAAGACTATTAACAAAGAAGTTAGATCAGGAATACTGGTATAGAAACATTAATTCAGGATAAGCACAAAATGTGTTTCAGCATCGATTCTGGCATTTTCTTCTTGTCCTAATAGCTTTGAACATTTGATCTATATGTCTTATAGTCCTAAACAAAGGGAAATAAATATCTGGACAGATTACTTCCTGTCGAGTTTCCCTCTCACCATTTTTTCTGCTTTGGTAGTGATCTAAGGCCATGAGCTTTATGTACATAGAAACATTCTGGAATTGAGGATGCCAGCAGAACCCTAGTGTGCTGCTTGCAATTTTCAAGCATGTAAATAATTTCTTTTTGAGCAATTCCAAACCAATGCACCATGAGCAGAACTGGAACAACTCTTTCAAGCAGGTAGGCGAGTTTCTGGAACCACTTAGCAGTTTTCATAGGTGTCAGGACACTGTATTATTATTTTTCTCATTGTTAGGGACTTTTATTTTCAGGAACTGGGCTAAGCGGTTCAGATTCATTTAATCTTCACAATATACCAGTGAAGTAGAAAGTATCAATATGTTCATTTTATAGAAGAGGCATCTGGAATGGAAATAGATCAAATGACCCTTTCCTTTTGGTTCTGAGTAAATGTCACATTGCCCCCTAGGATAATTCAGTACTCACCAGAAGGATTTACCCTACTGAAAGATAATTCTGCTTTTTCAACGATCACTTATTCTGAAAGGTGTGTCAACCTAGGGAAAAAATAGCATATGTTTTTCTCCAGGATCACATTTAGATTTTTATGGGTAATCCATTATTATGGCAAGATACTCTGAGATTTTCAACATTGAACCCTTACTGAATGGGGCTGAAAATCATCTCAGCTGGGTTACCAGATGGTTGCTGCTTGAGGACAAGGGCCATGCCCTGTGAATGCACTACTTCCCATATCTCTTCGCATAAGCAGGGACTCACGAAGTATTTGTTGAGCATATGGTTGAATATCAAATTTTGAAACCCCACAGTTTTTATCTTGTTGAAGCATTGGTAAGTTTTGTTTGCCTTTGGTAGACATAAGGTTTTTACTGTAAGAAGTCAGCTAGAATTTCTGTCATGTTACACAGGGGTAATTATACATGTTTCCCTCGCTCCTTCCCTCAACACTGAGAAGAACTACCCTATAACAGGCTTTGAGTCACTATTACAAGACATTGGCTGAAGTGAAAAAAATAACATGAATTTATTAAATCCTTTCAATTCACCATAATTAAATCTATACAAATTCACTGTGAATCTTTATTATAAAATTGGTGATGGTGGTGATGAATCGCTTTCCAAACACTATGGCCAAGCATAAAGAAGTATTCCTAGGTCCTCTATTTCAGACACCTGAAAATATATGAACAAAGATAGGGTTTTTTTGAAGCAAATTTACATTGCCGCTAGACCTTGAGTGTATGCAGTGCATGCTTCTTTTCCTCACACTGTACAAAGATGAAATCCCTAGTAGGTATCTTTCTAGGGAATAACCTTCATAGAAATATCCATGGACATATGGTTAATGGGTCTCCATTAAAAGGCAATTTCTTCCCCAAAAGAAAGCCATCAATTGAGTCAAATAAATCAGGCTTCCTAGAGGGAGCACCAGCCACCTTTAAATCTACCACAATTCTGAGTAGCTATTGTTGGTCATTACCTTCCAAATGGCTTAGGTAAATAAATATATAGGTCTTGTCCTTTGGTCTTTGTTGAGCGGTCATGTGATTTTTCTCAGTAGCACAGTAAAAGGAAGGAGGGGAGAGGAAGGGAGGAAGAGATAAAAGGAAGGGACTAAGCAGCAGTTTTGTTCTTTTTTTTAAAGATTTTATTTATTTATTTGGCAGAGAGAGATTACAAGTAGACAGAGAGGCAGGCAGAGAGAAAGAGAGGGAAGCAGGCTCGCTGCTGAGCAGAGAGCCCGATGCGGGACTCAATCCCAGGACCCTGAGATCATGACCTGAGCCGAAGGCAGCGGCTTAACCCACTGAGCCACCCAGGTGCCCTAAGCAGCAGTTTTAAGAACCTGAATAAGGGAGGCTTTCCAAAGCAGAGCTGAAGTCATCTAGAGAGGAGTGTGACTTTTGCTTTTACAGTAAAGACATTTTCTCTGGAGTTCCTACCCAACAAGATATATACAATGTAGGCCTGTGAGTATAACTTTCTGCAGTGACACAGAGCAGTGAAAGCTATAAGTCAGTCCATGGCGAGTGCAATCCCACCTTATGTCATGCATTAAAAAAAAGTCATATAACTATATACATATATAACCTATTTTACAGTAACAATAAAAACATATTTTTCAATTCATCAAAAAGGAGACAGGTTTGTTGTATCTATCCAAATGTATTATACTGTGATTTTTTTCTTCCTTGAGAAAGATTTCCCTGAAGACAATATTTATAGTAGGGGGAGGGATTTATATTATACCTGATGTATATGTTCTGACTAGGAAGCACATTACATTTTGGAGTTGGGCTGTATTGGGTATTCCTTCAAACATCCTCTAAAGGGAAATAATGTTTCATCTACTCATTTGCTCAGAGTTCCCTATCATTTTAAGTGATGGCTCTTGCCAGCAGTCCATATGGACTTTTGCATCAAAAGAGAAAGGAAGTACTCCTACCAAGGAGACATTTTCAGATCAAGTTGAAGAGGTCCATAATCCTTATTGAAATTTTTCTTTATTGTCATCATACTATTCCTGACGGGAAAGTTTCAGCTTTTTTTTTTCCCCATTTAACTGACATATTTCCTCTTCTTTTTTCTCTCTCCCTTTTATATCCATTACCCAGTGCTAATGGTGCATAGCGAGTATTCACTAACTCTTGTTGAAAAAGTATTCAATAACTCAAGTCAAGTTTAACTTATACATACTTGTAAAGAAAGCTTTTGTCTTTATTTTGAAGGCCTTAGGTTTTTGGGTTTTGTTTGTTTGTGTTTTAAATTAGGATTAACAATTTGTCATTCTTTAGTGGGCACTTGGTTGTTATTTCTTGGAACACAGGATTCATTAGAGTCATTGTTGGCAATTGAATATCTTTGTAGCCCTGTTGTACTGTGAAGCTAAATAACTAGACTCTAAGAATGTTTGATTTCTCTCAATTCTCCACGTTACAGATCTGAAGAAGTCATAACCATTCTAGTTCCAATCCAGAGAATCCCTGAAAAAAAAAAAAATAAATTCTAGAGGTCCTTTGGAATTCTGAATATGTTGGTGGAGATACACGGAGGGGGAAAGGGAAATTTGATCTCCTTTATTCAAACCCTCTTCTTTTCATCTTAACCTTCTACTGAGTCACTTAGGAATTACTGAGAATGAGGACACAGGCATTATGAAGGAATTATGCCATAGCAGGAGTCTTGAAGGTTTTCCTTTATGAAAGCTGCATGGAACCAAAACACCAATCGCCAACATGGATCAAACTTGCATATGCATGATGCCCCATAGATCTTCCCATCTCCAGTGAGGTAGGGTTACTTTTTTGCTTTGGGTATAGAGGGGAAAAAAGTGAAAAGGGGTGAGCAGAGAGTTTCCTAGCACAAAACACTCCCTGTGAGCTGAGTGAGGGCTTGAGTGTCAGGGTCAGCTAGAATGGTGTGTTCTAAGGATAGTGCTGTGCCTATTACATAAGACACATGAACTATGGAGAAGTCATCACTGTAGTGTTTTATAAGAGAAACTGACATGGGAACACAGGCCAGACACCAAATCAAAAATATTATGGAAGTAGGGAGCGCAAGCTGAAACAAAGGCATGGCCAAGAGCCTGATCAGGCGCAAATCAGAAATTCATGATAGGTAAAGACAACTGGTACAACCAGTTTGGTCTAAAGACTGCTCTGTGGGGAGGCAGCCTTTTGAGAGCAGTGGTTCAAGGTGTCCTGAAAACTCTTGCTTGATCTTAAAGGAGCCATAAACCAGCAAGACTGTGGGTCTGTCCAGGTTCCAGAATCACTGTCTCCCCACTTACATTGCAGTCTTGGCATAACATCTCCCTGTCAGAAAGAAAATATAAGATAACTAAAATCTGTGACATCATGGCATAGATGAGAAAATTAGTTAAGCACCAAAGCAAAATCAGTTAGTACGGATAATAAAAGACAGTATTTATTGACAGTGTTCTATTTGCAGGGCATTTGACATAAGATTTGGGAATCTTATAACAGCCTGCTCTTGGAACACCCTAGCGATACTCAAGGAAGTCAAGTTTGTGTAAAACTGCACAGCAGGTAATTGGTAGAATATGGATTTAGCTGCTAATTTGCCCCAGTTCACGGCCTCTGAACTTTCTCTTGTGTTATATATAAATAATCCTACATATAAATATTCCACTGGCAATGGGTAAGCCTGTCTTACCACTTGACAGAAAAATCAACTCTGAGAACAATCTCAAATAGGAGTATTCTGGTAGCTGTAGAACCAAAAGAGATCCCACAAAGAACAATGCTCTCTAGATTCTGGTCACTTTTTACTTTGTAGATAATAGTGCGTAGGAATGTGGGCACTGGAGTCAGACAGAAGTGAATTGGGATCTCGGTTCTTTTGTTTACTAGCTCTACAAGTTGGCCACATTACTGAGCCTCTCTAGGTCTGTGATTCTTACTCTGCTGAATGTGCTAATCCAAGGATAATAATGGTGCCCCTTTAAGACAGGTTTTCAAGATTAAAACACTTGTGCTTGACACATGGTAAACATTCCGTACATGCTCATAGCCATCTTCACCATTATTGTTTCACCAAAGAATCAAGCAGGAAGTATTAGCCATGTGTAGACTTGAAGCAGAACATTTGATGTGTTTTAATGGACCCAACAGGAAGTATTGGTAGCCATCTTTTCAAACACACACATACAGCGTTTACCAAACCAGTGTTACTCAACATCTAATCCAACGTAATGAGAACACATTGAATGAAAACAAGTGACTTTGCCTCCTTGGTTCTCAGAACCATTACTTAAATGCTCCTGAATGTCCTTTCCAGTTCTGAGATCAGTGACTAACATTATTAAGCACCTACTATGTGCAGAGTCTATCACTGGAAAGAATAGGTTGACACACTCGGAGAAGCAATGATGTAAAAAGACCTTTCATCCTGATATAGAATTAGCCAAAAAGGATCAACCTACTCTTTGTCTTTGTCATAGAAGGGTTTTGAAGAGACTAAAAAGATATACTTGAAAAGAGTTGAACTTCAGGGAAGAATGGTGATAATATGAATATGCTATAGCCTCTAAATAAGAATGGTTTGTTTAAAGAAACATAAATTAAAGAGAGCACGAAAGGGAAAAGAGAGATGAATTTCACCTGCTGGATCTGACTTTGGTTTTAAATTGCATAGGCAAGAGATTGGTCAAAGAGATTTATTTCAACCTTTACTAGTGTATTAGCAGCGTCACAGAGCGAGGGATGTGGTGAAAAGAAAGAGGAGGAGAAATATGAACAAGCAAGAGAGTGTCTCGGAATTTAATTTATTTAAATTTAGATTATATTGCTATTGCCTTAGTGTTTGAATAAATCATAGTTCCAAGTACTTTAAGTCCATGTTGCCATCTATTTTTAATTTTGCCAATTTTTAGCAATGTTTTTTAAAAACATACACTCTGAAAATTTGTATTTAACCATTGAGAAGACCCTTCTTAAATGAAATTTAGGTTCCAAGTGGCCAAGGTAATTAGTAGGTGGGGGAAAAATCTGTTTAGACACTCTTTTTATCACTGTTATGTGAAAACATCTTGTGGAGATCAGTATAGAAAAGAAAAAATAAATAAGAGAGATGGAGAGAGGATGCATTGGAGGAGAGCCCTGAATGAGTAAAAAGTTTTGTGATGTGTTTTCCTTGGATAAGAATATCTTAGAATTACTACTAAAAAAATGGATCCAACTGTTTATCTGTGAGTAACAGTGCCTCATAGCATGGTTGTTATCTGGGACTGGATTTTTCAGAATGCAGATGTGATTAATGCAGTCCAAATAAGGCAATCTCAGTAAAATATAAACAGGAATAGCTTTTTACAAATTTAAAATTAGAAGTGTTTTAAATTTCTTCAAACAGTTGGACGATGACACAATTTATAGTTAAAGGTGATTAGTGCAATTTTAAGGGGATATGTTTATATCAACAGTATTTCCATAGAAGAAACAGGAACTTTTTAGGAGAGGTTTTTGGGCTCCTTGAATAACCTTAATTTCTTTTTGGCTCAGATCCCCCCTTTTCCCAGAATTCCTCTCACCTTTACTTTGTGAGGCTTCCAGGGATTGCTCAGATTATTACAACGAATGTCACACATTTCCTTCCTTTGGCATGTGATTGCCAGAACCATCTTTTTCATCCCTCAGTTCCCAGAGAGAACTAGGAACCTCCTAGCCTTGGGCTAGATTCTGAAGCTGACAGTCTGTTTTGGGAACTTCCAAGTGAACATATTTGGTGGTTCACTGAGGCCTCCCAGGAACAAGATTCTTTAACCTAAAGAAACAATTCTCCTTCTGGGAATTTGTAGCACACCAGAAGGTAGCTGGAGGGCATTTTTTCTGGGTAGTTTGGAGGCCTGCCAGTACTGTGGGAGAAAGTAAGGCAAAGACAAAGATATTCTTTAGAAGACGCCCATAGAAAAAAGCAGGCATTAGGGAGTCTCATTCCCAAGAAGGGCAAGACAGTCAGACCCCAAAGGTCTCAATGTCTCTGTGTTTTGGCTGTGATTGCTTTGGTCATTAGTACATAAACAAGGCACCTTTGATACAAATGAAAGGTAGGTGCAGAAACCTGATTTTGGTTTTCCAGAGATGGTCTTCCCATACCTGGAGGTCTCCCAGATATGCTGGGTGCTCCAGAAAATACAAGTCTTGAGCTCTGTTTTTTATTTATAGTTCCCAAATTTTCAGATTCTGCCTATAAGACATCTGATGTGATTAACTGATTTTTCTAATTTAAGATACAATTATTTTCTGTGTAGGAAGCTATAAAGTCACTCTAATTTTTTTTTCTTTTTCTTTTCTCTCTCTCTCTCTCTTTTTTTTTTTTCCACCTTCCTGCTTTGTTTTTCACATTCCTGTCACTGTCAAGACTGGTAATTAATCAAGACTCAGTCATGGATGGCTCCTTTCCCCTCCTCTTCTTACCCTTCCCTTTGCTGCCTGAATGATGAAGAATGAGGTCTCTCCTCCCATGCCCCTGGCTCCCCGTCCTTGGAGAACTCAAGCCAGGCCCCATGACAAGTAGTTTCCACTAAGGGGAAAGCACTGGGAATGACAAATAAGATTCCTAGACCCTAGGTGGCAAGGGGTGGACTTTCTGATCCTTGTCATTGGCCACCATCTATCTCTCTATGTCAGGAGGCCTTTGGGAAAAGCAGACAACAAAGAAAAAAAAAAAGTTTTCATCCTGCATTGCACTCCTTACAGTGACTTAGGTTTCAGTACTACGAGAAAACTGGGTTGCCTTTGCAATGGTGCTATGAAGTAATGATTCTTGAAATTTCCCCAAGTTTTTAATACACAGGCTTCCTTTCATAAGCATACATGCAGGCATACTCATACTCTCTGTTCTTCCTCCAATTTTGTTTTTTTTCTAAGTGTGTGCTCTGTAAAAATCTTTACAAATTGCCCTTTCATTGTACAATTGACTTAGGTCTTTGAACACTGTAGGGCCCACTGTAGGGTCTGTACTCTTATGTAATTGAGATTAGAGAGAAAACATCCCCATCCATCTCAGACCTCAAACTCTGCTATTAGACATCATGCCTTTGGATTAAGATGTTGCATTTTCAAGAGGTCACATGAAACAGAAGTGATTCCAGGCAGAAAGGATGACACAGTATAACCTACTCAATCATACCCTCTTGCATTTTTAGCAAATCCATTTTCTATGGAGGTCATTAGTGGACAGGATGGCCCCAGGAGTCAGAAATAGAATAGATAAGTTGAAATGGATTGGAAGAGAAAATAAATCCTGAAAAAGGATCACCACACTGTCTGGAGGCAGGGTAGGGGTGGGAGAGTTGAGGAGTGAGGGAGAACTAAAGTGGAGTGCTAGAGATTTAGACTGCCTGAATGGAGTAGATGACTTGATGGCTTGGATCATACCAATCTGGCTTGGCACAGGAAATCCCACAATATTGTTAAATAGATTGTTGACCTTAATATGTTGTGGTGATTTTCTTTCTTTTTCTTTTAGAATATTAGTCAGGTGTTGTTTGCTTACTTCAACTGATTTATGCAAAAAGGAAATATAAAGAAATAAAAGGATCACGAGAAACTCAATGTCAGGGATGTTATAAATTCAGTTCAATTAGTTAATTCCACAATATGCTTCATAACCAACAACAGCATTATCTCAGCAGCATAGGATAGTTAAGATTTAATTCTCATGGAGCTGTGGGGTGGTTGAAGGTCAGTGGCTGAAGGTGGGGGTTGGCAGAGTGACTCTGCTGATCTCACCTGGGCTCCCTCAGGGACTTGGGGATCAGGTAGAGTTCAGTGACAAGGGTTTTGACTAGCTGGGGCAGGTCAGCTTTGACTACGTATCTCTTATCTTCTTCCTGTGTCCAGCTGATTATTTTAGGCATATGCTCCTCAGTCTTCACAGGTTACTTTTTGCTGCTTCCTCAGTAAAATAGGTATATGGCAATTCTTATTCTCAGGTTTGTTCCATACCCATTTAAGAAAACAACCAGACTGACTTCCTCAAGTCCCTCCTGGGGAAGGAACTTTGCCACCAGGAGGTGTGGTTATATTATCAAAGTCAGCTGCCTAGGCCTGCTGTAATCATATGGAAAATGAACGAATGGGAAAAAGACAAATATAGTCATGTACCACATTAATGACATATTGATTATTGTTGCTTACACAGAACAAGATTCTTAGTACTTAATCAGTTTAGTTATTTGACCATGATTCTTCATGGGACATTTGGTTGGTTTGTTCAGAACTATTCTTTCTTTCCTTTTTCCTTCCTTTCCTCCTTCCTTCCATCCATCCTTCCTTCCTTCCATACTTCTATTTCTTTGTTATATCTGCAATTTCTGGTTGTGTTTTTTTCTCCCTCATTTTGTGATTTAGTGGAAATCTCGAAGAATGCTTACATGAACTCTGATTATTCATTCCCTTTGTTGTTGCTGCCTCTATAGTCAAAGATCCAAGCCAGACATCCCCCCTGGTGGTCTTACCACATGCAATGCTCTTTCTGTCTTCAATTTTCTATTTTAAAGACCATCCAAAATTGGTTTATCAACACTGATTTTTCTCTTCTGTATAGTGCCCAGCCCCTTCTTTAATTGGGGTGCCTTTTTCTATTGCTCCCCTCTCTCAATCCTGTCTCCATGACTTTTCTTGAAATTTCCCATTGTAAATGTCCTTTTACCTAAGCTGACAACTCAAGCAAGATGTATCAATTTCTGAAGGCCCCAACTTCAGTCCATATTCTCCATGACTCCTTTACGAGGCCACATGAGCTATTCCATTATCAGCTATTTTTCCTTCTCTGAATTTATGATACTTCTCTTTTAGCCAACTTCAATCGTTTGCATCTAACCGCATGTTGGCCTCATATTCTTTTCCCACATTCTCTTTTTTATTCCATTCTATCCCACACTAGATTACTTATTTTATTAGCAACATTACCAAATCTTGTGCCCCTTTCATATTCCCCAAGAATCAAAGACAATACCAATCACATAGTAGGTGCTTAATACAAACCTGATATCTGATATTAGAGTCCTTATTAGAGTATCAAAATAATGGTTATACTATTAGAAAATCATCTGTCACGATTCTCTGAATTACCACATCTCCTGCCCAACTTTTCATATTCACTCTTTTTGTCTTTCTTTCTAGAGATGATTATTTTCCATTATAAGGGCAATGTCTGGGAGAGAGACACTGTTATACCCTGCCATCCATTTCTCCATGAGTCTGGTAGAAAATGGATGATTCAAATAACTTCTTCCTAATATGATTTATATGAAAGGGAAGTATTTTCTATTTCCCCCTTATGGGCTCTTATTTTGAATTGCAAATATTCATTTTCACATATATTTAAAAGTTATTTTGACAGTATGTAATGGAGATTTAAAACATTCTGATCTTGGCTGTTTTCCCTTGATCAAATCTTTTTTTAGTAGAAACACTGTAAATACACCAACAAGTGTCAGAACATACAGTATAGTGAACAGCCAAGGACAATCTGTTATGATATTCTGCATATTAAAGACCAGTTTGTTTATGCCACCAGGAGGAATTCATTTTTAGTATTTCAACTTGATGGATTTAGTAAGAATGATATAATTTTCTTCACTAAACAACAGTGCCACAGCAGAGGGATATCCATTACTCTTTACTTGGTGTTAAAAGGAAGAAATTGCGCTGATAGAATAGGGTAAGTTCGCCAAAGAGGCAGTATTCCTAGAATTAGCAGAAGGAAATTCAGCTATGGTAGTTGGAAGTTGAGTGGCAATAATTCCATTCAAATAGGTCAGTGGAATGGGTCAGGAACTTGCTTCATGATAGGAGAAGTGAAGCTGCTAGCTCTTTTATGTAGAAGGCTTGGAACTGAAGAGTGGTCTCCAGAGAATAAGTGATGGGAGCTATAATCTTCCTGACTTTCCAGAATGGGGACTGAGCTGTGAGAAAGATCACAAAGTAATTCCTGAGTTGTCAAACAGAGGAAGCAAAACCACAGGCTTTCTTTCCTCATCTTCATTCTTTTTTTTTCCCCATTTCTTCCTTCTCTAACTTTATTCTTTCTCTCTTGCTCCAACCAATTTTCATATGAGGGATTAGACAGGCCCTTAGAGAGGAATGATTGATTACAAGCTACTAGTCCTATGAGAAAGACAAAATCAAATGTGTTAGACACTGTTTTTGATTATTCTGATGGCAAAGAAAAAGAAGCAACACTCAGCCTCAAAGATAAGCAAAATTAATTAAATCAATATTCATTAACATGTATTTCTTTTTTTTTTTTTTTTTTTTTTTTTTTTTTTTCCTTTCTTTTTTTTTTTTTTTTTCTCATTTTATTTATTTTTTCAGCGTAACAGTATTCATTCTTTTTGCACAACACCCAGTGCTCCATGCAAAACGTGCCCTCTCCATTACCCACCACCTGTTCCCCCAACCTCCCACCCCTGACCCTTCAAAACCCTCAGGTTGCCCCAACCTCCCACCCCTGACCCTTCAAAACCCTCAGGTTGTTTTTCAGAGTCCATAGTCTCTTATGGTTCGCTTCCCCTCCCCAATGTCCATAGCCCGCTCCCCCTCCCCCAATCCCACCTCCCCGCAGCAACCCCCAGTTTGTTTTGTGAGATTAAGAGTCATTTATGGTTTGTCTCCCTCCCAATCCCATCTTGTTTCATTTATTCTTCTCCTATCTCCTACCCCCCCATGTTGCTTCTCCATGTCCTCATATCAGGGAGATCATATGATAGTTGTCTTTCTCCGATTGACTTATTTCACTAAGCATGATACGCTCTAGTTCCATCCACATCGTCGCAAATGGCAAGATTTCATTTCTTTTGATGGCTGCATAGTATTCCATTGTGTATATATACCACATCTTCTTGATCCATTCATCTGTTGATGGACATCTAGGTTCTTTCCATAGTCTGGCTATTGTAGACATTGCTGCTATAAACATTCGGGTACACGTGCCCCTTCGGATCACTATGTTTGTATCTTTAGGGTAAATACCCAGTAGTGCAATTGCTGGGTCATAGGGTAGTTCTATTTTCAACATTTTGAGGAACCTCCATGCTGTTTTCCAGAGTGGTTGCACCAGCTTGCATTCCCACCAACAGTGGAGGAGGGTTCCCCTTTCTCCACATCCTCTCCAGCATCTGTCATTTCCTGACTTGTTCATTTTAGCCATTCTGACTGGTGTGAGGTGATATCTCATTGTGGTTTTGATTTGTATTTCCCTGATGCCGAGTGACGTGGAGCACTTTTTCATGTGTCTGTTGGCCATCTGGATGTCTTCTTTGCAGAAATGTCTGTTCATGTCCTCTGCCCATTTCTTGATTGGATTGTTTGTTCTTTGGGTGTTGAGTTTGCTAAGTTCCTTATAGATTTTGGATACTAGCCCTTTATCTGATATGTCGTTTGCAAATATCTTCTCCCATTCTGTCAGTTGTCTTTTGGTTTTGTTAACTGTTTCCTTTGCTGTGCAAAAGCTTTTGATCTTGATGAAATCCCAACAGTTCATTTTTGCCCTTGCTTCCCTTGCCTTTGCCATTGTTCCTAGGAAGATGTTGCTACGGCTGAGGTCGAAGAGGTTGCTGCCTGCATTCTCCTCAAGGATTTTGATGGATTCCTTTCTCACATTGAGGTCCTTCAACCATTTGGAGTCTATTTTTGTGTGTGGTGTAAGGAAGTGGTCCAATTTCATTTTTCTGCATGTGGCTGTCCAATTTTCCCAGCACCATTTATTGAAGAGGCTGTCTTTTTTCCATTGGACATTCTTTCCTGCTTTGTCGAAGATTAGTTGACCATAGAGTTGAGGGTCGATTTCTGGGCTCTCTATTCTGTTCCACTGATCTATGTGTCTGTTTTTGTGCCAGTACCATGCTGTCTTGATGATGACAGCTTTGTAATAGAGCTTGAAGTCCGGAATTGTAATGCCACCAACTTTGGCTTTGTTCTTCAATATTCCTTTGGCTATTCGAGGTCTTTTCTGGTTCCATATAAATTTTAGGATTATTTGTTCCATTTCTTTGAAAAAAATGGATGGTATTTTGATAGGGATTGCATTAAATGTGTAGATTGCTTTAGGTAGCATAGACATTTTCACAATATTGGAGATGTAAAGATGTGTAAGAGTTCACGCTTCCAAATTGTTTGCAATCAGTGGAAAGTTGAAAAAAAAAAGTTAAATGCCAAAACAGATATATGAGAAAGAAAAAGAAAAGGCAATTGACCCTTTAAAGGAATATGTGTTAAGTGTGGAAGAGGAGATCATCACTGTTAACTGGGGGTGGTCCAAGGAATGTGGGATTCATGCTGGATTTGGGGCAACACCATGTATAAGATTCAAACAGATAAACCGTGGCTGGGATTATGTCTGACCAAAGGGTCAGAGGCAGTTCAGATAGTAGGGTTTTAAATGGTAGAAAATTGTGGGACAGTGACTTGGGGTCAGCTTGCGCAGAGTGGAAAGCTTAGGCCTATCCAGGATGTACTTGAAAACCACTGACGGTAACCATGGGGAAGAAAGATGTGAGCAGCGCAAAAGAGCAGTAATGGAGGGCCTGGGCCACTGATCAGGGTTGGGAGAGTTGGATAGCGAGGTACCAAGACCAGAGAAGGATTAAAAGGGGGATACATTTTTTTTCTTTTTTTTTTTCCATTTTATTTATTTTTTCAGCGTAACAGTATTCATTCTTTTTGCACAACACCCAGTGCTCCATGCAAAACGTGCCCTCCCCATTACCCACCACCTGTTCCCCCAACCTCCCACCCCTGACCCTTCAAAACCCTCAGGTTGTTTTTCAGAGTCCATAGTCTCTTATGATTCGCCTCCCCTTCCAAATTTTTTTTTTAATAAACATATAATGTATTTTTATCCCTAGGGGTACAGGTCTGTGAATTGCCAGGTTTACACACTTCACAGCACTCACGATAGCACTTACCCTCAAAAGGGGGATACATTTTGAAGGCTGGCATATTGAAGTGAATGGAGGCACATGAAAAAAAAAAAAGTCAAGAGAAGGACGTGGCTTTGTGTAGATGATAATTTTGAGGTTTTGGTGACTAAAAAGTAGCCAAGTGAGAAGACCCATTCTTCAGTAAGGAGATCCCATCCAGAGTTTGGGAGAGAGTTTCAAGCTAAAGTTGTGGATTTATGATGTCTACCCTGAAATGATGGTTGAATCCATGAAAATGGATATTTTCCATGCTGGTAGTGTGTTCATAGGGTTGGCATATCCATGATGAATGTGTAGTGGGGGAGTTAGGAACAGTGAGGGAAGAAAGGGCAGTTACTTCTGTGGGAAGGAAGGGGTTAGTTTTTTTCTTGTTCGTTCTTCATTAATACAAATAGAAAAAACAGGTGGTAAAACAAATTGGAAAACAATGTACACACAACTAACACTCCTGGAGAAAAAGAATTCACACTGTTTCTTGCTGACCTGTTCTGATACTCACTGGCACTTGTTACTCCGGAGTTCTTTTTAAAATCATTATTCAAAATTCCCATTGCTCTCATTTAAGCTGATTTTTTTCTAGCTTTCTTTTGTTTATCCTCAGGGGACATGAAGAACATATGGTAACTATCTCTCAAGTAATAATACTCACATTTTTGAAATAGGTAATACACCAAGACTTTTTTTTCCCTCTTCTTCATTCTAGCTTGCCATTCTTCAGGCTAAATAACACCAACTAGTTTATCTTTTTTTTTTTTTTAATGGGGATTTCTTCCCAGAATAGTGGCTCAGACTGAGTCAAATTTAGCTTCTAGGATTTGGAGGAAATGTATATTGAAGCCACTGTATTGGTAAGAAACACTGGAGTCAAATTTGCCTACTAGGTAGAAATTCAAGAAGAAATGATGATGACACCTTTAGGGAACAATTCTCTGCCCATCTTTTATATCCTTAGAGCACTTATCAAAACTAATTGGTACACAGTAAATGTTTCAAAAAATAAAGCTTGTGGTCAAAGAGGAAGATGTGTAGCTTTTTTATCTTGTATTCCCAGTGACTACCATATATTAGCTCATTACATGTTTGAGTGAAAGCAAAGATCAAGAAATATGCACTAAAATGTAAAATTAGGAATATGATTTTTTAAAGTTATTTAAAGTCAAGTTGGGCTGTTTCTTAGAGATGTAATATTTTATTTATTTTAATATAT
Source organism: Meles meles (assembly GCF_922984935.1). NCBI lineage: Eukaryota > Metazoa > Chordata > Mammalia > Carnivora > Mustelidae > Meles > Meles meles. The sequence continues at coordinate 132,424,879 of NC_060071.1, read as the reverse complement.
TCAGAAACACAAGGATTATAAACTCTGCGGTTGGTAGGAAGGGATGTTAGGAATGGATGATTTGCTTTTACTTCCTCTCCAATTTTAGTATATGTGCTGCCGAAGCGAGCACTTTTACTTCCTCTCTAGAATCTACATGCCATCACTTTGCATGACAGTCTCATTAAAAATTATTGAAGGACTAAGGGTCTCAATTCATTAACAAGTATTTGTTGTAAGTCAACCAAAATTTTGTCATTGTGTCCCAGGGAGAAGTTAAGTAAACACAAAATCACAGACTAATAAAGTTCATAAAGCTTCTGATTTATCTGAAAGCAGGTATTTTCTTGACACCAGAAGAGTGAATGTTTAAATAGGCCTGACCTGGTGCTGAGCACTATTCTCATACTTTCTGTATAATTGAAAAAGAAGAACAAAAAAGGCTCTACTTTGTGGTATTTGTTGATTTCTTGGGTGAAAGTTCCCCCAGCACATCTGCATGTCTGAACCCAGAGTTGAGAAGCAATATGGATAATCCAACAGCTCTTGGGAGCCAGTGCAAGCCCGATCTGGTGTGCCCCTGCCACTACCATTCCCAACCACAAGAAGATTTGCAGAATTCATAAAGGAGTAGAAAAGGAGAAACAAAAAACCCTTGCAAGGCATTCCCGTCAGGTACTGCTATCGCCTGAAAAGGAGGGGCGATGGTTTTAGTTGCATTTATAATTGTGAAACTTCTTTTGCTTTTTCTGGTTTGGAGGCTCCAGTTACTTCTTCTAAATTTGCTTGCTTTTTTTCCTTTCTTTACCTTTATCCATCTCCCCCTTCCTCTCTACCTCCTCCTTCCAGCACAGTGCTTTATATGGCAACAGTTACCAAGGCAAGAGAAGGATTTTAGAAATTCCAAGGTTCCAAGGTTCGCTTAGAAAAATGAACACAAAATGCCCATGTTTTATCAATAGATAGCATTCAGCTAAGAGCTGGTTATAAAAAGAAACATTTGCCTGCCCAAAGAAACCACCATCAAAATCTTGGCATAAGAGAAATGGACTCATTTAATATTGGCTGTTTGTTCTTTCCTTGTGACGAAAAATGTCTGAATATGCTCATTTTCATACTTTAAGTCATCATCAATTACAGAGTTGCAGGCACATTTCTTGCGGGCTGCCTCCAGTGGCTGTCAGCGAAAAGCAAGCAGCTGTTGGGGAGATATTGAGAACCACACTATGAGTGCTGCCCTCCCATTTCCTACTCCTGGCACAGGTGGAGATATTTATGCACAGGAAAAGAAGTGAAGGGCATGAATCCAGGTTCTTTCCTAGCTGTCTCCTTAGAAAGCTCTGCTTTTTGGACAGTCCTCAAAGCATGACACAGCTGAGACTTGGTATAGATACACACACGCGGTTTCGTATTTATTTGTGGCTGCTTCCTTCTGGCAATCCTTTGGCAGGTAGAATCAAATCCTTCTCTTTGAACAGCACAGCCAACTGAGATTTCCCTTTGTGTTTAGTAAATATTTGGGCATTGTAGATTGTGTCAGCGGTGGTTCCTTTTATGCTTCAAAGATGGAAAACTTTTTTTTCTGAAACCTGACGGTTGATATGGGGAAGTGGGCATAGCCAGATGGAACCTGGACAAGAGGTTAGGATGTATCTTTCTCATTAGTCGTAACTTTTCCTTACCCATTTTATCAGACTTGAAAATAGGACGCCCTGGAGGTTAGTAACCTAACTTGACAATTAGAAACCTAATTTTAGGGGCGCCTGGGTGGCTCAGTGTATTAAGCCGCTGCCTTCGGCTCAGGTCATGATCTCAGGGTCCTGGGATCGAGTCCCGCATCGGGCTCTCTGCTCAGCAGCGAGCCTGCTTCCCTCTCTCTCTCTCTGCCTGCTTCTCTGTCTACTTGTGATCTCTCTCTGTCAAATAAATAAATAAAATCTTAAAAAAAAAAAGGAACCTAATTTTACAAGATTCTACTTTGGGGTTGTTTTATAAATCCACTTATCAGTTTTTACTTTTCAATGTTGAGGTATTTTAACATAGACGTTAAAGCTGTAATTCTGGAGTTAAAGAATCCTGCCATAATAATCGCAACAAAAGGTGAGTAGGGATATACAAGAATCCTTCACAGGTGCAACAGATCAAATGGACTTCCTCCTGAACTGCAGTTTTAAAAGTTTGTTAGTCCATAGTGACACCATAGTTTAGCCCAAAGTTAATGAAAATAAGACTCTATAATTTTGATGTAAGGCATCAAACACTTCATAATGATCATCAACATCTATCTTTTTCCACCATTATCCATCACTGTTATTTGTATTTTTATTGCTTGGATTAATCCAGTCCTAACAGAGCATAATGGTATGGAAATTATTTAATTACAAGTGCAAACCTTATCAACCCAGAAATCATTTAGTCGTGTGACAGAAATCCAGAAATACCATCTCCTGGAAGGACTTGTTCTATATACCTTTAAGGTATTTAACTCAGAGATGCAGAGAAATATGTAGGTTGCCTGGCAGCTGACTTTTCTCTATTTACTCTTGTTTTAATTTTGCCTCTGTATCATTATTGATGCATATATCAGTTTTGAGTTTAGTGTTCAGGGGAAGCACTTAAGGCCCCTTGCTAAATACCCACATTTGGGGATCTCATCGTAGCAGATCTCTGGGGAGGCTCTTGGAATATCTCTGCTAGTTTTTTGTTTATTGACAAGCATCTCAAATGATTCTGAAACAGGTAGTCTGGAAGAACACATTTTATGGAATATCCCACTCTGCCCTCGTAAAAAGAATGCATTATTCTGCCTCTGTTTTTGCTATATTACCGTCTAATAGAAAGTGATTATAAATACATAATCATTATAGTTACTGTTATGCCAATTATTATAGTTACATTAGTCCAAATTACATTGGTCATTAATAATTAGCAATCATGAATAACAGCAGTAGCATATACATGGCACTTACTATACCAGATACTCTTCTGAAGGATTTGCATGTATCACAGTGGTCTTCTGAGGCAGGTGATATCATATCCCCATGTTCTAGAAGAGAGGCTTCAGCTGGAGGAGGCTGCTCAGTGAGTCACGCAGATGACTGCATGGGTCTGGAACCTTGACGCATGGGTTCAAAATCTGCCCCTGCCACTTGCAGTCTGTATCACAATGTCAAGTGTCTTTCTCTCCCTGACTGTCAAAGACAACGTGGATATGACCAACGTGGATATGACCTCCCAGGGCAGTGATGAGAATGACATGAGCTAAAATGTGCAAGTGTTTAAAGGCCAGCCTGGAAAGCCATCCATGCTCTAGCAGTGTTCTCTGTCTTCACCTTCTGTTCTGAACAACTCTGCCTTTCCTGCCCCTTTTCTGAGTTATTGTCATTAACACCCCAGTGCTTCCGTCTGGGTTGTTAACCAGGTTTAGCTGTTAGGAGTGCTTCCTCTTTTTGTTTCTTTTTTCCTTCCTTCCTTTTTTTTTTTTTTTTTTGGATCACTGGAAGACATTTGGATTTTAGTTAATTTTAATAGGTGAACATCCAAAATTAGGCATAATTAGTAACTTCATTATCTAATTAGAAAGGCAGAACACAACACATGTGACCAGGAGATTAATGTACAAGTGTCTGTGTGCATTACCACTATTGGATTCATTTACATTTTTACGACAAAATTATAAAGAAAACATTGATTCCCTTTCTCTAGCAGATTGAATTACAGGCATGAGCTCTCTGTAGTTTTTCCCACTTTGAGTAGGAATATGCCCCAGCACACTGTCACTTCAAAGCCGCTTCTTGGAACTCGTGCCTCTGAGGCAGGCTCACAAACCCCTGTGAGTTTAGAAGGTATTTGCAACTGCCAGTGTCAATGGGACATGGCTTACCTGTCCCTGTCCTGTGTCCACTCCTGTCTGTTGGTTCCTTGGACTACGGTTCTCAGTATTTTGTGTGTATTAGCTTCACCTGAGGTTCTTTTATAAAGCAAATTTCTAAGGACTATATTGAGATTCAGTAGGTCTAAAATAGAGCTCAGGAATCTGAGCCCCCCACCATACCCCTCCCCTCTGGTTACCCTGACCATAACCAGTCCACGGACTTCTCCTTGAGAAATACTAACTTGGATTGTAGAGAAAAACAGAATGTGCATGCATGAGAATTTGGGCAGAAGAGATTGAAGATTAGAAATGTTTCTAAAGAAAATTAGACTGCCTCTCTTGAAGACTTCGTATCAATATTAGGTGTAGGGAAAGGGTTTTTGTAGCAGCGTTCAGAATCTGAGCAGTGACAAGATGGAGTTAGCCCAGTGATGGGTATTAAGGAGGGCACGTGTTGTAATGAGAAGTAGGTGTTATATGCACATAATGGATCATGGAACAGTACATCGAAAACTAATGATGTACTGTGTGGTGACTAACATAATTTAAAAAATTAAGAAAATAAAAAAAATTTAAATTTAAAAAAAAAATAGAGTTAATCGAAGCTGGGAATACTAATAAGGAGACTACTCTGAAGATGAGCTTGTGCCCGAAGTGGAATTACCATACAGGTTTTCCCTCTTGATTTTCTTCTTTTATTTGTTTGGCCTGCTTTCTCTGCCCCAATGAGCTGGTAAAGATCCCACTTAGAGTGGATCTGGGTTTCAGAGGATTATTGCACACGCATAGAGGGAAGGTTTTTCAGGTTGTGCTTAAAAGCCTATGGGTTTTATTGATGCATATATCAACAAACCCACAAGCCATATATATATATAGATAGATAGATATATACATACATATCTATCTATATATACACACACACACATATATATATATATAAATGTGTGTGTGTGTGTGTATGTATATATATATATATATATATATATAGGGGAGAGATCTTAAACAAGAAACCAGAGTCCCTCCTAGAGGATGATTCTTTCTTTCTTTCTTTCTTTCTTTCTTTCTTTCTTTCTTTCTTTCTTTCTAGATTTTATTTACTTATTTATCAGTGAGAGTGCAAGCAGAGGGAGCAGCAGGCAGAGCCAGAGAAGGCAGAGGGTAAAGCAGACTCCCCGCTGAGCAGGGAGCCTGACATGGGACTCGATCCCAGAACCCTGGGATCATGACTCGAACCGAAGGCAGATGCTCAACCAATAGAACCACCCAAACTCATTTCATCCCTTAGATGATAATTCAATTGAGAGTGATCTCAAGAATTGAGATCATTGAAACTCCATAATCAAGAAGCAGATGTAGAGGTTTTATAGAATATATATTTTAAACTTTATTTAACAGATACTACGAAGCATTGAGCTAGGAACTTTTAAAAATATTAGCACATTTCATCTTATGAACCCCTCATGAGGTAGGTAATAATAATATGCCAGTATTTCACTCAAGGAAACTGGGAAGTTCAGTAACTTTCCCATAGGGTAGAAAGAGGAGGCAACAAGGTGAAAGCACCAAACGCTGCAGGAAACACACGTCATTTTAGTAGAAAAGTAGACTGCATTTTGAGTCCTCCCCAAGGAGACTGTTTTAATTAATCAGAATGAATAATTCTATAAGAATCAGAACCCATAACTCAAACAAGATGTAAACAGTTCTGGCAGCAAAAGTAACTTTCTGGGAGTGGGGGTTGCTGGATGAGGTTACCTAATCCCATCTAGGATGTTCTTAGATTTCTGGAAATGGGCATAAGGGGTGGATTAAAGAATCAGAATATATTGAGTAGACTCTCTGCCACCCAGACTTTTTTTTTTTTCTGAACTGGGCCAAAAATATCAGTGCCCTATTTTTCCCTCCCCTTGGCCCTAAGTGCTCAACTCAAGATCTTGCATTGAGAACATGGAAATCTTTACCAAGGATCTTTTTTGAGCTAAGAATATTGTTTGTTTGTTTGTTTTTTCATCTCTACATCCCCCCAAAATGTTTATGAGTCTATTAGTATTCATCTCAAATTTCATCTTCTATGACTGGTAGCAATAATATTCATAATAACTGACATTCAAAGACATTTTACTCTAGGTGGTCACTGTTTCAAATTGTTTTACTCGTATTTCCTTATATGAAATAGTACAGTTTACTTTGATTAATCCAATGTTATTGGACATTGTGGTTATTTTTCAATTTTTTCTATGAGAAACAATGTTGCAGGAATCCTATCTGTAGCTGAATGATGCAAAATGTTTGTAATCATATCCTTAGTATAAATTTGCAGAAGTAGAATTGCCAGTGTAAAGTGGGTATTTTTAAGTTTTAGCACATTTTGCCAGATTTCCTTCCAGGAACGTTATAACAGTTTGTATATCCACCAACAACACTGGAAGATTTTTATAAAAATGTTTAAAGGAAATGAATGACAAATTGACAACCTCTGGGTTCTTCTCAGCTCCTTGCAGTCTTTATCAAGAAACAGATGTCCAATTACCTGCTTCCTCAGAAAAAGTAATCAAGGTTATGTTGCAGTCTCTCTAATACACTGCCATATAAGTAGTAAGGAAACTTCTCTAAAACTCACAGGGGGTAATTCTCAAGGAATAAGTAAATTCCCAAGGAGTAAGTAACACTCCTGGTATGTGAGAGACTTTCATTCCCTGTCACCATTTAGGTCACTGAGGTCTCAGTTCCAAGGTCACCTTTACAGAGAATCTTTTCCTGCTACCTGATCTAAAACAGTCTCCCCACCCAACAGTCACTCTATCTCATTTCTCTGTATTATTTTTTTTATAGCGATTACCACTATTTGTTTGTGACTTTATTGTCTTTCTCCTCATTATATCACAGGCTTCTAGGAGTCAAGAGCCCTTTCCTATACTAGTCATTTTATTTCCTGGGGCCTAAAATAGTGCTTGAAACATGAAAGACATCCATATATGCTGTGAATGAATGAATGAGTGAGTGAATGAATGAATGAATGAATGCTGGTTCTATTAAATTCCAAAGTTCACTCTTCGCTATTCATGCACAGCTGCTAAGTCTGCAGTACAAGACTGTTAAGAGACAGAATGTGCACATGGAACAGTGTCCTTTGTGACCCTGTCTAAGGTACTCAGCCTTGTAGATGAAGATAAACAGGAGAGGACTAATTATTAAAGCATCAATAGCTTTGGCCCTTTGGTTACAAATGTGAGTTAATTTCCCCTTGGATTTTTCCTATGAGTTGCTGTTTAATGGTCTCAGGCTTTTGTTATAGATAAGTTTGGCTGCACTTTTTTCTTTGCTTCCTTAAGGAATATGCCCTTTGGGTAGCTATTTTAATCAATGTTCTCAGTCCCTGTCTCCCATGGATAAAGCTTTTGCAAAACTATTAACGATCCTAATATCAACTTCTCTTATGGTTATTTTGACCAATAAAAGGTGTCCTGAGAGATATGATTTTGAGAGCAAGTACCTTAAAATTTACCGTGTCCCTTAACTAGGAGAATACATTTGTTTCACTTGGACAGTTACAGAATCTTCATGGTCCCCATGGTATACCCAACACTTACACAATGCCTGGTACATAGGAAGGACTCCAAAAAATGTTGAATAAGTGAACAAGATAATCAGTGTCTGTCCTACCTATCAAGAAACCCAATTGGGATCTATTATGTGTTCTGGGTAATTCCTTCAAGCACAAAGAATCTGTGTAACTGACTCTCTCTTGCTTATTTCTAAGTTGAACTGCTGAGTGTGGGCAGGGGAAATTGCTTCAGTGGGGATTTAACTGGCTTGAATTTATGAGCATCTCATTTGCCATATTGGGAAGAATGCCTACTGAATTTTCTGGTTCTCTAAGGAAGCCCAGGACTCCCAAAAATGACTGGCATATCACATGTTTTCAAGGTTATGTTGATTTACATGTCTGGAGTTAAGGAAAGGACCACTGGCATGTTCCCACTGTAAGGTAATGATGATAATGCTTACAGTATCCTTTATAAAACATCCAGTATAGACCAGACACTGAAATGGATGCTTTGTATTCCTTATGTTATTTAAATCTAGGAACACAGTAAGGACTACAGGTGGCTCAGTCACTTAAGCATCTGATTCTTGATTTCAGCTCAGATCATGATCTCGAATCATGAGATGAAGCCCCCCACGGAGCCCCTTATCAGGCTCTGCACTCAGCAGGAGTCTGCTTGAGATTCTCTCCCCCCATCTCTATCTGCCCTTCCCCTTATCCTCTCTCTGTCTTAAATAAATAAATCAATATTTATTTATTATTTTTTTAAATATTTTATTTATTTATTTGACAGGGAGAGATCATAAGTAGATAGAGAGGCAGGCAGAGAGAGAGAGAGAGAGGGAAGCAGGCTCCCTGCTGAGCAGAGAGCCCGATGCGGGACTCGATCCCAGGACCCTGAGATCATGACCTGAGCCGAAGGCAGCGGCTTAACCCACTGAGCCACCCAGGCGCCCAAATAAATCAATATTTAAAAAATAAATCTAATAACACATTGAAACAGGGTTTTTTTTTTTGCATTTTTTAAAATTTAATTTCTTTTCAGTGTAATAGATTTCATTTTTTATGCACCACACCCAGTGCTCCATGCAATACGTGCCCTCCATAATACCCACCACCAGGCTCCCATAACCTCCCACCCCTCTCCCTTTCAAAACACTCAGACTGTTTTTCAGAGTTCATAGTCTCTCATGGTTCATCTCCCCCTCCAATTTCCCTCAACTCCCTTCTCCTCTCCATCTCCCCATGTCCTCTATGTTATCCCTTATGCTCTACAAATAAGTGAAACCATATGGTAATTGGTTCTCTTTGCTTGACTTATTTCACTCAGCATAATCTCTTCTAGTCCCGTCCATGTTGATACAAAAGTTGGGTATTCATCTTTTCTGATGGAGGCATAATACTCCATAGTGTATATAGACCACATCTTCCTTATCCATTCATCCGTTGAAGGGCATCTTGGCTCTTTCCACAGTTTGGCAACCGTGGCCATTGCTGCTATGAACATTGGGGTACAGAGGCCCTTCTTTTCACTACGTCTGTATCTTTGGGGTAATACCCAGTAGTGCAATTGCAGGGTCATAGGGAAGCTCTATTTTTAATTTCTTAAGGAATCTCCACACTGTTCTCCAAATTGACTGTACCAACTTGCATTCCCACCAACAGTGTAAGAGGGTTCCCCTTTCTCCACATCCTCTCCAACATGTCATTTCCTGTCTTGCTAATTTTGGCCATTCTAACTTGTGTAAGGTGGTATCTCAATGTAGTTTTAATCTGAATCTCCCTGATGGCTAGTGATGATGAACATTTTTTCATGTGTCTGATAGCCATTTGTATGTCTTCATCGGAGAAGTGTCTGTTCATGTCTTCTGCCCATTCTTGACATGATTATCTGTTTTGTGTGTGTTGAGTTTGAGAAGTTCTTTCTAGATTCTGGATATCAGCCTTTTGTCTATACTGTCATTTGCAAATATCTTCTCCCATTCTGTGGGTTGCCTCTTTGTTTTGTTGGCTGTTTGCTTTGCTGTGCAGAAGCTTTTGATCTATTTTTATTTCATGTTGCCAGTGAGGAAACTGGAGAGCCCAACGATTAAGCACTTTGCCCAAATTTAAATAGCCTTAATGGGTGGAGTTTAGATTTGAATCCCATTCCATCTGATTTCATACCTCTGCTTACGAGTATCACGCCATGTCACATCTACAGTCTTCTTTCACTGAGTCTTAGTCTTCTATTATAGCTGAATTTGAATGGCTATTCCAGAGGAATCCTTCACAATCCTTTCCCTGGTCACTTTCAAGTCAATCTGAATCCCAGAACCTTAAAGACCTTCAGCTAATGTGCCTTTCCCTCTGTTATTACATTAACAATGTAATTTTTCCTGGTGTTGCTCTGAGCATTGAAAGAATTAAAAAACTCAAGGCTGGATTTGTTGAGAGACAATTTTGGTTTGTTTTGCTTTGTTGTAGTTGTTGTTTCTGGTACTTTTTCTCTTTCCTTCATTCTACTTTTCCTTTTTCCAATCTTGGCTTGAAGGACAACTTCCTATGCATGTTCGGGAATCCATAGCAGAGGAAACAAGCACAATAATTTGTCTGCCCCTATTTGGATGTTAATATGGATTGCAGCAGCCAGGAAAACAGACAGAGCCCCTGTGAACATCATTGTGTTTGGGCTGCAGCTTTGGTTGCCAAAGTGCAGTTTTTACTGTTGGCATTTCTGCCACCTGCTAAGGGTAATAACCATCTAAAGGACAAATCCCCCCGTCTGTGATTTTTCTTCCCCAGCTTCATTGGAGAAAGACTGTGAAATGATTTATTCTTCTGTACATGTGAAGCTACAATGTATTCTCAGGTGCAGAGTTTTGGCCTCTGATACTTTATGTTCTTAGGTTAATCCATTAACTTGCCGGGGGAAAAGGGACAGGGAAGATGGATGAAGGTGTTAGAAAAACCTAGATGAGAAGGATCTCAAAAAATCTCAACCACTGACTCTTCCTTCCTGTTCCCATCTGCTCTTAGGAAGTCCTTTAGAGGAAATTGGGTCTGTTAATAACAGTGCTTTGTACCTGTTGTTATGACACCAGTTCTTTTTCACTATGTGGGTATAATGGATAGTTGACTTGTCTTCCCATATCCCCCTCAAAAGAACACACACACACACACACACACACACACACACACGTAAATGGCTTTGTGCTCAAATAAGTGTGGGGAATGCTGAAGGAAAGGAAACTAAGTCTTTTTACTGGAGACCTACTCAGAACTTAAAAAAACAATTACACAATTTATGAATCTCTTTAGGAGGGGCAAATAGTGTACAACATTTTTCAACTTTATTTGACCTCAGGGTACCTTTTTATAGGAGCAGCTTAGGGACTAATGTTCTATTGAACACACTTTGGAGAGCATTGGACTTGATCACTTTCATTACAATTTTGTAATTAGTTTGCAAACTTATCTTGTTGCTTGGGTAAATTGGCTTTTCAGTTCAAGGGAAAGTTTTCTATGTACAATTTTTCACATTGCAAGTGTATTTTTATAGTGACTACCAGAATTTGTGGTTCTAAAAAGATTCTACAAGAACATTATCTCAGTAACTACTCTCTTTTCCTCCCTCCCACGTATGTTTTCCCTCCATTCTTATAATGCCGTGAATGTACCTAAAAAGAAGAAAGCTAGGTAGGTAGTAGAGGGGTGCAAGCCTCTGTAGATGGGTTAGTGTATTAATGATACATTATGTAAGTAATCTGTGAATGGGCTTTATTAATTAGATTTCAAGAAATTGTATATAAAATTAACATATGCTGGATTTCTCTTTGTGTACATTTTAAAAATGGTTTTGCTTTTCTGTTAGCAGAAATGTGTCAGGTTCGTGGACTCAACATGAATGGAGTCAAATATAGCATGGCAAAAATACAATGTCATTTTTAAAATACAATATCCTTAATATACCACATCATAAATGGCTTTAAAGAATCAATACAAAGCAAGAAGCAGCACTTACAAGGAGACTGTAACCATGGTAGACAGCACATTTCAGAACCCACATGACAGAGGTCAAAACTTCCCTGAAGACATCAATATTCCTGTCCCAGCTCCTTGACTTGGTACGTCAGAACTGGAAGACTGGCCAGGAGAGACTGGCTCTTGGGACTGCCATAATATACCTATGGGACCACATAGCATTTACATTCTTGGAAAATCATGCTATTTGGTTTTAAGGGATCAAGTATAAAGACATGTTTTTATTCCCTTCCAAGTCAATTAATTTCATTTAAAAAAACACGCTGAAATGAAAAAGCTTTATTGTTAAACGTGGTATTGCCATAACTACACATATCCTATGTTGGACTCAGTCATAATATCCATTTTTCACGAGGCTCTTCTTTAAAGAAAAACCACAACGTTTTGATTTTGAAAGAAAGGAATGAGTTCATTACCTTGTTTTCTGAATGTTGGTATCTCAGACCACCTATAGAAAAGAGATGGCTATGAGGACAGTTCTGTGGTCACCTGGAAAGGCTTCCAATGCACATGAAAGAAGACTGTCCCATTTTTTGGATGGTTAGAGAGCTAGCTTTCCTAGAGATACAGATCTCCACAATGTTTATGGTCCATTTCAGCCCTTTCTCTCTATAAATGTATCCTTCCTCAAATAGTATTTAACTTATTAAATAAATGCACACCTCTTAGAATTAAAAGAGAATGGGGTTGCGGGTTTTATGTGTGTGTATATAAAGGGGTCAAAATGGTGCAACTTTTAGAAGTAAGTGTTAGAAACGCATTTTGTGAAGTTGGAAGACAAAAACAGTTAAAGAATGAAACAAAGAGATGTTTTCTCTGGTGCTTTTTCTGATGTGACTCTCTTGAGATTGTTCTGGTTATTTATTGCTGTGTAACAAACAATCCCAAATGCAGTAGCTTATAAGTAACAATTATTTTATGATTTCACAGGTTCTGTGGGGCAGGGTTTTGGACAGGGCACTAGTGGGATGGTTTATCTCTGCCCCTTGGTATAGGGGGTCTCAACTGGGAAGACTTGAAGAATCAGCTGTGACTCTTATACCTGGGACCTAGAATTATCTAGAAGTTTCTTTATTGTTATTTGGAGCCTGAACTTCTGAACTGAGCTGGGACTCTCAATATAACCTTTTGGTATAGCTCAGGCCTCTCATCACAGGATCTGGTTTTCTGAGAGAAAATGTCCTAAGAGCAAGCATCTGGAGAGGGAACATTCCAAAAACACCAATTTGAAACTGCATTGCGTATTCTGACCTAGTCCTTAGAAGCCCACAGTATCCCCTCCCACCATGCTCAACACAAACCAACATTTCATTGGTTACAAATGAGTCACTCAAGCCAACCCAGATTCAAGAGGAAAGGGAATTAGACTCTACTTGTTGATGGAGAGACAAAGTCGCATTGCAAACGGAGCAGGTTGGATGGGGCATGTTGTTATGGCTGTCTTTGAAAAATACAATTCTCTGAAGACATTATTTGATCTTTTTGGAAAAGAGTGTGGTGATTTTATCTTTATAATATTTGTTTGAAAAGTCAGACACTTCATCATGCTAACAAAAGATGGATCCCTTTCAAGTGCTCTATGTTTGAAATGCTGCCTTTCTTCATCTTTCTAAGAATGCTCTAAGATAATATATGGGAAGTAATTTGCAGTACTTTCTTCATTTGTGTAGTTCATTTAACAACAACTGTTATTTAATAACTATTATAGGAAAAACATCATAGAACGGAAAGTCAGAAACTAATGGGAACATACAAGTAAAAAGTGAAATTAATGGGTAATGAAGAAGTAGAAATACTTAGGTCAGGGTAGCACCTACAAATGAAATTCTAGTGATCCTCAACCATTGCCATTTAGAAGAAAGGCATTTAGAAGAATCATCTACAAGATTAAAAAACAAAACCTAAGAGACTCTGGTGCACAGACTTCTCCTCCCTCCAGACACATTGATTTAGTTGGTGTGAGGTAATGAACCTCAGGTGTCAAAATTCAGAAGCTCCCTCGGTGATTCTAATGTGTAGCTCATCCTGAGAACCATTGTTCTAAACTTTCTGAAGAGCGCATAGGAGAAAAATCTTTCATTGTAATGTTTGGTGGCCTTAGTGAATTCTTATCAAAAAAGACTCCTCTAAGCAGACACTTCATTACCTCTTCACCCTTCTATACATTATTCTGCAGCAGATACTGTGGGATTCATAGCCAACCTGTGAACAAAGCTCACTGCCAACATGTAAAGCAAAAAGAACTCCTTTGCTTGGTGTTATCATTGAACCCTGAAATATCCACTCTATAGTTAACCTATTTTTATTTGGCATTCTAAGTTTCCCCCTTTTTTTCACCTAGATATTGGGATAGTCTATAACCTGGAACCAAAGCCATTCCCACACAGCATTTTACTGATGGCTTTGTCAGTCTGCTCTGCAGATCCACCATGGAGTCGGACAGATCTGGGTTCAAATCCTGGCTCTGCCACTGTCCTATGTGGAGTGACTTTCAACAATCTTCCCATCTCATTGCATGTCCACACGTTGGGAGAGAATAAAATACTCGTGTCTCAAAATGGCTGTAGGAATTAAAATCACTTTTTCTTTAATTCAGCAAACCCTTACTGAGCACATGACTATCCTCAAATCGTGTTCTGCACCCCGAATATTTAGTGTTGAGTGAGACAGTCGTACTTTGTATTCTCTTGAGGGAGAGAGGCAATAAGTAAGTTAAAGGGAAGAAGAGAATTTCAGTTTCTGATAGAAGCTGGGATAAGACAGGGTAAAGCAGAAGAGAATGATTGAGAAATCCTTTAGGTTGTGTAAATAGGAAAAGCTCAAGACCCAAATGAAAAAGGGCAGTTCTGTGAGGACCAGAAAAGCACATCTGGGTCAAAGGAATTGTTAATGAAAAAGCCTGATGGCAAAAATAGTGTTGACTTGTTTGGGAACCAGAAAAAGACAAGGAGCCTGGAAGCAAGTAGCGGTGGGGAGAGCAAAGAGAGTGGGCTGTACGGTAGGCAGGGGCCTGGACAGGTAAGCCAGGGAAACGGGTTCACATTTCCTGTGAATCCAATGGTGAGCATTCATTGCATTTTAAGCAAGGGGATAAATTATCTAATTTTATTTATGGAGTGGCAAGAGGGAAATGGGAAGCTCAGTTAGGAGGCTGTGGTAATTGTCTCAGTGAGATGTGGTGTTAGGGTGGTTCTGCTAGAAGTGGGGGAAAAAAGGAAGTTCAATATTGCTGTGAATTTAAAACTGTTCTAAAATAGAACTCCATTAAAAAATCACATAAATCTAAGTAAATATATAATGTAATTTTTACATTGTAGGTACGCAGTAGCTATGGTTATCCTTGTTAATATTAGTATTAGTAAAACCTAGAGGCAAGATTCTTATTCTGTTATTACTGTTGTTTTTGTGGGAAGGTTTAATAAGAAAGGCAGAGAAGCTTTTCCAGATTGTATTTGTTGTTGTTAAAGGCTTTTCTTCTGAAGTGCACTATGATACCAAGAGGGCTGGGTTAGCTTAAGATCTCTTTAGAGGGAGGCTCCTTAATTTAGTGGTTTGTGTCTACCAAAGGTAAAGGCAAAAAGCAAAGTTTTGATGGTTGTTTATTTCAGTTTCCACATTTGATGGTCAAATAATTATATTTAAATAAAAATCCAACAGAATTTGATCATTTTTTTAAAAAGATTTTATTTATTTATTTGACAGAGAAAGAGATCACAAGTAGGCAGAGAGGCAGGCCGAGAGAAAGTCGGAAGCCTTCTCCCCACAGAGCAGAGAGCCCTATGTGGGATTTGATCCCAGGACCCTGAGATCATGACCTGAGCCGAAGGCAGAGGCTTTAACACACTGAGCCACCCAGGTGCCCCCAGAATTTGATCATGTGGTTATAGAACCACATGTTATATTAGATAACCGCTCTAACTCAAATTAGTTTCATGATCCTATATGGACCAAATTTTTTCCCTTCAGAAAGAGGGGCAAGTATGCACAAGCAGGTTAATACTTGTCTTTCAGGAAATTAAATTTAAGCAGCATTGGTTGGAAGGCCACTGCAAATGCTCACTGTCTTGCCATATCAGGATACTTGTAGGAAGCTATTTTATAGGTCATAGGAACAAGGACTAGTTTATGATTAAGAAAATGGATCTGCATTGAAACGTAGGTGACATGACAGTTCTCAACCTAAATATCTCTACCTTTCATCTTTTAATTGGAAGACAATTTGTCATCCTTATTTCTTAGGTTCACACCTGTAAACTGAGATTAATATATGCTTTCCAGTTTAAAGGTTGTTGCCCGCATCATGAAATCATCCTTTAGCATATGGAGGACTTTAAGGAATGACTTCCTAGGTAGAGAAGATATTTTGTCCATCACGTCCCACCCCCCCTTCAATAGACTTTTTTTTTTTTTAAGATTTTATTTATTTGACAGAGAGAGACACAGCAAGAGAGAGAACACAAGCAGAGGGAGTGGGAGAGGGAGAAGCAGGTTTCCCACCGAGCAGAGAGCCTGATGCAGGGCTCCATCCCAGAACCCTGGAATCATGATGACCTGAGCCGAAGGCAGACACTTAATGACTGAGCCACCCAGGCACCCTGACTTTATTTTTTAAAGAACCTTTAGCTTACAGCAAAACTGAGCAGAAAAGACAGATGTTTTTCATATACTCCCTGTTCTCACAGACATAACATCCTCCTCTGCAGTCACCATCCCTCACCAGAGTGGTGCATTTCTTACAACTGATGGACCTCTGTAGATACATCATTATCACCCAAAGTCCATGATCTCCATTAGGGTTCATCCTTGGTGTTGTGCATTCTGTCGACTTTGACAAATGTAGAATGTCATGAATCCACCATTATAGGATCATACAGAGTAGTTTCACCACCGCCCCCATTCTCATTGTTTCCTCTCTTTATCCTCCCATCCCTTCCTGTGGCAACCATGGATCTTTTCACCATCTTCATTGTTTCGCCTCTTCCAGAATGTCATATAGTTGGCATCACACAGTACATAGCCATTTCATATTGGCTTCTTTCACTTAGGCTGTATACATGTAAATTTCCTCCCAGTCTTCTCATGACTTGATAGCTCATTTCTTTTGAGTGCTGACTAACATTGTGTTGTTTGGGTGAACCCATTCATTCATCCATTCACCTATTGAAGGGCATCTTGTTACAGCCATGTTTTGACATGATGAACGACGTTGCTATAAACACCCTTGTGCAAGTTTTTGTGTAGACATAAGTCTTCAGCTCCCTTGGGTAAACATCCAGGAGTGTAATTCTTGGGTTGTATGGTGACAATTTGTGTGGTTTTGTAAGAAATTGCCAACTGTCTTCCAATGGGGCTATGCCATTTTTCATTCTCACCGGCAATGGATGTGAACTCCTGTTGCTCCACATTCTCACGAGCATTTGCTTTTATTGCCAGTGTTCTGGATTTGGGCCATTCTAACAGGTGTGTAGTGGTATCTCATTGTTTTAATTTGCAATTCCCTAATAACATGTAACATTGAGCATTTCATATGCTTATATTTCATCTGCATATTCTCTTTGGTGAGATATCTGTTCATATACTCCATCTCTTTTTTCACTGAGTTGTTTGTTTTCTTAATTATTGAATTTTGAGAGGTCTTTGTATTTTGGGACAACAGTCCTTTATCCGATATGCCCTTCATAAAAATTTTCTCTCCGAAATCTTTGGCTTCTCTTCTCATTCTTGTGAAAGCTCCATCATATTTTGAATTCTACAATTAGAGAAATAAACAGAGCTTAATAATCTTATTTTAGAGAACATTATCTTTTTTTGTTTGTTTTTCAAGATTTTATTTATTTATTTGACAGAGATCACAAATAGGCAGAGAGGCAGGCAGAGAGAGAGGAAGGGAAGGAGGCTCCCTGCTGAGCAGAGAGCCTGATGCCCAGCTCAATCCCAAGACCCTGGGATCATGACCTGAGCTGAAGGCAGAGGCTTTAACCCACTGAGCCACCCAGGTGCCCCTGGAGCACATTATCTTTTGTTTGCCTCTTTTTATCTGAGATAGAAAATGGACCTGTATTGATTTCCTCTTTCACAATAATTCTACTGAAATAAAATGAAGGGACTAGGAAACCTTAGTGAAGCCACCAAAAGTTAAGGTCAGGAGACTTGCAACCCAATGCTCTACCTAAAGAGAAGGAAAGGCAGAAACCAAATATGTAAAAAGTTTACTTTCACTCTAATGTGCAGCTAGCGACATCATTCATTACTCTGCTGAATCTGTATTATGGATTTGTTCTTCCCTCCACATGAATGTTTCCGTGATCTAGGTTAGATTGTTGAAGTAAGGATCCTGCTGGACATTTCTAAGTGTCTGTCTTCCTTCCTTCCTTCCTTCCTTCCTTCCTTCCTTCCTTCCTTCCTTCCTTCCTTCCTTTGTCTTAATACTCTTTTATCCTGTGTCTTTTACTCTTGTGTTTCCTTTAGAAATTGCCATTGTCTTCCCTTTAGAAAAAAAAAGAATTGATCATTTAATAGGGATGCAGTGATGTATCTCTATGGGCAACTAGATCTTTTAATGGGAATGCCATGTTCCTGAATCACGTTTCTTATTAAAAACAAACAAAAAGAATGGTGTTTACCCAAATGCATGTGAAGTAATAGTGATGCACATCTACTCACAGTAGCTGAGATTGTGCTCACTTCGGCAGCACATATACACAGTAGCTGAGATTGTGGAGATGAATGAAGAGCTTCCTGCCCCTTTGAAATATAAAATCCATGGTTCACACATTGTTTAGTACTTTGCTCTCACCAGTCACAGATTATCGCCATTATGCATGATGATAATAAAACAAGACACTATTTTAGGACACAAAGGGTCTTTCTCTCAGAGCCATGCCAAACATATCCATTTGAACTTTTCATCTAATTTCTTTTGTTTTGTTTGTTTTTAAAAACTGTGTTTTTAGTCATAAATTATGTCATTTTATTTGATGGTGCTTAGATACTTTCTGTGTGTGACAGAGCAGGGGAGTGTTCTTAATATATATTGGTACAAATTCCTACTTTATTTTATTTTTGAGGGGGAACAAAGAAGAAAAGGTTCATCAGCAATAGGACAACTTAGAGAGGACATGTAGATACTGCGTGGCAGTGATCAGAGACTCTATAGATTATCACTGTGCCCTTTCCAGCTCTTAGGAACACTATTTTTCAAACAGTGGTGGACATAGGGGTGATGTTTTTTGTATTAAAATTGTAAAAAGGAGACCCAGGAATTGGAACTAGAGGTCAGGAAGTCTCATCTTTAGTCTGATGTAGTTCTTAACTAACTGTACAAACAGAAATAATGAGATTTGCACTGCCTTTGTCAATATAAGGCATGGATGAGATAATCAGTGTGGATTTCTTGGGGATCTATAAAATCATTTGTAAGTTTGATAATGAACTATAATGCAAGAAAATAAATGTGGGTTCAACTCAGTTTCTCACACATGATATTTAACACATTCTTACTTTGGCAGGCAGGGTAGTATTGTGTTCAAGTTGATAGTGGATAGAGGAAGTCACTCACCTGAGCTTAAGGAGATGCCAAAAATCTAGGATCTGTTCAGAGTTAGGATTTACAGTGACTTGAACAGTGCACCTCAAAATCCATGTCTTTTCTAGAACCTCGGAATATGATCTTCTTTGGAAATGGCATCATTGCAGATGTAATTAGTTCAGATAAGGTCATATTAGAGTAGGGGGAAATCCTCAGCCAGTATAATTGGTGTCCTTGGAATAAGAGGAAAAGAGACACATAGACAGACACTCCCAGAAAGGAGAATATGGTATGAGGACACAGACACACAGAGAGGGAAGTCACCCATGTGATGATGAAGGCAGAGGTTGAAGAGAGGCAGGGACAAGCCAAAGAACTCCAGGATTTCTGCCAACCATGAGAAGCTGGAAGAGAGCACATCCCTGCTGACACCTTGATTTCAGAATACTAGCCTCTAGAACTGGAAGGCATTTTATTTCTATTGTTTTCAACCACCCAGTTTGTGGCACTTTGTTGTGGCATTCCTAGGAAACTAAAGAGGAGTCAAGGAGGCTGCTCTGCCCAGGTGGCCCCTGAGGGGCCACTGAAATAGAGTAGAGGCAGGTATCTTGGAAGACAGGTAGAAGCAGGGATCCAAGAGCCAGGGAGACTAATGAGGGATAGTCATCAAAAGAGTTCTTGGCAATCACCTGTTCCAGATGTCAGTGTTGCTGCCAATTTTTATGTGCTGACTACCCAAGTCACTTTAATGGACTGAGATGGGTTGGACAGGTTTTGGCTTGGATAAACCCCTAAACATGAAGTAAGTTATAACCAGAAGCCTGAGTATCTTGCTGTACGTTGAAAAAGAGAGTCACTATCCCTGATCACACAGCTTCCTTCCTTGCTCATAGATAAGCTCTTGTGCAATTAACACAGTTGTATTCCAGGCTTTTCTTTCTACTCTATCTTTCTCGGTAGAATCCTAGGTTGTGTTCTAGTTTTCTGTTGCTGATGTAACAAGTCATCACAATTTGCATAACTTAAGACAACACAAATCTATTAGATTACATTTCTTTGGGTGAGGAGTCCAGTCTGGGTTGCACTGAACTGAAATCAAGGTGTCAACATACTACATTACTTTCTGGAGGCTTTAGGGGAAAATCCATTTCCTGCTCATTTGGGATGTTGGCAGGATTGGGTTTTTTTGGTGGTTGTAGGATTGAATTCCCTGTTTTTGTTTTGTTTTGTTTGGTTTGGTTTGGTTTGGTTTGGTTTGGTCTACCTATAAAGTGAAGGCCATTGCCAGCTCCTAGAAACTACCGCATTCATTGGCTCATGGCTCCTTTCTGCCATCTTCAAAGTCAGCAACAGTTCATCAAGTCTTTCTCCATCAAATCTTTCTGACCCGTTCTTTAACCTCCTTACCCAATCTTTTAAATGACTTATTTATTTATTATTTGAGAGAGAGAGGGAGAGAGAAAGCATGTGAAGAGAGGGGCAACAGGAGAAAAAAGTCTTAAACAGACTCCACACTGAGTCCAGAGCCTGGCACAGGGCTCCATCTTACAACCTTGAGATCATGACCTGAGCCGACCCGAGAGTCAGAGTCTCAATCCACTGTGCCACCCAATGACCCATACCTTCTTTTCTAATTTTAAAGACTTGTGTGATTAGATCAAGCCTACCTGATAATCCAGGATAATCTCCCTTTCTCTGGGTCAGCTAATCAGCAACCTCAATTCCATCTGCAACTTTAATTCCCTTCTGCTATGTAACCTAACACTTCCACAGGTTCTAATGATTAGGACACAGACATCTTTGGGGCACTGTTATTTTGCCTACCACAGATTATCTGCTGCTGAGTATCATAACTTCCCAATGGGATGGAGCAGAAGGAGGAGCTAAACAGTGAGGGGGAAACTGAGCTTTAGCGAAACCTAGCAAACATTAATTATAAGCATGATGCTTTTAAAAGTCTATCTTTTTTTTTTTAAGATTTTATTTTATTTATTTGACAGAGAGAGAAATCACAAGTAGGCAGAGAGGCAGGCAGAGGGGGAGGGGGAATCAGGCTCCCTGCTGAACAGAGAGCCCCATGCGGGGCTCAATCCCAGGACTTTGAGATCATGACCTGAGCCAAAGGCAGAGGCTTAAACCACTGAGCCTCCAAGGCATCCCTAAAAGTCTGTCTTTTTATCAACTTGCTGACTTGGGAATTAAAAATTAAATCTACTAAATGGAGGATATTTGACTTTTAAAACTTTGACATATCTTTGATAGGACTGGCTTCTTATCAGGGAAGAAGTTACTTCCTATGTAGTCCATGGAGGGAATACATAGAATTGTTGGTGTCCTGTGCTCAGAGATCCCTTTTGGCCTTATCTTTAAGCACATTAAGTGTAAATTCCTCTTGTTTCTCTTCTGAGGACCTCTAAACTCAATGTATCCCAGTAAAGGGTAACTTACGTTGTTACCTTAAATTTTCTTTGTTTAACTCCATCCGATTACTACTTGATGATTTCAAAACATCAATTTGTTATATCAATGACATACTGTCTTCTAGTTTCCTGCCTCTTTTAAACATCCTAAGAGGCACATTATAGATAAACAATGGCTCCCATTTTGATTTCAAAATCCTTTAGTGACTTACCAACCAAGTGTAGGCACATACTCACTTCCAGTTTTCCAGTGCAGGTTTTAGTTATATTTTGGCATCTGTTCTCTCCTCACATTCATACAAAATTAAATAATTCAAAAATATATTTGAAAAACTTATTTGAAGAGAATTTATTCATGTAATGATTATTGAACACCTGTTATGTACGAGGCATTGTTCTAGGCACTGGAAATACTCCAGTGATTCAAATACTTAAGGTCCCTGTTGAGGGAATTGCCTTAGTACACACTTGTTTTACCTAAGTCTTCTCTTCCTGGGAATCTTAATGGTAAACCCTTGCCTACTTCGATTTTTATCTCCTTATGCTGGCATCTATACATCATTTTTACCTTTTCGATTGTCTGCGTTCCATGTCCTGAGTCTCATTCGACCATGACTCAGCTTTTGAATAAGTCTACTTAGAAAGGGTCTGATTAAGAAAATGCCATCCGGGGCGCCTGGGTGGCTCAGTCATTAAGCCTCTGCCTTTGGCTCAGGTCATGAACCTGGGGTCTTGGGATCTGGCTCCCTGCTCAGCAAGAAGCCTGCTTCTCCCTTTCCTACATCCCCTTGCTTCTGTTCCCCTTTCCCTATCTCTCTGTCTCTCTCTGTCAAATAAGTAAAATCTTTAAAAGAAAAAAAAAGGAAGAAAATGCCATCCAGGAATTAATTGCAATAGCTCTGTATGCATTTGCTGTATGTCAAGGGGCTTCCTTTTAACCCAAATGAGTAGACTTTCCATTAGTAGAATTGTGGCCATCGAATTTTGACCACTGAAGACAATGTATGTTTTGTTATGTCCACTTTCTGGTGCCCCTATGGTTTTGTGTTTTGTTTTTTTTTTTTTGTTTTTTGTTTTTTTTTTTTCTCCCCCAACCTCCTTTTGGGAGTCTGTTCACTTAATATCCCAAATGGTGAGACCAGCCCTGACCTCCAGTGTGACAGTTAAGCACATGCCAATGACATCTTCCCCCAAAGCAGCAGAAAGGCCATTTTTCAAATAATGATTTAAGTAGGTCAAAGCAAATAGGATACTCACATTAAAGGAAGAAGAAAAACATACTTCAGGAGGATCTATGGATTTGAATTCCTTTGCCTGCCCTGATGTTTCATTTTTTCAAATTAGTTTGCCTGTTCAATGAGAATCTCTCAAAGAGGCTGATAATAATGCTCTCCTAGACCTTAGATTGCTCTCAAGAGATAGCAAATGCCTTCCCTGAAGTGTTAACAGAATGGTTTATCCCTTTAGGGGCTCGGGTTGTTCAAGTCTCACTGATAAACCTCCCTGCACTTGAGTTCTTGGACGTGGGGAGGGAAAAATGAACAGTTGGAAGACTTTTTTTAGAATATGAATTAATTGGTCGTTTAAAGTCTACAAAAAAAAGAATTTATTAATAATCACTTTGAGGAACTTAGTTAAATATAAAAAAATTGCATTAAATTTAGATATGACTAAGCAGCAAAATATTTGACGTTCCAGTGTCAGTCAGGTACTTGACTAAGACAAATGTTTAATGCCTAACTGCCTCGCCAGAAATCGCTTCTCACCTCACGTCAGAGGACACTGAATTTTGCCCCTTGAAAGAAGTCTTGGAAGAGGCAGTTGGTAGGCAGAAAGAATGAAAATAAAGAGACATCCAGCATAGCTTGAGTCCTTTCTCTGTATATATGGAGAGAAAGGGTGTATTTGTGCCTTGGGCTCATTAGCAAAATACATTAGCTATAGCTGACTGATTTGCACCTGGTGCCTGCCTCAGGTCTCCAAAGAGAGGAGATTTACAATTAGGTTTTGAGCCTAGGAAGCTTTGAAAGCTCTCCCTATGAAAAAGTAGATAGACATTTGGAAATGTAAAGACTGTATTTCTTTCTGGATTACACATTTGCTAAAGTTCCCCCTTTTAATTTGTTTAGAGGGGAGCCATCAAGGCCTGCAGGTCATACTCTGCAGGTACCTCATTTGGGGAATGAGATCCCGGCTGGAGTGGGAGCCCTCGCATGGAGCAAGGAGATCATCCGTTACGAACCCCTTCTTAGAGATTAGCAAACAGAACCCCCGGGAGTCTAAAAAAGAGATTTAAAATCTCAACTATTTAGCAGGCTGGCCAGGACTAGGAGCCAGGTTACTCTGACCGCCAGCGTGGTATCTATGTTTGTTTGTTTGTTCCTTTTGCCCCATTGACATGATCACTGCTTGAATAAATATTTTAAATATAGAATATTTCTTTTTTTTTTTTCTTAAGAGGTCACCTAAGACAGTATATTCTCTAGTCTCCATGAGGCATATTTTGTAAGGTTTCTTTGGCTTTAAAATAGTTCATTGAGACGCTGATGCTTCTCGAGGTTGAAACGTCCATTCTGTTTGGAGCTCAGCTTCGTCATTTCCCATTTGTTTGTCCTTCAACCTCACTTTAAATCAGATGGCCAACTGTGGCCAGATGTTGTTATCCAATCACCACACACCTTGAGGTCTGTGATAATTATCAATAAATTGGGTGGCGGATAAATAGCAGTGTCAGGAGAGAAGAGAGGTGCTAAGGCAGGCTAGGCGTGACTCTCTAAGCTTGTCAGGAGGAGGGAGGAGTGAGGACAGATCATCCTGCTGTCAGGACCAGAAAGTATGTTGGAGAAAACTAACTCCTGGGAGGGGGATGTGTCAGGAAGATGGATTACCTCGGAAGTCGGGGCTGCTGTCCCCGTGGGCAGCGGCCTTCTTGGAAATCATTTGCCAGCTGCCCGTCTAGTGTGTCTCTGTCTTTTCCCTCCTTTGTGCTGCCGGCGACAAGCCTGTGGAGATCCAGTGCAGCCACCGGGGTCTTCAGAATAGCTAAGCATCTGGGCAGAGAGAGGGGATCTTGTTTGCAATGAGTGAGTATTTAGCATGCACGGTCTTCCTACCAGCACTCCCAGGAAGCTCTCAGAGAGGTGGACCCTGTGGGAAAAACCCTTTAAATGAGCACCTTATTAGAGAATGATCCTGTTAGGTGAATAAAAGGCTGATTACATACCCAGAGGTGAGCCGTAATGAGGCTCAGAGGAACTAAATGAAACAGAATCTGCTGCACTTTGTATCTGGACTTGAGCCTGAGCATTTCAAAGTGGCATCTGGAAAAGGAAAAAAAAAAAAGGCTCTGGGGAAAACCACACAATAGACTAGATTTTTTTTTTTTTCTCCTCCCAAGGGAATTTAGGGCAGCTATCTTAGGTCACGATTCTGAAGAGAGGAGCCTGGTGTAAGAGGGAAGTTTGGTGTGGGTCTTGCTGCCTCGCAAAACCAAGCCACAGACAATGCCTGCCTTCATTGGAGGCTCAGCAACCCAGTGGACCCTTCCTGTCTCTTCAAAGCCACTGAGTTGTCCGGTGGAGGATTCTGGCTCAGTATGTCAGTGCCATTGACTAAACATCGGTGAGGGAGTCTGAAGCAGTGGACGTTACGTTCCTGTAGGTGTTAAGGGAGACATGAATTTGCCTTCTGCCCATGTGAATTAGCTACACAAAGCCAGGGCCACAGTGTGGAATGACCTACCTTGGTTGTTGCTCTCTGGCGTGCTTGATATCTCACAACCTCTGGGGGAGCTGCTGCAGCCCCAAAACCCGGTCCATTGAAAGTTCCCTGGCCTTGGTGATCTGTGAGAGGTAATTTCGTATTTGGTAAATTATTGCCTTAACTAATTTAGAATCATGGAGCAAACATCTTTGTGATTCTCTCCTCTGCTGCCCACTTTCTCTCTGAAAGATGCGGGCAAGACACTGAATCCTGGAGAGGACTCTCACCTCTGAATCAGAAGATTGGGTTCTCAGAATATATGTGACCTTCTGCTGTTGTTCAGGATCTTTGAACCTCATTTTACTCCTCTATAAACTTGGGAGAGCAATAATTTCCCTGTCTTTTATCCCTTCTTTACCCTATGAGCAATTTTAAGAGTGCTTTATACACTATCAAGAGTTGTTGTATGGTAAGTTACATTTATTCAAGCCATCTTATTTGGTATTTTTAAATACTCTTAAATATTTTTTGATTCTAATTCCTCAGTCAGTCAAGTAGTGCTTGTTGCAAAGTACGGTGTTCCAAACCCAGAGCACATTGTTTGATTCCTGGATCATGCTATCACGCTTTCTTGACTCTCTGCGACTTTACTTTCCCCATCATTATTTCATTGGAAAAAACTGGGAACTAGGTAAAAGTTTACCCTGAGGCTAAAGAGAACTCTTTAAAATGACTTTAGGGATAGGAATAGACCAGTTGTCACTTACCCCCTTTATACAATTAGTTTCCAAGATGTAAAAGATTAAGATAGCATTTTTTTAAGATTTTTTTATTTATTTGACAGAGAGAGAGATCACAAGTAGGCAGAAAGGCAGGCAGAGAGAGAGGGGGAAGCAGGCTCCCAGGACCCTGAGATCATGACCTGAGCCAAAGGCAGAGGCTTAACCCACTGAGCCATGCAGGTGCCCCAGCATTGGGTTTTTCATAGGTTTCAGTCAAAGCCAACGTGGGAGGTTTGATCCATGGCAAAAAAAGTTAAGCTGATAATTGAGGGGGAAAGAAATATCCTCAGTATGCCCTATCTCACCATCCATTTAACAGGCAAATTTTGGTATAAAAGTGTCCCACTATTTCAATAGGATCTTCTCGTGCTCACCTGTCAGCTAGTTGGAGGATGGCAATGCCGATTTATTTCTCTCTCTCTTCTTTTTAAAAGATTTTATTTATTTATTTGACAGAGGGAAATTACAAGTAGGCCGAGAGGCAGGCAGAGAGAGAGGGGAAGCAGCTCCCCACTGGGGAGAGAGCCTGATGTCGGGTTCAATCCCAGGACCCCTGAGATCATGACCTGAGCTGAAGGTAGAGGCTTAACCCACTGAGCCACCCAGGTGCCCCTGATTTATTTCTCTTGTTATGCTTCCCTCATACTCAGGACCAAGGCTACCATGCAGCTCAGATCTAAGAGGTAAGAGTCAGAGACATTCAATGATTAAACAGTCAGTGTGTTCTGACTTCTCAGTTAAATTTCCTAAAGAGAAGAATATCTTCTCAATTTTGTCACATACTAACAACAGTTTGGCTGGTTGCAGAAGCAAGCCTTTGTTTGAACAGATAGAGCATGTTGAAAGCACAAGTCAGTAGGCTTTTGGTGTATGAAATGGTAGTGCTCTAATCAGGGTAACTAAGGTGGCCATTCCATTGGAAAGAAAATCCTGAACTGGTTATGGGCAGGTAGATGTTGAGGTGTGGTAGGAGAGAGAAGTTGAGATTTCAGTAGCTGTGTGAAGAAGGAAATAACAGATATTTAGCATTAACAAAATTAATGAACTACTTCTTTATTGGTCTCAGAGAACATGGACCCCTAGGGAAGTAATTGGAAAGGGAAGAACCATTAAAAGTATTTTATATTCTGTGAGGTGAAGACTGAGGCTGGAAAAGCTTGAGTAGCTTGGCTCAGGTCACATGGCGGGAGAACCTGGCAATAGATCAGGTGTTCATCTGACTATAGCTCTGACTGGTGAATGGCTCAGCTTTGTATCCTATAGAATCTGAGATCACTACCACTTGCCACTCATTTTCATCCTCTCTGTTCTGTCTTTCATCTGATCTTTCTTTAAAAAAAAATGTTAAGATCATCATTAAACAACAAATGTTGGGGTACCTGGGTGGCTCAGTCATTAAGTGTCTGTCTTCAGCTCTGGTAATGATCTCAGGGTGCTGGGATGGAGCCCCACATTGGGCTCCCTGCTCCACAGGAAGCCTGCTTCTCCCTCTCCCACTCCCTCTGCTTTTGTTCCCTCTCTCTCTGTGTCTCTCTCTGTCAGATAAATAAATAAAATCTTTCAAAAAC
The DNA here is from genome assembly GCF_922984935.1 of Meles meles. Taxonomy (NCBI): domain Eukaryota; kingdom Metazoa; phylum Chordata; class Mammalia; order Carnivora; family Mustelidae; genus Meles; species Meles meles. The sequence continues at coordinate 132,397,456 of NC_060071.1, read as the reverse complement.
AAACAACAACAACAAAAACACCAAATGTTGGATGAGTGACTTGATATTTAGGTATCTGCTCTCTTGAAATTGTATCGAAAAGAGGACTTTATTTTTAAAAAAAAAAGTTTGAAAATCCACATCAAATGCAAAGCCTCACGTAGATGTTTTTCTGTCTCCTTTGAATGCTCTGGAAAAATATTTCCTCTTTCTTGGCTGTTGAACCTCTCGACACTAACTCAGAGCGCATCTCTGCTACGGTTCTCTTACAGGTTGCTCATTTTCAGTGACACCTGCTTTCTAGGTGGAGAAATTCTTGAAATCGTGGGTACCACATCAGAATTTCTTTCAGTTAGGATGACAGATCCAATAAAATGCATGTGTGTGAAGTACAGATAAGGGTAATCAGATCTCATGCTCCAGGGAATAAACTGATTACCTGTGATGCTCAGAAAGGAATTTTCCCCATTAGCATCCTGCAGATACGCAAGCCCAGTGCTGTATCCCACTTTGAGCCCTCCTCAAGCTTTCTTAACAGGGTTTCATTGTGTACATAGTGTAAAACTGAACCGATGACCTAATGTGCTGTGTATAATGGTTGTCATACATGGATAAGTATTTAATATGCACAAAATAAATACTGTTAACATTTGAAACAGAGTTCTACTTAGATAACTGTGATAGTGGTTCATTAAAGATAAACTGCTTAGAATCTTTTCATGTTTCCTCCAGGGATCTCAAAGTACCTTCCCAAAATGAGACCATTAATCCTCATGAATATTCTGTCACATAAATTCTGTTCAATTTCTCTGGGGGAAAAAAAAAAAAGGTCAGTCCATTTTACCAACCAGTATGTCTGTGTAGCACCAAATTTTTATAGCAGCCTACCAATCTTTATTGCCTTGAAATCTCATTAGTGATTTGACTCTTAAGACCATTATTCTAGGTGGAATTTTTTTCTGATCCCTAACTCACTGTGTAGTCATCTGCCTCCAACAAACGTGTGGTGAGAGTCAACAATATGCAAAGTGTTAGGTATGAAAAGATAGATAGGACTCACGGTCCAGGGCAAGAAAGCTGGGAAGTTCTTCTAAATACACCAATGGGCTCTGTCTTCATCTACTGTCCTCTTCTCACTATGTAGGCATTGACATGTATAAACCTAGTCAGATTCAGGATTGGGTCCTCTGAGCCTATCGTGGATTCCAGTTCAGTTCACTTTTAGAGAGACTTGGTTATGTTCTATCTTAGAAAACCCTTGGGATAATTTTTATTTTATTTTTTTCCAAAACTAGAATGATCTAAGGCTGTACTCTGGTGTCACTGCAGAGAGAGGCAGAGAGAGAGAGAATCAGAAACTCTTTATAAAAGATGATTAGATTTAAATTTAACAGGATTTCCCAGATAAAGTCTACTGAAGAGTTAAATGTGGATCCTTGAATATCAATAGGGAATAACAGTTAGAAGATGTTTTCTGTGTTTAGATTTTATTTGTTTCATGTCATGTTTTTCAGGGCGCCTGGGTGGCTCAGTGGATTAAGCCCGCTGCCTTCGGCTCAGGTCATGATCTCAGGGTCCTGGGATCAAGCCCTGCATTGGGCTCCCTGCTCTGCAGGGAGCCTGCTTCCTTCTCTCTCTCTGCCTGCCTCTCTGCCTACTTGTGAACTCTCTCTCTGTCAAATAAATAAATAAAATCTTTAAAAAAAAAAAAGATAATTTTTTGTTTCATGTCATGTTTTTGTTTTTGTTTTTAATGTTTTTTTTTTTTAAAGATTTTATTTATTAATTTTGACAGAGAGAGATCACAAGTAGGCAGAGAGGCAGGCAGAGAGAGTTAGAGGGAAGCAGGCTCCCTTCAGTGCAGAGAGCCCGACGTGGGACTCGATCCCAGGACCCTGAGATCATGACCTGAGCTGAAGGCAGCGGCTTAAACCACTGAGCCACCCAGGCGCCCATGTTTTTGTTTTTCTTTAATATTCTTTTGAATCAAACCATGACACTGTCTTGACATGTTGCTATTTTACTTAATGAATGGCCTGACACGAAGGAAAGATCTACATAACTTTGAGAGGGAAGACGGGTAGAATCTGTGAACGTTTCTCTAGAGCAATGCTGTTTTGGTTACAAAGGGGATGTTGGGGAGTGAATAGGAGCTTCTTGGTTTGGTACCCAAAGGATATCTGCTATGATGAGAAACAAACGAACAAACAAAAACCCTTGTTTACTAGGGCCGTATCTTCAGCCCAGCATTGGATACACTGATGGCAATTGATATATTGGTGGTCCCACTTACAGAAAAATATTGTTAGACTGCTGTTTCCTAAAATACATTCTCTTAAAAACCAGTCTTATGCTGTGGTCCTTCAGAATAAAAAAACAGGAAAGGTATTCAGTGGTTACAATATACAGATGATCCCCAACTTACAATAGTTGTAACTTAAGGATCCAACAATAGTTGGACTTGACGATTTTTCAACATTACAGTGGTGTGAAAGTGATATGTCTTCAGGAGAAACTGTACTTTGATTTTTTTTTTTTTTTTAAAGATTTTATTTATTTATTTGACAGACAGAGATCACAAGTAGGCAGAGAGGCAGGCAGAGAGAGAGAGGAGGAAACAGGCTCCCTGCTGAGCAGACAGCCCGATGCGGGGCTCCATCCCAGGACCCTGGGACCGTGACCTGAGCTGAAGGCAGAGGCTTTAACCCACTGAGCCACCCAGGTGCCCCTGATTTTTTAAGTTTGATCTCTTCCTGGACTAGCGGTCGGCAGTGTGGTAACTCGTGGTGCGGGGCAGTGGCAGTGAGCCATAGCTCCCAGTTAGGCAGGCGATCACCAGGATAAACAACCTATACATGTATAGTCATTCTGTACCCATATGTCCATTCTGTTTTCCTCTTTCAGTACAGTAGTTAATAAATTACATTATTGACCGATTCAATATTTTCAATATTGAAATTTGAATTTGAAATTTTCAACATTCAACATTGTATTATAGACCAGGTTTTAGGTGTTTAGATGTGCTAGATGAGTCTGCCCAGCTAATGTAAGTGTTCTGACCATGTTTGAGGTAGGGAAGGCTCAGCTGTGACGTTTGCTTTTAGGTGTATTAAATGCGTTTTGACTTTAGATATTTAAACTTATGATAGGTTTATTGGAATGTAACCCTATCATAACTTATGGAAGATCTGTATTGGAAAGCTTTTGAATTCTGTTCCTACCCTTAGATATTCATAGTATATGTTAGCAAATTAAAGGTTCTGCCAAGTTTTGTTATACATACACATTTTTAACTTTGTTTAATTCAAGGTTTCTTGAATTCATTTGACCGTTCACTTGCATAACATTCATTGATAAAATACTTACTAATAACCAGTTCCTGGGAGCACAGTTTGGAGAATAGTATACTTAGAAAATATTATACATATAAGCTTTATATAAACTTATACCCCCCCCCACACACATATAAACTAAGATGAGGGGACCCATCGAAGTGACGAAGTGCGTATTTACATCAGTATGTTATCTTATATTTTAATTTATGCAGAGTTCCTTTCCAGGTGAGTTTTTCAGTTGCATTAAAATAGTATTTAAGTAATTTAAAAAAAATGTTCAGTTTTGAGAAGATAATAAACTGTAAAAAAATTCTAACTGTACTAATCTCCACTTCTACCCTGTCTTCCATTCTAGAATTTCTTCTTTTCAGAATTTGACTAATGAGAGCTCAAATTATACTCAACTTTTCAAGGTATCTTTTATACAACATGAAAGATAGGGTACCTATATTTGTGTAAGAGGGGGGAGAAAAAAACCCTACTTCTGAGTAGCCAATCAAGACCAGGTGGACAGTAAAGGGCAGGAATAAGAGGAAAATAATTGGGTAAAAGGGTCAGGAAACTTTTTTTTTTTAAGATTTATTTATTTGACAGAGAGAGATCATCAGTAAGCAGAGAGGCAGGCAGAGAGAGAGGAGGAAGCAGGCTCCCCGCTGAGCAGAGAGCCAGATGTGGGGCTCGATCCCAGGACCCTGAGATCATGACCTGAGCTGAAGGCAGAGGTTTAACCCACTGAGCCACCCAGGTGCCCTAGGTCAGGAAACTTTTATTTCCCTTTGGCTTGTTGTGACATTTGGGCATACAAGGAAACTCCCTAATCCCTATTATATTATTAAAACAACTATTACTTTCCACCACCTGAGAGTGAATGATACGGGGTTAAACAAGAGCATTTTGCACATTTTGATTTACTCAGCCTCATGAGTTATATAGCATGTCCGGGTTGTAGACAGATTGAGTGTATAAATACTTAGATAAGTTACATACCAAATACATCAATCACTAAGTTATTTATTTATACATCTGACAGTTCTCCATCTCTTTGTTCATATTTACACACTGACATGTTCTCCCACTAGGTATGAAGGACTTGAGGAGTGCAAGTTGCTTGTTTGGATCTGTGGCCCAGAAAAGAAGGCAAACTTGAAAAAAAAGTTGATATCTCTAATAGATATCAGAAATTGATAAAATGTTTTTTAAAAAAGGGAGGGGGATGCATGGGTGGCTCAGTCAATTAAGCGACTGCCTTCAGCTCAGGTCATGATCCCAGCCAGGGTCCTGGGATCGAGTACAGCATTGGGCTCCTTGCTCGGCGGGGAGCCTGCTTCTCCCTCTACCTGCTCTACCTGCTGCTCCGCCTGCTTGTGCTCTCTCTCTCTCTTTCTCTCTCTGACAATTAAATACATAAAATCTTAAAAAAAAAAAATTGAAAGCTTCTTATCTTCCAGGGCCAAGAACTATGATTATATATATGAAATAAAATAAATGGTAGATATTAGTAATATAGCCTATTTTCCTCTGTATAAGGACACTGCAATGCAATTCATCAGTAGGGCTGGAATATAGCCAGGAATCCGCATTTTTATTTATTTTTTTTTTTTATTTTATTTTTTTTTTTTTAATATTTTATTGATTTGACAGACAGAAATCACAAGCAGGCAGAGAGGCAGGCAGAGAGAGAGGAGGAGGCAGGCTTCCCGCTGAGCAGAGAGCCCGATGCGGGGCTCGATCCCAGGACCCTGAGATCATGACCTGAGCCGAAGGCAGAGGCTTTAACCCACTGAGCCACCCAGGCGCCCCAGGAATCCGCATTTTTAAACAGTCACCCCAAGGGCTTCTGATGCAGGTGGTTTCCAGATGTGGTTTCTAATCATTGAGGGAAAGGCTTACTCATGTTGTGTTTCTAATATTTATGTATAATTGGGAGATGGAAGTGATTTTTTTCCCAAGTATCCCTCAGAAGGAGCTCCAGAGAAAGCATGTTGTAACTAGCATATCTCTGTGGTATTTGGGTCCCTACTCAAAATCACTGTGAGATATTTGCTTCAGCAAGCAATACCCTATATCCAGATGCCAAGCCACAAGTGTACAATTGTTCACAGTGCAGCTAAACAAATTAGGGGCAAGTACATTTTAGAAACAGCTACTCATGCTGTATTGAGACCTTGACCCACATTTCCTGAAAAATAAGGCTTTTGCAAATTAGAATATGTTAACAGGCCAATTGGAAATTCTTTTCTTTTTTCTGATATTCACCCCTACCCCCACTGCTTTCTCTTCCCCTTCCCTCCCCCTTTCCTCCCTCTTTTCCTCCTCTCCCCTCTTCTTTCTCATGTTTCTTTTTATATATAAAGGTATTCTCAGCATTTCAGGGACTTTCCTAACTTGATCTATTTCATCAATAATTATTTTTTGAGCACCTTCTATATGCACTGTACAAGATACTAAAGTGGATAAAAATATATACTGGAATTCATTCAGCAAGTATCTACTAAGAGCCATTCTGAGGTTGGCTCAGTCTCTGACCCATGACTAAGGGTTTAGACCCTACCCTCAAGGACCTTGTATTTCAGTACCTATATGTAATGATTAGAATAAAAAAAAAATTAGTGAGAAACACATCAAATGTAATGGAATTTCAGAGGCAAGGAATTTTTAAATCTGAAGTAATCCGAGAAGGCTTCATGGATGAAATTCTATGTGATCTGTCCTTTGAAGGATATATTCATGTAGATGAAGGATATATTCATGTAGATGAAGAAACACAAGGGAGGCATTTGAAGTAATGGAGATAGCATGGCAAGTACACAGCGGGGAAATGGTGTGGGATTTACCCTGGGAATATGAACTAGTTAATTTGGTTCTATGTGTACAGGATATAAAAAGGAGAACTAAATAATAACAATGAGGACATAGTGTGGGGCTTTATATGGTCGCTACTGAAGCTGAGGCTTTTATAGAAGGGAATTAAGACCATTGGTTATACAGAAGGAAATAAAAGAGGAAGAAGGGAAGGGTAAGGCGAACATTTAGTGGCTATTAGGAAAATGAAGAGAAGAGATAACGAAGGTGAAACATAGGGCACTAAGAGTAAGAATTTAGTTGAACATTATATAAAAAAATGAGAAGTAATGTACCCATCCAGATTGAAAAATCACCATTTTTTTCTCCACATGCAACATCCTTGTCTCTAGAAAAATCTGCCTGCCTCCTTCCAATCATGAGAAGCTCCACTTCATGGTACCTTGTAAAATTAGGGTCTTGGAATCTTCTCCCTAGTTCACCCTGGAACACTAATATTTGTTTCCCTCAGGCTCCCTGACAGCCTTCACCTATGATTCACCAATCGGGTACCAGCAGTTGCTGAAAGGCCTTTTTAAAATCCTTGTTGTTTTATCTTCTTTCGAATCCCTGATCAAAGCCACAGGCCTTGACAGTCTCTGGACCCTTGGTGGGAAAAGAATTAACTCAGGCCACACCCATGAACAATCCTGGCCTTTTCCTCTGACAACTTTGTGGCATCGTTGGCTGCCCTTTTTATGTACTTGTCATTGTGTTTCCCCACATCAATCTCATAAAACATCCTTTCCTCATGCTTGACATAGCGATCTCATCCTACCACAGATAAAACACAGAACAGTGTGATATGGGCAGGTGATGGAATTATTTGCAATACACAGAAATCTCTGCTGATGTTTAAGACTGGTGCGATATTAAACACATTACTTTCCCTGACAGGTATTTTCATTATACCTATGCCATACAGGTGAGGAATCTAAAAGTGAAATCTTGTTTCTCCCAACTGGGTCCATGCAATAAAATGTAAAAAGAGAGAGTGTGTGTGTGTGTGTGTGTGTGTGTGTGTGTCCGTCCTTACTTATCTTTACAAAATACACAGCCTCTTATTTAAACCACATTTGAATTTACTTGGAAAAATGGCACAAATCCCAGAGAACCTGTGGTAAAAACAATTGTCTTTTGCCCGACCAGTATTTTTATGGCTGGGTGTGTCACAAGGGAAGATTTGGAGGACTGTCCTTACATGGAACAAGACGGCGGTCGGTAATACCGAAGTCTTTTTGTTATTAGCTTGTTACTGAAAATGGTGAGAAGAGCAACAACAAAAGTGACGCTTCTTGAGGATTTCTTGTGCCAGAAACTTTAATATGTTTCACATTCATTATTAAAATTAAATCCTTATCACAACCCTAAAGCTGGATAATTAATTACCGCCTCTTTCCCTGATGAGGAAAACAAGGCTCATAAAAGGCATGGAACGTATTTACTCTACCTAGGACCTAAATGGGAATAAGGGTCGTTACCTCCAGGTGGGGGAATAGCTGCAATTTTGATGGAAGTTCTAGTGGGATTTCCTTTTAGTTCTGTTTTTCCTTTTAGAGTCTTCTGATGAGATCTTCTGCTGAGATCATGAGGATGTGCAAGACCAGAAATCTGAGGCAAAATCCCTTTCAGTTCCAGTGGGGGCATGCACCCCCCCCCCCCCCGCCGCCAATGCTCTTTTGCAGCATCTGCCTGGAAAGAAGGGTTTTCTGAGAAGGAACTTGTGGTTCATTCATTATGTGCTTTCTCTACTGGGGCAGTAACAGTGAAGGCTATTTTACAACGGATTGTGACACCCTTACATCCACCATTGGGAATCATACTATTAACATACAGGAACTTAAGAGCTCTTTCCTCCCATAATTTTACTGAGGGAAAAAAACAAACAAACAAACAAACAAAACAAACAGAAGAATCTTATTTGACATTAATATAACACAATTAATATCTTTTTCAGCTGCTCTTTCAACCTAGAAGTTCAGATGTTAGTCTTTTCTGTGTTTCAGAGGAGCAAAATGAGACAAAGTAGTGCACATTTTTTATGACCGCCCGTATACTAGGTACTATATGGAAATAAAAGATAAATACAATGGAAACACAATGGCATGGTTTGTAATATAATTTGCTAAGTGTGGTGATAGAGGCATCCACCAAGTATGATGAGAATAGAGCAGATGGACAGCTGGCTCTGCTGGCCTGGGAAGGTGGGGGATTCCTATGGGATGTTAACACCCAAAGAGTCTTAGCTAAGAATATGGCTTACATAAAAGTAAAGGATCTTATTTTTGAGAGTCTGCTATGTGTTGGACTGAGTGCTAGGTGCTTTGCATGCCTTGTCAAAGTGAATCCTATTCTTTTTTTTTTTTTTTGAAGATTTTATTTATTTATTTGACAGAGAGACCACAAGGAGGCAGAGAGACAAGCAGAGAGAGAGGGGGAAGCAGGCTTCCCGCTGAGCAGAGAGCCCAATATGGGGCTTGATCCTAGGACCCTGAGATCATGACCTGAGCTGAAGGCAGAGGCTTAACCCACTGAGCCACCCTGGTGCCCCAGTGAATCCTATTCTTAAAACAATCCAGTGGAGAGTATGCTATTACTATTACCAGACGCAGAGCAGAGATTTGAATCCATGTTCTCTGGCCTCAGAGTTCAGCTCTTAGCAAAGATGCCACACGATCATTACCCTTAGTGTATGACCTAGGAACATCACTAAGCAAAGCCACCTGTTCTTCTTGGACCCAATACTCACTCTTTCCCTTGGGCAATAAGCTTGGTTCTAGCCTTTGATGAATTTCCTTTCTGCAACTGGAAGTTAATGATTCAGGTAGAAAATAAACCTATAGATACCAGCTATGATATTGGCAGATAGGTCACAAGATCTAGGCATTTGTGGGTTTTTTTAAGTATTTCTGTCCAGAATAATGTTCTACATTATTCGCTGCATGCTTCTCAACATGGCACTGTATTGTACACATACCACATGACCATGGCCTGATCCCTCCCAATCCCAGGCTACCGGCATCTCAAATGGGCCCATCAACAAAACACTTTGTCTGCCAATTTGGTGCTTTTCTGAAGACAAGCATTTTCTTTTATGCTCTGGAGACATGCACCCCCGCCAAAAAAAAAAAAAAAAAAAAAAAATCACTCATTAACCTGCCAGAGCCTTATGGAAATTCTGAGATGTCAAGTTCAGTCTTATAATGCCTGAATGTTATTTATCTTGAATACTGCAAATTTGGCATATTGGGGGGGGGGGGGTGACAAGGTTAGGTAGATTTATTAGCATCCTGTCAGGAAATTTCCCATGAGCTCTAAAGAGGTTTGCCAGAAAATTCAGTGTAATTGATGGGAGCAAGTTGGACTAATTCTTAGCAGATCTGCACTGGCTCTGTTCACACCTTTCCTTTACAGACAACAAAATGTACTGAGCAGAGAGCTCATTAAGAAGACCTTCCTGCAAACACACACTTTGCACTAGGTTCTTTCCCCTTCCTTTCTTTCATGTAATTATTTCAGTTACTCAAGAAGTTACAAGCACATATTGGAAATATTACTGAATAGGCAATGATTTTTACTCATTTGTATGTATCTTTTATCTCTCCAAGGGAAAGGCTATACTTCAGGGAAAAAGGATTAATAAGAAGCTGGTATCTCTTCTGTGTTTCACTCTGTTTTTACTAAAAGATTAAGGGTTTCAACTGTTGGGTCTAAAAGCCATCAGGGCCGAGATGTAATAGCAGAAAGTTAGCCTTTGAATTAGGACAATTGGGTCCCAGTCACGAGCCTCCAGCTTGCCAGCTTCCTGGCCTTGAGCCAGTTTTTTTAAACTTGCTGAGCTTTGGTTTCCTCATTTGAAAGGTGAGGTTAATGATACCCATCTCACCAGGTTCCTAATAAATATTAAATGAAATGAAAAATGTCACAGCTACTTGACCTGAGCATCTTTCAATTTCTAGTTCAAGCTCTACCTCCCCTGAAAAGCCTTCCCTGATGCACCCAAGCAATGACAGTCACCATTACTGAGAAGTTATGATGTTGCCACACACCATGTAACATGCTGTATACGCTGTAAGTCATTGACTCTGCAGAATCCAGAGACAGAAACAGACTGTGGAAAAGAGAAAAAGAGTGGAGGAAGAGATGGGGGGGGGGGGGAGGAGAATAAATGAGTTCTTATGTAATCTCGGTCAAGATAGCCATCCTTTCTAAACTTCAGTTTCCTTATCAGTAAAACAGTAAATTTTAAAGCCCAGATTTTAACTATTTTCACGACTAGATCAGATGAGTTATATTACATGTTTTCCACAGGGCCCAGCAGATAGCAAACTTGTAATAAATGGAATCTATTATCCTTGCTTTTTTGTAAAAGAGTTTATTTATATGCGAGAGAGAGAGATTGAGTCTGGGGTGGGGCAAAAAGAGAGGGAGAAGCAGACTCCCCACTGAGTAGGGAACCCAGTGTGGGGCTGGATCCCAAGACCCTGGGATCATGACCTGAGCCGAAGGCAGATGTTTAACAGACTGAACCACCCAGGCGCCCCTAACATTCTTGTTTCTAAAGATGAGTTTCATTTTTGTTGCATGGATTCCTAGCCCATGTTGTGTTCTAGATCCCATTCTCTGATTTCCTGTTGTTCATTTCAATTTCTGCCTGCTTTCCTAGTTTGTGAGGAGGTTGGAGTCCATGGGTTTTCATCTCTGGACAGCATTCATCACAGAGAAACACTCAAGAGCGTTTTTGAAGAAAAAGAAAAGGGAGCCAGGGAGGGGCGGAAGCAGGGAGGGTCACTGTTACAGGCTTGGTACAGTGTCAGGAGCTGCACAACGGGATCACTAGCGCAGGAAAGACCACAGCGATAGCAGGTCAACTCTTTTTTTCACAAAAAAAAGTAGTCAGACTTTTTTTTCATAAAGTTGTCATTTCTGTTGTAAAATATAGCTCTCATTCTCAGAGCATTTCACAAAGACCAGAAGAACAAGAAAAGAAAAGAAAAACTTCAAACATTGCAGTGTGTGAGTGTGTGTGTGTGTGTGTGTGTGTGTGTGTGTGTGTGTGTGTTTCCAGTCCTTTCTTCCTACAGGAGGGATTTTCATAAAGTAGCCTGTTCCCAGGCCTGGATCAAATAGCGAACATTGCAAAGGAAGCCGAGTTACTTCTGCTCCTTGTTAAGCTGAGATGGTGTGGCCTAGGCATGTGTGATTTTGGCCAAGGAAACTCGGATTTCTAATTCAGCTTGATTAGCCTTTTCCCAGTTCCAGAATTTTATACACGTCTTCTCTCACATACAGAGTAATTTCAGGAAATCAAATGAAATGCCCTTAATGAGAGCGTTTGGCATAAATGGTGGTGGTGTCACTTCTGTCCAGAGCTCTGCTGACATGCGTTGCTTGGGACACCCACCCGTCCTCTCTCCCTGGTCAAATGTAGCCATGTTGTTATCCAGTACAAAGCTCAGTACCTTTGCTTTGTAGTCCTCAAATATGCAAACAGACAATCTCGACACACATTTCTGTCTCTTCTCACATCGTGGCCTTTAACAGTTAGGCATTTCGAACGGAAATAGAAGTCACAGGAAGTGAAAGAGACAGGTTAAGTCTGCCCTGCCCTGCAGTTAGTATATGTATATGTATATGTATATGTATATGTATATGTATATGTATATGTATATGTATATGGTAGCAGTTAGTATAAAGCTGGGCTGGTTGGGGCTTACAGATGAGTTGTGTTTGTTCCAACAAGGTTGAAAAGTAATTTTGAGATAACATTTTGGAAATGGGATATTTCCAATAAAAATGAAAAATCATCATATATTCTTGGAAAATCAGAAGACAGTGCAATACTGGGCCTGCATAATTTGCACAAAATTTGCCAGAGATCAGTCAACGGTGGTGGGTTTAGACATTCGTCAGGTGGCTGAGGTCTCAGCATTTCCTGCCACCTCACCAACACCACAGCTGATGGCCAGTTCTAACAGTAATATGTATGAAAATGCCTGAACACTAGAATCTTTTTTGTTTTTTAAAGATTTTATTTATTTATTTGACAGACAGAGATCACAAGTAGGCAGAGGGGCAGGCAGAGAGAGGGGGGTGGGAAGCAGTCTCCCTGCTGAGAAGAGAGCTCTATGCCCAGCTCGATCCCAGGACCCTGAGATCATGACCTGAGCTGAAGGCAGAGGCTTAACCCACTGAGCCACCCAGGCGCCCCATGAACACTAGAATTCTTAAGTCCAACCTACTTAACGCATTCGCTTTACCTACTTGAACTCTGGATACATTTGATGGTTTAGCCTATGTGATAAAGGAAAGGGAAAGGACATTCCAAATTAGACTTGTTACATATTATTATTTCATGGTAATATCTCTTTTCCTCCCCTTCCACACTCTCTGCTTACATTCCTCATCCCTCTGGTAACTAAATATCCTTACTCCCAAGTAAAGATGAATAATCAAGGACTTCCAGCTTGGGGACCCAGAGAAAAACTTTGCTTCTAAGTCCTGCAGCCTTACTTCTCATTTCTGACATTAAATGTCACTAAATCAAGAAAAGGTTAGAAAAAGAAAAAGAAAAATTAGTGAAAGGTCTATTGTCATACTAATAGGCAGCAGTAATAGAACAATCTGTTCATGTCCCCACTTCATAGGCCCACTGTCCCCAAACCTATCAAACCATTTCATCCACAGGACCTTCCATTGTAGGTCTTTTTCTGCAGAGAAAACCAACAAGGTTCCCCACACATAATCTCCCTGGCAGAAAATCACACCTGATTTTTTTTTTCTAATTCAAAATAAATATTTCTCCCTTCTAACATTTTCAGTCTCATTTTAAAGTGGAAATGGCCAAAAGCGAGGCAGCTACCGTCCTTTCTGGCATTTCTCATCGGATCCATTGCCTACTTTTATTTTTCACATTTTGTATATTTTTCTCCCAAAGTTTGCTTACATAAATAAGGTTTTTATTTTTAACATGTGTTTATATTGCTCTTCAGCCTTATGTCCACATCTCTTGAAAAATGTGGCAATTTTTCTATTTTCTACCTTTATTATTCTACACTGCCATGCTTTAAGTTGTATGTATGTGTGTGTGTGTGTGTGTGTATGTGTGTGTGTGTTGGCCTTTATGAAGAACACTCCAAATTCACATTTCACGATTTGTCACCCACCCTACTCCCTCATAGCCTGTGATGTTTTTAAATGCTTCTGAAGTAGCCCAGCCCCAGAGCGAACTTTCTCAAGTCCACATATGATCAATTTCTGTACCCACTTAACACCCTCCAGGTGGTTCTTTAGTCACCTCAGGTTGAAATACAAATGCTTTATCACTCACGAGGCCTATCAGGGTCCGTTATCTCTCTCACTTGCCCCTGTCCAGATACCAGCCCTACTGCACACTCCAGAGCTTTTTGGATTTGGAACTTTCTGCATGTGGGTGTTGAGTGCTCCCTGAAAGATTTTAAGCAAAGGGGTGAAATTATGTGACCTGTACATTAGGAATATTTCTCTAGGGGAAGCGTGAAGCAGACAGGGCCCTGTTCAAAAAAAAAAAAAAAGAGTTGGCAACTAAAACTATATCTGCGTCTTTTGTATTTGTTCAGACAAAGAGGTATTGAGGGGCAGAATCAGACTCCGGGAATGGGACTGAGGATCCAGAAATGAATGATATTATGGAGATAGCCAGTTCTGCACTTTATAAAGTTTAGCTAAGAGGGAAAGGAGCCAAGCAAAGAAGGAGTTTAAAATTTTGTGCCTGAGTAAATGGAAAAATGGTGATGTCATTAACTAAGGTAAGGAACATATATTAAGTTTGGGGTAAGTTTGAGGAGAGGTGGAAAATAATAATGAAAATGGTAAATCAGGGTCATCTCTATAGTAAGAGATCCAGCAAGTGATTATAGCTCAGATTGTTGGATAAGATTAGAGATATAGATCTGGGGTTCTCTACTTAAAAGTAGTAGCCGAATCCGTAGGATGATTCATATGGGTCACCAGGGGGAGAATATGGAATAATGTAATTAAGGATAGAGCCTTGGTGGGAACACATTTTTTAAATGACAGGTAATGGAAGACCAACAAAAGAAAAATTTGGGACTGAGAAATTGTCAGGTTCATTGCACCATTACCTTCATTTTTTGTTTGTTTGTTTGACAATACTCTTATCTAGAACTTGTCACACTGGGTAGCCAAATCCTCCCACCAAACAAGAACTGTGTCTTTAGTCTGTAGTCCCTTAGCCCATTGTATTAACCAAAGGTCTTGCCCATTAGAGTAGGTAAATCAGATGCCTCCAACTCCATTTTTTTCAAGTGAAGTACATCTGGATGTCAAGGTGATTGGCGTAACACTAATGCATAATAACCAGAAACTGAATTTATCTTCCAGGATCTTAATAGAGGATCCTTCTTAGGAGGAAACATTTCTGACTTATCAGGCTTAGAAATTAAATCTGTTTGCTTTTCATTTGTTTTTCACTCTACTTCTGTCATTTTCGCCCCTTTTTAATTACCAGAGATATTTATATGGAAAACAGGTTTCCTCCTCTTATTTCTGTGAGATCCTGTGGTTGATATCTTATTTCTTCCCATCATGCTAATTATTTAAGCTGCAGCAGAATCTCATTTTAGCATAGATGGTTTCCCTAAAGATCAGTATGAAGGACATTAGGTGTTAAGAGAACAGAAGGTGAATAGAAACAGGATATGTGTATGTGTGTCATGGGGGTGGGGAGTGGAGATTGGGGCATAATTGCAGGTATACCTCAAATCTAAGAGAAAGTTGACTGGATTTCAAAGGGAATTGGAAAAGGCAAAAATTGCACGGAAAGACATGAACGAGGCCTCCAAACCAATGACAAACACAATAGAGGAATAAGGGCTGGTAAGGGCAGAAATAAGACTACCCTACCAGCTTATGGAGCTAGAACACGCCTTCCCGCTGTGTTCTGCAAAGAGGAATCTCCTCCTTTTCATACAATTTTTGGAGAACTTTTTAGCTGTCAAGAAAATGAATGCACTGCCCCAGTCATTCAGCTGCATGCATTAGTTAACATGGAACCCACGGAGTTCACTCATACAGAGATCTTGTAAAGACCTGAAGGCCCCAAGGGAGCTCAGACCAAAAGGAGATCAGAGGACGTCCCCAAGGGAGATTTACCAGCAGTGCAAATACAGCCTGACCCATCGGTTAGATTAGGCAGTGTGACTAGGATGTTCAAGAAAGAAAATGTTTCCAGGTTAGTTTGAAGCTGGTTCTAAACATACTTGGATCTTCTCTCCTTGTATCGTCTTTGGGTTTGGAGGAAAAGGTTTTTTACAAAGGAAAGAAAGTGTCACTAAGGGCTTTACTGTTCTGAGGGAGAGGTCTCTGAGAGCACTGGGTTCGGACGGGGGAAGATGTTTTGCTGCTGGCTATGAGAGACAAGGGCCCTAGAAGGCAGTAATCTAGATGTGGTTGCCAGCTCGATGGAGGGTAGAATCCAAGTGTTCAAGTACACACACAGCCTCCAGAGCATGGGATTGAAATCTGGTGGATGTAAGAAGATCTTCTCCCACTCAGGACTTTCTAAAGAAAATAAGTGGAGAAGGAGATCCTAGGGCAAGACTGGACATCTTGCTAATCAAACAAATGCATTGCAGCAAATTGCAGAGTTCTCCTAAATGGGGTACGTTGATACCTTCGTGGTTTTAGTTCATGGGCTTGCTTCTATTTGGTCAGCGTGATGTCATCTAAAAAAATAAGAAGAAGGTAAACTGAATGGATCCATTTCTCATCGTTTCTATCACATGGTATAAATTGTTTTTCTTGGTCACCTCTCTTCCTATAAGCAAGAGGGGGCAGGTCTGAGAGCCATAGTGTCTCTCAAGACACGCAGGGTACAACCTGAAGATTGTCTTCTGAAAGTGCTGTCAGCCCTACTCAGAGAAGAGATTAGCAGAATGGCCCATGTTGCTATGACAGCTGCATGAATGCGTATACGCAGTGATGCCTGAAGAATGTTTCATTTATCCTGGCTGATCCTGAGGACTGTGTGGCAGAAACTCACTTTCAGAAATCTGTGACCTGTTAGAGAAAAATAAATAAATAAACAAGATCAGTCGGTCTCAAGTAATGGGGAAAATATCTCATTTGCCTACTGCCACTTAATGAGACTCCTTGGTAACTTTTCAGAGACAGTTTTAGACATTGAAAAGGAATATTTAATCTCCTCACTCTGCTTTGCAAGCTCAAGGAAGGAGAGACATTCAGTATGTGTCTTTATTTCCTCCCGAGGAAGCTTTGATCATTTATGCTGAAGAAGTACTAACCAGGTGAGGAACACACAAGCAGGTCAAGAGGAAGCTGCCCTACCATTGGATCAAGGACTCCTGTCTCCCAGGCAAAGTTCATTATGTGCTGGCCTCAGACCACTTCAGCTGCAATCATCTGATAGAAAAAGAAAGAACTCCATGAAGAAACAATCGTGTTACATTACAGGCTTCAGAGGGGCAACTCAAGTTAAAAACAAAACAAAACAAAAAAATCACAAAAACCTGCTAGTGCTTTGGGAAGCGTAGTTCTTGTTTTGTTTCTTTGCTTGTTTGAGGAGATGTCTTTTTTGATTCCGCCTCTTTTTTCACATTATTCACCTGCTTTTGCTTGACAGTTTTGCCTGTACTCCCAAATCCCTCCAAAGGACACTGTTGATATAAGGCCCATTTCATTGAAATGGAATGGCATCCCTCATTCAAAGATACAACTCACTTATTTCTTTCCTAGAAGCTTTCCTGGATTTTCTGGCCCTATTTTGAAATGAAACTTATCTTCTTTCATTCCCCTAAACTCATTGCACAGAAAGAACCCAAAGTCACTCTATTGGGATGTGGCACAGGCCATCTGGTTCAACCATGTTTCCAGCTTCTGTAACTGCAAAGGAATTTTCCCCGGCGTTCAAGTGGTACACATGCCTTCTCCACAATAAGTCAGATCATCCTAGCGTGAGGGAATTATCCTAGCTAATGATAGCTAATACATACAGATTGTTTACTATGCCCAGATGTTTCATAGGTAATTACTAAAAGGCCAAATATGGTACAGATCAATAGTTTTACTTCCAGAACCAGAGACATGGGGTTCAAATCCTACTATTTAATCTCAGTGTAACCTTGGCTGAGTTGCTTAACCTTTCTAAGCCATAATTTCTCTCTTTAAAAATTCGGATAATTGTAACTATTATATATAAATTGTTGTTGGGGTTAAATGAGATAATGGAAGAGCATGTATCACAATATTTGACATGTAGTTAAAAAAAATGTTAATTATTTTTGCTATCCTTTGCTTATGTCCAAATGCTTAAGTGTAATTTTCAATACCCTATTGTATGCAAGGATCATAGACTCTGAAATTGATACACCATAGACCTGGTAGTTGAAGACCAAAGAGATGATAATTATGATAACTCCCTGGTACATTTTTTTTTCTCCAGACAATGGATTTTAAGTTTGCTCAAGAAGCTGATTGATAGTGCTGCCTTAGATTGGTATCCTCCATTTCTGAAGCAGAGGATGGTTCAACCAGATTTTCCCAATTTTGAGCGTTTGGAATCAGGACTGAATATTTGCTGTGGGGAATCTGGGGCACATTACTAGAGAGTCCATAATAATAATATCATACTCTTGGAAAGGGAAAAAACAAAACTTCATCTCAAGATTCTTTGAGGATGAATACTTTGTTTTCCTAAATTAAATATATCCTTTTTTGGGGGGAGAGGTCTGTCCTCTCTCTCTCTCTCTCTCTCTCTCTCTCTCTCTCACACACACACACACACACACACACACACACACACACACACACAATACCTCCCAGAAGAACAGTTCAGGTACCTGAAGGAAAGTTATAAAGAATTACAGAATTTGATCTCATAAAATACTATGAGCTGTTTCCAATGAAAGGAGAAATTCTCAAACTCTTGGAGTTGTTTTTGTTAGCACTATTCCTAATAATAATTACTGTTATTAGTCAACATTGAGTATTACCACGTTCTGTGATTACCCTTTTTGAACTAGTATCAAGTACACAGAACTCCCCCATTCCACAGGCTCCATGCTAAATCTCTAATGCCATTTCCTGTAGTAGAGCGCCCCCTAGCACCTCCACACACCTCTGAGTTAAATTTGCTCTGAGACCCCAAAGAACAGATACTAAATAAATATTAGGGGCTGTTTTCACCATTTAGATTCTCCAAGAGTTAAGTGCCCAGCATTAACATGCTGGCATTTGTTTATCTGACCTCATAGCAGCTGGAATAGGAAAGGATAGTTTTGGGGCAGCCTAATCAGCCAGAAGCAAAGCAGGTGGTTTTCTCTCAGGTCACAATTAGATTTAAAAGTCCCATTAGTTTTGTCAAGTCAACTTAATTCTCTTAACCTGCTAATGATTTTCCTTTGGAATGATTGCAGTGAAAGAGTGGGCAGATTTTTATTAGGCAATGTTTAGAGCTCGTGTGTGTGTGTGTGTGTGAGAGAGAGAGAGAGAGAGAGAGAGAGAGAGAGAGGGAGAGAGAGATACCAAGAGACAGATAGACAGAGAGGACAAGCGGTAGAGACTGACTTTAGGTTTATTAGTTCACTTCTTAGTTTATCCCCGAAATGAAGAGATTTTGGCTGCTGTCGTATTTGTATTTAATTTGGCTGGCCCACCTTGGCGTGCGATCAAAGCTTGGGGCCCTCTTTTAAAGCATTTGCATGTCTGGGAAGAAGGTGGTAGGCTCATGCAGCAGAACATAAGAGCGTATTGCTTAAACCTCTCTCCGAAGGCAGGGAGGGCGTGGGGGAGGTGTGAGATATTTTAAAAATAAGACATGCTGCTAAATTCCCTGCCAACCTCCGTTCATGCTGAGTGGAGTGTAAGTAACAAGTATCAGATAGTTCCTCCAGATGTCAGCTATTTAAAGAGGCACGTGCTAGAAGTTCTGTGCACTTATCCCTGATGGCAGAAAGGTGATGGTGGTGTAGTGAAGCCATGGTATTGGCAGTGGATGTCTGTCATGAAGAAATTTTATCAACAACAAATGCATGTTGGAATATATTTGTTCATTTGAGAAGTCAGAAAACTTAGGAGAAGAAGTGACCTTTCTTGGGAAGACCATCATATCCAGCTTAATGTAAGTAACAGATGTAAGTAACATCTGACTTTTAAATTAATGAAATAAGAGGTACATACAAAACTCTTACCCCCTGTGGAATTATCACATTATCCTTAAGACACTGACTAAGAAGCCAAGAAATTATACAATCAGATGAATGATTCTTCAAATTCAGTTTTAAACTTTTCTGTTATTTAACCAAAAACAACCTGAAAAAAAAATCCTGACTTTTGTCTTTTGTAATGTTTTAAATCTTTACAATCAAGGATTTCTTATAAGACCAAGGAAATTGACCTGTTGAAGATGATAATGTTTGGGATCCAAATATAGGGTCAGTTCTGCTTCTGGTTTTCAGAATTTGTAGCATCAGGTTCTTAATCTTCATCATAGTAAATTCTTACCCTCCTCCACGAGCTCATTTGGTGTCTTCTTATCACATTCATGCTTAAAACTCTCTGCAGAAGGCCATAAAAAAATTTAAAACAATCTGTTCCCCTTCAGTTTCTACAAATTCAGACTCAGTTCTTTTCCTTAATTCAAATCTCAGTGCTATTACTTAATAACTAGAGGAGTTCCAAAAGCTATTGTTTTATAATTTCTCTGAGGCTTATCTCTTCAGGTTTTGTGTGGAAATGAAACCAGCAAGCTTTCAGCTCTTGGCTCATTGTTGGTGACAAACTTACCTAACTGGTCCTTCCCTTCTGTTTGGAGATACATTGGCTCACCTTGTCCTACTGCCTTGTGTGAATCAGACACCCAAATAAAAACACTCACCTCAGGGAAAAAAAAGAATTAGCTGAAAAAAAAGAGGGGTATGTGGCTAAGTGAAGGTAGCATTGCTAGAAAAGAAAATCTGGTCTGTTCTTTCAACCTCACATCTCTCCCTTTGAGGAATACAGCAAAATGGAGGTGTTGTTTGGTAGGTCAAACAAAGTGGAGTCAGATGTCCTTTAAATAAACTGACTTTGAGAGACACTGGGGTCATAGTTTGTGGTTTTGTTTGTTTTTATTATTTTTTTCCTTCCCTTTCCTTTTCTAGGTTCGTCCGCAGGCATCCCGGGTTGACACATTTGCACAAAGAGATAAGAGGCAACCAAATAGACCAGAATCACTGTGTAGTCACTGTGTTTTCACTTGTAAAGTGGTCCCAGTGTCTTGTCTTTAGGTTAGTCTTTGATAAGGCAGGAAATTCTGTGAGCTTTTGCTTCTGGTGTTAAATAAGGAACACACTGTGTCAGAAGGACTCAACTTCCTTATCTGCTGTTTACAGCCACAGGAGCGGAGATGTTGGTTTTTCTTCTAAGCTCCGCTTTCAACCTTTTTTTTCCTACCTTCTGATCCACACTGTCTCAAACAGAAATACAGAAAACTTCTGTCCCTCAAATGACGAACTTGTTCTGTTGCAAAAGTTCTATGTTCTCTAGTGTTTTTCCAAGATCCTTCTGTGCAGGGACCATCGTTGCGGGTCTAGTATCAATAGAGTAATGCTTTCGTGTTTCCTATATATACATATACTAAGTTTTCCTTCTTCAACTTGTAGTCATAATATTGAATGAAAACTGAGTCCAAGACTGGTATTTTGGGATCTTCTAGATGGAGCACTGAGCTATCTTCATTATATAACATGAGGAGGTTAGAACTTGGTAAGAATCAAGTCTTAAATTTTACTTTTCTGATTCCTTCTCCTCCACCATTCTCTTTACCTATCTGTTCTGTGCATTCACTCAACTGTACCAGAGGTCAGTTGCTGATGAATTTGAACTCTGGAATGAATGACACTACTTATGGATGGCCCTAAAATGTCTCCAAGCCTTGTAAATGTATTTACCATTTCACATTGTTCCAATATCTGTGATGTGTGAAAGTATATATCTACCTTATTATTGCCTTAAAGGGTTGCCAGTCATGTTTGCCATTAATATACATAATACACTATGTATTTAAAGAGGATTCATGTCTCTCCACATTCTGTTTTATAAAGGTTTAGCCAAAATTGAGTAACGCTGTAAGAATGAAACAGGAAAGACAAATCTTGGGGTCCTGACACATAGGAAGGATAGCATGCCTTAATAGAGCAGTAAAATAAAGTGATTAATAAAAGAGGAAGAAAATGGAAAAGAAAACTCTCCTCCATTTCGGGCTACATCAGAAAACAGAGAGCCCCGTGTTAAAGAGTGCTTCTGACAAGTCCCTCACCCCCACCCCCACAGCCACCTACAACATAGGTGTATATTGTCTCTGCATGATTTAGTATCTGGTGCTATTCTGCATTTCTCAGTTTGGAGGCTGAATTCCTCAGCATCCTTGCCACGTTACAAAAATAGAAAGCTCCATATCATAGTCATACCACCGCCTCACTTGCCGCCCACAGCGTAACAGAAGAGCAGGCAGACCTCAGTTTTCAAAAGGGTTGTATTCCAGAAGTAACTTGATGGATTCTCAGAGCTCAGATTATGTTTTCCCAGAGATAGAATGGATTCTTTTTCCAGATTTCAAATACCTGCTAACCCAGAACATTCCTGGTATCCTAGTCTAGAGCTATTATAGTCAAGTCCTGGCCATAGAGGAAGTGTTTTCTAAAGGAAGGATGTATGTGGAATTCTAGTTTAGGATGCTAGCAGCTCATTTCTTACCACTGCAGATTTGATAACAACATCTGGTCTACTCAGCCTTGAACCTTCTGTCTCCAAAGATTCCAGTCAGGGTAGTTCCTGTATCTGGGTCAATGTGGGAGTGAAGAGGGGACTCCAGGACAAGAAGGGGGCTGGACAAGGTATGGGGAGGTGCTGGATGGAATTCTCTGGGATGGAGTGAAGAGAAGAGTTGGGTACATTCGAGGAAAATAATAGAAGCAGTGGCACTGGGGAGATGAAGGGAGAAGGGAGAGGGATAAAGGCTGAAGGAGTGGCCTGCAGTGGTAATTAAACATAAAAGCAGAACATAGTTCAATTAAATTCAGCACTTTTTTATTGAGCGCCCCATCTTGTATGTACCAGAAAGTGAGCAAAGTTAAGTGAGATGCCATCTCCGCAGCCAAGACCTTTGGTAAGGAGAGAAGACAGACATATATGCAGAGTAGCATCATGGAGAGAATCTGTTTGGTCCCTGTCTAGAAATTCAGTATCAGCACGGGAAAGAGAGATTTGTTCTGACTTGCAGATTGGAAAACATTTCATGGAAGAAGAAGCATTGGGGGGTGGGTGGGGTGGGTAGGGCTGAGGATTTTAATTGCCTGAAATAGGTAGAAATAGAAGAACAAGTTCAATTCAGAAAGAAGGTGGGTGAGATCAAAGTCCAAAGGTGGGTTTATGTGTGCAGGGGTCGGAGGAGAGACTGAGGACATGCCTAGACAGTAGAGGACTCCAAGTTGTGATTTTACCTTCTGTAGTAGATTTTCTCCTTCAGCACCATATTTTATTCTCCTTGGCCTCCAAAGACCCCAGCCCCATGGGCGAGTTGTAGCCATAGTGTAGTAGAAGGAGTAAAGATAAGAGAGGGTAATAAGGAGAAGGTCATGGGCTTTGAGAATCTGGTGACAGGGGACTGGTCAAGGAGGTTTTTTATTTGTTCGTTTGTTTGTTTGTTTTTCCTACTTCTTGCCTCTCCTCTCTCCCAAATGCCCATCATGTGGCTCTCAGATGCCAGTCAGATGGGAGTGAGGACAAAGGCATGGTTTTGGAGCTTAAATTATGTCTTAGAGTATCCCAAGCAGTAGCAGGGAAACACGGGGGAAGACAATTTTTTTTAGAGAAAATGGGGGAGGGCCCAGAATACTCATTCACATGTTGCATAAAGTTAATCGTAAGAAAGATTGGGTCATTCTGTTCTTTCACGAACAAATAATTCATTCTCATTCTCTTGGGCCCTCCTGCCCACAATTTTTATGAAAGGTCAACTGAAGTACCAGTTCTCAAATTTCTCTCCATGCCCATAAGCTCTGCAGTATGCAAAGCAGGGTAGGGGGTGCTCTCTGATCAGAGTTTGGAGACCTGGCTAAAAGAGGAGTAGAAGAACAATCTTAGCAAATATTTGTCAGGGATATAAAGCTTCTGTTAAAAAGTTGAGATGGTCATTTCCGTTTTAGGAATTAGGGAAGACAGCCAGTGCAGACAGAGAGGGAGCCACACTGATTATAAGGGCTGCGCACGTTAAGAGGCCCTCCTAGCAGAGAGAGCGTGAGCTCTGTGTTACACAGGAGGCAAATGGCTATTGACATTCACAGAGGCCTAGGGAAAGTGGATGGTTCCTTGGTCGATATCAGCACAGATAGGTACAAGGGGAGGGAGGAGAAGAGGAGCCCTGCAGCCCTCAGCCTCCTCTTCCATTGGCTTTTAGAGCCTGTCTGTAAGACTGCTGCCGGGATTCGATCTGAAAGACCTTTGCAGCTGGAGGTTGGATTTACACACTTTAAATGCATGCATGTGTGGGTGTGTACACACGCATTCTCTCCGGCCTCTATGCTTGACCCCAGGCCGGATGATGAACCACAAGGCAAATGGACTTCTCATCAATCACTGTCTCTTGACCATTCCCAGGCAAAAGGACACAAATACTTTATTTAGCTTAAGATTCATAACAACTTAAATAAATAAAATCATCCCCCCCAAATTCATATCCATTAAAAGCTATAATTTCAAGTCTTAACATTCATAGATGGAATGCTCTCAAATTAGGAGGCAGGAAGTTTGGATGTTATTTTTATTAGTGTTTTTATATGTGTCTTTGAGCACATTCTCTTTCTAGCAATTCCTTTCCTCACCTGTGAAATGAGGGATTTGAAGTAATCAGCAGTTCTTAAACATCCAGGGGTTATGAACTTCTTTTGAAAATATGAAGAGATCTTTGAACCTTCTTTCTAGAAAAAAAGAAAGAAAGAAAGAAGAAAAAGAACATGCACTCCCAGAGGAAATTGAATGCAGTTTCAGGAAGGAGTTTTATAGACCATTTTCAGGGTTGTTACATTCATCCACAGAGATTATACACTAAATAATGATGTAGTGTAGACTTATACAGCTCCAAGGGGCACAATTTACATAGACTAAGCTATGAAAGGCACGTCTTTGGAGGTGTGCAAAGAGATGTTCTTCTTTGTACACTCGGGGTTAAGAACTCTTGAGCCACGTGAGCTCTAAAGTTCTTTATTGATCTAAATGTCTCTTGTTCCACAAATGTCATTGTTGTTATTGACAACCTTATATTAGTTCAGGCTGTGTAACACAATACAATAGGCTGGTGGCTTAACAACAAAACTTTATTTTCTCATCTAGAACAGAAGTTCGAGACCCAGGTGCCAGTGGGTTGGGTTTCTCCTGAGGCCTCTCTCCTTGACTTGCAGATGGCTGTCTTCTCTCTTCTCCTCACATGGCCTTTTTCTCTTTTATTAGGACCCCAATCTTATTGGATTTAGGGTCCTTCATTTAATTCTAAGTATCTCTTTAAGAGCTTTTCTTCATTTAATTCTAAGTATCGCTTTAGGAGTTTTCTCCAAATACAGTCATATTAGGGGTTAGGACTTCAACCCCAAGAATTTGGGGATAACATAGTTCAAGCCATGAGAAACCTCAGACAGTTTGCAGAGAGTAATGATTAACAACTAGATGAATGAGAGAACATCTTTCGGGTTCTTTCCATGTCAGAAAACACACAAACTAGCCTATCAAAAATTAAAATGAAATACATTGCTTTTTTAAAATGGGGATTTATAATTGATAATAAATCTACTTGCAACTATTCTTATTAAAGGGAACACTCTCAAAAGAGGTTTATTTAATACAGTATTACCCAGCCATCTGTAGGGCATATATTCTAAGACCCTCAGTGGATGCCTGAAAAACCATGGATAGTACAAATTCTATATATACTATGTTTTTTTCCTACCTATACCTACATACATGCAATTAAGTAACAATAACTAATAAAGCAATGGAATAATATATTAGTAGCAATAAAAGTTATGTGCTTGTGGCCTCTTATTATACTATATTCACCCTTCCTCTTGTGACGATGCCCACATGATGAAATGAAGTGAGGTGAATGACACAGGCATCATGACATGAAATGAGGCTGCTACTAAACTTTTGATGATACATCAGAATGAGGAGCATTTGCTTCTGGATTTTGGTTGATCTTGGGAAACTAAATCTGCAAAAAGCAAAACCCTGGGTAAGGGAGGACTACTGGATATAAAATAATAATAATAATAAAAACTTGATGTTTTAAAAAAGAAAGTAAACTTTGTTTGGAATTGGTCATCAAGAGCTCTGGTAAAAAATGTTGATGTACTGGGGGTGGGAATGAGTTAGGGGAGAAAAAAAGTATAATAACTTATAAATATTTTTAGTTTCTGTTTCCCTTTGGGCGAGTATGTAATCATCTTCCTATGATGTAAATCAAGCAACCAAAAGTCTCTTCCACATCTGGTAAGTGGGGGTGGGGGCAGTTGGGGGTTACTATTTTTGCTTCTCTTGATTTTCCTTTAATCAGTAGTGGGAGAATGGGGGCTGAAGAGAAAAGGCCAAGAGTTCCGTGTAATTTTTAAAATTTACTATTGCTCCCCCAGGATCACATTTAGTAACCACCATCCTGTGAGTAACTCCCAAAGCAACAACCATTCTACACCCACCCCGAACTCCCCTAGTCCCAGCAGGAGCTAAATAAGAGAGAGATTCTAGAAGAGACTTCGAAACTTCTGATTTTGTTACATGTTGTTATTCCTAAAGCTTCACCATAACTTTATAGCTGTTTCATTTATTTAGCAATGAGTCAGACCTATTCATTAATAGAGAGGCACACCCTCCAAAAATATTCAGAACTACCCAATAGCACATCATTCTTTTGTCCTTCTCTCTTTGGAGGCACCGACCTTAGTCTGTTCATCTTCTGCACACCGACAAAGTATACATTTTAGGAAATTACATCTCAAACATGATGACTCTGTCTGTGATGCTTTACTCCCACACAGACACACTCCTTAGATGAAATGGCTCACTCTCTGCCTATATTGGGCTAAGAGAGATGTTTCTGAAGACTTCTGCCTTTCCATCCCTCTTCTACCACCTTTCCCTTGTGAATTCTTTTCTTGATTTCAAAGGTATGCACAGTAAATACATCTGCATTCATTTGCTTGAAATTAAAAAATGGGTGGTTGGCCAAGTCAAGCAGGGGTGAAACATAGCAGGGAAAATATATAGTAGGCGAAGCATGCTAGCAGGTATTATTACAAAGTTGTGTAGCTCATTAGCCTCAGTTTCTATTATAAAAAATTTAAATAAAAAAATAACTCTGAATGTATAGGAGATAGTCTATAGTTAAGTGAGTTGCCTAATGTCTGGTGATTAATGTTAGAGCCAAGAATTAAAATCCAGATGTTTTCATTTCTAAACCCCTATGACAATCTCTCTCTCAATTATACCACATTGGAAATCATACATAATGGAGTCCTTTCTTGATTAGTTTGAAACTATGTTTAAAGGGACAAAGATAGACCTTTCTTTTGGTATAACTTTTTAAAAGTCTCCTGATTTTTTCTAGCTCCAAGTCATGTACGCATGCTTTTTTTTTTCTCTTTCTTTTATGGCTTAAAAATAAGCTCTGCACTCATTGTTACTGACGATATTGCTCATATCAAAGTTCTCATTTGGAATGTTATTTCCAGGATTTTTACTCAGAGAGGATCAAAAGAGAGCATCAGACACATTTTCCGGGCATTTAGTTTCCAGTTGAACAACAATCCCCCCCCCCTTTTTTTAAATTCTAGTTGATTTTGTTAGGATCTCAAGTTTTGGAGTAGAGACTGGCAGTCTCAGGAAATGAACCTCTTCCCTATTCATAAATAGTTGCAACAACGGTGTAGGTGTTCTGGGGACTCACTCTACCTACAGAGGGAATGGAGCAACTTCTGAGTTAAAGAACTTGACTGGTGTTTGCAACAGGAACACAGGCAGTAAACTTATTTATTAATATTTCATAAAACTTCAATAATTTTCTGAATAGCTTCAGGTTTTCTGAGTATGGAATATATTGTGGATTATCTACTAATTTAATGTGGCCTTTCCCATTTTCAGATAACATTTCATTTCATTTTCAGTGAACATAACTATTTTTAATCTCTAAAGTGTAAATTTCCCAGGCATCATGTACTAAGTATCAATATCTATGCAGTGCTTTGAGTGTAATTCAGTTCTAATGTATATCATTGCAAGTTATTTACGTGAAACCTAGATTTTTTTTTTTTTTTGCTTTAAGTCTCGTATAGGAGAGCACAACAGATATATATGTTATCAAATAGCCAACACTCTAAGATAATCATTTGTATGCCATTTGCTTTATTTCATTATAGAATATGCATTTTGACATATGTTGGATAACTTGTCGTGAACATTGCTATAAAAAAAGGAAGAAAATTGGAAGAATTTGATCACAGGTCTCTTTCTGAAAGCATCCCTGTAATAGTTCATTGTATGCATAGATAATTAAGGACATAGAATTAGTTTCTTTTTTTTGTTATTGAAATATAATTTATATACAATGTTATACGAGTTTCAGGTGTATAGCATATTGACTCAACAATTCCGTGTATTACTTAGTGATCACTATGATAAGTGTAATCACCATCTGTCTCACCATATAATGTTTTTATTATTGACTATATTCCCTGTGCTTTACTTTTCATTTCTCTGACCATAGAATTTTTTTAAGCATACATATGCATTTACTTCATTCAGTTTATCATTTTTACTTATTTCATTTACCCCATTTTATTGATAAAATGGGAAAACATTTATTTGATCACAAATATGTTGCTTTGTCTTGGAATTTTTAAAAAAATATTTAGACTGTTATTGCATTGTAGGCAGATGATATGGAATACAATTATTGATTTTTTAGTATTTGTTTATTATTCTAAAACATGACTTTATTTTACATTTTTTTCACATATCTTGAAAGGATAGAATTCTCTAATTGTTCCTTTTATGTCCATAACTTCCGGTCTGTTAATTATGCTATTTAAACTAGCTAGAGCCTTTTGTTTTCTGCTTACAGAGATAAAACAAACAAAAGCATATACCCCCATAAAATACACATTTTAGTGAGGTTTTTGATCATGGATTTGTCATTTCTTTAAACTATCAGTGTGTGCTTTATATATTTTAAGGCTATGTTATTAGGTGCATACAGATTTAGGACTGTTGTATCTCCTGGGTTAATTGTTTTTGTTTTGTTTTTAAGATAAAATGATGCTTTTGGTGACAGTCTATTTTGTCTGACAATAATATTTACAAATATGTTATTTCTTGGTTAATATTTGCCAAGTATATTAATTAGAATATTGGTTTGAGGATATGGTAGTTATGCTCCACTAGGTCATCATCCTTAGCTCCAGATTGCTTTTCTCATAATGCCTTGGACCATCTACCAGTTTAGGTTTTCCTGCGTGCGAGAAAGGAATCTTCTGTCTTGTTTAAACATAGTTATGTGGTTTCAGTTAAAAACAACCAAATCAATATTTTGATTAAGTTACCAGGCAAATGTTAATCAAAAACAAAAACCCAGATGTGTCAATGTTCTCAGTCACATGGTTGAAGTTACTCATCTCCACACCCACATTCCAGAAAGGGACAAAGAAGAAGTAGAAAGCAAGCTGAAAGCAAGTGTCAGGCTTTTAAGGTATAGCTTGGAAGTTGCACACATCACTTGTAAAGCATTTAGCAACAGAATAGTAAAGTGATTTAGATCACAGATCAGTAGATAGATGACTTGGATTCAAATCCTGACTCTAACATTGACAAGCTGTGTGAGTATGGACAAGTCAGAATTTATGCTTCCCTTTCCCTAATTGTAAAATAGGGACAATAATTAATACCTAGCTTATAAGCATTAAGTAAATGTGGTTGTTATCCTTGTTTTATAGCTACCACAAACAAGTCATTGGTGGTGGTTGTAGGAATAAAAATTATAATGCTTACTTAAATTAAGCTATATTACATTAGTTCCTTTTACTCAACCATTGCCTTTTGAATACCACCTCTTTTCTCTGGGATCATTTTTTTCAACTGAAATATATCCTTTAGCTTTATGCCAGTGATAATCCATGAGTGGTATGCTTTCTCAAACTTCATTTGTCTGAAAATATCTTAGGTTTGCCTCCACTCTTAAATTATTTGTCCAAATAAATAAATCTAGATTGACAGGCATATTTTTTTCCATTACAAAACTATTATATTCATTGTTTTGTGAGCTCTACATAAAAGTAATCTGTTGATTTAAGATTTTTATTTTAGTTATGGTTTCTTTTATTTCACTATTATGAACCAAGGTATGGCTCCTTTTTTTGTTTGTTTGTTTCCTTTCTTTTCCATTTTCTAAATCTCTTTCAGTCTCTGTGCTATTGTTTAGAAAGTTTCCTCTGTTCTGTCTTCCAGTTCACCAGTTCTTTATTCAGCTGCATTTATATAATAGCCACTGACTTAAAGTGCTCCTGGGTAGTTCAGTTGGTTAAATGTTGGACTATTGGTTTTAGCTAAGGTCATGATCTCAGAGTTGTGAGATCAAGCCCCACGTCAGGCTCCATGCTCAGCAGGAGTCTGCCTGAAGATTTTCTCCCTCTGCCCCTCCCCTCACTCTTGCTCATGCTCATCTCTCTCTCAATATCGCTAAAATAAATAAATTAAATATTTAAAGATAAATCATTGTGTTTCATTTTCAAAATATTTTAGTTTTATATCTGTCACTTACTTCTTATATCTGTCACTTATCTGTCAGAACTTTTTTATCCTCTGTGATCTCTATAATTTATTAATCATTTTAATTATTTTGGAATTAAAAAATTGTTCTGTTATCTTACATTTTTAGAATCCTTATTCTCTCCTTGTTGTGTCTATTAGCACTCTCATAGTGGGTTATCTTCTTACTGGATTATTATTTTTCTTATAATCTGACTTTATGTTGATGTTGCTGTAGGAGCTAAGCATACCTGACTCTAGATTTACATTCTAGAGGAATTTTTCAGTTTATTCTGACATTGAAATGCTGTGTGATATTGTACAAGTCATTCTCTGTCTCTGTATCTTGGTTCTGTAACTTTCTTTGGTGTCTTCTGAATACCTAGGTCTCTTTTTTTTTTTTTTTTTCCATACCTGCCTGAGAAGGAATAGCACTGTCTTGGCCAAGTAGTTCTGCTTTTTGTCTCAGGATTTTCAAGATACATGTCTTTATTTAAAGAGGTTTAGTTTTATTTATGTTCAGTCTGCCAGGAGTCCCTGCTGGATGGTTAAAGGACAATAGGGCAAGTAAGTCAACATACTCTCTCCATAGCAATGATTTCTTCACCAATGAAAAATGACCTCTTAGATCACAGAAACAGCAGCTATGTAGGTGTTGCTAGTGGGGAAAAAAACAACAACAATAATCTTTGGTATTTAAGATAGAAACATAAAATTGTTAATGTGTCTAGAGACAACTTTTACTGCATGCAAAAATGAAAAATGAAGTTCTAATGAAATAATAGTAGATTCGTTGTATAGGAGTTTCACATTTCTTACCACTGTGCATGAGGTTTTAATAAGCAGGAGTGTGCTATAATTTTTGCAGTATTCAGGAATTGGGTTTGAGCCTCAAAATAAACCCAGGATGTCATATTTAAGTAAATGCTGAAGCAAAGGACACAAAGAAGTTGAAAAAGGAGTTTAATCAACTTTCAAGTTTCAAGTTTCAGTCAAAATTGAAAAGAAACTTACAGGTTATGTACTCCATCCTCTCACTGACTGCAAAACTGTAACTTCAGTGTAGCTAAAGGATGTCTGCTGTTTGAACATTTCATGTGATGGAGAGCCCACTCCCTCATGAGGCATTCCTTCTTCCAATTTTCTAATGGCTCCAAATATTGAATAGTTCTTCCTTATAATGACATGCTGCATATTTTGGAGTCTTCTGTTTGGTATACAGAAAAAAATGTTCTCATCTATAGTAATTAATCACATCTTGGGACTATTCCACACACCTCCACAGAACATCTCATATTGTTTAGTATTGTGCTAAGTTGGAGACAAGTATTGTGATCTCCTTTTTACTGATGAGAAAAGAGATTTTCAGAGGCTAGGTAACTTGCCCAAGGTCACACAGCTAGTAAAGAATGGATCAGAGACTTGAACATAAACTGTCTTCCCCCACAGATTAAGTTGTCTGAGCCTAGGACAGGACCAGCTTCTTGCACGATTCTCTCTAAATCATGTAGGGAACCCAAATGTAAAACTAACTGATAATAACAGAATGTGACAAATGTTAACGGAAGATAGGAGAGAACAACTAATACTGCCTGTCCAGACTGGAAATGGTAGATTTTGAAGACCTAGATATCATCAATGCTGATATATCGTTATCTTCATGTTTTATCTATTTCAAGAACAGTCCGTTCCTCCTACTCTGACATAAACCTACATCACAGTATTCCCCGACCTCAGTGTTAGTTTTGGAAAATGCTAAATTCTCAATGCCACTGAGAAATGCCCTTATTGCCCATCTTGGAAATATTTTTGGAGCTGTTTAGATAATACTCTGTACCTTCTGTTCAGGGAACATGCATCTTACTCCCCTCAAAGATTTCCCTCAGTAAATTTAAGACTATATAGTATCTAGGGGAAAGTGGCCAATTGCTTTAGATCTCTGTACCCCTATCTTAGATGTATCCTTCATCAAACTGTGAGTAAGATAGATACCTGAATGAGATGAATGTGTGAATGATGATGTTCCCAGAATTAGCCACAGTCTTATAAATCAGATCCAATGGGTATTTTAGTGTCTGGCAAGTAATGGCATGGGTGAAACTGAACAAAGGAAACTGACTGACTATGCTACCATTTAACTTTTTGTTGACATGGTGTTTATCGGACATCTCTAAATGTGGCAACCCTGTCACTAGAGAGAAAGAATGTAGCTTCCAACATGTGAGTTTTCCTTCCCCTTCCCTCCCTTTGCTTTTCCCTTCTTTGTTTTCCTTCCCTCGCTTTCCCATTTCTCCTCCTTTCTTTTAGTTACCTTTCCTTATCCCATGAAGCACCTGTTTAGTTTTATTCTATTTTTGAGTTAAAAGAAGAGTTGATGCCTTTCTGAAGTTCTCAGGCTTCACCAATGTGACAAGTGAAAGCTAAGCTTAGGGTTTGCCTCCTCTAGGAAGCCCTCTATGGATTCCACCTCACGAGGGTAATCTCCATAATTTATCTTCCCACCTCTCTACTATTTGAAATCATTGAGGTTCATAATAATAGTGAACCTGAATATTTGTGATGTTCTTTTCAGATATATCTTCTTATTTAACCCGCAAAGCAATTCTGTGAGGTGGGGATCCTTCATAATTGTACTATAGAGGGAAGAAAGTCAGTGAGTATAAAAGAATTTGCTCAAGGCCACATGGCCAAAAAGTAGTAGACAGGATTTGAACTCCAGTCCTTTGACACTCAGTTCACATGCCATCTTGTCTTTGAATCCCTCCCGATAGTTCTGATGGTACCTCCTCTCCCTGCATTCATTTCTCTATTCTCAATTCTCTAGTCTTTTGTATACTTCATTTATGCATTTATTGTAGCATGTATCACATTGTATTTTGGAGGCTGTATACATGAATAGAGTTTTTGGTTTGTTTTATTTGTTTTTTATCTTTTTCCTGCTAAATTATGTACTTTCTAAGGCCTTAAATCTTTGATGAGTTTCTAGGACTTCACTTGGTAGCTTACCTGTGTTAGCAAAAATTTAATGTTCGTGAAGTAGATGAATTGATGCACCAAAGTAATTGTTTCTTTCTACACTGAGTAGAACCTAGTTTAGAGATACATTCACATTACCTTGAGATAAAGCATTTACTGAATAATAATAAAATACCAATAAACCCAATGAAAATATTAAAAGATTTAGAGGGGATGTCTTTTAGTGGGAAGGCTAAATAATTAGAGTTAATTATTTATTAAAAAGGAAAAAAGTAGGAATAAAGAAATGAGAAAGTAGCCAGCGAGACCTTCTAGATCCCAAAGCAGACCGAGATGATATGGGTTTCACCCTATACAGGAAAATTATTACTTATAAAACATTGCTGGGTCTCAGTAGTTCATATTATCTGGCTCTGGGATCATGATGAGCTTTATTGTTTTGGAGTTGGCTCAAAGGATATTTGTGAGAAAAGGCATGACTAAGCTGCTCCTCATTCTGTGAAATATGGACAAAGAGAATGCAATGACTCAGGCAGCACATGGGAGGGATTTTCCATTCTACATTTTGGAATTGCAGGGGACCTTTTTTGTTTATTCACTCCTCTTGAGATTTGCATCAAAAAGAAGAGAAAACTATCTGCAAGAATGATTTTAAAGGAGTCATTTGGAGAAAAAGATTTTTTGTCAATGTATAAATCCATTTATTGATTATTAATTTATGTGCCAGGCACTGTTTATACACATTTTACATATATTAATTTTTGAATTCTTACAGCAAACTTTTTTTTAAAAGATTTTATTTATTTATGTGAGAGAGAGACAGTGAGAGAGCGCATGAGAGGCGAGAAGGTTAGAGGAAGAAGCAAACTACCCATGGAGCTGGGAGCCTGATGCAGGGACTCAATCCTGGATGGGATCCTGACCTGAGCTGAAGGCAGTTGCTTAACCAACTGAGCAACCCAGGCGCCCTCACAGCAAACTTTTTAAATAGGTGGTATGATTATTCTTAGTTTACAGATAAAAAGGCAGAGGTACAAAGTGGCTAAGGATCTTGTCAACATTTTCACAAGCAGCTAAAAAAGCAGAATCAGGTTTTGAACCTAGGAAGTCTTGAGCACCAGAGCCTTGAATCTAAATCCGTATGCACATTCAACGTGCTGTCTACATCTTTAATTTGGTAATTATCTTATAAACATAGAAATGATATTATTAATTCTGTTATTGTATAACAATAATTCATCTTGTTTGAGTCCTTAAAACTGGATAAAGATTTACACGATGCGGAGGATGTGAAGTTGAGATTTCTGATATCCAGTGTAAGCTTAGTGAAGACTAACAGGGGTTTAAATGCCCAAATCCCTACAAGTAACTAATTGAATTCTGTCCTTGAGGATAAGGAAAATTTGCTTCCATGATAAAATAGTTTCACTTGGACTTCGAAGGAAGATGGCTAAGGTCTACCAGGAGCATTTTGTATTTTTCTTATCCTTGAAGAAATGTGTGGAATTCTAATGAAGTAGATATCCCAGCACTATTGCTCAAACTCAAGAAATTTGGAAAATTTCCTAAGGAAATTTTTAAACATCCGAACTCCTGATATCCCCATTTCAGCCACAAGGAGGACAAGAGAATAAGTATGGATATTTATAAGAATGCTAAGTTAAAGGGAGAGAAGTAGTATATACATTCTGTAAACTAAAGTTATGCAAGGGTGCCATTATCTTTTTTTAAAATCAAATACATTTAGAAGTGATGCTTAGAAGAATAATGCTTCTCTTTTATACCTCTAAATGGAAAATATAATCAAAATCTGCTTTTGTGCAGGATCACTTTCGTAAATGAGCAGAGGGATGAATTAATTCCATGGCTATAAATAAATCTGACATATAATAAAGCAAAGTTCGACTGTTAGCCATGTGAGCAGCCACCTGCATTTTTCAGACATTGTATTTCATTTCACATTATGAGAGTTTAGTTATTGTTTGATTTTAGTTTGGTTTGGTTTGGTTTTTCCTCCTCCTAAACTTACCTTTCGTGAACCGCGAGAGTGTAAGGATTTCTGTTCTTCATGTTTAGAAAAAGAGGGCCCTCACCTAAGGGTTTAGGGCTCATGCAGACACAGACTGCTCTGGGACTCTCTATGTCTCTGCACTCATATTAGACGGGCCCGTGACAAACAACTTGACAGGTTTCTCCTGCTGGCAGTGAAGTGGAAAGTCAGAGTCTGTATAAGGGAGAATGGACGCGTGCAGGCACAAAACGTATTGTGAGACCAACAGAGCAGCTCCACGTTAGGCTCCTGGCACCGGGTGCCAAGAAATACTATCACAAGGCCTATTTTAGAAGCCAGAAGATTCCCCGAACTACTTTATAGTGGATCTACAGAACAAAGCAAGACAAAGAGGGTCAGCTGAGTAAGGATTCTCACACCTTGTTTTGGGCCACTCTCCTGGAGTGCTGGAAGGAGTGGGGAGATTGAAACAGGGAGAGGACCTCTGTCATGGCACATTCTAGAATCTGAAAGAATAGAGAAGCCCAGCTATTAGCAACCAAGCAAATCCAGCTGGAGGCTTTGTTGCTGTTGTTTGGTTGGTTGGTTTGGTTAATATTTTTAAAACTATGTTCCACTCAGAAACCTATGTTTCCCAAAGGTCCGTTTAGGATTTTATGGGGGTTTGTCCCCGTGGTTGTTCCTGTGAAATTATTTAAACTTTTCAACTTTAAATCATTGGTGAGCATAACGTTTTTAAATCCGTTTCTCTTTTTTTGTATCTTACCCGTGGACTCACCTGGGGCTACATGCTCTCACCCAAAGAGGCCCTAGAGAAGACAATTGAGGAGGAGAGATGGGGGCTTTTGATGGTAGTAGAGGTTGGGACAAATCCTTCAGCTGGGCTCTAGCTACAGGCAGTGTTTAGGAGGTATCAATGGAGATACAAATCTAAAAAAAAAAATACATATATTTAATATATTTCATATATCAGCCTAATTTAAACTCTAACAGGCCTGAGGAGAATGAGAATTAGAAAAGAAGTTTCAGAACAATATGTGGACTAGAGAAATAGGATAGAAAAGAAATGAAAAACATTGGAGAAGGATATGAATTTTATCAGGATAATTATGGGTTATCTCTTTGGAGTCGTAGAAGAAAAGTAAACCAGTCTTGGATTTATCTTCTGATATGTCTCCTCAGTTTTCAACTAGGTCCCCAAATGGAAGCAGCCTTACCAGAATCCACGGCGACTTCTTTTGACATTTTGCAAAAAGAAAATAAATAAATGATAAGTATGACAAGTAAAATGAATAGTTCCAGCTGTGACACACCAGCAGCATTTCCAGATTTTGTACCACATTAAGGACTTATTTTCACTTTGTTGCCTAGCAGAGAATTAATTGAAAGGTCCATCTAAGCTTCCCATGCTTCCTCAGGACGAAGTCAAACACAGAATCTCCAACACTCAGTGCCGATTTAGAAAAGAAGGAAAAATTAAGTGGGTGGGTGGTCAACTCATCAATTCAGGAAATACATGTCCCTAGGGACCGATGTCACCGAAGCCAGATCAATGTGTCAGTGAAACTTACAGTTATAAGAACATGTTACAATGAGACTGGCAACTGATTCACTGGATTGCTTCAATCAGCAAATATTTACTGAGCATCTACTATGTGCTACCCACTCTTCAATACACTGAGGATATAGTGAGAACAAGACAAAGGCTCAGATTTCAGGGAACTTAAGGAGCTAGAATACCAATAAATAAATAAATAAATAAATAAATAAATAAATAAATAAATTTTAAAAATAAAAATGCAGGTAAAATTATTTCAGAAAGCAGATAGTACCTGGAAGGAAATAGAACAAGGTAATAGGATAAAGGGCCTGTCAGGGGTGGTGGTGGCTACATTTAGATGACAGCCAGACAGGGCTTGTGGGGAGGTGACAGGAAATGAACCAGTCCCATAAAAATCTTGGGGAAAAAATCTGTCTTAGAGGATTACAAATGTAAAGGCTTCTGGTTGGAAAGGAACTTGACACAAAGAGCAGGAGGGTCTGGGAGACTAGAAAGTGGTGAGTAAGGGGTCACCTGGCAGAAGGTGGAGCTGGAGAACTAGGCCAAGTCACCTAGGTACATAGAGGGTCATGATGCAGTTAGAATACATCCAAAGGGCAGTAAGAATCTATCTGAGGGACTAAATTTTTTTTTTTAAGATTTTATTTATTTACTTGACAGAGAGACAGCGAGAGAAGGAACACAAGCAGGGGGAGAAGGGGAGTGAGAGAGGGAGAAGCAGGCTTCCTGCTGAGCAGAGAGCCCAATGTGGGGTTTGATGCCAGGACCCTGGAATCATGACCTGAGCTTGAAGGGGACATTTAAGGACTGAGCCACCCAGGCACCCCATTGAGGGACTAAATTAAGGAAAAATTGGATTCAAAGGGAATTATCATCTGCTTTAGGAAAGGTACTTAGGGTAGGAAGGTGTTTTTTGTTTGTTTGTTTCTCCAGACTTTTTACTAATAACATATGGCCCTAACCACATCATACTTCCCCTCCTTGGAGTTGTAGCTTATTTTTCTACTGAACAAAGAGTGTGGCCACTCTTTGTCAAGTGCTATGCCATATGTTGTATACACATTATCTCATTTAAAATTACTAAGAACCTCATGAGGGAAGACATTATCCACATTTTACAGAGGAGGAAACAGGTTTAAATTGAGTCTCCATAAACCATCCCTCTTGCTTGCGGTGGTGCTCCTGGGTACATGTTGCTAGTTTAAGGCCACCACCCAAGGCCATGAAAGACCTTGAAAGAAGGCCACCTCCTCTGGAGGCTTTTGGATCCCAGATCACCCTTACAACTGAGAGCCTGACCAGTTGGGATGACTGTGCACCATTCACCATGAGGCGGTGAACCTTAAAAATACTGATTTCAGAACCTGAATACCAAATCACCACCTTCAATGCAAAAATGGACTTGATATTTGACCTTGAAGACAAATCATCCATAACTTTGTTATGTTTATCTGTTAAAAATGCCAGTTTCCTCAACATCTCCTCAGGGTGTCCCAAGGTTGAATAGGACTGTCTAATCCCTGTTTGTTTGTTTTTTTCAAACAAACTCAGTGAGTTTGAAATGTTGATTGAATCAGGAGCATAATAGGTGCTAGTTGCTATAAGCTCTTTTTAAAAGACAAATGCCACCTAAATATTATATATATATAGAGAGAGAGACATATAGACACATATATGTGATATATAGACAGATATATACATTTTAACGTATATATGATTATATATGCTGTGTGTGTGTGTGTGTGTGTGTTTATGTTTATATTTTAGCCATCAAGTACTATTCCCTCCGCCTCCTCCCAAATGTAATGGGCTTTTTTAACCAAGGTGAATACGAAGGAAGGAAGGAAGGAAGGAGGAACCAAAGCTAGCAAGATCCTCCTGCTCCCCTCCCCCAGGTTTAGGAGGACTGCCCTTTGGGTTTTGCCTCCTGCTTTCATCGTGCAGAGTGCGGGGGAACAGGGAGGCGGGGTGGAGGCCATATCCTCCAGAATGTCACTGTTCTCTGGCAGAGCCCTAGGTCAGCTTCCTCCTGGAGGTACAGATGGCCAGGACAGGCGCGCCAGCCCTCTTCCTGTCACTCCCGCTCTCCCCTGCAGGTTCAGCCTAGATGTAAAAGCCCCGCTCTCTGGTGCCCAGCTCCCTGGATGTTCGGAGGCTTCACCCACCCAGGGCAGCGCCCCCGAGGCCAGTCAAGGGCGGGCCAGCCGCTCGTCTTCCGCCAGCAGAAGCAGCCCTCGCCCCTTCTGAAGTTCTTTGACCAGGACAGCTGGCGCGGGCACTAGCCCCTGGGACCTGAATTTCCGAGAGCGTCCTGTGCACGGAGGGGGGAAGGAGATGTGGAACCTCCTCGAAGGGCCTCCAGCCACGAAAGCCTTCACCCTCCGGGGTCTCCAGGCCGCGTCTTCCGCTCACTGTCAAGAGACAGGACGCGGGTTCCCGCCTCTCCCCCACTGCGGGTGGGGGCCGGGGAGAGTGGCCGCGCGGTGCTGACCGCCAGGCCCGGGGGAGCGTGCGGGCGGCATCACCGTATGCAGCCGCTCCAGCGCTTTTGCTGACTCAAGGGGTTTATTTTTATTTCTATCTGGGGCTACTTCAGCCTTAGCCATCGCCTGCATTTTTCTTCCCAAATTGTAAAAGGTGCCTTAATCATCCGAATCTGGCTTAATGCGCCCGAGAGAAGGGAGAGGGTGCTTTAAAGAGAGAGAGAGAAAAAAGGCCCAGCGTCCGTCTGTAGGTCTGTCGGTCTCACTCGTCCCCGCGCACACACACGCTCACTCTTCTGGGAGGGAGCGGAGCGAGGGGAGGGCAGCGGTGTGCGCGGGAGGCTCGCGCGGGTGTAGACGAGCGTGCGTGTACTTGAATGGGGAGGGCCGGGATTCCGGGTCGCTCGGGCCCCTCCTCCCTCCGGAGCCAGCCAGTCCCTCGGCAGAGCGCTCGGGCTGCACTGATTTGCTCTCGGGAGTGCGCTATTTGCATATGACTTGCCCATTTGTGAATTTGGCTCCCCAACTCCTCGCTTCACTTCACCTGTGCCTCCCAGTTCCGCGCACTTTGCCGGCGCCCGCCCGCCTCTCCGCCACTTCTGCCGCCTGCCGGGCATCTCCTCTTGCATTCTCCCTGCTCGCCCACCCACCTCTCTCCGCCCAGGGCCACGTTGGTTTGGGTGGCTGCTCCGCGCTGGTTTCCCCCTCCTTGCCTCTTTCCCTCCAGTCCTTCTTGTTCTCTTCCTCTGGTTGCTACTGCTGCTGCTTTTCATCCAGTTGGGAAACTCAGGACGCAAGCGGTTGCTCCGTGGCGCTCTTCCAGAACGCGCAGGGTTAACAGCCTCGGCGCCCTTCCACCGAGATTTCGGGAACACGCGAAGAACTCTCCCACCTGCAGCCCCCTTTTGCCTGGCAGTTCTGCAGTGCATCGCATGGAAGTGGAAAAAGAGGAAAAAAAATGTTCAAACTGCCTGGATGTTGGGATAAACTAACCTGAACCTTCTTGGGTCTCCTGCTGCCTCCCCTCTCTTTCTTCGTTTCCACCTTTCCTCTGTGTGGCTTCCCGGAGCGTGCAGTTGAGTCGCCTGGAGATCAGGAGGAAGCCGCGGCGGGCCTCCCCTGACATGTGTGGTATTCCGGGGCTCCGTAGGAGGGTTGCTATACCTGGGTGGACTTTGGCTTTCTAAATTTCAGCCCCGGGAAAGAGGAGCTTTTGCCTTCTTCTTCTTTTTTTTTTTTCTTTTTCTTTTTTTTTTTTTTTTTTTTTTTTTTTTCTTTTAACTGATTCATCATCTGTCTTGAAAGCGCTCATCCCCTCCCTCTTTCCAAAATCCGGGCAAGTATTCCTGCTGCTATGATGGGCCCTTGGGCATCATGAACTTCATTATTCCTCTCTGGCTGGAATTCAAACTGCCCATCTGTAGTGGTCCAGTGCGTTGACCATGCACCTGAGAATCCACGCGAGACGAAGCCCTCCTCGCCGGCCGGCCTGGACGCTTGGGATCTGGTCCCTCTTCTGGGGATGTATCGTCAGCTCTGTGTGGAGTTCCTCTAATGTAGCTTCTTCCTCCTCCTCCTCCTCTTCCTCGCCGGGGTCTCACTCTCAGCACGAGCACCATTTCCATGGCAGCAAGCATCACTCAGTGCCTATTTCTATCTATCGCTCCCCTGTCTCCCTTCGAGGAGGGCACGGTGGGTCTCTCTGCTCTTTATCCTTTTAATGGGGCATAGCGATTCCTTAACCCACTCGCATTTCAGGTAATGTCAAGGGTGGGAAGATAATAAAAAAATTGAATTTAAAATGATAAAAATCATCCATCGCATGTGCATGAGAGAAGAAAATGTTCATTTCCCCCTTAAAGTCTAGTGTTTTCTGCCCCTGCCCCTCAGTTTCTCTAAGGGTTTCTCCTGTCCTTAGCTTTCTCATTCATAGCTTCACAAACACCACATTTTCCCCTTTGCAACCTTCTGCCTCCTTCACTCCCCCCACCCCCGTGATGGCTAGCAACTTACCAGATAAGTGCTGGGGTTTGCACTTTAAGAATATCCATTCACCTTGCTTTCACCCTTTTTTCAGACCTTGTTTTGGAGCTAGTCATGGGAAAGTAGATAGCAGGGATCCTTAGGTTTTCAGCCTGAAGTTGATGGAACTACTGGGAAGTGGCCTGTGTGGTTAAGGTCGGGGAGGAGAGTAACTGAGTGTAAGAAGGCAGAAAATGTAATTAATAAAGGATAGTATTGTTCATGTGGGCAGCTTTATGATTGTCCTCATGTCTGAAGGAAGGACCGGCTATCTCAGAAACTACACATGTAAGATTGCTAGCTACTACACAGGAAGTGATAGAAGAGATAGGACAGAGTCCATTTAGAATTTACCCAAGTGTAAATTACAGTAACTTTGATCCTACCATTTATACCAATGTTATTTCAATTAAAGGTTTTACTGGGAGGCTGGTTCACACAATACAGGTATGGTGTGTTTTGCTCCGAACAACCCTCCTTGCATAGCTAGTGAAGGGAGAGATCTATGGCTCTTAAAAATCATTTCAGCTCCAAGCAGGCTGCCTCTGAAAGGACAATGTCTGCCACCAAGGTGGGAGTCTGCTGTAGTAATCCCAAAGAAGGGATCTTCAGTATTTGTTTACTATGCACTCTACTCTGGTGGCAAGGAGAGTAGGAATCACAGAACCTAATGGCAGGAGCAGCCCTCCAGGGAGCAGCACGAGTGAACCACACTAGAGGTCCCCTGCCCTAGCTTGTAGTTTGAAGACCTATAGCATCCAGACCCCATTTAGAATGTCAGTTCTTCCCATTGCCTCCTAGCCATGGGCTTCTGCTCTGTACCATCCGTAGTGTTAAGTGGAGGCACATTGAGAAAATGCCAGCACATACTCTGGCTCTTTCTGGCTCTCTCTAAATTTTATTTGATCGAGTTGTCAAGCAGCTCAGAGTTTGTAAGGTTGGTGGAGAGGGGTGGTGGGAAGGAGTGAATGCTTGATCTTGATCTGGGGGCTGTTTTCTCTGTGACTCCCGCTGGGTCTGGTGTAGGCTTTCTTAAAAAAAAATAAATAAAAAAAAAATAAGGAGAGTAAAGAATGACAACCACCCAAAAAGCAAAAGAAATTTCATTGAAATGGAAACTGTTATCTTCTAAGGGAGAGACAGACTGGTGTGGGGGTAGGATTGTAAAGAGTGGGAAAGGAAAAGAGGGGAGTGGGAGATAGAGGAAGCCAGACAGACGATTACTAATAGCCATAATTAAACATGGAAGGGCTCAGTGATAATTAGCTAAATTTCGCTAATTAGTGTAAATGATCAGCAGGGAGATGGATATTATGCATTACTTAGAGGTTATAGTCTGGCAGAGTCTCGATGTTTTCTGTTCAGGATGTAAACAGTTAAAAGCAGTTACTAGTTAAGTGATGGTATTTGCAGAGCCCTACGTCCCAGGGCTTCCTAAGTCTGTCAATCTCTCTCTCTGCTCTCTGTCTCTGTTTCTCTCTCTTTCAGCTAAAAGGGCTACAGGGGTTGAGCCTTGCAGAGGTTAAACACAGCTCTTTTCTGTTGACTTCATTTTTTCAAGGATCAGTTGTTCAGTAACTTCTGAATCTTTTTGACTCGTTGCCAGTCTGGTTTCTCATTAGCCTGCATCTGATAAGATTCAGTGTGGTGGAAAAGGAGAATGAAGTAAGTAAATGACTAGAGATCCCAGAAAAGGCCCTCCCCCACCGCAGCTGTGGCATGCAGTGAACCCCAGGGTCTGGCATGGCTAAGATAAGAAAACTCATGAATTCACCTCTTGAGTATCCTCTTTCAGTCCTGAAGTCTCATCCCATTGATTTGGGGCTTGGAGAGTGAATGCATCTATATTAAGTAGGCTCCTTGCATATTTAATTAATGTTTTTGAGCTTGAAAACAAGAGAAGCGGCAATCAAGGAGATGCCCCAACCCCTGACTCCAGTCCCACATCCAAGTTGTGACCTTTTGTGTCCTGAAAAGATCAGAAGACCCCTTGGAGCTTTGCTAATGCATCTCTCATTCTTACTTGGAGTACACTTGCTTTCTCCTAGTCCAAGACAAAGGCTTCACTAACAGCAATTGTTTTAAAAAAATCTTTTGGATGGAGGCACAGCACCATGAGACTAATGTTATTACTAATAGTTTTCTGCCAACCTTATTCCTGAGTTAAAAGCGGCAGTCTCCATTGTCTGGAAAGGAGTAAATGCCCTTCATTCCATTATAAAAGGAAAACTAGAGCCTTGGTCCAAGAACTTTCTTTGAACTTGGAGATGTTTGTTTGTTTTATGCTGGTTCCCCTTGCTCATTTCCTGAAAAGCCAGAAGTTCTCCAGTTGACCTGTTAATCAGTTGTTTTCACCCCTCCCTCCAGACCACCCTGCCCAGGGCAGCCTAGAGAAGGCTGTGCTCCTTTGTGAGTGCAGGAGACTAAGACCACAAGTACCTGAGGCACCCAAAATACTCTCCTCTTAGGACTGTGTCTCAAGACAGAATGAATTCTCTCTTCTTAAGTGGGATCTAGTAGGTTTCCCCCCTCGGTTGGTCCCTTCTCTCACTCAGGCTCCCTGCTTTCTGCCATGCTCTGCCCTACTCAATAGTCAGCTAACATTTATTGAGCATTTACTATGTGTCAGGCTGTGTGCTCCTGGCTGAGGATAGAAATCTACATAAGATATTGTGGCGTTCAGCCAAGAGTAGTTTCAGAAGTATTTTCATCATCTATGAAAGAAAAGTGTTTCTCTAATGTAAAAATATGGGGGGGGGGTGCTTAAATAACATGCTTGTCAATGCTTTTAGGTAGTTTAGTGGTACAGGAAATACAAATACAAAAATACATTTGTTTACCAACCTTCAGTTTCATAAAGGAGGTTTGTATATTTTTTCTCCTCTCCCGCCTTTAAGAACTCCAGTGAGCATCTACCTAAAAAAAAAAAACAAACAAACCACGCTTTCATACTTAATAGTTTAGAAAACTGACTTTTCTGAGAATCTAGAATCTAGTATGTGCCTTGCAGTTTATCCTACATAAAATAGCCAGCCTTCCTGACTTGCAGGAGTGCAGGGGAACTCCTTGGAGACGTAAAACTCAATCTTAAAAGGGAACACACCAGAGTGTATTTAGAGGAAATTCTTCTGCTCAGAAACCAGGGTGTGTGTGTGTGTGTGTGTGTGTGTGTGTGTGTGTGTGTGTGTAGGGAGGCAGAATGAGCCCTCTTTGAATCATCTCAGCAGAAGTGGTGGTCATGGTCCTGCTAGTGACGCATGTGCCGGGAGTCCTTCTAAGAAACTGTGCTCGTCATTCATTGTCACAAAGACCTACCACTTAAGTTT
Source organism: Meles meles (assembly GCF_922984935.1). Taxonomy (NCBI): domain Eukaryota; kingdom Metazoa; phylum Chordata; class Mammalia; order Carnivora; family Mustelidae; genus Meles; species Meles meles. The sequence goes on along the minus strand of NC_060071.1, from coordinate 132,353,081 downwards.
TTCCAGCCATGAGGCTTGTTTTACTCTGATCTGTTGAGCACTTTCTTCTGCTCAGCCAGCTGCTTCCTAACCACATTCTCTCTCCCTTCCTTCTTGGGATTCAGTTTGCTGAATAATTCATAGTGTTGGTTGACAGATAAAATTATAAGATTTATATGTCTTTGGCCTTGGTGATGAATTAATTAAATTGGTTTCTCCTTCTTTCTCTCCTCTAGATGCATTGTTTTTCTTCTCTCAGATTTGCTGGCAAGTGGTAGGTCTGGAGACTCACTTGTTCTTGAAAGATTACCAAAGGAAAATTATAGTATCCTACTGTAAATTTTTTCAGTACTTTCAGTGTGGATCACTGTGGCAGGGAGAGGGGTGTGGGGGCAGGGGGGCTGGCGTGATGGTTGTCATATCATAGGGACAGGAGATGAGATCACTGAAACAGTTGCTTTCAGGAAAACATAAACAAACAAACAAAAATCTTCGCCAGACTGGGTGATGGCTGGAATTCCATAATAAGAACTTTTTTGTTTTATCATCTGATTCTGAATCTAGGAGCAGTGACATACTCCGTTTTACATTTTAGGGAATGAATTTTGTGGATCTCAGAAGGCTTGCTTCACTAGGACCCTGGGTGATCTGAGAGGGAGGCAGTTCTCTGAAGATAAACCTTGAACTTACCCATACTTTCCTCCATCTATTAGTTTGTTAGAGCTGCCATTAAAAGGAAAAAAAAAAATCACAGACTGGGTGACAACAGCAATTTATTTTTGCACCGCTCTGGAGGGTAGAAGTCCAAGGCATGTTGGCAGATCTGGTTTCTTCTGAGGCCTCTCTCCTTAGCTAGTAGGTGGCCACCTTCTCATTGTGTCATCACATGGTCTTTGCTCTGTGTTCATGCGTCTCTGATGTTTCCTTGTGTGTCCAAATATCCTCTTCAGTAAGGACACTGGTCAGACTGGATTAAGGTTCACCCAGATGTCTCATTTTAACTCAATCACCCTGTTAAAGGTACTATCTCTAAATGCGGTCACATTCGAAAGTATTTCGGTTTAGGGTTCAACATACAAGTTTTGGGAGGACACAATTCAGCCCATTAACACTCCTCCTCCTCCTCCCCTAGGACACAGTCACTGGGAAAGACATAAAAATGTACTATTCAGTGAATCTCTGCTAAACTCAGACTTTCCCAGTGGAAATATAAAACCTTCAGTGACAGTGGTAATAATTTATAAAACTGATGAGATAGTGCCTCAAGAGGAAAAATCTGTTTATTGGGAGAAAACAATACCAGTAGGTTTAGTTCAACCTTGTGTTTGCTTTCTTGTCAGTTCATCTTGTGTGACCCAGTCTATACCTAGTTCTGTTTGTAAACTGGTTCCATTGGACTCTAGCCATGTGCTCTGCAGACAGACTGCACTGTCTACACTCCCAAGACTCTCTCTCCTTAGACCTGCTGCCATTCCAGGCCAGATCTCCCTGCCCACCCAGTAACTTCCTTCCTTCGTAAAGCACAGTTTCCCATTTTTTCATCTCCTGAGACACACATCACCAACTCCCTTCACATCTCACCCTTCAGGGGAAAAAAATAAAGGGTGAAATCAGTATTAACTCCCACTTTTTTTAGCAGCTGAAAAATATGTCCTTTTAACAAAGTATCAATTTCATTATTTTTCTGTTGGATTTTTATTTTGTTGAAAGTTCATCTTCACGTATAAACAGGAGGTAGTCTGTCTGCATCATGACATGTCATGAGGCTTGGGGAGAGAATGTATGAGGATCATCAAGCAACGTGACTGCTGTAAATCCCGAGCAATGCATCCCAAGAAATCCCAAGCTCTGTGTGGAATGAGTTTTTTGAGTGTTGTTTTCTTTCATTTTGTTTTTGTTGCCGTATTCAGATACTTTTGAAAAGTGACTTTTGAGAGAACACATGCTCATGAGGCTGTCAGGTGAATGACGGAAATGGGCAGCGCGGTGGTAGTGGACATGGGAACAATGAACGGAAAGGTTTAGAATTGGAAGAATTAGTTCTCAGTCTTTTTCCTGTCACTTTGGAACTTTGTGATCTTGGATAAGTCATGAGGCTTGATGTTGACTCAGTTTCTTCATCTCTAAACTGAGAATAGCAATAATAATGCCACCCAGATGTCACAGAATTATGAAGAAATTAAACAAGTTGTGCTTGCTACATTGCTAAGTACTGTGTAGAGATTAAATATGCCCTGAGAACTATTTTTATGACAACTCTCTTTGTGTTCCCGGTACAAAATTGAGCTTCAGTGTTGCATGGCTACTGGTTGGTAGTTTGAGGTTAAGGAGCGTGCATGTACCGCTTCTCCTCATTTTCTTATCTACAGCAACACTTTTTGCCTCCAAGGGGAGACAGGTTTGATATGCATTTCCTTGTTTATGGCACTAAAAGAAGATAGCATGTGTGGTCAGCTTGTGCTTTTTGATAACATGTGAAAAAACCAGGCCAGGCAAAATGTAGCCTGAGATGACAAGTAGCAAACTGTTTAGAAGCTGAGAAATCTAGTGAAATAAAAGGGGAGAGGCCCCTAAGATATATTCTGAGATCATTTTGGAAATACATAATTGGATCATGCTTCTGGAAGATGTCTGCTGAATTTAAACATTCCTATACGATGCTTAGCACCCATTGGAAACTTGAATCTGTAATCTGGTTTATACTAAGAAAAAGACAGGTCTTTTTAGGACTACTATTTTTAGATCTGGAAATAGAGGATTTCTTTAGATGTCCCTTCTGGTGCTTCTACTCACTAGGACTCAAAGTTATAGAGGAGGTGGGAGCTGGGGAGGTGCTGGATTGCTTAGAGGTGAATTAGTGGGACCCGATTTTAAACCAGAATTCTTCTTGAGAGAACCTTATACTGGGCCATAGATGTCACGCCTAAATTTTCTCCCTGACAAACTCTGTGACTTTGGGTATGACATTTTGTTTTTAAGTCACATTAGTCTTTTAACATTTAAGCACACAATGGAGTATCTTCATCTATGAACCTATCCTCTTTTTTCTCCTTCTTTTTTAAAAGATTTTATTTATTTATTTGACAGAGAGAGATCACGAGTAGCCCGAAAGGCAGGCAGAGAGAGAGAGAGAAGGAAGCAGGTTCCCCAGCAAGCAGAGAGCCCAATGCGGGGCTTGATCCCAGGACCCTGGGATCATGACCTGAGCCAAAGGCAGGGGCTTTAACCCACTGAGCCACCCAGGGGCCCCCTCTTTCTTTTACCTAGAGTTTTCTGAATGCCATGGAGTGCATATGTGCCTTTACACTGCCATTGAGGAAAAATTGGCTTTTTCTTTTCTTCCTCATTCGTACAATGAGTGGGTCCAGTGAGATGATCTCTTCAAATGGTTCTCGACACAAAGACCGCATGCTTCCCCAATCCGTACGCCTTTAAACATGCCACTGTGTATGTTACACAGGCTTTTTATAGGTTTGTTTTCTGGATGCCAAACCCATGCCAAAACCGCAACCAGGTTTTCTCTTTTCCCCTCTGACAGAAGCAGCATCACGTGCAAGAAAGGCACACTGTGATCTGAGAAAGCCCACTGTCCAACGGGAAGAAACGCACCCTTCATTTAAATGCATCTTATCAGCCCTAGAAAGGAATTCTGTGTAATGTTAAAAATGCTCTGCTGTGTTCAACTATATCAGAGCAGAGGGTAGCATGCCAGCAGAGTTTATAAAGAGCAAGTGGTTTATGTCTACTTCTGTTAGAGTTTTGAGTGACTTGCTCGGACCATAGACCTTCATAACCTCCTGGGTGCCATGCACTCCTCCAATAATTTACATATATGATTCCATTGAATCCCCACAAACCTCTAGTATTCATAAGGTTACCGCCATCTCATACATGAAAGCAATGAGACTTAGAGAGTTTATGCATCTCGACCGAGGTACTACGGTGATGGAGCCGTGATTCAAACTCAGCTCTGTGCACAAAGTTCTGAGCCTTTCTGCTATACCACGCAGTTGCTTAGCTCATGAGATAGGAAGCAAACGCAGCAAACTCCTTTGTCGGGAATAAGGCATACAGGATAATGAGAAATTTTGATTAATGTAGTTGGCACACCTTTGCAAAACATCTACAAGTGTCCAGTTCATAACAAGTGTTTGAATGTTTATCAGTCTGTTTGAACCCATTCTGACCCAAGGAGATACTCATTAGAAGGAGCAGACCAATGAAACATCTACACTGATACATGTTTTTTGAGTGAATGAGTCAATGACTGAACGAGGTGCCTCATGATTGCTTCTTGTTTATTAGGAGAGGAGGGAGAATCATTGATAGAAGAGGCGAAGGGCAGGGGAAGTCATGTAGTTCTCAGAAGCATACCAATAGGTTTATAGAGTTTGGGGATTGTCTGACCCTGTTATATTACAGACAACCAACGTTTGGAGTTGGCTATAGGCATCCAGTCAGTATCAGAGTTGGTGGGGAGTTAGGCAATATGACTTCAACTCCACCATCCTCTTTTCACTCCTTTGGGGGAGGACCGGCTTCTCACTCCTTCAAGACCCTTTCTCAGATCACAACATTGTGTCCCATCTCTCTTTCTACAGATTGAACTTTCTTTTAACCAGATTAAGTCCTGTAGGATTAGATTCTGCCTGGAAAGGACTTCTCTGGGCTTCTGTAAAAAACTATCATTCCATGTACATTTTTCTAATAGGTGCCGGGCTTTGTGCTAAGAGGTGGGCTTTCTTGAGGTGTTTGGAAGGCTTCCTCTGTATGGGAGACCCAAGTGTGGGAAAGGACTCAGATTCAGGTTTGTGTGTAGGGAGACATTGCCTGTCCCAGTTGGGTCTCACTCTCTAGAAAGCAGAGGAAGATGGCCTATGTACCTACCTTTCTGTTTCCCGTCTGGAAGCCACAGCTGAGATATTGTCCAAAGACATGTCCTTTGACCCAGTCCCCACCTCTTGCTTACCAGCTATGGAGTGGCTATGTGAACAGAAAACTCCTAGCAACCATCAAGCCGTATTTTCTAAGCAACAGATATCACCCTCCCTTTTTTATTGTTTTGAAATATTTCTGCCACCACCCCCCATTAGAATATAACTGTGTATACTCTTGAGTGACTTTCCCCCAAACTATGAATTTCAACTCTTTCTGAGACAGTCTTTCAGAGTTTGAATATAATTACACGCTTTGGGGGCAAATTGTGGTTTTTGCTACATAAGAAACTAATGGAAATGATCTGCCTGTTCCTGTAGTTTACAGATTATATGCTTCAGAACTGGGGGTATATTTTTAGGTTGCTTTTCTGTATGGCACATTAAAATGAAAGTGAAGTTGGGGGGAGCCACCTTAGTGGCTAGGCAGGAGAGCAGTTTGGCAGAGCACAGCATTAAGCTGAACCAGTGAAGGGTGTTTGACTTAGCATTTATTTGTATTGTCCCTCTGTCATTTAATGCTGTCCTGGAAAGGGGAGGGGGTGGGGAGAGAGTGGGAATGGGTGGGGGGGAAGAGGGGATAGGCAGGGCCAGTTTGTCTGCAGACACTCAAACCAGGGAGAGGAGATAATTACCTCAAACCCCCAAGTGCAATGAGCACTTTTTAGAATTTGAAATCATCTCACGGAGACCTCTTTCTGAAGACCAGGCGAGACTTGAAGTCAAGTGCACAGATGTGGCCACATCTGCAGGGACATGGACTTGGCCAGATCCTTCTTTTCAGATTAGAGCCAATGACTAGAAGGAGAAACTAGTTTCCCCCATTTGGCCTTGCCTCAGTGGCTCTAGATGAGAGGCCATCACTTGGATTAAAAGTGCTTCCACAGTCCATTTAATTCCTGGTCTCAAATCCCAGACATATCCTGAGCAAGTAGTGATAGCAAAGGTTTGGGGCTTCTTATAAGTGATATCTAAGAGGGTAACTCCAGTTTCTTTGAATCCTCAGTTTTCATGAAAGACTAAAGGCCCTCATGAAAAACAAGTTCACAGGTAAAATAAAGCAAGCCCTCTTGAATTCTTGGGGTCAATGTTAGCAGCATTCTGATTATTTAAATGTTTGAAGGGATGGTGAAAGGGTTAAATCTCAACTAGAAATTTGGCCCGCAGAGTAATTTGCATGGAGGGAGGGTCCTGTGGTTTGGATAGTCAAGGTTTTATTGTGTATCTTTTTCTTTAAAGAATTATTGTATATCTCCTTCCATAAACCACCGTCTCTGCATAATTGGATGAGGAATTACGTGTTCACTATGTCAATTCAGTCTTCTTAGATAAAATAAGCCCGAGAGGAGACTTCTATGATTTCACAAGAATGATAATAATATCTACCTTACTCTCAATAATTATAATAACAATATATCATTTTTGTGTGTGTTCTTCAGTGTGCCTGACACTCTTCTAAAGCTCTTAGCTTGTTTAGTTCTCCTATGAGGTCAGTATAGTTGTTTTCCTATTTGAAAGATGTGGACATTGAGGCATGGAATGTTTGAGTCATAAGGTCAGATCATAAGAAAACACATGGCAGAACCAGGTTAGATATCTAAGCAGTTTGAATCTAGACCTATGCTCTTAATATTTAAATATTCATGTGATATTACCTGGGGTGGTAGAGGGAAATAATACTCGAAGTAGTGTTTTCAAATGCAGTGCCTGGCTCTATTTTAAAGGTCTTTTATGTTAGACCTACAGCCAAGATGAACTGTGAGGACTGTCACATCTTCTGAACTTAACAGCTGAAAATATGCACTTAACTCGTGTCAGTCCTTCAGGTTCCTGATCGTAATTCCAGCAGGTCTGTTTGCATGGGGGCCAAGCAATTCTCTCAAATACCGATTCAGCTCCATTCTGATGCGTTTCTACCTACAGATAGCACCGGATTCCACAGGTTAAGGGTTCAGTCCTACAAGACTGGCACCCCCACCGCCAACCCCTGCGTCAGATGTCAATCACCATCTAGGTTGTTACCTGTACTTCTGACCAGCAAGCTGTAAAACAGATGGCACCCCATGCTTACCCTCTCTTTGAGTTCCATTTTTTTTTTTTTTTTTAAGCATGCATTACCAAACTCAGGAAACCCATTTACTTACAGGACTATCGATTTATTATAAAAGGATGCAACCCAGGAACAGCCAAGTGGAAGGGCTGCATAGGCTCAGGTAGGTAAGAAGGGGCACAGAGCTTCCTGCCCTTTTCATGTGCGTCATTCTCCCCGGTCTCCATGTGTTCAACCTAGAGGCTCTCCGAACCCTGTCTTTTTGTTGTTGTTGTTGAATTGTTTGGTCATCCGAAAGACCCAATATATAATATATATTTCTGTAGGTTGGATTATCACAGGCAGGTATTAAGCTAAATGCTTTGTCTTATCTCATTTCATCTTTACCAACCATCCTTTGGTGTAGGTGCTATTATTATCAGGAATGTAAAAGGGAAAGAAATAGAGACTGGGAGTGAGGCAATTCATTTCAAGTTCTTCCACCTTCTGAGCCGTCAACCCCTTGCATCTATTGAACTTGTATTGAACAATGAGGGGCCCTTCCACTGATAAGGAAGCCCACTGGTGACTTACCTGCCTCATTTTTGATTCACTGTAAGAAACTCATTTCTTAGGAAGTTTAGTCTCCAACAGTTGCTGTGGTTTTCTCCCCAAATTATAATGTTAGGCAAACCACAAAAACTTCCTGGTTTTAGTTCTCTTACCTGCAAAATGAGAGAGTTGCCATCAATGATCTTGACGTGGCCTACCAGCTTAGTTATTGCAAGTTTGGTATTCATCTTTCTATCAGCACTGACAGGCAAAATTCTGATGATTTCTAAAACACCTTTTCACTCTTCTTCAGTCACCTTTGGATCTACTTTTATTTTTGGCCCTTTGTACCTATGGCAGAAGTTCATTAATTACCAGGGTAAAACTAATGAAACAAAGATTCCAAGAGCAGCAGTGGTTTTCAGTTTGGGTATTGTGTGTGTATATGTACACGTGGGTGAATGTGTGAGCCAGAAAAAAAAATAATAAAGTAACATAAAGACCTTGATAACAGCCTAATTAGCTCCTGACCTGGAATGTAAAGTCAAACAAGAGTTAAACCTGCTGTGCATTGCAGATGTAGGGATGGTTCAGGACCTGTTTCTTACTGCTCTGATGTCATTTACCAGTGCATTGGGTCACCAGAGCTCATGTTAAAATGTCAATTCCAGTGGAAGAGGGGGGCATCTTTAATGTGGGATAGGACTAAAAACCTGGACCCTCGGGCTTCTATCGCAGATCCCTCTCTTTCAGATGATATTTTTAGGGATTTCCATGTCATGGGGCCATTTTGTATGCCTGGCCTACAACCCCCATCATCTGTCAGTTATTAAGGAACTATTAGACCAGCTAGTATGTAAGAACACTCTTTTAGACCATGCTGAGAGAGTGAGGTTTTTTTCATTTCCCTGCACAAAGTAACTTAATAAAAGTAACTTTGAGGTACACCTGCCACCTGAACGCTGAGTTTCTCAGGCCCTGGGGTGATGCTCCTAAAAGAATATTCTGATGGAGGGCCCTCGTTGGACCCAAAAGCTGCTTTGAATTTGAGGAATTTTCAGATATTTGACTTAGAAGACATTTTCAGAGACATTTTCCAATCAAATTACTTTTCATGTAAAGAATCTAACAGCCCGGGAGTTTGTGAATCGTTCCCAAGTCACACTTTTCAAGTTAGGGGCAAGTCGAGGCTACAACACCCGTTTTCAGATTTGACTTAGTCCTCTTTCTGCTGTACACAATGTTAGTACTCAAGCTTTCCAGGCCACCTATTTTGCTTTGGACGAGGAGACGATGCTAGTCTCTGGTACGAGTGGTTAATAAATCATCAGAGGTAGCAGAGAGCACGATAGCCAAGTTATTTCTAACCCTCACACCATTTGCCTTAATCACCATCACAGAATGGGGTTCCCACTCCATCCCAGGCATGCCAGGCCCTCACAGGGTCCCTGCGTTCTCTCTGCCCTAGCAGCCTTGAAGGGAAATTCAGTGTGCTGCAGCTCAATCAAACCATTTGATGAGAGCTTTCGAGCCTAATTACATGGAAGGTTTCATCCAGTGAAAGGAAAGAGGAAAGAGAAAGGGAGAAATTAAATTGAAGTGTAAATCAGTCAAGGGCTTAGATCCCATGCTTTCTTTCTTTTTAATCAAGAGTAAAATGAGAGGAGAGTTTTAAGGATCATCACAAGACACCATTAACTACCCAAGGAGTTCTTGACTGAAGTTGGTTTGTCATGAATAAAAAAGCGTACAATCTGCCCAAAAAAGGAAATATCGACAGGCCATGCTTTGGTTTAGGAGAATGATGCTGGGGGATAGGGCAATTTGTTTTTCAGTAACTGTGTCGTCTTAATTCCTCTAGATGGTTAGCATATTTTCTTGCTAATGATGTAGTAAATATGTAGTGTATAGCTGGGGTAATTTTGTGTTGTGTAGGAAAGGATAGTGTTTTCAGTTCATTCAGCATTGGACACTACACCTGAAATCAGTATTCAAAATTTTGACCCGTTTCCCTGGAGGTTGACATAGGTTTGGCATATCCCTCTAAAATTGCTTAATATTTGTAGAATGCTTTACATTATTGTAGAGAAAATTTGTGATCTTTTTGATCCCTGCCACAGTTCTCTATGACAGGAGGACAGGTGGTATGATTGTTATTTGTCCCATTTTTTTAAGCTGATGTAATCCAAACTAAAGAAGCATGAATGACTTGAGTAAAATCATTCAAGTATTAAGTGACAGAGCAGAAACTGACACCCAGCTTCTGTCTACCACATTGCTTTGCATGACTTAGTATCTTGTGCAGAATTACTGGGCTTTCCAGTATGAGAAGAAGGAGACGGAGAATAGTGGAGAAGATAGCATTTAGCAAAGAATGGTTAGGACAGGGAAGATGTGATACACCTTAATTATTGAATTATGGGGTAGTAGTGCAGGGTCCTGGCCTATGTTCTACAGTGAACGATTGAAACACAGGCCTATACTCAGAGACTTATGGTATGGTTACAGGTGTCTTAAACTGATGCTTAGATCTGTCCTTTCCATCCCTACATCATCCCCACCCATGTCACACGGACAGTTGCAGACCTCAACAGACCTTCCTAAACTTCCAATTGCTCTTCCTGTCTACACTCCTTTCACAGCTGGAGCCATCCTTCTGAAATACCAGCCTGATCACCTCACTCTCCCATAGGCTCTTCCTGGCCTACAGGACAAAGTCTTACCAGATCATGTCATTCCCTCTATACCTAAAATAAGAGCTAAATGTTTCCCTTTATGATCTGGACTCTACTTATGTCCAGACTCATTTCCTAACATGACCTTTGACCACCTTGGCCACCTTCTTCTTAATGGTGATATTGTTCCTTGAACATGCCAATTTCATTCCCACCATAGGGCCTTCATATTATCAGTCCCTTTTCACCAGAATGTTTTCATTTTCATCCAGACTGCCATATGGATCCTCCTCCTTATTGTAACATCAGACTTCAGCTTCAGGGTCATCTCCTCAAGAGCCCTTCCTCAATGACTCAGTCTAAAAAACATTCTTTAAATCTCCATCCATCATAAGACCTTATTTTCTTTTTTATGGAGCACAGATCCCTCCATGAAAGTTCTCTTTGTGTGTGCTGCTTCCATCAACCTGCTAGAACATAAGCTCTGAGAGCAGAGGACTTGTCTGCCTTGTTCATGGTTGTGTATCCAGAGCCTGTAACAGTGACTAGCAAGGAGTGAGTTAACAAACATTTGCTGAATGAATGGAGGGATGAATAACTGACAGATATCCCCCTTCAAATATGGCACCCACCCAGGCTTTCGCCTCAATTGTCATGAGTGTCTTAAAAAAAACTCTGTGACTGTAGAATGTATTGCTCCATTGATTATGATTCTGTATCACTCATTTTCACCTTAGAGCTCACTCCGTAGTGTCTGGTCTACAAAGTTTTCCCTACCTCCTTTTGGCACAGTGAATTTCTCAGACTACTCTGTTGTTCTCCTTAGTGCTTTTCCATTGAATAATTAAATTATTAAACATATATTAAGGTTCCTACTGCATTCTCGGCATAGTTTATATGAGTACAGCTCAGCCCTACAAGATGGCTGAGCTTTGGTAGAAGAGCTCACTCATTTTATTAAACGTACAGTATTGAATTGCTATTATTTATTGGTAGTGATTGTTTTTTCACTTGGTTCTGACTTCTTTATGGGTAATGAATGAGCTCTTTTGCATGACCAACATAGTTCTTATTTTATAAAAGGTGCTTGATGGTATTCATCAACAGAAGAATCTAGTGAGTGGGTTGAGAGATAAAAACAAAGTATTTTAACACAGAGAATAGTATGGCAAATGTCATGAAACTACTCTGGGAATATAGAGAGGGAAATGTCATAACCTATTAGGCATTAAAAAGCACTCTGTGGAAGAGGTAAACTTTCCATTGTGTTTTGGAAAATGATCTTTATAGGCATGCAGAAAGAAGGTAGAGAGTATATTGTGAAAAAAACAATAGAGGGTCATTTAAGGATCAGTAACCCACTTCACTGATTGATGGGAACTTAAAAGGATGTTGAGAGAAGAGTTGGAAAAGGAGATTGTGGCTCTTTGATAGAGGATATTGAGAAATAGTTATAGTAACTATTGACACCTTTAGCATTTACAGTGTGCAAGCTAATACCATGAACATTATTTGATTTATTACTTTCAATGACCTTGTGTGTGTATGATTGTGGTTTTTTGTTTATTTTTTGTTGTTCCATTTTATCATTATCACTATTTATGAGAAAAGAAAAGGGTCAAGACTGAGAAGTTGATGCTTAATTCTTATGGAGGGTGCTATATCTTTTCAAAAGGTAAATCTGATTTGGTAACTCCCTTACTTAAAAAAAGAAAAAAAAAAGAAGCAAACAAACCAAAAAACCCTCTTTCTTCCCAGGCTTCCATAAGCCTTCAAACAAGGACAAAAGTGTTTTGATGTGGTTTGGGGGACCCTGTCTGGTCTGCCATTCTTAGCCTCCTTACCCACCAGACCCTTCCACTATTTCTGTTCCAGCTTCCTGGCCTCCTCCAGTCATTGCTCTTCCTGTATGGATTTGCCATGGCTCATCCCACTTAAGCAGTTCCTTTCCTCTTTCCCTGGGTTGACACCCACTTAGACCTCAGGTTTCTACTTCAGTATATCACCTCCTCTAGGAAGCCCTCCTTCTCTTCCTTGAGAAATTCAAATTCCCCCAGGGCAGGGTCTCATAACCATTGGGAATTCTCCCTTCTGTACCCGGTTGCTACTTTATATTTACTTGTGAGATTATTTGATTAATATCTGTTTCCCTGAGTGTACTGTAAAGTTCCATTGGGATCAGATGGGGTCACAAGATTTAACAAGTAAAAATATAAGACACCCAGTTAAATTTGATATTCAGATTACCAACCTTTTTGTCTTTAAGTATGTCCCATGCAATATTTGAGACATATTTGTACTGATTGATGTTTTTTGTTGTTATTGTTTTTCTGAAATTCATATTTAACTGGGTATCATATATTTTATCTGGAAACCCTAGAAACTGCATCTGTTTTTGTTGCTAGCACAATATTTGGGGGTACAGTAAATAGGTAATCATCCCATATTTGATGAATGCATTGAAATTTTGAAATTGGTTAAAAAATATTCTGGCAGTGCTGTGTAGAACAAATTGGTCAGACAAGAGGCTGAGTTTGGAAGGACTGATTAGCAAATTGTCACAGTCATCAAAGGTAAAGGTAATAAGGGCTCAGATCGGATGGTGGTATTGAGGCCAGAAAGATGGAGATGTATAGGAGGAATATTTCTAAGTGGGGATCAGAATTTGCACAAGTGTGACCGTGTAGCAAATCCATACTTTGAGGGGGTGAGGGAAAGGATCATTTCAAATCACTGTGATGGGGATCAAGACAGTGATACAGATAAGAATAACTATAACCTTCTCATTTATATAGTGCTTCACAACTGTCAAAGTCTGTTCTTTGCTCTGTCTTGTGCTCCTTTGTTGGAGAGGCTTGTTTCTGAAAAGATGGCCATTTAATTATCACTTTCCCTTATAAATTCAATTACATCTCCCAATCAATGTGGTTTATTAGTTCAGAGATGTCTGTCTCCATTTCTGTGCATTCTGAACTAATTCCTTTTACTCAATCTCCATATTTCTCAGTGCTGAATTCTTTATTTCTGAGGCACTGCATAATTCTGTGTTATGCCTAACAAACCTCAGATGCATTTATATTAGCAGCGTGGATTTCTTTTTAACCATCAGGTTTTCTAAAAATGGGCTCTAACTGGCCTGTAATGAGATGACCAGCCAGAGGCTAATTTCTGTGGTATTTCTTCCTGATGCCAGAACAGGTGGAGGTTGACAAGTCACAAGCTCCCACTTCAGATAATAAAGATGTAATTTCAGTCATTCAAGTTTGTATTGAAAGCAAATCTTTTCATTTCTTATTTTTCAATTAGTGCTGAGTGTAGCTCCATGGCCTCTAGCTACAGGAGGCCAGATGAGCACGGATTCTTAACTAGATGCATGCACAGAGACCATGCTTGACATTTCCTCAGCAGCATTTTCAGAGGTCTTGAACATTTTCCCCCAGCACATCCTTGCATGGGAGCCGCTATTTAAAAGATCAGGTGTGATGAGTGAATGATTAAGTGGTGAGGACAATAAAAAGCCAGCACAGGTTAGTGGAAAGAACTTGGGCATTCCATCTCCACCAGCAAGGCGGTGACTGGTCACTCCCTTAGTCAGCAGGTTATACTCTAGACCAGGGATCAGCAAACTCTTCCTCTAAGGGTCAAGGTAGTACATATTTTCAGCTTTGTAGCCCTTAGAACTCCAGCTTCCTCACAATTACTCAGCCCTTCCATTGTAGTGTGAAAGCAACCATAGATAACCATGGGCATGGATGAGTACGTCTGTGTCACAGTAAAACTTAATTTACAAAAACAGGCAGGAAGAGTTTGCTGACTCCTGCCCTAGACCTGAGCTTCCTGATCTAAAAATGGCAATAATAAAACCTGTATTACCAGACTATTGTGATTAAAAATTACTATATATACAACCTAGTACAGAATCTGACACATAAATGAGTGTCCAGTAAATGTGAACAACTATCGTGATTATAATAAATGAATTTTAGGACTTGCAAGGGAACTTGGGGATCATAGGCACTTTTTTTTTTTTAAAGGATGTATGCCTTAAATGAAGGATCCAGGAAATATAGGGACTTAATCAAGGTTACTGCAGTCTGTTTCCCCACAATTCATCCCACCACTTTGGGAATTCCCAGTAAATATGGCAGCATGAACCCAAGCTGTGTCTTAGGGGATATTGGAGGATTGATTCAACTGAATTCACTGAATATTAACCATGTATCAGACACTGTGCTGTACATTACGACTGATTCAAAAATCAATGAAGTTCTTGCCCTTGACGATCGAGCCGGTTTTGTTTACCCACATAGCTTTATTGAGGCAGGAAGTGATAAACACTGAAAAAGTGTCTCCTGTGTGCCAAGTCCTATGCTTGGGTGCTTACATATGTTGTCTTACATGATTCCCTCAATGGTTAAACTTCCAGTCTTCTATTCTTGCAGACAATAAGGCTCAAAACTTAACTAACCTGCTTGAGGTCAAGAGTTAGCAAGTCCTGGAGAAAGGATTTGAACTTGTTTCTCTAATTGTGTACTTTGCTTTCTACCAGCCATTGTTGAAGGCCTCCTGCAGGAAGTATGGCTCAGTTAGCTATTCCTATAAAACAAATTACACTAAAACATTGTGTTTAAAACAACCACGCTATTTGCTCATGATTCTCTGGGCCAGACATTCAGGCTGGATCCAGCTGCATAGTTCTGAAGGTGTCCCATGGGGGTCTTCACGTGGTTGTACTCTGCTGGCCGGCTGACTGGTGTTGATGGCCTAAGATGGCCTCACTCACATTCTAGCTGTTGGTTCTGGTCTTCAGTCTAAGGGAATCTTAGGTGGCTTGGCTGTCTCTGCTTTGTATTACCCCTTACCCTCATCTTGGCTGGCTTGTGCTTCTTCCCATGGTGGTCTTAGGGCTGCATTCTAAGAGAGTGGTAACAAGAACAGTAATAACTTTCCAGAGCTTGGAAGTCACACATCAGCACTTTCATGGCGTTCTTCTGGTTCAAGCAATTCTCAGGGCAGGCCAGAGTCAATGGGTGGAGAAGTGGATTCCCCCTCCTAGTGGGGGGAGCAGCAAAGTCACATTGTAAAAGGATGGGTTTTCAGTGATGGGAGGAAGTCTCACCACATTGGCAAACAATCTACCACCAAATAGTAATGGAGTTGGGAGTTGGACCTTAACAGAAATAGAGAAATTTGGGGAGTGTTTACTTTGCCAGAATAGATTATAAAGAACAGCATTAGTTCCTAGCTGAGAATGAGGTCACACGGTTGGACTATACTATCTAGGAAATTTCCTCTTGCCTTTGCTCTAACAAAGGAATTGCTCTGTACTATATATAGGGACATAATTACAAGAGTAGTTTCCATGTATAGATTTTTCTAAATTTCCAGAAGATTTTAACTTCTATTATATCACATTAAATATGCCTACAGTTCTGTTGCATTTTGTGACTCAGAGAAAGAGGACAGAGCTACTTCTTCCTTCCCTCTCTGCCATTTGGTGTCATCTTTGCGGCAAAGCAGATTCCCAGCTCACTTTCCCAAGACAATCATGTAGACCTTCTGTGGTGATTGACTGGGGCTGAGTGTTTGCCCCAGCAGCTGTTCTGTTGTGAAGATGAAAGTTTGATGGACTTTAAGATGGAAAGGAAGGAAGAGGAGAAATTTGATTTCATCGGCAGCTGTCTTACCCATCTTCATTAAGATGGGCTGTAGACACTGCAAGGCCATTCTGAACCAGTGGTCATAAAACTAATAGGCACCACTCAACCCAGGCAGCTCACATTGCCGCCTGAGATCTGTCATCTTGGTGGTTATTGCACAGGAGAAGGAATCTCCTGTAGGGAACACAACGGTCGTTGTGTGACAGAAGTGAAACTGAAAGAAATAGATTTTTCTATTAGCTGCAAATCAAACCCTTACACATCATCCCTTGAAGGTGACAGCACCTGATCCTCTGAGGCAATGTTCAAGCAAATCATCCAGGCTTCCAGAAGACAATAAGGAATCAATACCCACATAGGAGCATACACACCTATGTGTGTTTGTGGGGTGTGCATGTGTATGTGTGCGTGTGTAGGTGTGATGAGAAATAGTGTGACTCCTCATTTGAAGTCTTGACTTGGCTATGTGTGTTGGAGATGAATTTGTGGACTGGGGGTTGGAGTAGGAGAACTGAAATGTACTGGGAAGAAAGAAGTAGGAGAGAGAATCCAGTTCTGATGAGGGGAATCTTGAAATGAGTGGGCTAATAATATCCGTTCCCCCAGATAATGGCTCTGTGCTCTTTCCGTCCGGAAATGTTTGCTGAAGTGTGGCAAGAAAAGTATTCTTTTCTTCTGACAATCAAGTATTTCAAATGGCAGCCTGCCATGCATATTTCTTTCCATTCCTGAGGCTCTGATGTGCTTCGGTCCAATACCTTACATCCTGTGGATTGTAATAATAATGGTAGCAGTTGCCATTGAGCCCTTGTCATGTGCCACATGTTTTGCATTATTACAGTGGCTGTGATCCACAAAAGAATTCCTTTGAGATAATATTATCCCTAGGAAACTAAGGCACAAAGAGGTTAAGTAACTTGCCCAGGAACACACAGCTTGTAAATTAACAATGGAGAGATCTGAAACTCCCAACGTCTATACCCTTCCATTGCACTACCCTGCCTCTTGAGCGATAGGGAATGCCCTATTTGAGTGCTCTAAAGATTTGTAAAGGGATTTTTAATTCAACCTTTCTCTAGATCTCTGGAAAGTCTTCTCAGCTAGTGTGAGGTCAAAAAACCAGGATCTGATCTAATTGTGTTATTGGAAAGAAAGGATCATGGGCAGTGAAGACTTACGGAATCAGAAGGGACTTTGTAGGTTGTCTAGGGATTCTAGTCTAATGACTTCTCTGGCCACTGTTGCTCCATTGCACTGAAAATGAGGTCTGGACAGGTCAACCGTGGTGTTGTAGTTAATAGCAGAACAGAATGACTTTTCTCTGCTCCTTGCCCTTTCTCCTCTGCAACATAGTATATCTCTTGTGGGATTTACTTTTTCAGGTGTCATAGCAAGAAATAAGGTAAAAGCCACTGATTTGTGATCAAGTTAGGCCGGGGGTTGGTAAAC
Organism: Meles meles; assembly: GCF_922984935.1. Classification (NCBI taxonomy): domain Eukaryota; kingdom Metazoa; phylum Chordata; class Mammalia; order Carnivora; family Mustelidae; genus Meles; species Meles meles. The sequence goes on along the minus strand of NC_060071.1, from coordinate 132,335,803 downwards.
CTTTTCTGTAAAAGTTCAGTTAGTAAATATTTTAGGTCTTACTGTTATAGCTACTCAATTTTGTCATTCGAGCTGGAAAACCACCATGGACCATAGGTAAATGAGTAGGCCTGACTGCATTCAAATACAACTTTATTTACAAAACCACAACAAGGACTAGGTTTGTCTTGCCAACCCCCCGCTTTAAGCCATCTGAAATGTGGCTGTTCTGGGGTAATGTTATTCTCTACACTTAGGATTTATGCTCCAATAGTAATAATACAAGCAGCAGTAATGGAGAGGCAGTGATTAGGGGCATCAGCCTACCTCTATTACCTTTTTACATTTGCTAGATGCTTTAGGGCATGCAGAGTCCATTCACAATTACCATCTCAATTAATCCTTGTTCATCCCCTACTCAAGAACTATATAAACAAGGAAGACTTCACAGCTAAGGGGGGGATGGTACAATTAGCAAAGAATGAGACAGACTGCATTTATTGATAGAAATTGGGGGTTTTGAGATACAAATGCCCAGAGAAAAGAGGTGCATGCCTCCTAGCCTCATTATGATAAATGTCACAGTTCCCCAAACGCATACTTGCCAGCTATTCCCATCACTCATAGGCGCTTTGCATCTAATCCCGTCCCAAAAAGAGATTTGATCGAAGAGGTTGTGGTCTGAGGAGAGCTCTTCAACTCTGTCCGTCACCTTTTTGGATCTTGGTATGTTAGTGAGTAGTTCTAAAAACTGACCTGTTAACACCACTCAACAAATATTTATCTAACAGTTGGCACGGCCTTTGCTTGGTGCCAAAGGCAAACAAGAACACGAGCCCCCTCCCCTAAAGCATCCTCAACTCCACAGACAGACACACACAGGAACATGTTGCCAAGTTGGGTGACTTACCCTGCAACCTGCCTGAGGGACAGTGCTTGGTGGGCTCAGGATGCAGATGTCCAGGCTGACTTCTGGCTCTGACACCTGTTAGCTGTGTCCCTTGGGCAAGGTCCTTATTCTACTCTCTTTGTCCTGTATCTTACCTGTAAAATGGGGTAATTTTCTTTTCAACTATGTGTGGTGAGAATTTAAAAGCTAATGCGTGTAACATGCTTATGTGCCTGGCCTCAAATAAATGTCAGTTACTATTATTGCTGTTGTCATAATTGCTGGCACAGAGTAACTACCCAAACTGTTATATGACAGACCATGCAAACCTTACCTTTTTCCCCTATGGACTTTACATATTTTTAGAATCCTAGCTACTTACTTCTTAGGAGGACTTTTTTTTTTTTCTTTAGCACCTAGGGGTTCCATAGGCAATATGTCTTCTAAAACTTGTCGACAAACACAGAGTTAAGGGAAGTGAGCAGGGTTTGTCTCCTGACATTTTACAGATGGAAAGAATCTTAGAGGTTATCTAGGCCAGAGACACATTTTGGAGCTAAGGAACTGAAGTTCATAGGAAGTAAATGACTTTGTCAAAGCAGTACACTTGGGGCAGGAGGAGCGCTAGAACTTTGGTGATTACATTTTTTTTTCTCTGGACTTAAACCTCTCCCCACCAGCTGTCTCTCAGTTGCTCTGTTCACTGAGCCACATCCTCATGATTATATGGTTATTTTAAGGAGTCCAGTGGCTACAAAGAATAAATTAGTAGTAAGCTAGCTGTGTAGTTCAGGAAGCCCGGTAGCTTTTCCTCCCCACGCTCAGCTTCCTCACCTGTCTTTAGTGTGGACAGCTTACCCACAAGGACCTCCCGGGCAGCTATAGTTAAGCTAAGATCCCATCTTAAGGAATAAGATGGGGTCAGAGGGGAATGTTCTTGAAGTCTTGTTGTCAGCAGGACTGGAATATCATGCTACACTTAGGCAAAGTTCAGAAACAGTCTCTCTCTCTTTTTTTAACCTGAAAAGATAGTGAAATAGACACTGGGCTGGGCAAAATTGTGCAATCTGAGTCCATCATGGAAATGATCTGCATGTGCCAACCCTACGTCGTTCTGTCTTTCTTTGGAAGTGTCTGTGCCGCCGCAAGGCTTCTCTGTGAGTGGGGTGCTCTGTCAGCTGACATCCCATCCAAAGTGATTGGTGTACCTCCGGGCTATTGTATTCCAGTGATCCAGACCTTAGCCACACCAGACTGTATATTCCCTCTGACCACAGTGTGGGCTTCCTGGTTAACCCCTCCTCATTCTGGAAAACCATCCCTTTGTAGTCGTCATTATCATGCCTCTTCCCTGTACTTTGCTCTCGAGATTGGGCACTTGCTGCTCAAAAATCAACAAGACTCTAGGTTTTCACATTTAAAAGCAAATGCCATTTTAATATATTTCCTTCCCCATCCCTATGTCCATGATTTTAAAGGTAATCGTAGGTGCTTGGGCAGAAATTCGGGTATGGATAGATAGAGAGGTATAAATACATAGTTATTTAATGCAAGGTTGTTTGCTTGCTTGGCTGTTTTCAATGGCTATTCATTAACACCATGATCTTATCCAGAAAGCTCATTTAATCTGCACAGAAGTTGGAGGGTGTTGTTCTTGTTCCATCCCCTGCTGCCGGCTTTCCAAGGTCTCCAGGCAGGTGGTTTCTCGCCTTTCTCTCATCCCTGACACCTAGTTCATCATCAGAGATAAGCCCCAGTTGTCTGCAAATTGCAATCTCATCAGGTCTGCAAGATAGCATCTTGTTTGACTCTTCTCTGTACCTTCCATTAACACTTCGGGACTAGGGCTTTGGGAAGAGCCAGACCTCACCACACTGGTGATTGTGGTTGATGAACAGTTTCTGTTTTCCCCCATTATTGGCTTCATTAAACCTGACAGTCTTTTTAGTCTCTAGATAGGGTGAGCCTTTTTTCACTGACCCTTATTAAGAGCTGTCTCTTTAGGACTGGTCACTTGGGAAGGGGCAGTGGAGGGCCACTCCTTTTATTTCCAGAAAGTAGTTGATTCTGGTAAACAACCTTGATTCAGCTTTTAGAGTTCTTTTCCCTCCCTAATTTTAATAGCCACCATTTATCAAATGCTTACAGTCCATCAAGCCCTAGGAATGATTTAATTTGTTCCTCTTTATACATTTTCTCATAAGGAAACTGAGTCTCAAAAAGATCAAATAAGTTATTTCAGATCTTATATTAATTAAGGGACAGAGCTAGGAATTCAATCATTAAAGTCTGACTTCAGAGATGTGTTTGGACCTCGGTACCCTACCACCTTCATACTGCCTTTAGCTAACTGATTACATTGTAGGCTTTTACTTTGACTAATGGCCTTTAAATTTCCTCAGTTCCTTCTTATTTGATCACATGTATCACGTATCTATTGCTTCCTAGCAACTGACCCCAAAACTTAACAGCTTAAAACAGTAAACATTTATTACCTCATTTTGTTTCCATGGGTCAGGTATGCAGGGATGCCTGAGCTCGGTGCGTCTGGGTCACAGCCTCTCATAAGGCTGTAGGTGAGGAATTGGCCAGGGCTGCTGTCATCTGAAGCCTGACTAGGGTAGAAAATCCACTTTCCAGTCTCACTCACATTTCCAGCAAGGTGTTGCTAGTTATTGATAAGGAGGCCTTAGTTCCTTAACAACTTCTGGCGATGTCTGGTCCTAATTTTATTTTACCCATAGTTCCTTTGAGTCTTCAACTGCAGTGTATGTATCTGAGCTTTTTTATTTTTTTGCTTTTTTTTTTTTTTTTTCCTAGCCATCTTTCTCGGGTAGGACATCTGTATTAATTTGCTCAGGCTGCTGCACTGAAGTACCAGACTGAATGGCTTAACTAATAGAAATGTACTTTCTTTCAATTCTGGAGGCTAAATGTCTGAGATCAGGGTGTCAGGAAAGTTGCTTACATCCAAGGACTCTCTCCCTGCCTTGTAGATAGCCATCTTTTTCTAGATTCTTTGCATGATCTTCCCTTTGTGTGTCTGTGCCCTGATCTCTTCTTATAGGGACCCCAGTCATATTGGATTAGGGCCCACCCAGTGATCTCATTTTAACTGAATTACCTCTTTAAAAATCCCATGTCTAAACATAGTCACATGCCGAGGTATTAGGGGATTAGGACTTCAATATGTGGATTTGGGGGGTTCACAATCCAGTCCCATCTTTGGCCTATGCCTGTCTTGGGGATTTTCTTTTACATTTTCTTACCTACAACTCAGGTTTCATTTGTCTGTTCCTTAACCTCTCTTTACCTCATATCCTCGAGGCTACTGAGTAGCCAAACTTCCTAGCTGTCCATTACATTGAAGGCCTTGCGATGCCACATGCCTTAAAGTCTTAGCAGGTTAGATTGGTCCTTGGTGTCTCTAAGGAATTCTCTAGAAACTTTTTGAACTTAAGTATGATGCTCTCCAAAAGGAGCAATAGCTATTTCTATATACATTTGTATAAACTAATTTTGAGCACATACCAAGTGTTAAGAAGAGGATTTTTTTAAAATAATTTTGAGAGCAGGGTCTGTGTATCTTATCTTCATCTTGGCTGCCTTGCAGATGTTCCAGAGATTCAATGCCCTGTGGAATGGCCTGTAGACCAGGTGGAAGCTAGCAGAAGAACAAAATCAGAAGCTTCTGTCTTACATGAAAGAAGCTGCTATCATTAGGCAGGTGGTAGAGAACAAATTATTGAGATTATGCACTGACTGTGTGTAGTTGCCAGTGTTTGGCCCTCATCATCACAAGGGAAGTGTTCTAATCTTCTGCCAGGATGCCTGCTTATGACATGTCTGTGTCTGTCCAAATCCTCTGTGGTTGTACCATAGTTCAGTTTGCCTTCAAAACTTGGCAGTCCATGAGTTGTGTTGGAACTCCCAGGTGATCTTAATGTACCTAATTTCCCTCATTGTACTTCTCTTATCCTGTAATGTGCTGTTGATTCCAGTTGTCTAAACATGATGGGAAATAGCCAGAATTATTATAACAGCACCATTCAGTCCATTAAGGCTTAAAATATGCCTAGTAAGAATATGGAAAACTTATAACTCCTCATAGCAACATGGTTATTAGTACTTCCCTCAAGTAAACTTTGATAGGTGTTTGGGAATAATTCTTTCCAAGTGTGTGAAGTATACTATATATTATTCTAAATGCAGGAACAAACACTCTGTTCTATTAGAAAAAAGAAAAGTGGTCTCTGTGGAGAAACTATTTGAAAGATTAAAAGAGCCTTTCCTGAAATATGGCTTGGTGGCAAAGAAAGGGAAACCGCCACCCCATCCAAAGGTCACCAGAAGTAAAGTGGGAAATAAATCAAAACAAAATTGACTATACACAAAAATATTGTGGGGGTGCCTGGGTGGTTCAGTGGGTTAAGTCTCTGCCTTCAGCTCAGGTCATGATCTCGAGGTCCTGGGATTGAGCCCCCATTAGGGCTCTCTGCTTAGTGGGGAGCCTGCTTCCTCCTCTCTCTCTGCCTGCCTCTCTGCTACCTATGATCTCTCTCTCTTTGTCCAATAAATAAAATCTTTAAATAAAATCAAATAAATAAAATCTCTAAAAAAATATTCTGATCATTGGACAAAACTGAAGTACCAGAGTACAAAGTAGAGAGTAATATTACCAGAATAACACCAGATTTTTCTCCAGACCAGCTAAAAGTTATGCAGTTTTCATTACTTACCAGGTTAACCATATTCCTCATCTTTATCCTTTAATATGAAAAAGAATATATGAAATTAAGCCTGAATGAATTCTTGTTAGCTCGATCCATTGTGTTAGTCCATCCAGTAAGAGCTACAACAGAAGGAAGTTACGCCTTAGAAAACTATGTAGTACATTTCAATGCTACACAAATCTTTATTTTCTAATATGAGCTGTTACTTGTTACTAGAAAGAAAGCAGAACGAGATACAGCCCTTTGGGGAGATAGTTAAGTAAGAAATACATTTCCAGATGATATCACATGCAAATAACACTCTGAAATCACTAGACATCAAAATTAATTAGGCTGAATGCATTGCTTTGTTAGGTATAAATCTCTAACCTTACCTCAGTGCTGGGAAGAATGACTCTTGCGGCAAGTATGTCTTAGTCTGTTCAGGCTGCTATAAGAAAAAAAAAAAACCAACATAGACTAAGTAGCTTATAAACGGCAGAAATTTATTTCTCACAGTTCTGGAGGATGGGAACTGTAGGATCATGGTGCGCACAGATTCAGTGTTTGGTAAGGGCCTGTTTTCTAGTTCATGCATGGCACCTTCTGCTGTGTCCTCCCAGGATGGAAGAAGCCAGGGATCTGTTACTAAGAGCACTAATCCCATTCATGACAGCTTCACTCTGTGACTCTAGCACCTCCTAAAGGTCCTACCTCCTAATACCATCACATTGGGCATTAGGATTGTGTCTTCTTTTTTATAGACATCAATCATATTGAATTAATGGCCCACCCTACTCCTGTGTGACCTCATCTTAACTAATTACATTGGCAGTGACCTCATTTCCAAATAAGGTCACATTCTGAGATACTAGAAATTAGGACTTTAACATATCTTTTTGAGGAGACACAGTTCAACTAGTAACAGGAAGGACATGCAGTGGCAACAGAATTGTGTCTTTTCATTAGGCTGATGAAAACTCTGTGTAGAGTGGTTGCTCCAAAGTGGGATACATATATTGGAGGGGTGTGTAATGAAAGTTTTAAAACTTCTATTTGTATTTACCTTTATCCTATTATTTTACATTTCCGTAATGGTCTGTATTATTTTTAATGGATTGGTATAATAGTGCATGTGTACATGTTATAAATAAATGACATCCTTTGAGGGGTGAATGCTTAGAAACTTTCATTGATGGTGGTTGGGGGAACATAAAAGGTTTTCAAGCCAATACCATATTATGAGGTGTAAGTGACATCGTAATTTCAGAGAAAATCTCTGTGGAAGATTTTAACAGACCCAGAATTAAATTGGGCAAGGAATGAGATTATCAATGCAAAAAGAAAGAAAGAAAGAAAGAAAGAAAAAGTAAATTCACACACGGTTTGAAAAATGTCTTTTTCCGGGACACCTGGGTGGCTTAGTTGGTTAAGCGTCTGCCTTGGGCTCAGGTCATGATCTCGGGGTCCTGGGATAGAGCCCCAAGTCTGGCTTGTCCCTCTTCCCCTCTCTTTGCCCCTCCCCCCAATGATGCGCACTCTCATGCACGCTCATGCACACCCACACTCTCTCTCAAATAAATAAATAAGTTCTTAAAAAAAATGAAAAAGAAAACTGTCTTTTTTCAAGTCAGAAGTGAAATACCAGATTACAAGCACAGGAGCCCTCAGTGCAAGGAAATGTGAAACAGTCTTGAGACGAACAGATGTGAAGAAGCATTTAGAAAAGAAAGGGGCAATTTGGATGTTTGTCCTCTCTCAAACAACACAGTGGTTCTGTGACTTGATTTTTCTTATGTCCAAAGCCAAGATGATGACTTTGTCCATCAGGGGAGGAACATTCTAACTGAAGTATTTCTTTCTCATTTCACATTGTCACCAAGTTTCTGTAACTAAGTGTAATGATTGTTACATTGAGCCATTCTTGAGCTATTGTCATGTTTCAGTGTTGCTAAGTAATACCGTATTTATTAGGAACATCTTATTAGGTAAGTCTAGGAAATTGGAACCGAAGATGAGCTTGGGTGCCTCTGCTTCATTTATTTCTGTGGCACTTCTTTGGGATCAATTCTGAATAATCATTTTGTATTATTGGATTTCTTTTGCTATTTATGCATATCCCCGTAATTGTCTGCCAGGGAACATTGTCTAATATTCATATTAAATTTTTCTTCCTAAATTTCTTGCCTTGTTACCCCACTTATATTACCATCATCCTCCAAGCATTATTCACTTCCTTGTGGTTTGTACCCTCACCCCTGAATATCGGTGTTTTCTTTATTTCTCTCTCACTTTATTTTTGACCAAGTTACATAGTTATTTGTTTCCAGGTAGTATTTTCTTACAGTTACTTAGGAATATATTATATATCATATATAGTATATTCCTAAGTATATACATAAGATATATATATGTATATATATCATATATATATGAACAAGATTGTCTACAACTGCTTAGGGTCTGAAGACTGAAGAGTTTATTTTCCTTGTTTCCCACCCATACTGAAATTCTGTTTCAGAAAGATCATCTATTATAATATAATAAGCTTCATTGGATCTGTAATTACACCGTTTTGTTTAATTATAAGTGTCACTATTCTTTCTAGTTTTACATTTCTTAGCATGATCTTTTATGTCTGTGAGGACAGAAGAGGGTCAAGAGAATTCTGATTGGTCACTTCTCATGCCAGTGGAGCTAGAATACTCCCTTTCTCCATCCTTTCTAATTACTTTCTCATAGATACTAAACTACACACCCCTGAGCATCTAGCAGGATTAAACACTGATCAAAGGCAGGCTTAGTTGTATCCCCAGGACAAGCTGATTCAATGAAGAAAAGCGTGGGCTCTGGGAGAGCTTTTGGAAAGAGAAATAAATTAACAATTAACATTTTAACAGCACAGTAAAAACTGCTTAGTGAAAACAGACCTGATGGTTTATAGTACTTGAGATGTTTGGAGTAATGGGATAGGTAAGAAAAACTGTGTTCCAATAAGTAAGAATGCAAAGGTGTGAGATGGGAGCTTCTAGCCCATTCTGTTTGTGATATACAGCCATTCCTAGGACAGACTTTGGTTTCTTTTGAGCAATCATTATGAATGGTATAATTCTATGTGTGTTGCTCTTAGGTAGGTTTAGGGTTATAGTTGTGGCTCAAATGAATTATGAATTTTTGTGGAACTCCAGTTGTGTGTTAGGTTACCATCACCCTTGTATGAACAACATTCTCTCCTGACCAGGTCTGTTAGTGAATGTCTTTATTTATGAAACTTATTTTCTTACTGATCTGGCAAAATTCTGTTTGGTTAGAATATACCTGAAATATTAAAGTGTGAAGTATTCTTCTGTGAGATTACATAGTGTTTATTTTTTTTTAATCTTTGATTAAATACATGACTTTTTTTTTTAATTTTAGGATAATATATGTCTTCTGATGTTAGGTAAAAATATAAAGCCATGGCCATACTAAAAAAAAAAAATTAAAGAAGACATTAACAAACAATAACATTTGAAAAATTTAGGTGTTTGTATGACAAATACATACAAAATTACAGTTTTGCCCAAGATGTCTAGTTAATCACCACAGCTTTCCAATTTCCCATGTTCAATATGTCTATGAAATATTATTTATGAAAGTATAAGTCACTGGATATTAAACATGCAAATACCCATGAGTAAATACACAACATTCTCTTCCTTATAAGAAATGCTATCAGTTGATTAAATAAGGAGTGCACATTCTATACCGAATGTCCACTTTATCGTGCAATTTGACCTTAAAATGTGAGTGCCAGTGAGGGTCCCGTAAGTAACTGCAGCAGTCTCTACATTGTTAATCAATAAGCTAAGTTCAGGAGAAGTAAAATGATATCCGTAAGATGATGCAATCATTACAAACCTTCCAGTTGCCAAAAACATAATCATCATATGAAAAGTGCTTGTTTTGCACAGTTTTAAATCTATATCTGGAAGCGCAACATGGTAGCAACATATATAAACCACCAGCAGGAATTTTTTTTTTTTAAACACCATTCATTAATGTTGGCTGCTTAATGCCAGGCATGATTCCTTTATTGACTTTTGAATTCTAATACCTATCTTACAGTGTTCCCTGCTTAGCTGAGACTCAGTAAATGTTTATTAAATGAATGTATGATGCATACTTCTGTGTCCAGCTGTGGTATCTGAGTGATTTTGTGACTTCATCCATGTTGATGATGTTCCTTATGCCAGTGCAATTTTTCATATGCTCATGTGTATTTTATTTCTCATCATATTAAAAAAAAATGTTTCCCTTTCTTTGTACTTTGTAGTTCCTCACATAGCTCTCCTTAGCATTATTTATAGATAACTATGGTCCACTCAGCACCATTTTATTTATATTCTTTAAGAAGGTAAAAAATGAATTCTTAGATTTTAAAACCAGTCCTAACTAAAAATCATTTTCCTTGCCACATCTTGTAACTCAGATCATGTGGATTGTGACTTAATGAAGTATTTTTTTTCTGAACAACTTGTATTTCAGTGAGCAGATTTCTTTTTTTTTTTAAAGATTTTATTTATTTATTTGACAGACAGAGATCACAAGTAGGCAGAGAGGCAGGCAGAGAGAGAGGAGGAAGCAGGCTCCCTGCTGAGCAGAGAGCCCGATGTGGGGCTCCATCCCAGGACCCTGAGATCATGACTTGAGCCGAAGGCAGAGGCCTTAACCCACTGAGCCACCCATCAGTGAGCAGATTTCTTAAAGTAAGGACACTCTATTCTTTATCATGCTATTAAGAACGCTGGGACAAAAGTTTTCTTTCTATTTATATACTTGAGTTCAGTGGAATTATTTTGTTGGGTAATTATTTTGTTGCCCAGGCAGCTGGGCATATTTCAAAGGTTTTATAAGATGTATTATATTACACCATAACAAGTTTAATATATATTATAACATATATATGTGTGTGTTAAATACATATGTGCTAAAAATATGAGAGGTAATCTGTAAGGATAATTATGGAATTATTCTTTGGTGAATCAAGACTTAATGGTAATATTCATGTATGAGACATGAGTTTAAACAATAGTATTAGCATTACCTTTTTTCATATTCCAGGTAGCTTTTTATTTATACAGTTCAGTGATGAAATAAATTCATAAAGAAGTAAACAAATCAACACTTTACTCATGAAACCTTTTAAATACCTTCCCTAGCTTTGGCTGTATTTTGATAAGAAACCCTTGAACACTGTCCTTGGTGCTGACCTTTCTTTCATTGATGTACACAACTCACAGAAGGCACTGAACACATGCTTAAGCAAATACACAGATGGCAGAAATACCAGATCAAAAAGTTATTTGATAGTCTATACTCATTAACAGGTAACTGAACAGGGAACCAACATTTTAAGCACTTCGTCTATGCCAGGCATTTTATGTCTTTTACTTCCTTGAAAGAACCTATGGTAACGGAATTACTGTCACTTCTTCCAGATGAGAAAACTGATAATGAACTATGTTGAATTAATTTCTCTAAGTCATATGGCTTGAAAATATTGTATCTGGAATAGACTTTAGTTCTTTCTGATTCTGGAATGCATCTTCTTACATTAAAATAAATAAATGGATAAACACAGTTAGTACGAGGGAGACCTGTTTTGACAGAAATTCATGCAAAGCAGATTTTTGCTAACCGGAAACTCAATGTGGACTATCAGCTGTTAAAATAAACCTGCACAGTAAGTAATTCTATTATACACAGTGCTGGTCAGACCACATAAACTGTATTATATTTACACACCTCTCCGCACTCATATACTAGAAGGTATTCTGAAGAAGAAAACCTCATGAGATGAGTCCTGAACTGTACACATGGAAGATAGTTCAAGGACTGCAAATGGCTCAAGTGTATAGTGACTGTAGGGATAGCAGGGGCTAGATGACAGGTAAAATGTCCATTATCATGCATGTGCTAAATGGTCATTTTGAAGGAGAAATTAGCTGTGATCAGTATGGCTTTAATGGGTAAAAATGGAATCCATGCTTTGAAGAAAGGCTAACTACTATTCAGTGCAAGGAAGCACTTTCTAACAATTTGAATTTGAACTAAGGCAGAGGTAATGGGGCTTGGGATATTAGCCTAGACCCATGTGGCACTATTCTTAGAAGGTTACATTTCTATTAATATTTTATATACAACAGTACTAACAGTGGCATGCCCTTCTCCCTTCAGAAGTACTTGAATGTGGAGGTATTAGTCTCATTAGTATGGGGATAAATTAATAGTGAAACATCTGCATTATTTATATTGCTGTCTAATGCAGAAAGTATTTGTTAAGTACCAAGAATGTAGAGGTGTTTGATGCCTGTGGAACTAGGTATTTCTCAAAACAAACCAATGTACACTTTACTTTTTTCCCCCAGAAAGAACTTGACCAGGGTTTGGTCAAGTTCAAATTCCAACTTTAATTGGAATGAAAGCAGCCAGAATCAGGCTCATAAATAAGAGTAGCCTAGAAAAGGAAATGATACTGCCAAAATATTCATTTTGGTAACTGACATGGGGGGTTTTTACTCTCTTTTGAAAATCGGATAACAATATTGAATTAAATACATACATAGACACAGACTTTACACTCAATTTCAGGAAAGCAATTATTTCTCCCTAAAGGGCTCCAAAGACTAATCAACAGGTTTGAAACAGCGGGAAGAGGTTTGCAAAAAGAGAAGAAGAAACAGGTTTGCAGGAAGAGAAAAAAATCAATTCAGTTAGATAAATAATTTTGGCATAGAGGTTCTAGGTAATATACCATAAATGTGTGGATCAGTTAAAGAGGTTTGAGACTTTTGTTAATGCTACTTGGCTTCTCAGGAGCAGAAGCAGGGAAGATTCTAGAACATACACAATATTTGGAGATTAGTGGTTAGGGTAAGTCAGAACATTGGTTGGAAAGAACAACCCAGAATGTGTGAAAAGGTAGATTTGTCAGGCATATTTGGAGTGGTGAGCCATTGGGGTGGGATAAGGTAAAGGAAATAAAGTCAGAAAACTATCAAGTCACTTTCTCTGCAGAATAGAACACCATGGATTTCTAAGTTGAATTTCCTAACATCTGATCTAATAGCCTTGACTCAATGCTTGGAACATAAACTTTGTTATATCAGTATGTGTAATATATATATATATACATATATGTAATATACATATATATATATACATATATATATGTCGTAGGGCTGTTTGTATTATATGTACAATGCCATTGGTGCATATATGCGCAATTGTGTGTGTATGTATGTATATGATGAAAGGATTTCTAAGTTGTCAGAGGTCCTTTCCTTTCTAAGCCCCAGATGCTTTCCTTGTCTAAAAGCATCAATGCTGTGAGTCCTGAATTATTCATGGAAACATAAGGCCTGTAATTGTGTGTATACGTTTATCTCTGACTTTTTACTTCTATCATTTCTGCCCCATTCCCTGCTTTACTTCCTTGTTTTTCTGCTTTTCTTTTTCTTTTTTTCCTGCAGCTTTGGAAAAGAAACATTACAATGAGCTATTTTATTGCTTTATTCTCTCCTTTAACATATGGCATTTGCTTAACCTCTTGGAGAATTGTGATTTCTTGGCCCTGGAGTTCTGATGCCAAAGATAATGAGAAGTGTTAATCTAGTGCTCTGAGGCCAGGAAGCTAACAACAAACACTGTGCCATGCTGGCCTTGACAAGTTGACAGGGTTCACACTTGACTCACATGCTGGCACTTCCCAATTTTGTATTACGGTTTGCTTTTGCTCTAGGAATGACTTTGGTGCTTACTCTCTGCGGGTCTGGGAGAAATGGTGATAGATTCTAGAAGTCATACAAATGGTGGTGGACAAGTGTCTATCATTGTGTTTAAAAGGGAAAGTAAAGACTCAGATATTTCAATTATTTACTGATCCCCATTGTGATTTAGTGCCCTAATGACTATTTTCAATTTGTGTTGCTTTGTGCAACCATCTGTAAGGGAAGAGTCCAAGAATTTTTGCCCCAGGTGAGTGTGTGTGTGTGTGTGTGTGTGTGTGTGTGTGTGTTCAAGAAAGTCTCCTCTTCTTGTCAAAATTACAGCTGTCAACCATTCCCCAAAGGCGTTGCCGAGAATCAGCATGCAGGGCTGGAAGCCGCCTGCCACTTAGATGTGGCACCTTGTGTGTGCTATGCTCACACTCTGACTTGTCTGTGTGCACAATTCTAGCTTGTCTCTGAGAGGGACAGGGTTATTGGGAAAAACAACTTCTCTTTGAGATGCATAAAAAGGGAGAAGATCCAAAAAGGAAAAGAGCTACCCTTGATAGAATGGCAGAGAGAGGGGTCTTTCTGTGTCCGCTATCCTTGTGGTTTTGATGTCTAAACCTTCTGGAGGGGATTGCTGCAGTGATGAGATAAAAGCTGCTGCCTTTCCAAGTGCTGTCCATTTGCATTGATATTTACATTCTTTGCCAAAGTGACATCATTACCATTTGCTTAGTATTTGCACCACAGGGATGTGTTTTACATAATTTAAGACTTGGAAGTGATGATAATGTATTTCAGATGGGGAATGGAGGCCACAGGGTGCTGAATCTCATCCTTTCCTTCTCAGAGACCCCAGTGCATAAATGAGTCCCCAGTCCATATCCCTAAATCACATTAACAGCACTGCTTATTGGGTGCCAACAATGTGTCTGGCACTGGGCTAGATTATGACTTTATATATCATTGTTTAACCCCCATGACAACATTATGAGGGTAGATATTATTATCTGTGTTATACAATAAGGAACCCAGGTTTAGAAAAAATTAGTACCTTGCATGAGTTTTAGTTCAGAGGCATCTGACTCTAAGGGCTTTCCCCTTTGTGCTATGTCACAGTCTCTCCCATCCTCTAGCCTATTTGTTCTTTCAGATTTAAGAAACAGAAAGCCTATGTACTTTCTCAGGAAATCACAATTGGGATAAAGAGAAAGAATACTAGGGAACTCTGACCCTGGTCCATTTCTTTCTCTTTCATCCTCATCCTTACTCCAGGTGCCCAGAAACTCCTCTTTGAAATGAGTATAAAAGAACCATGTTTGCCTTGAGATAAAGCTATATGGAGATGTTCGAAGCCAGATTATAGAACTCTGCCAGATGGCATTTATTTACCTGATTGTGTGTCTTCTTGGTTTATCCATGGGCAGAGACTTTCCAAAGGAGGAAAAGAGAAGTAATTGTTTTTTTAATGTTCTGTATCGGTATTTGCTTTTTGCATGATTTCCAAGGAGGTCTTCTTGCTGACTGTATCTTTTTCTAAGTCCTCTCCCCCCCGACCCAACCCCAGCATCTACCATCATCTTGAAAATACAACACCTCTTTTTCAAAAAGCAGCAAAAAACTATGTAGTCCTGAACTTGAGAGGGAGAATTAGAAACAGCATTTCCCTTGCTTTTCTTCCCTCCCTCTCTCCCCCTTTCTTTCCATCTTTCATTCCTTCTTCCCACGCCACGTGTCCCAGAATGACAGGTCAGGGGAAGTAGGCTTTATAAGCTGAACAGTCTTTTCTTTGATGCCTCTCGAAGGGCTCCTTATTCTCAGAGGCTATAACTCTGCATTTGCAACTCCCTCCGTAGTGCTGTCGCTTGGAAGGACTTACTACTTTGCTGGAAGCACCTTGGTGTAGCCTTATTTCCTTGTAACACCTTATAGATTCTTTTTTTTAAGTTTTTTTTTTAAAGATTTTATTTATTTATTTGACAGAGAGAGATCACAAGTAGGCAAAGAAGCAGGTGCAGAGAGAGAGGGGGAAGCAGGCTCCCTGCTGAGCAGAGAGCCCAATGCGGGACTCCATCCCAGGACCCTGAGATCCTGACCTGAGCCAAAGGCAGCAGCTTAACCCACTGAGCCACCCAGGTGCCCCACACCTTATAGATTCTTGATTCAAGGATAGGAAGTAGAGAAATGAGAGTATGTGTTTTATCAGAACCTGCCTCCCCATGCCCAGTTTCCTCCACCCGCACTGCTCTTCTCACATCCAAGATCCAAATCCTACTCTCCTTCTTAGCTTAGATTAGATACCATCTCTGCCCCATGAAGTCTGTTCTTCTCTGTCTCATTTGAAACACTTTGATCCCAATCACACTTTATTCTGTACCTCCTATCATACTAATCTCATCTACCTTATAGTATTGTATTATGTGAGCATGTATGTGGTCCTTATTAGGTTTGATAAGCTTGGAGGACAGGGCTTTCTCTGGATGCCACCGGCTCTAGCACAGAAACATCGTTGCCCAAATGATGAGTTTGTGGATGTGCAAATAAGAAAAATCTGCACTGACAGGCTTTAACTTTTTCCTAAAAGCATTGGCATGGTTTGTTTTCTCGTCTCATCTTCCACTTATTTATGGTTGCTTTTCTTGAATGGCTTACAAATTAGAGGCAGAAATAATAGGGAAAGATAAATAATTAACAATGCCTTATTACGTTTAGCAGCAACAGCAGGTATCACAAACATGAGCATGCTTACTTCTCAAATGAAATGCACAAAGCTTGTAAGAGGACTTACTATAATACCAGTGGTGAATATTAAACGATTTTGGGAGGGAGCTTAAGTTTTTTTTTTTTCCTTTTCTTTTTATTTATTTATTTATTTATTTATTTATTCTTTTTTCTTTTTTTTTTTATTTGTTTATTTACAGCATGACAGTGTTCATTGTTTTGGCATCACACCCAGTGCTCCATGCAGTACGTGCCCTCCCTATTACCCACCACCTGGTTCCTCAACCTCCCACTCCCCCGCCCCTTCAAAACCCTCTGGTTGTTTTTCAGAGTCCATAGTCTCTCATGGTTCATCTCCCCTTCCACTGGAAGGGGAGCTGAAGTTTTGATTGGGACTTGAAGAAAAGATATGTTCTTATGGGCAGGAAGGAAGTAGAAAGGCCTACTATTCAAAGTGTCACATTAGGACCAATGGCAAAATATGTTCAGTAAAGGAATTGAATATTTTAGGCTTTTTCAGAACTGGTTACTTAATTCACAGACACAGTACAAAATGAAAATGTGGGCTCCTTGTGCAAAAAGTGTCCCCATAAAGTGTCATCAAATGTACTAAAATTTAAGGCTTTTTTTCCTTCCTTCCATGGTCTTGCTCCTTCAACTTGTTACGGTATTTTATATTTGCTATTTAATGTCATTCTAGGTAAAGACAATTTTAAATTTTAAATTATTAGCATGAATTTTGTCATCCATCTTTATACTGTGCAATGCCAGTTTTAAATGCAAATATGAGAGTTTTTTTTTACTTATATATAGAATTGCTAAAATAAGAAACATTTCCTATTTCATAACTCATGCAATGCATATTTATTTTGTTCTCACCAGAAGAGTAGAAACACTGCACAGATTAACTCAACTTTTTATTTCATTTCTTGATATACGTTCTGTAAACACTCTGTACCTTTGGCTTACCAATGAATAAGATTGAAAAGAAAAAGACACGGTGGGTTGCTTATCTTTCCCTTCCCCTCTCTGTCACAGTTTTCATCTTAGGTGGTTGGCCAATTCATGGAAGTAATGCAGGTTAGAAAGGAGAGATATAAGGGGATCCATTGGTCATCTGTCTTAGAATGTCCTTGTTGTCTATCTGTGTTTAAAGCAAGTTGTGTTTCCAACTGAAAAATGTGATCTCTGAGGGCTATCTGTATCCTGGCTTACTTTGTATTAGATATTAACACTTGCTTTGTACTCACTGAGTTTTATTGAATGTGCGTCATAGGCCTATCTACCAGAACCTGAACTCATGGGGCAGCATGCATGCTCTGTGGGAACAGGGTGGCAAGAAATGGTGGACATGCACATTGTGTGTGCCTCTTTTGCACTTACACATGCTGGATTTTCTCATTAAAGTTCATTTTAAAAACATAAATGCAAAGGAGTGTCTAGGTGGCTCAGTCAGTGGTATGTCTGACTCTTGGTTTCAGCTCAGGTCATGATGGCAGAGTTATGGGGTCAAGCCCCACCTTGGACTCTATGCTCAGCAGGGAGTCTGCTTTGGATACTCTTTTTCTCTTTCCCTCTGCCCCTCTCCACACTCATGCCTGTTCTCTCTCTTTCTCTATCTCTCAAATAAATAAACATAGAATCTTAAAAAAAAGTGCAAAATTATTGAGAATTTCAAGATGGGAGCAAGAGAAGCAAGCACAGATTGAGTGGGACCCTATGTGACTATATACATCGCATACCCATGAAACTGGCCCTGGACTATGCCAGCCATATGTTCTCTGTCCATTTAACTGTTTTAACATGAAGCAGCCATAGATAATATGTAAACAGATGGGCATGGCTGTGTTCTAATAAAACTTTATTTATCAAAACAGATGGCAGGTGCGCCTGGGTGGCTCAGTGGGTTGAGCCTCTGCCTTCAGTTCAGGTCATGGTCTCAGAGTCCTGGGATCAAGCCCCGTGTTGGGTTCTCTGCTCAGCAGGGAGCCTGCTTCCCCTTCTCTCTGTGTCTGCCTCTCTGCCTACTCATGATCTCTCTCTCTCTCTGTCAAATAAATAAATAAAATCTTTAAAAAAAAAAACAAACAAAAACAGATGGCAGCTAAGATATGGCTATGGGCCATGGTTTGCTGATCCTTAGTTAGGTAAGAACGTGGAGGTGAGAAAGTATGAGACCTGTCTGAGAACTGATTATAGTGGGAGATAAGTCTGGGAAGGTCATATGAAGCCCAGGTAGGCAGAGCCAGGTTAGGTCATTTGAATGTTGTCCTCTAGGTCATGGGGAGTGATTGATGGTTTTAAACATTGAGTTCACATGATGAAAGGAGATTTTTAATAAATTAATATGGAGGCATCGTGTCAGAAAGCTAGACAGGCGTGAATCTGCCAGCATTGTGAGCTACACGTGAGATGACAGGAACCTGAGAAGGAAGGAGATGCAATGGTAGGAGAATCTGATTTGAGAGAAATTTTGAAAGGAAGGCCATCGCGATGCGGTATGTGATTCCATGTGGGGGCTAAGGAAAGAAAAGAAAGAAAGAGAGGACCACAATTTTGAACTTAGAAGGCTGCAAAATAGATGATTCATTCATTCCATTGACCTATTTTGTATGTACCTCACATTTGCCAAAATGCCCTTAAACAGAGATAGTTTTTGGTAAGCTGCCTTGTTTGGTTGGCTACCGAATTTTGGGCTGTTTGTGTTGGCGCTGGGTAGCTGAGTTTACACAATGCAGGAGGGCGTTAGACGTGCAACATTGACACTGATGAAGAAAGTAGGGGCGGCAGGAAAGGGACATGATCCATCCTCACAGAAATGAGAACCCCAGACAGTGACAGCAAGTGGGATCTGTAGGGGAGAAAGCAGAGAGGAGAGAAAGGAACATACATACTTTGACAGCAGCCTTTCTGTTTCCAATTAAGGTGATATTTCACCTTCCTGTTTAACCTTTTCTAGAAAGATTAAGGAACTCATGTTTGATCACTGGGAGCAAAATGAAACAAATATGATATGAAATAAGTCACATAAATCCCCCTTCGTCTTCAGATGAGTCAGATGCCAAAGCAGTTTGGTGGCTCGTGTAATGATTTGCTTAGAGAATTAAATTTCACTTTTGCCTAAGCAAGTATGGTATCCTAGTCTTTCCCCTAAAACACACACTCAGTTCTATCTCACCTAGTGTGGCTGGCTGGTTGACTATCCTCTTTAAAGATGCATTTTAGGGAAAACAAGGGCAGTGCCACAGATACCCAAATCATCACAGATACTGTGAATGTCATAGATACTGAATGCCTTATAATGCGTTTGCCATAGGAGCTTAGAATGTTGTGTGTTAAGCTTGTATATTAGCAAATACTTTGCGTACATGGGGAAATGTAAATGAGATTTCTTCGTAGCATTCTTATCTGCACATGTGTATTGAGGACGCATTGAACCATGGCCGTATGCTTATGCACAGAATATATAGGTTGTGTGTATTCCTAACCTCTCTGTAGACTTGCTGAAACACGGGACCATCTGGTGGTCCATAGTTTAGTTCCCTCGCTTGGCTGGAATTTTCCTATAAACAGGAATATTGGAATAAAGAGGCTGTAGTTTGGCACTATGAGACTGAGAAAACCTGTATCAAACGAGACCAAACAAATTAGGTCCACCTCAGGCTTTCTTTGGTCACTGTTACAACCAAATTCTCAAATTTCAACTTCAAAAATGCTATAGATGTTTTCTTTCCAGGCAACTCTGAATTTAAAAAAATATATATGACAGTTTTTAGGATAGTTGTCTTTAACTTCCCACCACTCTTGAGATTTAGAAGGTGCCAAAATGGTGATTTAAGTGCATTTTGCAAGAGTGGTTTTCACACTGTTAAAGTACTGGTCTGTATCTCTCATCCTGTCTGGCTGTCTATCAAGGCATATCAAAGAGCATGTTTTCCCCTTGCTCAAGGTATAAAACAATCACCAAAAATGAATTCTTCTAGTGTGCGTGTATGTGTGTCCATCTGTGTGTGTGTGTGTGTGTGTGTGTGTGTGTGTGTGTGTAAGTACTATACAGTTTAGTTGCTGTGTTTTGTTGTTATTGAGACATTTTGCTTGTATTTGATGCAGGCAGATACTGGCACTCCTTTACATTCTCAGATTAGGAGATCTGCTGGTTAGATGGGAGAGCATGTGTGTATTTTATAGTGAAACATGCTTTCAGTTTTGATGCCTGTCTGCATAGCTGCCTTCAGCTATGTTTACTTGGGTGGGCAGGTGTTAAGGCTACAAGAATCATTAGATCTTGGAATCGCTTTGCTGAAGGAGACCTTGATTCCAGGGCTCATCATTTCTTATCTCTTCTATAACGAAAAGACTCTAACTGGTTTCCTTGGCTTTGGTTTTAGCTTTCTTTGTAGTCTTGGTCATATCAAATTTCTACTTAGAAAGTGGTGTGTACTTTCTTTTCATTCTCCCTCCCCCCCCGCCCCAATTTACCAACCTCATTTTCTGCTACTCACCAGTTTGTACCAGTGTCTCCAGTCCACATCCAGTTCTTCCTGGCTCCTTCGGCATGCCCTGCACTGTCTGTCAAGCTTACACACCTTTGTATGTGCTATTTCCTCTGTTCAGAGCGTCTAGTGAATTTCTACCCCTCCATCAAGACCAGACTCTAATGCCCTATAAATGGGTTGATTGATCTATTGTTTTATTGATCCTCTCCTCCAGTGGCACCTCCCCTATAAATGAGTTGATTATCTATTGTTTTATTGATGGTCTCATTTCAGAAACATTATAGGAATGCTTGCTGTGTTCTGGGAAACTTTCTGTGAACAGACGCAAGTATTCCTTCCTCTGGGTTTTCTCTTGCTTGGTACTCACAGTCATTACTAATCTATGCTGGTTTCTAATCATTTGGACTCCTTCCCTTAATAGAGTCTGAGATTCATGTGAGTGCGGACTTCATTTATTATTTAATTCTGTGTTTCCAGCATCCAGGCAAGTGTTTGGCACATAGTAGGTGCCCACTAAATGTTTGCTGTTAACTAGGATTTGTTTTGCCAGGAGACCTTCTTGGGAGGTACTAAGTGGGGTGCTTTCCTTTCACATATAATGACAAGTCTTTGTTCTCTAACACTGCCTCTATCAGAAGTAGTTAAGCTAGAGTTTTCTCCTTACCAGCCATCCTTTTCTCATCCCCATCCCGCTTTCCCAGCACTCCTGGCACCCTCCTGCTGTGTGCAAAGCTCCAGTCCTGGGAAAATACCATGCAATGCTTTCATTCTAAAGGGGAGCAATTGAAAGCATTTCTCTGGTAATTTAAGCACACAGCAGCTACCTTTGCAAAAGCCTGGTTGCTAAATTATCCCCTTGGCTACTCGTTTTCCAGGAGGGTAAAGAGAAAAAAAAAACAAAACAAAACTTTGAGGGGATGGGGAGAGACTCTAGCAAGCAAAGAGCCTGTGTGTGTGTGTGTGTGTGTGTGTGTGTGTGTGTGTGTGTGTGTGTTTAGCCTTCTTTGTCTCCACCTCCTCTCCATTCAGCAACTGTAGGGCTCCTGGTGTGGCATGTTCTGCTACTTTTCCTTTTAATGTTTTAAATGCCACAAATGCCTGTCATAAACCACCTTCTTAATTATGCAGAAGTGGAGCTGAATGGTTAGTTAGCAGCGCTATTGCAATTACTGCACTTTTTCAGGTCTGCTGCTGTTTTATGTGACACTGTTTTCTAAGTTGCTGATTAAGATGATGTAGTGGGTGGAGTCCTTCCCACCAGTGGAGAGAGGCCTCGGAAGGCTGGCATAATGAGTCCTCAGGCAGTAGTTTATGGCCTAATAGGAATTAAGGGAGGGGAGCCAAAGAGGGGGTGGAGAAGATAAAACCATTTGTTTCCTTCTTCTTACAAATGAAGCCCTTTGGTCTTTGTTAGCTTTCTCCACTGTCCATTCCTGATGCTGAAAATTGTTAAGAGAAACATCCAATGTAGCTCTTAGGGACAAGTCCCAATCTCAGTTGGACTTAATGTCCGGATGCTTTCAGGCATCTTCAGATTTCCTTGTGCAAAGAAAAAGAGTCTTTATGCTGGAGTTCTAATGCTGGCAGAGAAATTTAAGAGATGTGAGGATTTAAATTAATCTCTTCAACTCACTGTATGTATCTTTCTTTCTTTTTTTCTAACCAAACATGAAGAATACCGTGTGCCCATCTTGGACCCTGTGAGGCCATGCTTCTAGGATTGTTTTAGGTACTAATTGAAAAAGAGAAGGAAAACATGTGAACTTGAAAGCAGCATGCTGTTGCAAAAGACTGTAGTCATTCATTCATTCACTCATTCATATTTATTGAATAGCTTCTATGTCCTGGGCCCTGTGTAAGGACCCAAGGGATAGGACAGAAGCAATGCAAATTCTTAGCTTTTGCAAAAATGGCCTTCAAGTTAGGGATACTGATGTTAAACCCATCAGGAAATAAGATTATACTTTTTTTTTAAAGATTTTATTTATTTATTTGATAGAGAGACACACAGCGAGAGAGGGAACACAAACAGGGCAAGTGAGAGAGGGAGAAGCAGGCTTCCTGCCAAGCAGGGAGCCCGATGCGGGGCTCTATCCCAGGACCCTGGGATCATGAACTGAGCCCAAGGCAGCTGCTTAATGACCGAGCCGCCTAGGCACCCCAAGTATATACTTTCTTTCTTTTTTTTTAAGATTTTATTTATTTATTGGACAGACAGAGATCACAAGTAGGCAGAGAGGCAGGCAGAGAGAGAGGAGGAAGCAGGCTTCCCACTAAGCGGAGAGCCCAATGTGGGGCTTGATCCCAGGAACCTGAGATCATGACCTGAGCTGAAGGCAGAGGCTTTAACCCACTGAGCCACCCAGGCGCCCCCAAGTATATACTTTCGAGTGGTGATGAGTGCTATGAAGAAAAATAAAGCAAAATGAGGAAAGGGAGGGTGTTCTGGGGATGCTGTTTTGAATGGAAAGGTCATAGAAGGTTTCTCTTTGGAATTGACATTGAAACAGGTGCCTGAATGAGGAGAGGCAACAAGGCATAAGAGTATCTAGGAAGAACCTTCCAGGCTGAAGGGATAGCAGGCATAATCACTGAAACAGTAATGCACTTGGCTTATTGGAGGAACAGCAAGGAGGTTGGTGGCTAAAATACAGTGAGCCAGCAGTAGGGAGTAAAATAAGATCTGAGAGATACCCAGGGCCCTACCCATATATAGCCTTATGGGAGAATGAAAGGTCTTTGGATTCAAATAATCTTATTTACATTTTTTTTTTAAAGAACCATCTTGGCAGCTGGGTACTAATTATGCTCCAAATGGGCAAAGTGGAAGAAAGGACACACTGAGGAAGCTACTACAGAAATCCAAGCAAAAGTTGTCTTAAGGTGATTGTGGTGAATACATTTTGACATTATTTTGATGTTCTCTGTTTTCACAAGGATTTGCTTCATAAATTAGCAGAGTTTGAAGCTGCAACTTGGACCTACTAGTGAATCATTATTTGTTTTAAAATTGACACATGAAACGATATTTTGATTTTTTTATAAACTGCTACAAAATATTGAAGGAAGATTGGTCTTGTTTTACATCTGTTGACTCACTAGATATTTGACTGGAGAGAATTTGATCCTAGAATCAAATAAATACTACCAGCCCTTCCTACCAGACTTCAATTGAGAGTCAAGATTCTCCAGTCTCTCTGTGGGCCCAGGGCTATCCTTCCCTGCCCTTTCCTAGCTGGGAGCCAAAAACCTAAGCAGTGGACCCCTGAGTGATCTTCCAATTGATAAAAAGAACTGTACTCATTCTCCCTCAAAATATTTGTTGCAGCTATAGGGGATGTATTCTTACGTTACAATCTAAAGGGTGTTTATTTTGAAGAGAAGAGGGTTGTTGTCACTGGGTGGTACGTGTATTTGTGTGTCTGAGCATGTGGGTATGCTGCATTGGGTGACTGTTTTCCTTTCTTTCTCTCTCCCATTAAAGGAAGGAATCTTAGAGGAAAATAGGATGGCAGTCCTGGCACTAGTTGATTTTTTTCTTGTTCAGAGTAGGTTCAGCAGAAAATGCTGAAGTTATGTTTGCCCTGTGTTTTCTCCCTTTTTTTAAATTTCTATGTGATCACATCCCTCTTTTAATAGGCATCTTGAGAGAAAGTTTATGGCATATTTTGTATTCCTTTTATCCCTTTTATTAAGAGAAAGGTGTCTGAGAAGAGAAACAATATATATTTGATTCTCCATCTGAAGCCTCAAGGAAATATGAATTATTAAGCTCCTGAGTGAGGGTAGGCAATGTTAGGATACATATGTGTAGATATATATGTCTATATGTGGTCACATTTATCTGTCCCTTAGCATTGGCTACCTCATAATGCTGTTTGTCCTTTTTGCATATTATTTTGAGCCAACTAGGTCATCAGCTTCTTTAGGGCAAAGACCATAATGTGTGCCTTCTTACAAAATCCAGATCTCCATTAGTTCAGACTCTTTGGTTGCAAGCAACAGAACCTGGCTTGGACTCCGTTAAATAGGTTAGGAATTTATTGGAAGCTTTTGCGTAGCTCATGAAATCAAAGTGAGGACAAGGGAAAAGGCTGCTAAAATGAATTAGGAAATCTTGGGAGGTAAAGGTAACAGGAAACAGCACGTTTTTCAGGCCACCGCTGCTGGATGTATAGACTCTGGATTCCCACCGCCCCCCCCCCCCCCACTTACCTTCTCATAATATTATTACAAAAACTCAAAGGTGTTGGGAGTTTATGAACAACAAGAAGGATATAAAGCCCCCCCCCAAAAAAGCAACCACCACCAAAAACCAGGGCACTGGGTGACCACGAACAGCTGGAACAGCTGTTCACTACAATATCAAACATAGTTTGATGTCCGTAGTTGGAACTGTCTACAGGTATGGTGGGCGTGATGGCGATGGTGATGATAAGGACAAGGACAAATTATAAATGGTTCTGCTCTTTTGAGGAAATAATCACAAAATGTTCTCACAGTCACAATGGCAAACAAGTGGTATGGCCTTTTGACATTTTAAGTTAATATAGGCTGGCCATCTTCTTTTTTTGATTTAGGTTTCAGCAATGCTTTCCCAAAGGCCACAGTGATAAAAAGTATTATGCTATATAAAGCAGGTGCTCTATTCATTGAATAAGATTCCATGCACTGGAAACAAGGATGCCTATTTGAATCACCTGCACCATGTCCCTTTCAGCCCTGGAGGCATAACTGAAAAATTTATCTTCGTTGTCACTTTTGTGATTTCCATCCCCATATTCTTACATTATGGTAGCTGGATTATGAACAACCTCAAGGTCAGACTGAGGTACAAACCAGTCCCTTATGTACGTTACTATTGATATAATGTATTCTGACCACAAATATTCATACAGCAGTTTCTCCCATCACTGTTGTTTTTGTTTGTTTGTTTTGTTTTCCATATGACTTTGGCCACACACTTGAAATTCCTTGGGAAAATACACCACCATTAAAAATGTCTTGCCCCTGGGGTGCCTAGGTGGCTCGGTGGATTGCGTCTCTGTCTTCAGCTCAGGTCATGATCTCAGGGTCCTGGGATCGAGCCCCCCATTGGGCTCTCTGCTCAGCCAGGAGCCTGCTTCCCCTCTTTCTTTCTCTGCCTACTTGTAATCTCTCTTCTCTCTGTCAAAGAAATAAATAAAATCTTTGTTTTTTGTTTGGTTGTTTGTTTGTTTATTTACAGCATAACAGTGTTCATTGTTTTGGCATCACACCCAGTGCTCCATGCAGTACCTGCCCTCCCTATTACTCACCACCTGGTTCCTCAACCTCCCACCTCCGCCCCCCCCCCCCGCCCCTTCAAAACCCTCTGGTTGTTTTTCTTTAAAAATTAAAAAAAAAAAAAAAAGTCTTGCCCATTCAAAAAAAGTGACAGACTAAAGGACATGCTTTTCTTCCCATACTATCATACCATTTCTGTTCCCTAGATTGAATTTCCTGGACTTAAGCTGCCCTTATAGTTAGCAGAAACATTATTTTAAGAACAATTTAAATTGGACCTCATTATGAAACTGGCTACTGAATCTGAGTGGGGACCTTCTTATAGAGGGAGGTAATTAAATATTCTTCATTGATGCTATTTTAAATGTGTTGAATGAAAGGAGTTAATTATACAGCAGGGAACATGGCAGACTTCTGACTAATAATGAGCTCTATGTTTAATATCTTCATCTTTGTTAGAATCATTAAAGTTGTTGAAACCCATCAGATTGGCTTGAAATGAATGTCGAGTTCTAACTAACCAAGTGCAAATGGAAGTCCCTCACAGATGCAGGGGCTTGCGTCTCTAATGATGACTTTAGGGAAGGGATGTAGATATGTTGCTTTGTTCTCTGCAGTACAATCTGTTTCAATTGGCCTTCTATTGTGATTGCAGGGAGAGAAGAGGAGTAAGCCTCATTGTTTCTAGAAATTGCATCTGTTACAATGGACCAATGTGTGTGCCTGAAAATTATAAAAGAGGTGATGTCTTTTCCTCAAAGCCTTACAGGGACTATCTCTTCAGAGTCTGGTGCTGCTATGTCCCCACAAGATGTATGTTAATGCTGCATCTCGGGATGTCTGGGACTCATTAGAGGACCTAGTGTAGTCCTAAGGAACACGCCTATTGTGACAATGAATTGGAGAGATGTGGTCCCTTGAGGTCAAGTTTTCCATACTCCATCACTGGTTTGTTCTGTGTCTTTCGACACATTTTGTAAACTCTCAGACATTTCTCTTAAATTTCTCCTCCCCTCTGATTGCTTCACAGAACAGCAGGTGGCTTTGTTCTTATTTACAGGACTCCCGGTGTTCTGTTCTGCCCTTTCTATGTTGGAGTTTGTAACTTTGCCCTTCTAAGCGCAGAAGATCAAAGAGGCTTTCTTCTTCCATCCTTTCCTTGATTTTGCAAGGGAGTGCTGTTACCTGGCTGAGGGGAGCTATAGCAGTGGCTGGCTGTGGGATCAGCCTTTGACTGATGTTCACCTGTAGGTGCTGGGAGACACCGAGGAAGTAGAGTAAGTTCTCACCTGGCCCCAGGCCCCTGGTGGTGTGTGTGAATTGGGAGGAAATGCTATGACAGACAACAACCATCACAGGGAAGAGAAAAGAAAGACCCAGATTTAAATTCCAGCTCTAAGGCTTACCTACTATATAGCCTTGGGTGTTTTTTTGTTTGTTTTGTTGTTGTTGTTATTGTTTTTAATCCTCCCTAAGCCCATTATATAATCTTTAAAATGGGGATAAAGTAGCACCTGCTGTGTGGTCACTGCATGAATTCAATGAGATAATTCATGTAAAACACATTGCCTAGTGCTCAGTTTCTTCTTACCACTAATCAGCAATGCGGTGGTTAAAGATTGCTTTTGTTGGTTTATTTGTTTAAATAAACCCAACTAAAATCTTTTCATTTTCATTTATCTGAGTCTTCCAACACTATAATTTTCCTCTGAGTCTTACTGTTCATCCCAACTAGAGATCTAAGATAACTCTCCTTTTTGTGTTTGATAATTATTTGACATGTTTCCTCTCAAATTAAGAAAAAAACCACTATGTCTTAGTCCCTGTTTAGAATGCCTGTATGAGACTAAGCATTTGTTTTGCGAAGCATTCTAGACTAGAGAAGAAACATGGTTTGGGCACACTGTAGGAAGAGCCTTTGAGAAAGAAAAATGCCTACCCTTTTTGTAGGGGGGGGGCAGAATTAATAAGCATCAGCTTCCTCCCCAGTCACCTCACTCTGGGGTCACACGCCTCAGTCTGGTACCACTGCAGTGCAATGAACCAAAGTTACATTCACACGCACAGCTTTGCTTTGGCCAAGGTGCTTTTTAATCAAAGATGTGATGAACATTTTCAGGTAACTCAGAAAATGTGACCTAGGATAAGAAGAGGAAATCACATCTACTCAGGTAGGAATCTTCCCAGACTGTAGGGAGTTAGGTAGTTCACATCTTTGGAAATGTGGGATATTAACCATTGGTTTTCAAGCTTAAATGGCCATGAGACTCCTCAGGAGGGCTTGTTAACTTAAGGATGGCTGGGACCCCACTCCACAGTAGGTCTCAGATGGAGCCTGAGCCTTTGCATTTCTAACAAGTTCCCAGGTGATGCTGATTCTGCGTGACGCAGGGACCATACTTTGAGAAACACTGCCAAAGTGCCTTGGTATTCAGAATGTGGTCCTTGGACCTCCAGCATTACTATCTCCTGGATGATTGATAGAAATGTAAATGCTTAGACTCTACCCCAGAATTACCAAATCATGGTTTGCATCCTAACAAGCTCCCTAGATGACTTGTTTACATTAAAGTTTGAGAAACACTGATCCAATAGTTATAGGCAAGGGCTTTGGAGAATTCAGAATTTGAATCATTCAGAACTAGGTTTAAGTCTCAGGGCTGCTAAGTCCCAGCCCTGTGACTTTGGAGGAAGTTGCTTCTTTTCTTTTCTTTCTTTTTTTTTTTTTTTAATCCCTAGTTTCATCTGAGAAATTGGGATGATTATACTTATAAAGTTGTAGTGAAGATTAAATGTGATAATATATGTAAAGTGCATATAATTAGTAGTGTTGTTAAATGATGTCCTCATTCCTTTTTATGTGAAATCTGTCCTGTGAAACCATTAAAAACAGCTGTTTGAAGGAAGTATTTGAAATTCTCTCTGAAGTGTTTTCATATGTCCTGTTTTGAGAAAAGCTATTTTCACAGTATAGAATTAGGTTGTCCTCACTGTGTTATTTTGTTTGTGAATCACAGCTGTAGAGATATGGAATGGATAAAGTTTGCTGTATCCCAGCCTCCTGGTTTGACCTCTGAGTTTGAGAGTGTGTATGTGAGAGAGGGAGAGACAGACAGTGTCTTTTATGGGGGAGTGTGGGGAAACACCTAGTGTCTGTTTCCTCCTAATAACAGCGTATGGTATGCATTTTTCAAGATCAAATTAGATTTGTAATATTTGACAACATCTCTTAGCAGGTTCTAATCCCTCTGAGGTGTTATGAAAATGAAGGTTAGACCTCTTAACAAAGTGTTTTGAGCACCTGGAAGGTGCTATATAAAATAGGGTGTTTGACATCATTTAATTATTAAAAGTATAGTCCTTAGTGATATTTTCTTTATTCTCTAATCAACTGCAATTCTAGTATTTTGGCAGTTAGAAGATACCTTAGCCCTCTCGATGCCCTTAGCAACTGAGAAATGAGCCTGTTGCTTTTCGTAGTTTATATTCTCAAGGCTCAGAAATTTCAAAGTCGTGTTAAGCAAAAGTGAAATAAAATGGCTGCAGAGAAAATAGATTAAAATGAGAATCGCGCCAACGTAATCTAAAAGGCTTAATGAGAACATCGTTTTCTGGGTTACAATGTAGAGCTCTGTACGGGTGACTGAGGGGTCCTTGGACCCTGGCTATTGTTCAGCATGAAGAGGCTCTTTTCTGAAATTGGTGTCTCCTATACAAATAGATCCTTTAAGACTGGTCATCATAGATGCATCCCTTACTCTGTAATTGCATTTTTAGCATTCACAGGTAGGGGGTTGGAGCTCTCCACTGCTTTGTTAGCACCCAGGGAAATCTCTATCAAAGATAATAGCAAGTCACCAAGTTCTCAAGGAACGCATCTCCTGTTGGTCTCTTGCAACAAGGGTAGGTGTGTGGGGAAGACAAACCCCAAGACCTTACTTACACTGCAAATCCTTCAAGTCCTGCTACTTAAAGTGTGATCTGCCAGAGCAGCGCAGCCTCAGCCTGAAGCTCATTAGAAATGCAGAATCTCGGGCCCTCCTTCAGACCCACTGAGTCAGAGTTTGCAATTTAACAAGATGTCCCGGGGATCTGCATGCTTGTTAACTGCTTTAAGCAACAATTCTTAAATAGAGGGAAGTTGGATTGGCAAACATCTAAAGCCATGTGAAGTTCAAACTCAGAGAATGAGGTTAGTTGTTACCAAGATAGATGGTTTCATAATTCGTTATAATCACTCTAATAGTTGCAGGTCTAAAGGAATGGGTGTGTTTGAGGTCAGTTGTCTACTCTGTCCCCGGGAAGGATAAGCTTTACAGTTAGCCTCATCTAAGGAAGTCTGATTAAGCTTTGTCAACCTGGGTGACAGATCCGAGTAGACCCCAAAGGTTAAAAGAAAACAGTACAGAAAGGGCAATGCCAGAACAAAGCGTAAGGCAGAGATAAGCTCCAAAATAATAAGATTGTGAGATTTTTGAATATAATGGTAATGGGAATCTGCTTTCAATATTACTGAGGCTCCCCACTATTTGCAGCCTAGGTTTGGAAGCCATAATCAAAAGGATTTTGTCTAGAGTTAACGTATATTTTTACTTAAGCTAAAATGAAACCTTTCCCTCTGTCGCATTAACCAAAGCTGTGGCGTGTCTGGGGCTGGACATGCTGCTGGGAGTTGTGGGTGGGAAGCAGCTTCATCCCCCGAACACATTTTCCAGCAGCTTTTAAAACTGGAGTGCAGAAAACAAAACAAACAAAAAACCCCCCAGCAAATCTGACTTAAATTGCTCCAATCAATAAAACCAAGTCACTGACTTGTGTCACTGAAAAGAACGTCAAGCTCACTTAAGTGAGACTTGAGCCAGGGTACAAAGATGTCACCCAAGACATCATTTCTCTTGTTCTCCTCCACTTTTTCTGATTATCGACTTTATACCAAGGTTGGACACTCATGGTTGTCAGAGGGAGGCCAGCAACTCTTGCCCTCCCTGCTTTCTCCTTTCTTTAGAGTTGGAGAAAAAAGAGAATCTTAACCCCATCAAAGAGCTGGGCACCTTTCCTCCAACCTTATGGGTCCTCAAATGGAAATCAGGAGGATTCAGTTCTGAGGCAGGAAGTAAAAAATATCCAGCAACCTAACTTTCCCTGAGCACCTCCTCCATATAGTGCCTTATTCACACTCCTTTTAAAAAAGATATTTATTTATTGAGAGAGAGCATACACAAGCATGGATAGGGGCAAAGGGGGGAGGGAGAGAGAGAGAGAATCTCACAAGTGGGGCCTGACTCAGGGCTCAGTCTTAGGACCCTGAGATCACAACCTGAGTCAAAATCAAGAGTCGGCGCTTAACTGACTGGGCTACCCATGCGCCCCTCTTCAGATTACTTTCAAGACCTCATGTCAAATCGCATGGTAGGTATTGTTACTAATTTGCAGATGAAGGCTCTGAAGTAGAAAGCCATAAAAGAATCATGGGGTCATAGCACTGGTCTGCTTATCACGAAGGAGTCCTGGCTTATTGAGTGGGTTTCCAGCTGGGGGTTGGGGAAGAGATAAGTGGGCCAAGAGCCAGATTCATCCTTTTTTCATTGAGCCTCCGCCCTTCCATGTAGTCAGTGTGACCCATACATACATTTACATGTTCAGTCCCTGTTTTTAGCAAACCCTGACTATGCAGGAAAAGTAGAAACTCTCCAATACCATTCAATTTCCTGAAAAAAAAAAAGTTGTCTTGTTAAAACATTTTTCTCTTACAGTTATTTGATTCTTACAGTTAACTATGCCACAAACATGGATTTGAAACCAATTAGAATGAGCATACATTGACTTCCATGATGGTCAGTTAATTAAGTTCTTTAGAAGTGATAAAAATAATTAATAGATTCAGATCAGAAAAATAAGTTATGATTCAAAAATTATTATTTTTTAATTTAAGCTACCTCTGGAAACTGTTTCCCTTTAATCGAAATATCCGCCTTAAAAAAAGGTTGACAACAGAACTTTATCTGTGGCAGAATAATTGAAAGAAACTCTTTCAGAAAACACAAGTCACCTTAGTTCCAGAATTCGACCTGGGCTAAGATTTTTTAAATTTAAATTTTAGTTTGTAAATATGTGGTGCAATATTGGTTTCTGGAATAGAATTCAGTGATTGATTACTTACATACAATACCCAGTGCTCATCACAACAAGGGCCCTCCTTAATACCCATCCCCCATCTAGCCCATCCCCCTGCCCACCTCCCGACATCAACCCTCAGTTTGTTCTCTGTTCCTAAGAGTCTCTTAGGATTTGCTTCCCTTTCTCCTTTTTTTTTTTTTTCTTTTCCCCCTTTCCATATGTTCACCTGTTTTCTTTCTTAAATTCTGCATATGAGTGAGAGCATATGGTATTTGTCTTTCTTTGACTGACATATTTCAGTTTGGGCTAAGATTTTTATAATTCAGAGGGAAATATTGTGGAGACTTCTGTATTATAGAGGCAGTAAACCATTTAATTATATCTTATTCTGTATATAAGCATTATGCAGTAGATTCTCATGGGCTTCATCCAGGATGCTTTCAATTTTTTTTTAATATGTCCTCAACCTACCAGGAAGACAAGAAAACATTTCCAATTTAACTGAATTTTTGCTGTTTCTATTAAATTACTCTATTGAATGGGTATTTGCAGGTTCTGTCTACCCACATGATTATTGGTGAAATCTTTGACTGGTGGCCTCTGTGGCATTTAAGAGAAAGGAAACGATCAAACATTAAAAACAAATTTATGTGGTTGGCTTGGTAGAGATTGAACATACGTTCATGTTCCAAATATTTCTAGAAAAATATTTCTAGATTCAAAAAGTAGATAAGAAAATTGATCCCCACTTTGACAGTAAGAGAGCAGACACTGTTTTAATTATTTTCCTTAGAAGGGTAAGGGAAAAGGAATTGATGTTTGTTCCATAATGACTGGCCTCATCACCAGGCATTATAATACGGAGTCACCAGAAACCTGTGACATAGCTCCTGTTCTCAGTGATTATGATAAGGTGTTTGTTTGTTTTAACATTGTATTTATTTATTTGACAGAGAGAGAGATCATAAGTAGGCAGAGAGGCAGGCAGAGAGAGAGGGGGAAGCAGGCTCCCCACTAAGCAGACAGCCTGACACGGGGCTCGATCCCAGGACCCTGGGATCATGGCCTGAGCCGAAGGCAGAGGCTTAACCCATTGAGCCACCCAGGTGCCCCTATGATAAAGTTTTGGTAAAAGACAGAATAATATGAATTAGACTTTTTCTGTTAGCCATTGGCAAGTCTTGTCTACTCTACCTTCATAGTAAATATCAAATTTGACAACTATTCACTGATTCTGCCTCTAACAACGTACTGTAGGCCAATGTAATTTCTTGCCTAACTTCAGTTCTACCCCACCCCCTACTCATCTCCCTGTTCCCCTCCCTTGCCTTGAACCAATTTTTCATATAGCAGCATAGCCAGAGTTCTCCTTTAATACTTAGAGTACATCATAAAACCCTTTCTTCCCAAAAAATGGTCCATTGATGTCCAAATGCAGTTAAAGTAAAAATCTAAACTCCTTCTTATGCCTGGAAGTCTTTACATGATCTGCCCAGATCTCAAATCTCTGCCCCTTGGGATCATGAGCTCCTGGTCACATTAACCTGCCATTTCTTTGATGATGTCACAGAACTTGCCATTGTTTCTGTGTGAACTGTGCTTTATCTCATTTGTTTATGCATGGTTCATGCTCATTATTCAGATTGCATTTATATATGATTTCTGTGTAGGGATTTTGCTTGACCATCCTGTCTAAAAGTATCCTATTTGTTAACTTATTTATGTGGATATCATCTCTCTTCCCCAACTTCAATGGAAAGTCCAGTCTACGAGCTCTATGTTTCTGTCCCATCACCCCATCTGCAACATCTTGAAGTCACACCTCATATACAGGAGTCTCTCAACATAAGAAGACACTAAATTAGTGTATTGAAAATGCCACAGGATTTTAGACAAATGTAAAAACATTCAGGCCTAGATTATTCCATGACTATTTTGAAGATTTTCATCAACTGGGGAGTAAGAATCTTTAGATTAAATAGTATTTCAATGGATTCTGAGAGAAGGGGAGGGGAATCCATGATTTTTTTTTTTCTACTGTCTTTACCTCTACTCTGATAAGAAAATACAGGATAGGAGTGCCTGGGTGGCTCAGTGGGTTAAGCCTCTGCCTTTGGCTCAGGTCATGATCCCAGGGTCCTGAGATCAAACCCCACATCGGGCTTTCTGCTGGGCAGGGAGCCTCCTTCCCCCACCCCTCTCTCTGCCTACCTGTGATCTCTCTCTGTCAAATAAATAAAATCTTTAAAAAAAAAGAAAATACAGGATACATTTCTTTAGGATTAAAAAATCACCCAAACCACCTCCAGTTATTTTTACAGTTTCTAGGAGAACTCTTTTATTTTATTTTTTTTTCCAATTCGGAGATGTTTAAAAATTACATAAAAAGTAGAAAGAAATGGTACTTAATGTCTTAACAAACGATTAATTTGATCGAGTTTCAGAAAAGACCTCATTAAGCTGCATGATAAAGTGATTGTTCAGTGTCACTTTCATTGGGTTTTCAGCAATTATGTGGAACAGTTTTTAGAATGAGGCAGCATTTCCCTTTTCAATAGGACTCGAAACTTCCTTGATGTTGACACAGAAATGCCGAAAGGAAAAGGTGACAAACCAAGGGCTACAGGTCTTGATTCATTCACGCTAAAAATATCACATCCACCCCAAGAAGGTTTAGAAATATGTCAAAGGCATTCTTGAGCATTTTTCTCCCATTTAAGACCATTTACAAAACCTTTGAGATTGAAGTGATAGTGAAATTTTTCTCACTCAAGTCCAAGCCCATGTCTGAGCATATAATTTGAATTAAACCTTTATATATAATTTTCTAATTAGATTTTTTTCTCCTTTCATGGCCTTTAAGCTTTACATAACCTTTGTGCTTCCTTGTTCCATTAATCCTTTAAATGCCAGCATCCTGCCGAGAGGGGATTCATTGCACTATTTCCATCATTGTCAACAGAGCCGCAAGATCATTCTAGTATATTGGAATTACCCATCCATGAGAAAACGCTGTCTGGGATTTGTAATTATTAGTTGACTCTTATTCAACTCTGTGATGAAATTAGAATTTTTCCTTTTAATGTTTTATTACCAGTTAAAGCACAGACAGGTATTTTATTTTAATTTGAATAAAGAGGATATAATAAAGAGCTGGAATATCCTAAATTATGTACATTTTTGGTAGTTATTTCTATAGTTAATCTTCTTAATTTATCACTTAGAGTAAGGCAATTACTACCATATGGAAATAAGCCAGAAATATTCTATCACTGGAAAGTGACTGTAGCTGGTAGGTTTGTGCCAAGGAAGTGTATTGAATTGCTTACGTTCCTGCATTATCCATTACTGTAGTCTGTGTGTGCGTGTGTGTCCAGGTCTACCGTGTATTTCATCACATTTCAAAAGATGGTTGTTCTACCCCCTTATCGAGCAACCTCAGGAGAAAACATTCTTCTATCACTACCCTGTTGGAGCTGATTAATGCTGCCTTTAATTTAATTGAAAATGTTTGATCAATAAGGTCAATTTTTATGGATTTATTTCCATCATTTGATGTGGCAAATCATTAGTTATCATTATCTCAATTAGCACAGATTGCCGTGAAAAGTGAAGGGAGTAAATTGCTTTATGGATTTCTGAGAGCATAGGATACACATAACTTTTCTTAACACACATACTTTTCAGCAGTTACCTTGTGCAAAGTTTCCATTTCTATGCTGCAATTTCTCCAGCAATCTAGAGATATCTTTGGCAGACGGGACATGGTGAATGGACCAAGTTTGAGAAACTACAAAAAAGTCATAAAAAAGTCAGTGCACACCGTGAAGGGGAACACCAGTGGGGGTGCTTCAGGGTGAAATGAACCTGTTTCCAGAGAACCGACTGGATTTTAAGAAGAAAGAGAAAGTAAAGTAAAAAGAAAGTAGTGTGGATATCTTTCAGTCTCTTATTCTGAAGACCCATGTTATAGGTCAAATTGTTGCCTCCTGCCCCCAAATTCATATATTGAAATTCTAACCTCTAGTGCTCAGAATGTTACATTATTTGGAGAAAGGGTCTTTATGGAGTAAATCAAGTTAGAATGAGATTGTTAGGGTGAGACAGAATCCAACGGGACTGGTGTCCTTATAAGAAGAAGAAATTTGGATACAAACATGTATAGAAAGAAGATGTTACAAAGAGACATAGGAAGAGGATAGCCATCTACACGCTAAGGAGAGATGTGTGGAACAGCCCTCAGAAGGAACCAATGCTGTCAACATCTTGATTATAGATTTCTGGATTTTAGAACTTTGAGACAATACGTTTCTCTTGCTTAAACCACTGAGTTTGTGTTACTATGTTATGGCAACCCCAGCAAACTGAAACAGCCCATAAATTATGACTAATATTTCACATTACGCAAACTATACAGAAGCTTCCTCAAACACCAGGATACTAAAATCTTCATAACTTGCATTAACTATTTTCACTGAACTTTGAAATATAGAATCCAAGGAAATTTAGAATTTAAGCAACATTGTATCAAAGCACTTTATAATCAAAGCACTGATTGGGGGAATTGATCTCTGTAGGTATCTTTAAAAAAGTGAACCTTTTTTTTTAACAAGGCAAAAACTTTGAAAAGCCTGATTCAGAATGTTAAGTAACCCAAGGGTGAGGAACTACAATTTATGGGAAATTCAGTCAAATAGCGTCTGTTGTGCTGGGACTGCGGCGTTAGAGTTATAAAATGGCAAAGTGAATCCATCATAGAGATTTATCCTGGACGAGCTTGCATCTGGACCAAAGGTGATCCATCAGTTCTGTCATTTTATATTGAAATCCATAAACTCCCTATTCTACATACCTCAGTTTTTGTGCATGTGTGGTGTAGCAAAGATCCCGTCTCTGATGCATGCTGGAGGAAAGGGTGTGTATTTTGTTTTTATAGTTTTTGTTTTTTATTTCTAGTAGTGAAAGCCAAAAACTCATTTCCTAGGTTCCTCAGATAGGAAGCTGACCAACTGTTGGTAAAGAGTAGAGTAGTAGAGTTTTGAATCAGGGCTAGCCCTGAGTCCTATGGTGAGGGGTCAGAAGTTTCTCTGGCTCCGTACATCACTCACCAATCTCAGATCCCTCATGAAGTCCTCTAGCTACCTCTATGTCTTCCTCCCCAGGAGCAGGGAGGAGAGTTAGTGTTAACTGAGCCATTAAAGGACACCATGTGCTGCACATGACTCTTTAGAAATGTTAGGCTCGTATCAACACTTTGGCGCTAACACTATTATTATTTTCAGTATACAAAAGAAGAAACTGAGGCTTAGAAGGTAAAATTACTTGTGCTGTGCCACCTAGCAATATATGCTGGAGTCAGGACTCTAGCCCAGGACTAACAAGCTGATATTCTTAAACACTGATCCCTGATGCCTCCTGAAACAACGTCTTAGACATCTCATTTCTCCATCTAACCCTGCCTGCTCTAACTGACTAATTCTTGATAATGTAACAATGGGTTACATTCACTTCTAGGAAGGACCTCCGCAATTAACTGGACATTTAGAAAAAAATGTGTTGGCGGAAAGAAATGATACTCGTGGTGGGAATTTCTCATTCTCATTTTAGCAAAATGTGTAATCTTGGACAAACCAGCATCTCCTGAGCCTTGGTTTTATCATCTATAAATGTCAGAGTTGGATTAACTACTCTCTAAAGATCTCTTCCAGACTTAAAATTCTAAGATTCTTTCACATTAAATGTAACTCCTTTTCAACCTATGTGTACACTTGGCTCTTCAGTGATCCTTTTCATAAATTGGCAATTGGAAATACTAAGTCAAGAAATATGAGAAAATGGGCAAGCCACTCTTAATAGCTCTTAGCCTCAGTTTCTTCATCTATAAAATGAACATATTTAATGTACTACCTCATAGGATTAGTATTACACATGCCAAGTAAACTGCCTGGAACAGAGAAGTGTCACTAGCTACAGCCAGAAGAACATGATCATCACTGGTGTGATCAGTTCTATTATCATCTTCCCAGGGAAATCACAGTAGATCTAGGGTTATGGAAAAAGCACCCATCATGAAGACTTCTTTTAATTAATCATAAAGCATTTTATGCAGAGTGCCTCTTTCAACTTTGTATTCTACAGGCATTGGTATCTCACTAAAAGCTGGGCAATATTTATACCAAACAGTATATCATCCATGTGTTCATCTATGCCTGCAGAGTTCCACCCCCCTGCACGCTGTGAGAACAATAGGTACTTTAATAGTCTGAAGCAAGAAGGATATTAGCTCCATGAATCTTTATTTTAAATTACATTTCTGAGTTAGAGGTGTCAAAATGGTAGCTCAAGTTAAGCGAGATTGCATTCCCCAGTAGGGCCATTGATGTTGGTTACAAATAAATTGCTGGTGCAGTGATGATAGCAAAGTCCATGCCATCTTTTATTTAGCGAGGTATTTCTCTTGTTAACAGCTCCTTCTGTGTGTTTTTCCTTCTTCTGTTTCACATCAATCATATTTGACACACTGCCCAATGTCAGGGTAACAACAACAACAACAACAACAACAAAAAGCAGTATTCAGTTAATCAACCAGATGTTTGGCCTCATCCTGCCTGAAACATCTGAATGTGTAACCAAATGTCACATTCTTTTGTCCCGTTATTTTGTGTTGTGTTACTAGACAGAGATAAAGAATAAAACTGCAGGATTCTTTCTTCTACTAAGAGAAAGATAATAGCATCTTGAGCCTAATGTCCTGGGGCCATAGCCTAGCTCTTCCTCTTAATAGCTGCACAATTTGGGCAGAATTAGGGTCATTTGAGAGAAAGTGTGTGGAAGTGTTACATAGATTCTAGACACATGCGTTGTTAAAAGAATCCTAGTTCCTTTTGTTAGTCATGCAAAGGGCCATACAGTTTATATGTTCTGGAAAGAAAGTGAAAAAGAATAAAGATCTAATAGCCATTAAACTCCTGAATTTCAGAACTATACTGATAATACCAACAGCCAAGATACATCAGGTGCTGACTATGGGTCATTAACTCTTCCAAATGCTTTACATGGATTTAAACATAAAAGTCCTGGGAACTTTATTCTTCTCCTATCCCCCTACCCCCCCATGTTGCTTCTCCATGTCCTCATATCAGGGAGATCATATGATAGTTGTCTTTCTCCGATTGACTTATTTCACTAAGCATGATACGCTCTAGTTCCATCCACGTCGTCGCAAATGGCAAGATTTCATTTCCTTTGATGGCTGCATAGTATTCCATTGTGTATATATACCACATCTTCTTTATCCATTCATCTGTTGATGGACATCTAGGTTCTTTCCATAGTCTGGCTATTGTAGACATTGCTGCTATAAACATTCGGGTACACGTGCCCCTTCGGATCACTATGTTTGTATCTTTAGGGTAAATACCCAGTAGTGCAATTGCTGGGTCATAGGGTAGTTCTATTTTCAACATTTTGAGGAACCTCCATGCTGTTTTCCAGAGTGGTTGGACCAGCTTGCATTCCCACCAACAGTGGAGGAGGGTTCCCCTTTCTCCACATCCTCTCCAGCATCTGTCATTTCCTGACTTGTTCATTTTAGCCATTCTGACTGGTGTGAGGTGATATCTCATTGTGGTTTTGATTTGTATTTCCCTGATGCCGAGTGACGTGGAGCACTTTTTCATGTGTCTGTTGGCCATCTGGATGTCTTCTTTGCAGAAATGTCTGTTCATGTCCTCTGCCCATTTCTTGATTGGATTGTTTGTTCTTTGGGTGTTGAGTTTGCTAAGTTCCTTATAGATTTTGGATACTAGCCCTTTATCTGAAACAAGATGGGATTGGGAGGGAGACAAACCATAAATGACTCTTAATCTCACAAAACAAACTGGGGGTTGCTGGGGGGAGGTGGGATTGGGAGAGGGGGAGCGGGCTATGGACATTGGGGAGGGGAGGCGAACCATAAGAGACTATGGACTCTGAAAAACAACCTGAGGGTTTTGAAGGGTCAGGGGTGGGAGGTTGGGGGAACAGGTGGTGGGTAATGGGGAGGGCACGTTTTGCATGGAGCAATGGGTGTTGTGCAAAAAGAATGAATACTGTTACGCTGAAAAAATAAATAAAATGGAAAAAAAAAAAAAAGTCCTGGGAAGTGGGCACTATTATTTGTCCCATTTTACAAACAACATAATTAAGGACCAAAGAGGAGAGCAAACAACTCGCCCAAGATTTGAACTCAGACAATTTGACTCTAGAGTCTGTATCCTTAACCTCTGTAATACTTTCTATACCACTCTTAGAACAAAGTATTTACCAGCTTCCGGCTATATCACTTCCTAGCCTGGGTTTGTCATCCGTACAATAGGGACAGCTTTACCTACCTTAAAAGTATTATTATGAAGATTGAGGGAATGCATGAAAAGGGTTTAACCATGTTGGTTTATGGTAAGCAGTAATTAAAAGTATCTATTTTTTATTGACTAGGTCATATAATATTTGTGATCAAACAAATATCCCAATACTGATTTAATATGAATAAAAGTTCTAAAAACGTTACCTCTCAAGAGCCCATCCAAGAGAATTTTTTTGGAAAAGAGTTTCTAGAAGTTTACGCATATTTGGTTAATTCTTGATACAGGTTATTACTGGAATAATTGAAAGCCCTCAGGTTATTGTATTTTTCTGCTTCATTCCAGTATGGAAAAAAATATGCTCTGAATATTCTATTTATGTTTTACCTCAACTTTAAGTACAATAAACATGTACTGAGTGCCTATTAAGGGAGGGAATGTTCTGGGTTCTCTCTTTTCTTCCCTCTTCCCTTCTTTTTCTATTTCACTTAATTTCATATTCATAAAACTCTATAAAATCAACTTTTTTTTTTGCTTTTTTTAGTTTAGGAATCAAGGCTTTAAATAAGTTACATCATGTCTCATAAATAAAGATGAGGAGCAATATTTTAGCCCATCTTTGGACATGAGGTCCAGCGTTTTGTCCAACAAAACAAAATATTGCTCTATGAATAAGTACAATGATAAAGGCCACCAATTCCTGGAGATATACAATAGGCCAGATTTATGGCTCCATGCTTTACATACATTTTCTAATTGAATTCCTACAAGTTCTTGTGACTGACACTTGGGTATCACCAGGCAACTCTTTCTGCTTACTGCTCCATCTCATGATCGGAGGCCCTTAGTCATTTTCATTACTTTTGTTCAAAGTGACCTTTTCTTGACTGATGGGCTTCTCAGGATCCTCCATTCTTCATGTTGTGAGGAGCACAAGTTTATAATTGGGAAGTAAATTTGGTCATCAGCTTTGATAGGACAGTGGGCAAAGTTGACAGATTTTCAGAGACTTCTCAGAGGGTGTCAACTTTCTGTTGGCCTGGTTTCTATAAACAGCTTAAACAGCTTTTGTCAACACTCAGCCTGATTAAATTGCAAGATTATGATGTTTTCAGACCCAAAATGAAAGTGACGCATTCTTGTTCTTTTAGTGGCCTCATAAAAGTCAAATGTTTAATCTCAGGAGGAAATTTAGAAGATGGAAGTAAAACCTTAATGAGATGCAACATAAATAATAGAAGAAGTCCCTTTCCATGAAATGACTTCTGATGAGGTTTCTTCAAGGAAATAAACTATAAAAGAAAGCATTTTAGAAATTTTAAATTTACTGGTAAACATTACGCTTTAAAAATAGAGTGTCAATAAGACTAAACATTTAGTAGATAGAAAGGATTAGACAATTAGTATCCATATAAATGTTATTTTTCCAAAACACTAGGACTGCATCACCAAATAAACCATATTAAAAAAATGTTTTTTTAAAGTTTCAGTCCATAAAACCTGAGAAGTGACTCCTTTCTCATGCCTTATGCAGCCTTTTGTGTAACAGAATTCTTGATCCACACGTGAGTACACGTGTATATACACAGGTGTTCCAGCCATTGTTTCTCCCAGTGCTTGATAAATGGAAGGTGCTCAAGAAATGGTAGCAATCCCCATTAATTACATTATTCATCTTCTTATTTAAATGCAGTTGGTAGAAGGAAAGAGTAAACCTGGGTTGTTAAAATACTACAGGGAACCACTATAATTTTTGTACCCTCTCATTTTATTTCTCTAATCATCCCAAAGTACCCTCATTTGCTGGTTTAGAAATAACAAAACCACACAAAATTGTGATCCATCTCCAAATTTGTCTGAGTGTCTTAGTAGTCTAAGACTACTAAGTCTGTAGAGTGCTTGTAGAGTGCTGACACCCAGGGTATATATAAGGTGAGTAGTGATACTTGGCTTCTGATTGCCAAGTATAAATCTCACCCAAGATACAGATTATTGTTTTTGGTTTATAATGATCACACTTGCAGAGTCAGGACAATTAGCATAGGCACATATTTTTATTGGATGTTTTCTTAATGAATATCCCCCTAAAAATTTAAATCAGGGCCACCTGGGTGCCCTAGTTTGCTTAACATCTGACTTTTGATTTTGGCTCAAGTCATGATCTTAGGGTCCCAAGATGGAGCCCCATGGTGGGCTCTGTGCTTATTGGGAAGTCTGCTTGAGATTCTCTCCTTCCTTCTCCCTCTGCCTCTCCCCCCACTTGTTGTGATTTCTCTCTCTCTCTCTCTTTCTCTCTCTCTTTCAATACATAAATCCTTAAAAAATTTTTTTAGTCAGATTATTTGCCCAAAGAAAGTGACAAAGTTTGGTTACTGTCTAAAAGAACACTATTAATCTAGATTGGTTGGATTTTGATACTGATTTTGAATAAATTATCAGTCACTAATTATAAGGAATCAATCTTCTGTGCCATATTTGTAGATAAAATGTGGCTTCCTCCCCATTCCTAGGCTTGTCCCTCCCTCCCTCCCTTCCTCCCTTCCTTCCTTACTTCCTTCCTCCCCCTTTCTTCCTTCGCATTCCACAATTCCACCAGTTGGCTTCTTTTCCACTGCAGGCCACATGACCCCATCATCCCTAGTTATAACTTTGTTTAACTCTAGTTGAGTAGATAGAAGGTAAACCCAGAAGAAGAGGAGATGAAAGGCTAGATTTGTTTCTGGTCTTCTAGTGGCATTGATGCCCTCAACAAACTAAGACACCTTTGGCTTCCACAAATGAGATCCTTAGAACTCACTGCTACTATCTAATAATGTCAACCCACCATCCAGTAGTAATAAAGAGAACTGTATGATAGTTGGGGATGTGTGGCCCCCTTTTCCCTCTGGTTTTCTCTCTCCTGACACTAAGGAGTGCTTCCAGAGAAAACCATGAAGCAGCACAGTGCCCTGGGAAAGTCCACAAGCATGGCAGGAGTTAGACTGGTCAACTCCAGTCCCTGTTCGGGCACATGCTGGTTTGTGCAATCATGAGCAATTACTTAAAATATCTAGGTCTCCTTCATGCTGTCTGTAATATAGAGTAATACTAGTACGTGGTTTTTCCTTTTAGAGTTACTGTGAATGTTAGATGAGTTATTGCACATAGAAATTCCATTTCCCTGGATGTAGGACTTTCAGTGCTAAGCCCAGGACCATCTCAGGCAAACAGGGACAGGTGAGTGCTCCCTCTGTGTCAGGACCAGTGCTCAGTGTTTTTTATGTTGGTTACCCCCATTCTATCCTTGCAGCAGTCTGGTACATCTGCTCAGGGGTTATCGCTGAAGTTCCACATCCTGAACAACCCTCAGTCCTGGGCAAAGTGGAACAGTGGGTCAATCCAGTGCTCAGTTAGTTATCAACTAATATTCTTGTTACTCTTATGGATATTATTCAAGCCTTTACCATAGTTTCAAGAAAAAATAAGCTTCCAATAAATATTATTTTCTAACATCTATGTTCATAGTACGGTTATTTTACCTATAAATTCTGGCTTCATCTGCCCTTCTATCCTCCTCTCTTAAGTAGTCCTTTCTGTTCTGTTCATTCAAGACTCAGATGACCCCATACATACCTTTTCTATTTCTTCTCCGAATTGTAGTTAGAAATTTACACAGGGGCTAAAATCTCTCCTGCAAACCTGTATAAAGGAGCCAAGGTCAAAGACTGTTGTGTAAATGACAGTCTTTTCCCTTATCTGGGATGTAATTTATATGTGTCATATAATATGAAGTCTCAGTGAGAACAGGGGAAATAAAACTCTCGGGTAGGATTAAATTATCATTTGTTATGTGTTCTGGTACTATTTTCCTTATTAGTGATAAACAGCTCTGCTTTTTTTTTTTTTTTTTAGTCCCATAACATAGTCTTAACAATGAAGAAGAGTGTCTTAAAAAAAAAAATAGATATTAGGTTATCCTAATCTAAAACCAGGTAGCCTGATTAAAACCAGCCTTCTTTACTCTCTCCTCCTACCTCAAGGAGAAGGTCACCTGAACACTTAGTTTTTCTTGCCATCTTCTGTTTGGAGTGGGTGTGGTGGTATGTTCCTCCTGTAGGCATAGTTCTTTATTGTGGAAATTGTGAGAGCTCAGTTGCTCTTGGTTTTAACACTGCCAGCTGTGTTGTCCTAAAGCTTTTGCCTTCTCTGGAATGCAGAACTTTCT
Organism: Meles meles; assembly: GCF_922984935.1. Lineage (NCBI taxonomy): Eukaryota > Metazoa > Chordata > Mammalia > Carnivora > Mustelidae > Meles > Meles meles. The sequence goes on along the minus strand of NC_060071.1, from coordinate 132,291,321 downwards.
TGACCATCTCCCTGGCTCAGCCTTCAGAGCCATACCTTCATGCTGCATCCTCTTGCTTTGAAATCGTGTGCAAAAGAGTGTTTGTGTTTAAAATCCATTTACAATCTTACTTTGCTTAAAAATATGGAAGGAGGTAAAACAAGATCAATAGGGAAAACATCCATTAATCTCTGTTATTATTTATTTTATGCGTAAAACAGCTTTTTCTTGTTGGCTTACAATCTTGGTCTATTGTGGTAGTCTTTATGCTACTCCCCCCACTCCCTCAGCTTCTGCTGATGTGTTCAGTTTGGTAAATGAATGTGTTGGAAAATATCATAAACGGCGTTAATCCCTAATTGCATGTGGCTGTGATGTTTAATGTGGCTGATTCTGTAGCAGACCTGAGCTTTTATGGAAAGTCTGAAATGAAAAGAGTGAATGTTAATACCATTGATTTTTGTGGAACATCATGAACAAAATATTGTGAATATTTCTATTAAATAACATGAAAGCCTTTTCAACAAAAAATCTTGCAATATATACTTGTTAGCGTCTTCCCTTCTGTATGACAAACGACTGCATGAAAGCCATAACTAAAAATATGGCTGCCTTTCTACTTCAAGGAGATTTGTGATTTGTTACAAAGTTTCTTTTTAAACATCTTTAAAGAAAATGTAAACTTTCACTCCCTTAACAAAGGAAAGCAAACAGACAGATACAAATATCAGCTAATGCCATGTGAATTGAGTTTGGTTTGGTCAATCTTAGGGTGATCACATCATCCCAGCTTTTGGGGGACTGTCCCAGTCTTAGCACTGAACATTCCATGTTCTGGGAAAACCCTTGCTTCTGGGGAAAAATGGGAGCATTGGCTACCCTAATCTTGATAATACTGATTAGCCTGTACTATGCAAGCAACGGTGAAAGAGATATGCATATTGTCTTTTAAGCTGATTCTAACTTGTAGACCTGCATTTAGTGTTCCTCTGGTTCTTGAGAAACAGATTTGTGGATGGCCAATCGAAGGAATCTTGAGGGGAAGAGGATAAGTTATTTGTTAGAATATTATCCTCTCTGTGTCTCTTTATACAGGTTCTATTACCTTTTCAGTCCTTTCTTTTGACTAGTTACTGTTGTGTGCCAGGTGGCCCAACTTTAAAACTTGTTCAAGAAGGCCATGTGATAAGACCATTGAGATCCTCTAGGCTTCCTGAGGGTTCTTATGTAAGAACATCATTCCCTAAAGCAGTTAGATTAAGTCCAGTGTTCTCAGTTTCATGTTCCTGAGGATTGTGCTTCCTTTATTTTCAGCGTGGAAGAAAAAGAAAAGACTGGCCATCTATTTCCCTAAAAATGAGTCTTCAGAAGGATACTAGAGGATTAACCTGATGTGTCCCCATGGATGTCTGTGTCAGCCCTATAATTGATATGTCATATTTTTAACTTTGTACCCTCTGTGTTGAGATTTTGTTATTTTTGTTATGTTAGTGGAATGTTCTCTCTTTTTCTCTGTTCCTTGCTCCCCTTCCCTTGCTCAGTTTCCATGGGAACATTTCTGTCACACGAAGAGGGGCTGGAGGTTAGTGACATGGAGCAGTGGGTTTTGAAGTCAGTGTGTGCCTTGGTTTTGAAGTATTTGCTTGGGTCTCAGATACACAGGGTACTGTGTGATAGTTAATCTGGCATCGACTATACACAGCACATCAGTTATTCTTAAAATGAGCAAAGGCCCCTGAGAGGTGAGCCCTAGTACTTTCATCTCCTGCAAACCAAGCCTCGACATTTCCTTCAAATTAAACAAAAATAATGGGAAATGTTGTCCCTGAATGCTCAAATTGGGCTGGGAACAAAGAGCCAAAGGCTGTTAGAAGAAACTATACTGAAAGAAGTAGCTGTATCTTTGGGGCATTTTTGGTGTCAAACGAATGATGATCATTCTGTTGTTTGCTGAGATTATTTTAATGAGCCCCTATCCCCAAACCCTCCACTATTCTCCTTTCTGAACTGTACGTGACCATCATCTGCTGTGAGTCTGTGGAAAGGCCAACCACTATAGTCCCCTCTTCATTGTCCTCACATCCTTGAGGATGTGGCTTAAAAGAAAACAAATTATATTGCTATTTTCCTCAAATAGGACAAAAGGAAAAAAGTCATTTTGATACACAAGTTAATAGGAGATGAGGAGGCTACAGTTAAAATTCCTGTAATATACTAATGTATATTTAATACACCACCTTGATTTGTGGCCTTGAGTTAAATTTTAACAACATATGTTTAGAGCATAATTATTTTCATAATTGTGTTAGCCTCAATAGGAGAACGTTTGTATTAGTTTCCATAATTGAAAATGCCAAATGCCTATTTTCATTTACCCACCCGGTATCTTGGTTTGAGGTAACAAAAACGCAGTCGTCGTCATCTTCTTCTTCTTCTTCTTCTTCCTCTTCTTAAGATTTTTTTTATTTATTTGACAGGGAGAGAGGTCATAAATAGGCAGAGAGAGGCAGACAGGATCCCCAATAAGTGACTTATGTGCCTTAAGAAAGGGTTGACAAAACTTTAGAGGTAAAATGTTTTATGGAGTTTTTAATTACTCATTTCTTCTTTTAGGACAATCACGTGCATTTCAGATCAACAATTCATTTGTGGCTAAATTATTTTTTCTAGATAAACATGGTCACCAAGGAATTAAATGGGCGGAGAAACGTTCTTTAGGCTGTACTTTTACCCAGTCATGTGACCTTGGCAGATTTGTCTAATCTCTTATAAGGCTGTTGAGAAGATTAAGATGATTTGTGAAAAATTTCAGCTGTAGTAGTTGTTCCATAAGTTGTAGTGGTTTTTATAGGTTTTAGAATATGGTAGGATGTAGAAAAGAAGGTCATGCAAACTCTGGTCCTTTATATAGGAATGAGGAAGAGGTAGACCCTATATGTGTATGATTAAAGTTGATGGTCGTGATCATACTGTGAAGAGTACATAGCTCTTCTCTGTAGGGTAATTTGATCACAGTGATATTACTTTGAAGAGGTAATATGCAAAATTAAATCATCGGTGGCCTGAAAGTGTTAACAAGGTTCTGGGAAAGGAGCCATTTACTTTCTTTTCACCTCTACAATACACAGCATACAGTACACAGATATTTAATAAACTGTGATAGCTTGTGCTGGTTGACAGAGACATCAGTAAGCTATGGTCAACCCATCTTTCTTTTCTCCCAACTTTTCGTTTCTGGCCCCCCAAATTTTATAAGAATGAGTTAATGAGTCTAGCTGACTGGCTTGCTTGCTGTAAATAGAATACTTCCTCATTTCTCCTATCCCCTACCATTAAAATTGATTTTTTAAAAATGAACCCTGTTCAGCACTGTTCTAAATAGGCTAATTGAGGGCAAATGAATGACGCCAAACATGAAATGTTTAACACTAAAAGATGTTAGATGTTGATTGATGACTTTGAGAGCAATGAGCAAATACAGGGGAACAATAAATATGTCTTCACCTGGACTGTAGATACCAAGATTCCAGGAATTCAGGAAATGGAATAATGGGACTGAAGACACTAGGCCGTACGACTATCTAAGTGCATTCTTGTACTTAATTTAAAAAAAAAAAATCTTTTTTAGAGAGAGAGAGAAAGTGAGGAAGAGTGTGTGTGAACAGGGAGTGGAGCGGTAGAGAGGGAGGGAGAGAGAATCTCAAGCAAGCTCCATGCCAAGCACAGAGCCCAATAGAGGGCTCCTTCTCACGACCCTGAGATCATGACCTGAGCTGAAATCTTAAGTCAGATGCTTAACTGAATGAGCCACCCAGGCACCCTCTGATTTAATTTTTTAAACTTTCCATGATTTCACAACTGCTAAAACCCTCAAAGCAAAGAGTGTACCTTTTATACTATTAACTCAACTTTAAAAGAAATTCGGTACAATGAAAAAAAATTAGTTTGTGTGTATTTCTGTTTGGGGTGATTCATCTCTCCTCTATCTTCCTCTACTTGGAACAGTATTAGCTGATCTCAGTAACCACATTAAAATAGTCGATTTGATTGAACACCAACCATGATAATGATTTATAAAGAAATTGGTCAAATACTGTGGTGAAATAAATATATTTAACCTAAAGACTAAAATCTGGCAGGGGTGGGGTTGGTGGTGGTGGAAATTGATTAGATGTAGGCAGTTTGATGAGATGTAGAACAGAGCTTTGGTTAAATAACTTGCCTCCAAACAGAGAATGGAACCCTTATTCCACAGGGAAACATCCTTTGGAAATCTTGAAAAAAGCCCAAGATTATCTTTACGTAATTATGGAAAAAAAGGGAAGGTTATGCAACCAGCTGCCAAGAAATCAGAACCAGGCACCACATAGAAAGGTATCAGCAGGGTGAAGTTCATCAGTCCTATTAAGGTTCTGAAACTGGGCCGTATGCAGTAGCAACTCAACGCAATTCCAGCAGCCGTGTTAACTCTGTCAGAACCAGACTACTGAGTTAAAAGGCATCAGCCTTTATTTCAGAAAGATGCAGAATGACATTCCCGTTTAAAGAATCTTGGCGGAACAAGGTTTGGACTAAGGCAAGAATCAAAACAGAGAGGGGATATTTTCAGATGTATATGATAGATGGAAACGGTGAGGGAGCATTTAGAATAGTCTTTTTTAGTATTTCCTAGAGCAATCTGACTCATTTAGATTGAAATATCTTGTCAGAAGCTACATCCCAGTTCAATTGATCCCAACATTAAAATGTCTCTACATATTCTCCCTTGTCTTTCCCCTTCCAGCTTGATAGCTATAATTAGTATTATTCTCCCTTGTGGGGGCAGAAGACCAGCCAAAGTATCAGCCATGCATTCGGCAACAGCTTAGAACAGTTAAGAGAGCTGGCTGCTTTTCATTTGCCTCTGTCTTAAGTGGTGTCGACATCTCCCCCTCCTCCTTTATTAAAAAAAAAAACAAAAAAGGAAAGGAGAGAAATTACTCCTTTAAGTCATCACTTCAAGGAATACTTGTTATAGCACCAATCCAAACAGACTGTAAGAATGATATTTTGATTCCTACTCCTGCACGGAATATCTTAATGCATTTCAATGTCTGTGACCCCCCCCCCCAAAAAAAAACATTCTGTTAAATCTAACCATTTTGAACTATTCCTTGCCCATATTCTGATAAGAAATTCATCCTGGCACCGGTTTATCTCTTGATAATGGGCTTCGTGGCTGTAGGGAAATGTTGATAGAGTGAGCTAGCATTTATCATTTTGACACCTACTCTTCAGCAGATGAAGAGAATGATGGGTGCTTGGGTGCCACCCTGTAGACCAGTGTCAGCAATCAGCATGCACAGACCCAGCAGTAGGTGTCTCCGTATCGGCACTGTGGGCACTTATCTACGGCTATCATTCCTTCTTCCCCTTCTCATTTCTTTTTGAATTTTCCATCTATAATCTGACATTTGTTGCTTTAATTCACTTCATTTCTCTCCATTTCTGGCTCTTTTTGCTGTCTGCCATAATTCTGCATAAATTATGAAAACATCCCCCTTTCTGTCCTTGATTGCTTTCAATGATTCTAATGACCCCATTGGAAATTTGGTGATAACTGATTAGGCTCTGAGAGGGGAGAGAAAATGAAACCTTCAAGAGGGTGATGGAAAAATGCTCTGACTGACGAATATTTCTAAAACTTTATTTTTCCTACAACTTTGCTCGTTTCTTAATTCAACTCCAGGTATAGAGCATTTCTCATGGGCCTGGAAATTTGTTACCTCACTTATAACCTAAAGGCAAACAATTTCATGCTTTGATTTTTATAAAGGAGGGTTCTGTAATGCAGAGGTACAGGAGAGTAAAATCAATCACAGATTTAGGAAATAAAATGCAATAAGTTTAGATTAAACAAGATAGAGGGGGAAAGTAATAATTAGACAGTCTTTTTTGCAAATACATAGTAATATTCTACTTTCAGTGACTCACTTAGGTAAAAATGAAATATTCAGAGAAAATAAGTGCAAGGGGAGTTCGAGAAAAAATGTATCTCTTTTGCATACATTAATATTACAAGTTGAACATTTTATTAAAATGATAATATTTTAAACTTATTTCTCCTTCCAAGACTACATAGATCCGAGGTGCTAAATGGGAGTTCTTTGGCTATTAGATGCCTAAATCACTTAGAGAAGCTTAGTAGAAACCCTTTCTCTTCACAGCTGAATATGAGTGCTCTTAACTGCCACGCAAAATCCCGATCCTGAGCACTCTAGTAATCACGGTGCCTGGGAATATGTTTTGTTTTTCACTGACCCTCAAGATTAGACATTTTATTTAAATAAAGTCTAAAATGATTTATATTCTATCTGTCAGATGCTCTTAGTTTCTCTTCCAACAACATTAGTTAAATGTTAGTTAGAATATGAAAGGAGAAGACTGGAATATTGTATTTTGGTTGATGGAGTTTAGCTCCTTCCCATGACTCCGGTTCAACTGAGTAGTAGGGAATCTTGAGTTCTATAGAACAAGATGACTGATTTCTTGGTGCTTTCTTTGGCATCTTCACTGACGGCAGTGAAACCATGGCAGACTAAGAGGAGAGAACAAGGGTAAGGAAAAGTACAGCATTTCTACTTGGTCCAGCTAATGGGAAAGTACACAGAAAAGGGCTTGCCTTAAAAGGATGCTGATGTTACCTTTTTTTTTATTATTTTTTATTTTTTATCACAAACAGATTTATCTGCTGAGTCATTACAGAGAACAAGTTTCCTTTATCTTCTTTGTGTTTGCTGTCTTGGCATAGAAGAATTTTATCTACTAAAACATCTTGAATAGATATTCTATTTTGGCACAAACAACACTAATAATTTCAATTTATATTCAAGTGCTTTTTTTTAAGGTGCCTCCAAATTTCCATCCATATATGTATGTTAAAATTCACAAGATATTTCTATAACAGAAGTTAAGACCAGTCCACTTTCTGATTATATAGATAAAATTGAACTTTGTTCAACTAATATTTATGAAACCTCTAGTATGTGACAAGTACTGCATTAAATCCTATAAAAATTGATTCGCAATAAGTCAGGCTACATCCCTTCTCTTCAGGTTCTTCAGATTAAGTGTAAAAAAGCACAGGTAGAATTTAGTTCTGCAGTTCTTGGCATGAGAATCAGAGTACCTGTTGGGCACTTACCAGTGGTTTAGATCTTTTTCCTCTTTCTCTGCCTTCTTTCCTTCCTAGATGACTAATCTTTAGCATCTCCTTTCATTTATATTATTGTCCTGCCCTCAGCCACTGTTTATTACAATATACAATTCCATCAAGAAACCCAAAGAACTGTAGGCTTTTCCATCAGTATCCTCAGTTCGGAGGGAAGCATGTGTGCAGCACAAGGAAGCCATCCGACATGAGTATGTGCGTCTGCTGCCACACACTCTCCAATAACAGTTTGTTGAGAGCTGCATGTGTGATCTCAAATTTTCAAGTAGCAACATTAAAAAAGTTCAAAGGGGGGCGCCTGGGTGGCTCAGTGGGTTAAGCCGCTGCCTTCAGCTCAGGTCATGATCTCAGGGTCCTGGGATCGAGTTCCACATTGGGCTCTCTGCTCAGCGGAGAGCCTGCTTCCCTTCCTCTCTCTCTGCCTGCCTCTCTTGTGATTTCTCTCTGTCAAATAAATAAATAAAATCTTTAAAAAAAAAATTCAAAGGAAGCTCTTTGATAATCACATCAATGATTGGTTCTGTCACTTTAAATTCCGGTTCATTAAAATTAAATAAACTAGAAACTCAGTTGCTCCATCTAACGTGCCAGGTTTTGTCTGCTCAGTAGTTGTATGTGGCTAGTGAATGGCCACTCCTTGGGTAGCTGGGAGGTTAGACTGCCCTGCAGACTTAAGCATACGTTGCACATTTTTGATCCTCACCTCTTTTAAGTCCTAAGTTCTTAAAATTGTGTTTCTTTGTTTGTCTATTTGTTTACACATGGAAGGGAAGGGGTATGATAGAAAGCTCACCTACGACCCAGATCAGAAACTCTGATTTCCCAACTCTGGATCCAGTGCCCTATTCTGCAGTATCACATTGGGGAAAGGAAAAATGTGGGGAAGAAGGAAAAAAAAATAAGTGCTAACATTGATTGTGTACTTGAGTCATGTCAGGGACGATGCCAAGAACCTTATTTGTATTGCTTTTATTTGTCCCTTATAAATAACCTAGCACATATTGTATTAGGAAACTGGGAATCGGATAAAGGCAATGACCTTCCAAGGTCCTTGAACTAGCAAATGGCAAGCCCAGGATTTGAGAAAGTTTGGACTGATACTAGACTGAATGGCTTAAACCTCATTGTGAAAACAGAATCTAAAGGGGACTCCCATGGTTCTGCTTCTTCTGATGTTTGCAAATCTATGTTCTGGAGCCAGTTCTCAAGCTGACTCTACAACTCCTGACATATCTATTAGATATACTATAGCCAAAAAAAAAAAAAGAAAAAAAGGCAGGGTTCTCTAGAATTTTGCTCATCACTTGGAATGTTATTACTTCAACTCTTGTGGAGCTTTCTAAGGTACAGACCTTACCAATAAAGGGGTATGTTAGGAACAGAGTTCCTGTGAGGGCCAGAATAAGGAGATATATTCTATTTTTTTAAAAATATCCTAGCTTAGGAATTTATTATCTGCATAGTAGAGCTGGTTATAAGAAATTAAGAGAATTGGAGCAGACTGTTTTATGGGTCCATTTCTCCATCGTTCCTGAAATGAGCTTACATTAATTCCACAGCCTTTTATTAAGCACCTATTCTTTGCCAGAGTTGGTGTCGGTGTTGAGGCTATAAATGCATATGAATTATATTTTAATAAGCACAGTATATTCAAAGAAAAACTTATCTTCCGAGTTTTTGCTTTAAGAGACTTAATCTCTTCCCATAAGTGCCATTATTTTGACCAAGCGTGCTGCTCTCAATTCAGTGGTTCTTGGCTCATACTGGGTCAATACTCTGCTTAGCATTATTGCAGCTTCTGATTTATCAATGCGTAATGAGCTAATTCGTGGACTGCTCACCTGTGCTGTCTTCCAAGCTGTGTTTTTGACCATTCCCTGCATATTTGCATTTCTATCAGAAGATATGTGGGAAAATAGAAGCAGCAAAAAAACACAGTTTTCCTCTTAGTCATCAGTGCCCCTGAGAGTTTGGGTTGGAAAGAGATATTTTTGATTTAAAACAAAAATGACATGTGATGATTCCAACTATTCATTCCATGTGATCCCCATCTCCCATTAGTGAATTTACTCAGATTAATTTTTTTAGATTCCTTTTCCTATAATGAAGGGAAAATAATCACACCAAAAGGCCACCCAAACCAACCAAATTTTCTGCCAGGAAATTTATTTTGTACTGTCATTCTGAAACCAAAATATATGCAAAAATACCTTATAGCATTGGATTATACAGGTGTTGAGTTGGAATAACAGGTAACAGGTAAAGAAGCAAAAAAGTATGCTAGCAAAGGAAGGAAGAATTGTTCTGAAAATGGTGTTTCAAAAGACATATAGTGGTGATGAGCTAATGTGGTGCTGTAAGAAGTTTCAGAAATTGGTACAGTGTGTAGTGTATAAGCAAGATTGGATACTATAGAACACACCTGGAGGAAAGATAGACGATTGGAAAGAGACTGGCTTACAGGAAAAATAGTAGATACTTTAGAAGTAGAGTATTTGATAGAACCTTCAGCCCGTTGTATTTCAGCTTCTATGTCAAGGATGATGACAGTTACTCAATATTACAAATAACTTGGAACAGCCCATAAAATGTCCATAATATATAACAAATCTTTTATTATGAGTGCTACTTGGTGTTATGTATTTGAAAAAGAAGAATCTCTTAAAACACATTTTAAGAGGTAGAGGTTTCATGACCCAGTGGATGGAATGAGACTAAAACACAGAAATAGAACCCACTGAGGAGACTAGAAATCTTGTAAGAACATTTCATTGGAGTGGGAGCAGGATTCTTCTTGCAGAACATCAAGGAAAACCTGTGGAGGAAGAGATTTCTCAGCTGAAGATATAAAAGTTCCATTTCTGGCTTGGACGCTGAATGAATGACTCACTGTTTGCCTTTGCCAGCTCACTTAACTCATGGTGTCTTTAGATTTTTCTCTGGAACAATCAAGATTAATAGGATACATTATAGCATAAGAATTCACAAGGTTGGATTAAAAGAGTTTTATATAGAACAATTGAGTAGGGAGAGGTCATCTTTCCTGGAACTTCTACCTCTATTTTAAGTTGACCCAATATTCAAACTTTGATTTTTCAAGGTTTTCTTCCAAACATGTCACTTAAATCCTTTAGCAGTCTGGGCCCATTTATTCTTTTGATGCTCATGGTAACATCCGCAATCATAGACAGGTGTCACTTCACAATTTTCTCTTGTCCAATCATTTATCATCCTTCTCACTTTAATACGTTTGCTTGGTGGTTCTGTGATCAGCTTAATTTCTCCGATCTTTTGAAAAATGTGAATTCTTGAGCCATACAAAAGCACTTCAGCAGGAACATGACTAATCTCAAAGACACAGAGCAGGGCTGCTAATGTATGCCAGTGACCGTCAGTTAAGAAATAATGGTTCTGAATTGCTGATTCGTGGTCAGCTAATGGTCACTCTCAACCCCCATTTAGATTTCAGTATACTTTCCTTGAGCTTATGTGCTGGTTTATACCCAGAAAGTTTCTTGGTCCTGTAGACCTTCACACACTGCTTTGTTAGTTTACATAACTCTGTATTAATCAGGCAAACAAGACAAATTGTAGAGTAGCAAAATCTGTCTTTGCTGGCCTCCCTGAAACTTGCCCTCACTTTTATCCCCACTACTTGATAAGGAAGAATAACTCCCAATTGCTTGAGTTACTCTGAGCCAGACAATGTATATGTGCTTTGTAATCATTCTTTTGTAATCGTTCTTGTATTTAATCCTTATTAGAATGAGGTGACTATTATAATCTCTGTCCTACAGAAGAAGAAACTGAGGTTTTGGTAAAATGACTTGTCCAGGAAGATTTCCTGGATGTTTGAGTTCAGAATCCATAGATTTTAGCACCATGGCTGACTATAAGCTTGGGGCTCCTTCTTAACTTCCATGAGAATCTCAAGTGAATCCTGTCCTCACAAATCAAAAATATGTTCCCAGAAAATGATTTAATTCCTTCATGGTCAGATATAAGTTACTTATTTTTTTAATTTATTTTTTAGTAACATAATATATTATTTGTTTCAGGGAGATATAAGTTACTTGTAATAAAAACAACTAACTTTTATTAAGAGCCTAATGTTCTAAGCCCTATGTTAGATCATTTACATGCATTATGTCCAATCCTCATAACAGTTCTACAAAGTAGGTGTTACTCTATTTTATAGACCAAAAACCGAAGATTCTGAGAACTTAAATAACTTCCCCAAAGTCATCCAGGGAGGTAGAAACTGTGTCAGCTAATAAGGCTTAGTGTTATTTCTCTCATATAATGTGAGGAAAAGATGCCAACATTAAATTGATGTTTTTCTAATTGTTCCAGATTATCATCAGACAGTGGGGAAAGAATATGGCAGATGAGGAGGGCTGAGCTATCAGTTCTGAAAACACACAGCTAGTGACTGTAGAATCCATCCACTTACAGAGCTACGTTGTCCACATTGTTTTCTACTCTTTAGTTATGTTTGAATTTATATGGAATAAATTACTTAAGTACAGCATACCATTTAAAAATATTGAATAAAATATTTAATTGTATCTAATCTGGAGAGAAACCCATTCACCCAGGTTCTATCAAGTGTGATATTTAAATAGGTCACAGTAACAAAACAGACCTTTTCACTTCACAAGCACCATGAATTCTCTGTGAGTGGTATAAGATTTACCAATGTTCAGAAGGGGCCATTGGAGAGCAGTGAAAATATTCATTTTGGGGGGAAATGTGTTATGTGCCAGCAATGTAAAGTGTATTCATTTTGGGAAAAACACATACACATACATATATACATACACACATGCATACACACACACATACACATACCAGTCTTATCTTTATGATAGATATGTGTTTGATTTCATTTAAAATAGACAAGACACAGCATTATTGAACTTGCGGTGGAATATTTGCAAATGGAGCTCTTTAGAATAAAACAAATAAATATAGGCCAACTGAAATAATAGAGTCTTTAGAACCAGTCTGCTAAATATCTTAAAGTTTTCATCTTACTCTTTTGCAGAGCAATTAATATGCTAATATACATGCCCATTTTAGCAGTGTTTACAATACCTTTGTAATCCACACATGTACATTTAGTCACGCTTACGTATATACAATTAAGATACATACAGAGAGAGAATATCAGTTCATCATAATTCTGAAGACAAAATGAATGCTCCGTTGGAGACTAAAACACATTGTATTGAAGTGGAAATTTTTACATTTAGAAAACAGATTCTGAGAGCCCTTTCAAGAGTTCTCCAAGATTGATTAGAATTAAAGATTTTGGCGTGCAGGGTCTCTCTTCTTCCAGTTTTCCCTTCAGCAGCTTATCCTTCTCACGAGTACATTTCTTAGCCATTCCTTCTCTCTGATAAAATAAAACTAATTTCCAAGGTCAGATTCTATATTGCAAGGGGCTTTCCCAAAGGAGATGCATGCATCTTCTTAATTTATTGTATCTCATAGTAATTTCTCATAGGAAACTGAAAGCAAATTAAAACCACACAGAGATGTGCTTAAATAGGCTCTAGGCCATTTTCTACCTCTGGCTTTTCGTAAAAAAGAGCGGATATACTCGTCTTCTGATTGTTCACTTTATTGATTCTACAATGTGATATTTCTAATTCCGTGTTATCTTCTGGGCTTTTTGTTAGTTGAGATACACGTGGTTGTGTGAATGTTTTTAATTTTGGCTTAATTAAATAAAACATTAGAAGATTTACTATTCTGAAATACCCACTTTCTTCTTCCACTTCCTTCCAAAGAAACTCCACCTGTCATTCATTTCAAACAAACCATGGATGGCTTTTTACTACTCATTGTTGTATTTTGTATCACTGCTCCTTATTAGCAGATAAAATTGAGCATTAACTATGACCTAATTCTGGAAATGATTCTTTTTTCATGGTGTCTATTAAAACATTGCCCCTGAGAAATAGAAGAGGCTTTGAGCTTTCCCTGGTTTGAATGAGTAAACTGACTTCCTTTCCTAATTCTGTGAATCTGACCCTGCTCATCGGCACCCCAAACTGCTCTCAGCAAATCCCAAGCCATCTACTGATGAATGAGATGGTCTTGTTGAATTCTGATTCAGCATGCTCATTCTCAAACAGGGAAATACTAGCCTCTCCTAAATGTAGTTATTATTGTTGGAACTGGTACCTTCTGAGCAAAGACACAAATTCATGTAATTCAAGAAATATCAGTGAAGTGTATATTATTGCCCTCATTACACAGAATGCTCATAGAAAACACTCTATCAATTCCAATTACATTCTAGGGAAAAAAAAAGGAAACTGAATAAAAGGTAATCCTAGAATATTTGACTGAGAGGGTTATAGCTACTGAACAATATGTAATTGTAAAAAGTGTGGCAAAATGATAAAAAGAAACCGAGTATTTGTGAAAGAAATGAAAACATGGCAATAAAAGATGCCAGAAAGCAATTTAGCTTTCTACATTACTTCTTCATCACTTGATGATTTTAGTGTTTCATTTCTATTTACATACCAAGTTGATTCTTTTGCATCTGGATTTTGCACAATTCTTTCAATAATGTACGGTTCAGTGGCTATAATTACAGGATTGTTAAAGTTCACATTTTACTATTCATCTTGTTATCTCTAGTAATGGAAGGTTGGAATAAATGCACATAATTACACGGTTGGTCCTAAATTATTTTTGTATTGCTCTTGCTAGGATACACTCAAAAAGTAGTATTTATTCTCCAAGATTTATGTTTGGTGGTAGTGGGTTCTAGCAAAATAGAAGTAATAAATACCTAAATAGATGGATCCCATGAGCTTATTATCTATAGTTTTTTCAAATTAATTTATCTCTTTGAGCCTGCGGGGATTAGGAGGTGCTTGGAAACTATGGAAGTAAATACGTCATATATCAGAAATGTGATAACAGGAAAATTTCCCTCATCATGTATTTATCATATCATTTGATCTGTCATTCTACCTATCCATAGCAGACTAACTCCACAAGCTACAGAACTGTGGGCCAACTTAGTGTAAGAGGCATTTAAATAAGTTTGATTTCAATCTAAAGCAATGTGTGCTGTGAAAGTAAGGTGAATTTTCTTGTTTGAATTATGCTAGAAATAGTTTGATAACACCACATTTATAGCACTCAAAGCATTTTACAGAAATCCTAACAGCATCCCAATGATCCAAATTATTCATTTTTCAATCAATTTATTGAGTGTCTATTATGTCCAATGCATGGGGCTGCATATCAAAAACAGTGTCATCAGATACTTATGCAGTCCTCCCAAGTTAAAGAGGGATATGAGTTCATTTTACCTTTAAGGAGATGGAGGTCCAGAGAGTCAAAGCATTTGCCTGCACTCACTCAGCTAGCCAGGAGAAAAGGGAATCAAAACCTACATCTTCCAATTATATTATCATTCAGTGTTCTTACTACGAACCAGTACTCTCGAGTTTGGTTTCTTTGTTTCCTTTAACACGGAAATACTTCCCCCTTCCTTTTTGCTTCATAGAAAAAATTAGGAGTAACAGGTTTTCTTTTTTTAAGAAAAAAAAAGGAGTAAAAAAAAATTAGGAGTATAAACGTCTGTAAATGAACCCACTCTTTTGGCTCTCCAGTGAAATGGCATAGAAAAAAACAACAGGGAAATCTATCTAGACACTCTGGCACCCATCTGGAGCTGTCCTCATAACATCTCCTGAGTGTCCCCAGTTTGTGGTTTGAGACCCAAGAGTTAAAAATCAGAGCATGTACTTGTTCCACATCAGTGGGCGTGGAATCAGTGCCTCCCAGCTCATCTTTCTCTTTAGGGTGGCTCTGTTGTTCTTCAGAGGAATGGCTTACCCTGGAGAAAAATACTGCCGAAATATTAAGATTAGATTAGTTTCCACACTGCCCCATTTTACCACTAAATTCAAATCCCACAGCAATTTTCTTCCCAATCTTCCCCAGGCTCAAGATTCAGTTTAATAAATGGTTCGTGTGCCATTATTTCTCATCAATATGTAAAGACTAAAAGGAATTTTAAAAATCCGTACATATTGGTTAAGATATGAAATGTAACTGTTGAGAAAAGGACATTCTTAGAAGTGTTTCTAATTCCTAACCAAGTCATTAATGAGGTGTGTGTGTGTGTGTGTGTGTGTGTGTATGTATTTGCAATGTGGAAGCACAGTTGAAAGAAGCAATTTTAATGAAATAAAT
Source organism: Meles meles (assembly GCF_922984935.1). NCBI lineage: Eukaryota > Metazoa > Chordata > Mammalia > Carnivora > Mustelidae > Meles > Meles meles. The sequence goes on along the minus strand of NC_060071.1, from coordinate 132,275,903 downwards.
ATGTATATACGTGTGTGTCTATAAAAGTGTAATATATATGACTCCTGTAACAATTCCTCTACAAGTTGTTTGTCGTGTCCTTGGCCCATTATCTCCCCAGCTTATATCATGCTGATATCACACAAAGATTGCTTTTTTGGTACAATTGAATTTGTTTGCATGGAAATATAGAGTCTATTCCTCCCTTTAAATCCTCAACCTCTAATTAATCAGCTGAGGAGTATCAGTGCAAGGGTGGGCTCTGTTTTAATTTTGTTTCTAAGACTATCAGACTTCAGGGGTGTCTGGGTGGCTCAGTGGGTTAAAGCCTCTGCCTTTGGCTCAGGTCATGGTCTCAGGGTCCTGGGATCAAGCCCCACATCAGGCTCTCTGCTCAGCAGGGAGCCTGTTTCTCCCTCTCTCTCTCTGCCTGCCTCTCTGCCTACTTGTGATCTCTCTCTCTCTGTCAAGTAAATAAATAAAATCTTTAAGAAAAAAAAAAAGACTATCAGACTTCGTTTCCAGAAGCTATTTCTGAGAATCTAGTTACTATGGCAGATGCATTACCTAAAATTCATTTTTTAAGGACTGGGAACTCTCAAAGGTGTGGCATATTTCATATTTCTATGCTGTGAATGAATATTATGAATGTGGAGAGATGGATCTGAAGTGTTTCATTCTGAGTGCACTGTTGCCAGTTGAAATTTACAGCCAATAAGCAAAGATGTCACTGCCAAGCAATCCTATTAATCTAGGGTATTGCTTTTGTGGATTACACCTACTCAGACTCTACCTTTTAGTTCTAGTTACTTTAAATCTCCAGACCAACCCATCAAGTTTCCTTTTATGACATGAAACTGCTAAGTGGAAGATACTTGAACATTCCATCGGGTGACTGACAAGTGTCTATTAGGCACTGACTCTGGGCCCAACACGATGATAAACATTGTCAGAAGCTTACTACAGCATCCTTGGCTTCCAGAAACATGCTGTTGTTTTTTTGAGGGTATATAAGAACACCTGTGAGAACACTAAACTTGGTGTAATACCTGAAGATTCCCAGCTTAGTGCACTAATATCGGGGTTTCCCGTCAACAAGTTTTTCATAGACTCTATTTGGTTTAGCTTTTCACTGTGCAAGGAAATGCATGAGAAAGGAATTTGAGAAAATGCAATCCTGGTAATGATCAGAGCCTCTGGAACTCCTGAAATGCCTACAGACATGCTGTGTCAATTTTTTTCTTTTAGTTTTGAGGGTCTGTTGTGGCAGCGGGTGTGAAGTTGCTTTGTTTTTGAGATGTCCATTGTTCGGGGTTATGTGTGAGAAAAATAGGACTCAGTAGTACAAGCGTCTCTCTCTAGTCTGGTATTGGCATTCCGTAGGCATCAACTAATTTAATGAACAGAGGGGAGAACAGAGTCTACGAAGCGAAGTTGAGTCATGTGGAAGGAGGAGTTTTAAAGAGCTGGCTTGTCTGGGGTACCATTTGCACAGTTTGAAATGTGACATCAGTCTCGTGATCTGTAAGTTACATTCTCAAAAGCTGTCATTGACTGGGTGAGTGGTAGGAGATGTTATTTGGGGCACTTTTATTTTTAAAACCCAGAGCCAATCAGAAGAGATTAAATATGCATCATGGATTCAGGCTAATGATCTCTTCTAAGATGTAATTCTGCTTTCCTTGTTCTCAAACCAGACCAGAGACTCCCATGATTTGTCCATTACCCTTTTGCTAATGTTCTTCCTTGGTGTCTTCACTACCAGGGTCTTTCATTTGATATGCAAAGATTCTCCCTCCCAGTTGGCTTGCCTTGAAGAGTGAATGGCCAGGCAGTGGTTCTTCTGAGAAAATATTGATGACTCTGAAACACAGGACCATGCGGTTTGCTGTTCCTCACATTCTCCCTGATGCTGGCTAAGGTGCCAGGGAGAGAAACCCTGAGGTCTGACCACATCCAAAACCAGTCATCAGGGATGACCACCATCTGATGCCTCCTGCTGTGTTCCTGATTAGAACAGAAGGAATGTCAGCAAAGACACAGGTGCATCTGTCATTGGCTTTCTTGTTCAGATGTCAGAGGATCATCACTGGATGCACACGGAGGAAAATGGAAATTGCAGAAATAGATAGTTCAGACAGAAGGACTGGCCGTGCAGGGGAGTGTTCTGATGGCCCATGGTACTAAGTACTGTTATTCTGGCACATTGTCATCACACTTGGGTCCGTTTTCCCTTTAAGCCATGGAATTCAGCAAGGCAGGAGCTATATCTGGTCCATCTTCATTCCCAGGACCTGGCACCAGTCAATGCTGTTAGCAGCACTTCGCAATCATTACCTATTCATTGTGTTGAATGAGTGAATAGTGATTAAAATGAAAGGTCGCATCTCTTTATTACTGGAACCTAACTCATTGTGAACACGTGGACTTCATGGAGTACAAGCTGAATGGAAGAATAGGCAAATGGATGAAGAAATAACCCAGAAAGGCCAAGTTTAAATCACATTTTAGGCTTCAGCATTGCTGTATGGGGTCTTCTGTTTTGAACTCAGTTGCAAGGACAAATGAGGTACTTTGCAAAGTGTATTACTTTTTCTACTTAGGTCTTTATTGGCTAGGGTGCCTTTTTTTTTTTTTTTCCCCCTCTCCATTTTCTCTATTTTCAGCCACTGGCTATTCAACTGCAGGCCTCCTTAAGAAAATGTACCTACATTCATTTTTTTTTTCCCTTAAAGATAGAAGATTTTCAAGACAAAAATCTTAGCCTATTTGAGAGCAATTTCTTTTCTTAAAATCGTTTCTGAACTGAGTTGTGCTCTAGAATCTAGAATGATTTTGGCGAATCCTTAAGCATAAGGTGATCATTGTGTCACTGGTGTTTTCTGTTGAGTGAAAAGTGGTGGAAAGAGGAGTCCTGCTAGGATGTGGAGCAGTGTGAACCTTAGGCCTAAGGTGCACACAGTAGCATTTTTTTTTTTTTTTTTTTTTAGAGAGAGGGAGAGAGAGAGAGAGAGAGAGAGAGAGCAAGCACAGGCAGACAGAGTTGCAGGCAGAGGCAGAGGGCGAAGCAGGCTCCCTGCCGAGCAAGGAGCCCAATGTGGGACTGGATCCCAGGACGCTGGGATCATGACCTGAGCCGAAGGCAGCCGCTTAACCAACTGAGCCACCCAGGCGTCCTGCACACAGTAGCATTTTTGTGGCAGGTGGGTGCTGAGGTTGAAGGCTCCTGTGAGTCCTGGGCTCCTGAGGCTCTGCCCATGTTTGTGTGACAGCTGCTTTCTCAGTAATGTGGCAGGGGCGTGCCACCACAGCTTCCAACTTCTGTGATCAGACAACCTTACTTGTATCTAAAAGGCCTCCCCCATGGTGCTGGGACACCTCTGACGACCGCAGAACTGTAGCTTCATGGTGGAGAACAGTTACTCTTTAAAAGGTCACTGAGGTAGCTGACTGTAACCAATTTTATCCCACTGTCAAATAGAACAGATTCCACACCCATGGAAATAAGAGAATGGCATGAGGAGGCAAATTGGGGAGAGTTGAACTGGCAGTCTGGTCTCTCCTCCCCCAACTCCTCACCTCCTTCATTTTATTTCTTCTTTCCATGAAATATGCTTTCCAGTTTCTGCCAGTGAAAGCCTTCAATTTTTTAAACCCATCTTCCCTTCTTTTTCACATCTGATCATTAGTCCTGAGTCCTCTGGGTATAAGGCAGAGATACAGGTGGAAATCCTGCAGAGCTCAAGAGAAGAATACAATTCCCATCAGGATTTCTGTCTGAAGTTGTACCTTCTAAGCATTTTGGAATATGTTCAGTAGTGTTTTTCCAACAAAGAGAAGACTGAGCTCATCTGGGGGGCACTCTGAGGGGAAACACATTGTATTGGGTGTAGGAGTCAGGAGCTCTGGATATTAGTTCCAGCATAATACGCGATCATGTGATCTTAGTCATGTCAAGTTGTCTAGACTGTTGTTTGCTCTTTGAACCTGGGAGCAGATACATTCTGTTGGTGGCAGTCTGAGTGAGGGGGATATGTGTGTATGGGTTGTGTCCGTACTGAATTCTCAACTATACCAACGTTTCCGAAGTGGACTCCAAGGCTGTATTTAGGCTGTATTTCAAGGAAAGAATGTTTCTTTTCAGAATCAGTTATTAAATTTCTAGGTAAACAAAGTTAAGTGATTTCTGTGTATTTTTTTATAATAGGACCCTTGAGAATTCTTAATATGATAATGTGTTCTGTGTATTTCCAAAGAAGGATATATAGTATTGCACAGACTTATTCGAACACGGAATGCCTTGGGACATATCTCTGAAGGCCAGTGTTCCTTGAAAGACTGAAAGTTGAACTATATCGTCTCTGAAAGTTCTGGAATTCTATTGTCATCAGAATAACTGCCCCTTCCAAGCCTTTTCCCTTCATCTGTAGAGGATTGGCTTTGCTGCTTCAGAGAATTTGTCTTTTGTGCTTTTTCTCTGAAGAAAATGGACCCTGCCTGCCCCCTCTGCCCCTGAAAAATGGGAAAGTGTTTTTTTCCCTTCTTTTTATGGTGGACTCTATGTGTGAGTCATCATCCTCAGTGAAAAGGAAATTCTTTACTTAAGTGCCCCCCAACTTTTGTCCTGTCCATTTTTGTAAGGTAATTCACAGCATCCAGATCAATAATTACAAAATAACAGGCATAAAGTAACCTTTCAGGATTCTCATGGCATTTAATGCAATCAACCAATGATGTATCATTACATGAAACATCAGGGAAATTGCAAAGGCCTCAAATAGAAAATTGGCAACCAGTCTGTATGACCAGTTTTGTGTGTATGGGATAATTTTGAGTGCACTTTTCACTTCCACATAGAATACAATTTATAGTCTCTCATTTCATCTTCCAGAAACCCTCTCAATTATCATCTGAATAGGAATTAATAAGTCTTTGTACCATGAATTCACATTACTAGACCTCTAGTATTTATTCAACAGTGTTTGAGCAAGATTAGTGGGTCGTCATCTTTCCTTCACTACATTTTAAACTGTGTGTCTTCTCTGTCCCTCAGTTTCTTTCTCTGCAAAATCGGATCATAGAATCCTTTCCATTGAGTTATTCTGAGAATTAAATGAGTGAATACAGGTAATGCACATAGAGCACCCCAGGTGCATAATAAGTCCTCATGAAATCTTAGCTATGTTATTACCATACGCACACTATCTCTGAAAGGATGTGTAATATAAAGGCAGCTGCCATTGTTCCTATAAAAAGGTGTAAAGGAACCGGAGAACTGGAAGACAGAGATGGGGTGGATTTATTTTTCCCTGTATATGGTTTTATTCTGTTGAAGATTTTAAAATTATATATGTGTTTCCCCTAATCAAAGAAAAAATCAGAATAAGTTCCAGTAGTTCCACTTTACAAGTGAGAAATTGAGGTCCCAATTTTATAATCAACTTTTCCTGTTCTATATGTGTGAGAAGATAGTAAAGTCAGAATCTGAACCTGACTGAATCAGAATCTGGGGTTTAAACTCCAAAAACAGTGCCCTTTCTAGTCTGTCACCTTTTAAAGAGTTGGGAAGAGGAGAGAGGTTTGTGTGTTGGGGGGGTACGGTAAGGATGAGTGGTGGTGGCGGTATTGGATACATCTGGAAATTTTTTTTAAATTATTTATTTATTTATTTATTTGAGAGCATGAAACATGACCAGGAGGAGGGGCAGAAGGAGAAGCAGACTCCCTACTGAGCAGGGAGCCCTATGCGGGGCTTTATCTCAGGACTCAAGATCTTGACTGAGGCCAAGGCAGATGCTTGTCCTACTGAGCCTCTCAGGAGCCCCTGGATTTTTTTTTTTTTTTAAATAATATTGAATTCTTAACTGAGTTAAGAATTTGACACTGTTGATACTCTAGAGTTTGGCACTGGCTTTTGTTTGTTTGTTTTTGTTTGTTTGTTTCCATTTCTACTGTAAGTGATCACCCATTCCCAGTGCTTCCCTTTTAACTTGTACCTCAGCAGACTGGGCAGTGTGGACATGCTAAGGTGAACCTGTAGGGAGGCAGAGGGAAATATAAATAGGTTGGCGCCATGGAAGTTAGCATATGTTTGCTTGGCTTCCAACCCTCTTATGCCTCTCACTTGCTTTGAACATTAAGCCTCCCATTTTTATCTGTCCTCTTTTTGATGAAATGGACATGCAAATTTTCAAAACCCACTCAGCCTCTTCTCTGTCTTGGACAAAAGAAGTAATTGTACCATGAATCCATCATGTGTCCCAAGGAGGCAAGCTCAATATTTGTCTCTAAAAAGCCTTTTATTCATTTGTTTTCATGTTAGAAACAAAATTGGCAACTTTTTTTTTTTTCACAGCTTGTAAATTCCGAGAAACTCCATATCTTTTCTTTTCATTTGCTCTTTAGCCAAAAACAGAAGGGTCTGCATTGTTCAGCTGTGCAGATCCACAGTACTCAGGCAGCTCTGTCCTGGCTTCAGCATGATTTCAGAAAGTTTATGCAGAGACCATCTGAGTAATAAATCACAAAGGAGGAGTGCTTCAACCAGTCACCCCTTAGCTACTGCCTGAATGAGCCCCATGCTTTATCATCTCAGAATGAAGCTGCTTCAAATGCATACTTCATTTTATTACTCAACGTAACCCATCTTGATAAATTTAACTTCTTATAGATTTGCTTTCTCTTAGTATTCATGTCTTCCCCAGACTTTTCATTAATATTATGATACTTGAAGAGGAGTGTTCCCCTCCCTTCCCTTTATAATGTAACAACTCTAAATTGGCATTTGGTGAATTTATCATCATTGCTGCTCAAATTAGGTCAGTGTTTTTATTTCATTATGCTTGAAGTCCTCTTAGCTGCAAAATCCAGCTCCGATGTCTTTTACCTGAAGCTATGCTACTAGCAAGTGTTTCTTAGAGGTTTTTGGAGAAACCCAGAATTGCCGGACACTTCCCCTCCCCCACCCCATTTTGTTTGGTTCATGTTACCATTTTACCTTTTTAGTTAAGTGGTGGTTAAAAGGAATTTAAAATAGGAAAAGATTAATAACTTGCCCTCAAGGGGCTTTCAGTTCAGAGTGTGGGTGTTGCAGTGGGGGGAGGCAAAGAGGGAATAGGTGGCAGATAGGCAAACCAAAACCAAACCATGCTATGCCAGGGTTTTTGCTCTACTGTGTTATGTCTAAGGTGTAGTGGGATCACAGAAGAAGGAGCTTCTCTGCATTTTCTGAGACTTGAGAATGAGTTTTAGTCTTAATTTCTACAAACTGAAGTCCCACTCATTCTAAATTTGCTTTTGGATCACAAATTTAGCACTGTCCTTTTGAATGAGAAAATGCAAAAGAAAAATAAGCTAAATTTGGGTTAAGAATGAGAAACTACCCGTGCCAAGCCAGCTATCTTACCCAGATGGAGATGGAAAGGCATTTGCAAGTTATTAATATGTTAACCTGGAATTTTGGCATTGCTTCTCAGTAAGGGGCTATACCGTTTAGACATTAGGGTGGGGTGGGGAGGTGGTCACTAGGTTTATAATTGTGAAGATGCTTAGGATCTGAGAGCTTTTAAATAACAAGTTTGAGAGCCGGACACACCCTTGGATTTAAATTCTGTCCTACATGAAGTGTGCAGTCATATTATTCAATATTCAAAATTACTCAATCATATTGAGTCCATTTCCCCATCTATGAAACGAGGCTAATAATAATGTAACTTCATAGAATTGATCGGATGATTAAATCAAGTAACACATATAAAGCTCTTGATATAAAATCTGGCAAATGATAAACCTCAACAGATCTTAGCGTCTGTTTTCAGTACTGTGGTTATTGGTTAGCTTTTTTACTTTTTTTCTAGGAAATTCTCTACCACCATTTCTCCATTCAGGTAGCTTAAGAACTGGTTATTTTATCTAATGATAATTAAATAGTGTCTGAGTTTCTCTTTTGGTCATTTTGTTTTTATTTATTTGTTTATTTATTTAAGATTTTATTTATTTATTTGACAGACAGAGATCACAAGTAGGCAGAGAGGCAGGCAGAGAGAAAAAGGAGGAAGCAGGCTCCCTGCTGAGCAGAGAGCCAGATGCAGGACTCTATCCCAGAACCCTGGGATCATGACCTGAGCTGAAAGCAGAGGCTTTAACCCACTGAGCCACCTAGGCACCCATTTTGTTTGTTTTTAAAAAGTAGCACTTTTTCTTTCCCAAGTGTATTTCCTGTTTTGCTGCAACTGTTTGCAGGTGATTTGTGAGGATGTCCGTCTTGCCCTTTTCAGCCTCAAGGAGCTCCAGCTTTTGTGAGAACACTCCAGTTTTCCTTAGGAAACCAAGACAGTTCTCCTAGTTAGATGATTGCATTGGCCCAACAGTCCCTGGTATTTTGTGATGCAGAATGACAGAGCAGGGCAGGCAAGTTCCCAGCTCTGAGCTCTGTGCGTGCATGCTGGACCTGAGTGCATTCTCCATTCAGGCCATCAGTTTATCACTGCCATTGACATACAGCAGTGTGGTTTACGATTATCGGAGTCACTGAGTGAAAGATTGAGTTACTTCCCATTACTTCCTCCATTGTGACACACTGATGCAAATAAATCCATTAAAGCCAGCCCCAGAGACAGTCCGTCACAGGGGCTGTGTGAATGAGGCAAAGCTATGGAGTGAGACCTGGCGGTGATCCAGGCTGGCTGCCCCTCAGCTACGTCTTCTTCACCAAGTCACCAAGCCTTTCCTCATCTGCTAACTGGGAAAATAATAGCAATGCCCTTGTGGAAGTGTTGTCAGCCTCCAATTCCCCAAACATGCTAAAGGAACTCAATAACTATGAGTTATTACAGTCATAGATGGTCTTTTTAGTTCTACAAACCTGTTGATTTTATCCAAGGGTCAAAAATGAGAGGGTTCAAGGACTAAGGTTTTATCCTTGAAGGACCTCTGAAGGATGCAGGATTCATGAAGGCTCTTTCTCCGAATAACCAAACGCTCTAAAAGAAACCAGTGAAAGTCAGGTTTGAACAATTCTGTGAAGAGTGGCCATGGAAGTAAAATGCAATATGGGAATAAAGAAAGAAAAGTTGTTTCTGGGTTGGGTTCCATTTGCATTTGCTAACTGGAGATTGGTCGGGGGGTAATCAGCCCATGATGTTGAAAACAGTTTGGAAATTCCATTGCCAAAAAATCTGCCTGAAACTTTCTGTTTATGATGTGTTCATCATTCCTCATGTCTCCTTTACCATCCCCATAGTTCACCTCCAGGGCCACCCTCTGAACAATGCTTTTTGCTGCTACAGTGAACTGCAAATTATATTTCCAAAACATATAAATAAAAGTCAGAAATAAGACAACTCAAAGCATGTCAGAGACATTGGTTTATATCTTCCTAAAGAAGAGAAGATTCTCCCGAATTCTCTAAATTGTGGCCCCTCCCCAGTCTTATAGGTGACTGTCTCTTCTTCCAACTGCTAGAATGCCACTGAATGAAGCTTCAGACCAGGGTAGTTATTTTGACCAGGAACTACTACAGCTCCTTAGGATGTCATGTAACATGTATTAAGTCAATATGGGTGCAGATATTTATTTTTGGATTCCCTTTATTTACCTAAATAAGTATAATGGATCAGGATGGCCTATATTCAAAAAATGTGATTAGAAGGTTTTAGTATTTTATTCCAGGGCAGACTCTAGAACTAGTCAGACACTGGACATTTTCCATCAGATGTGTTCTGCAGATTCTGTAGGATTCATTTAGAGAGGTAACTTTTTGAAGTGGAAAATATTTTGTACTCGAGGCCCATTAATTGGGTTCTAGTCCCAGCTCTGCCATTTCCTAGTGGGGGATTCTGGGCAAGTTATTTAGACCTCTTGGGCCTCCTTTTTCCTTATCTTTAATATAAAGTTAATGATTTTCATCCTGCTTCGAATTGGCATAGAGGTGAGGCTCAAATAAAACAATATATTTGAAAGCACCCAGAACACCGTAGAGTGTTCTGCAAATATTATTATCTAATGAAATATAGGAATGTATACTTAGTGTCTTAAGGGATGTCATAAATATCATAAAGCCAAAATGCATACTACATCCCAACTTGGAAGAGATCAGGTTGAAAATCAGGCTATCTGTAATAGAATGGCCAAATACCAAAATGTGGGTTGTCTCTGATTATTTTATTTTATTTTATTTTATTTTATGATAGGAGGACATGGGACTTGGTTCCAGAAAGAATTAATGAGAATTACATAGATACAAATCTTCTCCATTACTCCATCGGTCATGTCTAATAACTTGCCATGAAATTGCATTGGTTTCTACAAAGCAATCACATATGCCAGTTCCCCTTTTCAGCTGAACACATTGTAATACATCTGTCTACCTCAGCATTCCAGTTTTAGGAAAAGGTAGATGCAGGCTTTATTTATTTATTTATTTTCCAGTGGGAAGGGTTTAAAAACCTATGTCCTATATATATTCCTTTGTAAAGAAGGGGAAATTCTTCAGTACTCAGCAAGTAACCTTTTTTTTTTTTTTTTTTTTTGGTCTAGGTAATAAGGAACCTGACTGATAATTGTTATTCTAGGTAGTGTAAGAATAGAGGCTTGCTCGCATGGTGCTGGTGTATGCAGACAGATGTAATTACAGCAGAGCAAATTACTATACACTCTGAAAGAGAACAACACACAGAGAAAGGAACACAGATAAAGAAAGCTCTGGCCCAGAATTGAAGAGGAGAGCAAGAAATCAAAGCAGAATACTCTAGTTGCCTTTTACAGGAAGAAACAAGGGCAGCAAAGTGGAAAGACTTCCACAGAAGGGTAGGATAAAGAGATAGGAGAGATGAAATATACGCCCCTCTATATAAAGGTTAATATGTGTATAATGGATTCAGTGAGATTGACTGTTTTTTAAAAAGTCTATTACCAAGAACAACAAATTTAATAGACTATTAAGAAGAAAAGGACATTAAAAAAACATGTATTGATTAAAGCAAAAGTCAAAATTCGGAATATTTATTGTATACAAGCCAGCAAACAGAGTTGACCTAGATGCAAGGGTTTAACTGGAATTTGTTAAAGAGTGAACGTCGACGAATTCTGCCATTTTTGTGTAATAATTATGACTTCTGACTAGAAGAGAAATCAGAAAGTTTGACTTAAATCTGTTAGTTGATTGAATTAGTTCTTCAAATTATCATGGTATAGTTTGGATACAAATATTTTATAAAGACTAATAGCAATATTAGGCAAAATGCATATTTTAAGGCACATAGGGAAATCTAAAAATCTAAAATCTAAAAAGATCTAAATCTAAAATCTAAAAAGAGAAGGTATTTCAAATAGTGTTGAAGGGCATCAGCATTTACATAAATGCATTATTCAGCTGAGGTATAGAACTAACGTGCTTTGATTAGTTCTGGGGTCAGAGGGAAGGGAGGGTAATGATGGTAAAGACAACAAACCAGTTGGTAATCCAGTTTCTTATATTTCACTGGCCACTGTGGTGAGCGATTTACATAGAATATCTTTGATTGCTCACAACATATTAGTTGGTTTTTCAGATATGAATATAGAAGTCCTGATAATTGAAAGAACTTGGTTGCAATCACAAGCTAATGAATAGTAGAGTAGGGTTTTTACCTAGGCAGTCTCAAGATAATATTTGCTGAAAGTCTATTAATAACCAGGCATTCTGATGGTATTTTTTTAAGATTTTATTTATTTATTTGAGAGAGAGAGAGTGAGAGAGATCATGAGAGGGGAGAAGGTCAGAGGGAGAAGCAGACTCCCCATGAAGCTGGGAGCCTGATGCGGGACTCAATCCCAGGATTCCGGGATTAGTTATCTCAGTTGTCCTTAACCTGGGGTGCATATCAAACTCACCCAGGGAGCTTTTGAAAACCCTAATACCCAGGACCCACACCAGACTAATTAAGTCAGAACCTCTGGGGACAGGAGGCAGGACTTGGCATCAGTGTTTCTTAAATGCAAACATCAGTATATATAAATGTAATGTAAATATCAGGATTTTTTAAAAGCTTCCCAGGAGATTTTAACATGCAGCCAGGCTTTTGAATCACTGTGCATTTAATATTCAATGCAAAATCTATACATTTGTATCATTCTTATTTTATTTATGAGGACTCAGAGAATCAATGGTGATAACTGACTTGGTCCACCAAGGTCACTTACCTGGTAAATGGCAGAGCTGAACTGTAAATGCAGGGCTGTCTGTCTCAGGAGCCCACATTCTTCCCAATGCCTCAGTGTCTAGCCATTTTAACTGGGGCAATAAATTTACTTGTTTTTGTTATTTAGTGTTTATTTTAGAATTTAGCTTTAGCCTCAGTCTCGTTTTATTATATCCACTACTGAATACACACAAAGGGAGCCAGTTAACAGCAGCTTCTGAACAACCACTCTGAGTGGATCATTGTACTAATTGATGTAGGAAAGCACAGGAATGGATAGGCAAATGTTCCCTCTTAGAGATCTCCACTTTTCTGTAAAGGTTCAAAAGCTGAGCTTCATGACCTGATTTCTGGGTGGCCCATCAAATCCCATAAATCATTTGCAAAGTATGCATAATTTTCATCAGATTAGCACAGAGGGCCTTGAGCAAAAACACTTAAGAGCCGTTGTCATTTTCAATGTACAAGGGGTCTGATTCCAGAAGGCTTGGACTTTTCTTGAGTTATCTTCACGAAGACAAAACAATACCCTCCGGTTTTGAGTTTTTAAACTGTCAGAAAGCATTGACAGTTAAGTCTAGGGAAAGCTATTGTATTTGTTTGTGGGCACGTGTGTGTTTATGTGTGTGCACATTTAATAAAATGCAGGATGTGAATATAAAACAATAAAACAGATTTCATTACTGTCTCCGAAACTAGATCCGAACAAAGGTTTTCTTGTTCCTAGCAATAAAACATTATTAAGGAAAGTGGCTGATAGCACAATTTTTTAGAATTGTATTCATTTGCACATATAAATAAGTTACACATGAGTTCACACATATATATGTGCTTGTGTGCATACTATTGCTTATAAACCATAGGTATGCCTATAGGTCCTATATGCATGTACCTACACACGCTGGCATACTTTGTAGAAAATTGATTTCATTATTCCATAGCAGTTCTTCCTCTATAATCCATTATTCATTGTTCCCTATAATTCTTCCTATATAATCCATTATTTTTAAGTTTATTAATAATTTTTATATTGATATAAGCTTAAATGAGAAAAATATTTATATATGCAACATAACGTGGGTGATGTAGATCTGTAAATATGTTGTATTTTCTGATATATTTACCTATGCAATTGCAAACATACCTACAAGGTAAATACACATATTTACTGATTTGAGATATATTGATATTTACAAACATGCGCCTTATGGATTCTGAATCTGGAGTAGGACAGATGTTCTCCTCTCTGGCTAGTTATCAGAATCACTTACAGAGCTTGTTAAAATCTCACCCACCCTGATTCTGACTCAAAGGCCATAGTGGCCCTGACATCTGTTTTTTTAGAAAGCTCCTTGATGCCAGACAGCAGATATTTGGCTAACTAAAGGAAAAGAGTCTAGGAGACCTTCTCCCAGGAAGTGGCAGTTTAGGTGCTCATTTATGCTAAATCTATTGAGCTCATACTGTCTTTATCCTTTTACTTGCTTTTATACAAACAACATGTCAATAGTAATAATTAATGTCAGAAGAAGGGATTTTTTTTTTCTAAACCCTGTTTATTTTCTAACTACTAAACATCTGACCTACTGGAGAAAATCTGAGAAAAAAAAATAACCACTTTCACACTACTGTTCATTGGCCAATGCACTATTTATTAAACTTGATTTTCCCAGTGAAGAAAGAAATCTTACCTTCAGGGAATGAAATAGAAATCCATTTTCTGACCTCCTAATATAATGCAAAGGGAAAAGACAGCTGATCTCTTTGGGGGAGGGATGTGTTAGGAAGGCCAGAGGCAGCTGTCTTAGAAATATAATAGAAAGGTGCCATAGGGACAGAACATAATTTAAAATTGGTGAGTTTGAAGAGATGGGTTTTTCCTTCCTTCTTATTTTTTCTTCTCTCAAACATACATAGTTCTTCAGCTAATAGTATCTTGTGATTAAAAATAAAACTTGTGAAGCTCCTCCCCAGACTCATCTCATCACCTAAATGGGTCATTTCCTCCTTTGTATCCTTATGCTGACTTCTGTCTGAACCTGTCTTGCAGATAATCGCTTGCTAGTGTGTCTGCCTTTAAGCTGTAACAGCATTGGTTACAAGATCCATTTCTTTTTTTTTTTTTTAAGATTTTTATTTATTTATTTGACAGACAGAGATCACAAGTAGGCAGAGAGGCAGGCAGAGAGAGGAGGAAGCAGGCTCCATGCTGAGCAGAGAGCCCGATGTGGGGCTGGATCCCAGGACCCTGGGATCATGACTTGAGCCGAAGTCAGAGGCTTTAACCCACTGAGCCACCCAGGTGCCCCCAAGACCCATTCTTAATCATTTTGGTTGAAATGTTTGTTGAAGAAGTGAATGAATGAATGGATGAACATTTAAATGAACAAATGAACTATAATGCTTAGTAGTAACTTCTTGAGACCTGTATGTTTCTTGGATAATGGGACTTTGCTTCTTTTTCCTGAGCTTTATGATTCAGTATCTACATCATAGTTGAGCTAATACAAGGCTAAATAACAACCTCCGAGATTAAAAGCAGAGACTTTAAGGCATGTTTAGTATCTGGGTGTAATTATGAAACAATGGCCATCTATAATTTAGGAAGGGATTAAGTCATCAAACCCCAGGATCTCTGAATTAATGAATTTGGCCTAGATATTAGAGTTTCTTACCAGCATGGAAGGAAGGGGTACACAGAAAATATGGAAAGAAAATATGTGGCAAGTTTCACAATCCATGAGTGATTAGGGGCTGGACTTTTCTGTCATCTAGGAAAGCAGATTGACAATAGGCAGAACACCCTTAGCTAGAATTCACCAGCTGACAGTTTGGCCAGTGAAATTGTAAATTTACATTGAATCCAAATGAGGTATTAAGACAACATCTCAAACATCCCTTGCCTAATGAGATTCTGTACCTGGCTAGCAGGTTGGCAGTCGAATTTACCAGTCAGGTTTCAGTTTATAGATACCATCTTGAATAAAGACCCTGAGCCCATAGATGACACTTCCCTCTCTTCTTTTGCCCTGCCTGCATCAATCAGCTCCCATGGATTCAAGCAGGGAAGTTAAATTGACCAGAAGCTCCATCTTCAGAGGACTCATGCCATCACTGCCCCCCTCCCAATTTTGTAAGAATGGATACAAGTGTAGTTTCTTGAGAGGAAACTGCCTCAAACAGATGTGTGTGTCTTCAATAAAGTCTTGTGAAGTTTCCAAGGCTAAGGTACAAACTAGTCTGCTCCCTCTTCTTTTAAAAAATCACCTATATAGACCTAGGATCCTCTTAGACTACCCTGTCAGGAAGTTGTTTAAAGATGTTTAAACTGAGCAATGGGTCTATGGAGAATGATCTGAATGAATGGTTTCAAAAATGAACCAAAATTGAACTCAAATCATGCTTTTTATCTACCGATCACCGGACCCCACACAAACTTTTATTTTTAGCCCCACACAAACTCTTCTAGTCTTTGCACATCTCACTGAGGTAAGCATATGGAAGATACTTGCTTCTACCAATGGAAAAGCAGAAGTGAAGAGAGTGAAGAAGACTTAAAGCTTGTCCAGTCTTTAGATGTCAAAGCTAAGGTTTCAGCAATATTCCAGAAGGCAGCCCTGATGGTGTTCCATAGGCCATATCCCTAAAAGGCCCAGAATTCCAGAATGCATATGGTTCTTCCAATTTGAGAGAGGCAGTTATGCCTTCACCTGTCTCATACTCTAGTATTCTCTCCACATTTAAGTGTGCTGACTACATGCAGGGTCTTTGTAGCTTCCAGAGTTGATCTCATTAACTGGTCTCCCTTAAGCCCAAGCAAACCCCTTGACTCTTAGTTTAGATGTCAATATGTCACCCTCATATTCTTCATTCTCACAGAATTCTGAGTTTCCCAGTCCCCTACACAGCTTCCAAAGCCAGTTTATTTTGCTGCTAAAAAATACCTCAGTACACTATCATTGCTGACATTGGGTTCTGTACGCTTCCCCAGAGATAGTCACATTATACATGAATACTGCCTCTGGTTAGGCACCCTTATTTTAGCTGAAATTTTTTGAGACGTTCAAAGTGTTGTCACACCTTTTTAAAAGATTTATGTATTTACTTGAGAGAGAATGCGTGTGCGAGAGCATATGCGTGAATGGGGGGAAGGACAGAGGGAGAGGGAGAGAGAGAATCTCCAGCAGATTCTCCACTGAGACTGGAGCCCAAGGCAGATTTGATCCAATGACCCTGAGATTATGACCTGAGCCAAAAATCAAGAGTCAGATGTTTAGCTAACAGAGCCACCCAGGTGCTCCAATGATGGAAGGTATATAATGAAGTCAAGAATCATTTGCTGAGTACTGACTACATATCCCCTGCTGAGCCACACATTGAGAATACAGACGAAGCCTAAAGTGTGCCTCTGCCTCCAGGAGCAAGGGGCCAACCTAGTACATGATGGGAAATGATATAAATCCGTATAAACTCAAAAACTAAAGTAATACAATGATTCATAAGACAAATATTTATTGAACACCTATTCCTTGAAAAGTGTCATGCCCAATGCCATAGAGGATGCAGGACCACATGTATTAGTTTGCCTGAGCTGGTGTAACACATCAAGATAAGCAGTGGCTTAAAACAGCGCATGTCAACTTTCTCACAGTTCTCGAGACTAGTTGTTCAAAATCAAGATGTTGGCAGGGCCATGATCTCTCTGAAATCTGAAGGGGAGGATCCTTTCTTGTCTCGTCTAGCTTCTGGTGGTTGCCAGAATTTTTTGGCATTCCTTGGCTCACAGCTACACTACTCCAATCTCTGCCTCTGCATCACATATCTGTTTGTGTGTGTCTTTACATGACCTTCTTATGCGGATACCAGTCACTGCCATCCTTAACTTAGAACGGTGGTCCTCAGAGTATGGTCCCTGGGAACTTATTAGAAATGCACATTGTCTAGTCCTCTAAACATGCTGACTCCGAAATTCTGGTGAGGGTCCTGCTTTAACAAAGCTTCCAGATTATTCTACTGTGCATTGTACTTCAAGAACCACTGACTTAGACATAAGTTAGGGCTTTTCACCAAATTCTTCCTTTCTTGGAAAAGAATAGTACTTGATGATGAACTTCTCTTAAAGCCTCACAGCCTACAAAGGCAGCTGATCATACTGTTTTCTCGCATGACCCCTACAACAGTGCTGTGAAGGAGGAGATGCTCTTTTAGCTCTACTCAGAGATTCACAATGACTTGTTCAAAGGACTTTGCCTACCGGTGCACTTCATCTCAAACCCAGGCCCTCTTGCATCCATCCACGTGCCCTTGCTTCCTAATATATTGTTTTCTATATTGGTGAATAAATTCAAGTAAATGATTTTAATTTTTCCAGTGGGGTTGAGGAAGAAACTAGAAAAATTGTTACTCTTGTAATAATTCATCATTTTTTGCTTGTTTTTCATTCATTTTCTCACTTATTCCATAGTTAAAAATACCCGCTGTACAACAAACACCATGCTAGGTGATTTTTAAAGTTAAAAATGTGCAAAGCACCTGCATATTCATGAGAAAAAGCCATCTTTTCAACTCCTAAGAGATAAGAAATGACTTATTTTACAGCTGTAAAAATCACATAATTTGGGCCTAAAATTGCATATTGTCTACTAGCCTGTACTGACTTTGAGAGGGGTTATACTTAATGGTACAAATTTTAGCATAAATAAAGTTAATCATATTTTAGGTCTTAAATGTAAATGTAATTGTATACCAGGTCCAGACAGGAATTCCTCCTACCTTCCTTAATTGGCGAGGTGAAAGCATTTGGCAGAGATACCTCAGTGAGCTTTTCAAAGATGTATTTATTGGCCCTGTGCCACTGTTTAAAACTCGGAAGTCAAATTAAAGGGATTGTCGGGATGGGCTTAAGTAGCCTTTTCATCTGTCCATCCCCCCAGTCCTTCACTCATGTACAGAACAGTTCTCTATTGAATGCTGCTGTGTATCAGGCACTGTGCTGGGCACTGATGAACAAGACAGATTCAGAACCTCCTACAACTTTCTGTTCAGAAAAAAGAAAAAAAATCAGCCAGGTAATTAATTTAATAAGTTAAATTTAATAATTGATCATTAAAAATATAAATATTACATAAATATTTAACTGTAGTGTGAAAGAAAAATGCTATATATATCGGGAGATGCTCATTTGGGTACCTCAGCTACGTTGGGGATTGTGGGAGGACTGCAATATCAAAAAAGACAAATCTTGTGTTAGATGCTTTGATTCGTTGGGGAATCAAGTCCCTATTCCATGGTATGGGTACAAGTTGGAAAACCCATAAACAGTGGGAGTCAGAAGAAACATTAGAGGCTCTAATATCTGTGCCACTTTCCTCTAGCTTAGAAATGAAGAACCCAAGGCTCAGAAAAGGTGGAAGGTTGGGGTGACTGGGTAGCTCAGTCAGTTAAGTGTCTGGCTTTGGCTCGGGTCATGATCCCAGGGTCCTGGGATGGAGTCTCACATGGAGCTGCCTGCTCAGCCGGGAACCTGCTTCTCCCTCTGCCTGCTGCTCCCTCTGCTTGTGCTCTCTCTCTATCTTTGATAAATAAATAAATAAAATCTGAAGGAAGGAAGGAAAAGAAATAGAGAATGAGAAAGAGAAAGAAAAGGTGGAAGGAGTTACCCAAAGCCGCAGTCCGTGATTGGAAGATGTGTGAGTGGACACAAGCTCAGTCCTCCTTACTTCTAGGCCAGGGGTGAGGACAAGCCTCCCCCAAAGACAAAAGAAATGGCCATTTGGTAAAGGACATCTCCCAAGGCTAAGGGGGAGGGGGTGGCATGTCAGGCTTGGGAACAGTAGGATGAGTCAGTTCAGTGGTTGGAAGGAATAAAAAGGAGTGAAAGAGAGCGGGCGACTCCATAGAATAAGAGTCTATGAACCATGTCACCCTGACACTCCCTCTCAGTCACTCAACTGTTTTGCTCTTTCGGCCTCTCTTCCCAAAGCAGCTGCTCCACCTGGCTTGCTCTGAAGCAAAGTCACCTCATGATCCACATTTCCATTTTTGCGTGGAAAGAATGACTATGGCCTCCAACTGGGGCGGTCGTCTTGCTGTCCGTACATGACAATCTAAGGGCGTGATATAGAACTTGTTGCTTTGTCAGCCAGTCTCTGTCCTGGTAAAACCCTGAAGCCTGAATATGGGGGACGGTGAGAGGCAACTCTGAGAACCGTCCAGGTCCAACATCCGTGCAACACCCTGTGGGTACCACGTGCTAGAGAGACCTTGCTCTGCCCCAAAGGTGAGACCAGATGCAGACCTGACACAATGTGTCTGGAGAAAAGTGTGGGCAGCTAGAAAACGGAATGAAAGATCTTCCTTTGCTGTTATGTCCTCAGTTTTATTCAAATCTGAACTTGGAGAACTAGACTGCATTGCTGGGTCTTAAATTTTCTGTTGAAAGGACAGCAGCTGAAGAATAACCTTCCTAGGTTTATTCAACGTGGGAACTCAGATGTTTCCGAGGATCTGCTTTTCAGTATTTTTTCTCAACCGTTGTGTTTTAAATTTAAATTTTAAATTGGCTATACAAAAACCCTTTGGAATGGATAATATCACATCTATGACTAGGAAAACAAGTCACAGAAAGGCTACATGGCTTACACAAAGCTACTGGTTACTAGTTGCATGTTTTTCCCCAGGACTTCACTCTAAGGGACAGCTGTATGAATAGGAGGTGATTAAAGGCAGAAAGAGACCCAGAAGAGTCCTAGAAATAAAAGACAGCTAGGTCTTTGAGTTTCTCTAATGAAAGGTAGGGGGCAATGACTTAAACGAGGAGCACACACACTATGATTAAATTTTGAAAGAAGCGAACTGAGATTTTAAAATGTATGAAGGGCTTATGGGAGTGAAGGACCAGAAAGAAAATAGGAGGTGAGAACAAAGGGTAGAGATAGAACAAAGCTGTGAGATGTGCACCCGGTTTGTTTAGGCTTTAAAACTGGCTAAGTTTACCGACTTTTTAAGCTCACCCTTTCAAGAAGGATGAAAGAAGGAATGCTGCTTCCGTGAACTTTGTTTGCTTTCTTCTCTCTTGTATCTTTCCTGCCAAATGTACATGCATGAGCGTGCACGTATGCACACACACACACACACACACATACAAACACACAAAATGTGTCCGAGAGAAGCTGGGAGAAGCTGGTGGGCGGTGAGAGAGATGGGGCAGAATTGGTGCATCAGGGGGCCTGAATCCGTGTGATGATCAAGTTCATAGCAATTTCCCCAGGAGACTGTATAATATTCCCGTGAACGGAGTTCGGGAGAAGGTTACCATGGCAACAAAAGGCCTGAAATATTGACTCTGACTAGCAACAGGCCAGTGAAACAGCCTAACTAGGATTTATGGCACATTATAGTGTGAAAAGCAGGAGAAAATTACTGTAAAGGCAGGAATTATAGCACAACAGAACATATAAACTCCCAAATCCATCTTCCTAATTAAAACCGAATACTCAGGGGTAGAGCGCGTAGTAAGACTGTTAGCTTAAATGGGGATGTGCTATCAGTGCTTCGTTATAAAGTTTATTATCTTTAAGAGTAACTGTGTATGTATTTGGAGAGTGAGAAGGAGGGTGAGAGTGAGGTAGAGGGGAGATCGAAGCAAGAACCCTGGTCATTTGCATCCCTTTACCCTCACTCGTAGTGATGTAAAATTTCTTTACAAACCAGTCTCTGATCCCACAGGAGAATTCCGGAAGATGCTCACGTACCTCTATATGTAAATAACTCATCACTTTCAGGAGAGGATACCTGACTCAGTTTCTTTAGAATTCACCATGAGGGGAAAGAGGAAGGGAGGACCATCAATGAGGTTTATTGTTGAGAAAAAAAGATCTTGGGGTTCATGACCCCAAAAAACCTCAAAGATACCTTGATATCTATTACAGAATTAATCAGTGATCTAAGAGATATTAGATTAACTTCCTAAAGACATTTCAGATTGTAAATTCCTGACTGATAGAAAATAAGACAGTATTCCGTTTGTACACAAGGTATGTCCAGGTGGGCAAATGTCTCTGTTTATTGTAGAGAGAAGGAAATCTAGGCAGGTTCCACTTTCTTTTTTTTTTAATTTTTTTTTTTTTTTAATTTGACAGACAGAGATCACAAGTAGGCAGAGAGGCAGGCAGAGAGAGAGAGGAGGAAGCAGGCTCCCTGCCAAGCAGAGAGCCCGACGCAGGGCTCGATCCCAGGACTCTGGGATCATGACCTGAGCCGAAGGCAGAGGCTTAACCCACTGAGCCACCCAGGCGCCCCCAGGTTCCACTTTCTTAAGTGGCAGATGTACAGGGGTAGAGGAGCAAGGCCAAGACTCAAAGTCATTATCCAACAGACAAGTGTCAATTAACGCCCTGTGCCATTTAGAAATAGTCAAGGAAAATCCAAAAACACAAGTTCAGCATAATTCTGTTGCATATTGGTGTACAATATGATGCAGAACAGGTCCAGAGACATGAGAGCTTCCTCTTCTAGGGTGCATATGGCTCGTCAGTATATGAGACTCAAAACATTGTCCCTAGTGTTCTCAGGGGATCTAGATAGGAGTTGAGGTTAAGGAAAAGGAAGCAAGAGTAAGTGAGATGTTGCTCAGACCTAAAGAACACCAAGCAGGGACTTCCAAGAAGCAGCAAACAGGTGCTCCTTGGCCAAGTTTAACACACAGGTGTGTTTTGTTTGACCAGCAATTTTTTTTTTTTTTAATGTGGCTCTTAAAATCCTGGATGGAAAAATAACTCCTTAGTGTGCCACAGTCTCAACTTTCTTTTCCAGGTCTTAGTTATCAGCCTGCCCCTCTGCATTTGTTTTACAATGCCTCAAAGTCCTTCCCAGAAGTCATATGTTACATGGAAATCTTTGCCTTCCTTTGATTCTTTTTAAATGCTCCTAATCTCTCAGATTCTTGTCCAGAACCTTAGTTCTCAATCTGGAGCTCAGTCAGGGAGAACGGGAAAGCCATTATTCTATAGAGGTTAATTATTCATCATTTATGCAATCAGCATTCGACAAGTATTTATTGATACCTACTCGGTTTTGGTAAATGCTGGGAATACACTGTGAACATGACCAGGGCAATCCTTGCCTATTGGGGAAAGTAGACATATTTATTTATTTATTTATTACTTAGTAAATATGTTAAACATACCGAAGAAAGTTCAGAGTGTTCTGAAAATTACATTTCTTCATTTAGGTCCATCTGTATTTCCCTGTAACTGTAGTTGTCAAAGGAGCCCTACCTGACATTTTCCAGGTTGATGAGATCACTGAGCCATCCGTTCCCATAGCTTATGTCAGTATTATACTCAAGATCATAACAGTCAGCTATTGGGTTTTTTTTTTTTTCTATTTTAAATACTAGGCCTGGAGGGCATTTAGATTTCTAAATAAATTGTCCATATCTGTGTATTTTTGTGTTATTTACTTTTTTGTCCTAAAGTTGCAGTTAAGGAACGAATTATTATTGAGGGTTCTTAGCAATTGTGATGAGTTAATGCAAGGTTTTTCTGTAGCAAAGTAAACGTATGTGGTGAATATGGTTAAGCCATATATGATTAAAGCATTATTTATGCTTTATTTATAAGTATTAGCTATTGATAATAGCTCCCCAAAGCAAGATTCACCAGTATTGCTACAGCATATGGGACTTTTGCTGTAGATTAATAATGCCATGATATTTTCTTTAATGAAGGTGGAAATGATTGCCTTATTTTAACAGAGAGACCTCTATGTTCCCCCTGAGTTTGAGCCTTGAATGTAGACGATCGGGGATGCTATATCACAGCTGTCTCCAGGCTGATAATGACTCTCCCTGGGATTTCGTCATTTCTGCCCACAATCCATTGTTTCCTCTCAGGACATCTGGAGCAAATTTATAGGGAGATTCTTCAATCCAAGCACAGAAGAGGATTTTTTATTTTTTATTTTTTGGTCCTCCCACATTTGACTGTTTGATTTTCTCTCTCTCACATTTCCTTTACTTTTGTTTGTGTCTTTTCTTCTTTTTTTTAATATTTTATTTATTTATTTGACAGACAGAGATCACAAGCAGGCAGAGAGGCAGGCAGAGAGAGAGGAGGAAGCATGCTGAGCAGAGAGCCCGATGTGGGGGCTCAATTCCAGGACCCTGGGATCATGACCTGAGCCAAAGGCAGAGGCTTTAACCCATTGAGCCACCCAGGCGCCCCTGTGTCTTTTCTTCTTACAGTGTCAAACACATAATGAATTCTCAATATTAGGTATTTAGTGGATTTTATTATTACATATTTTTTGTGAATTTATAGAATAATGAAATCATTTTTTAAAAAAGAAGTAATGTGTAGTATTTCTGATTATTATCCTGTATTCATCCTGGGGACATAGCCTAAAGGGCTTGTAGATACCCAGTTCCATGTTTTTAAATAAAAATTTTACTAGTAAGTTCACCTGGGGCAGGTGACAATGTTTGCATTAAAGTCACTCTAAATACAGACATAGAAACCCATTTTAATTTTCACACCACCTCTCCTGACTGTAACTGATTTCCTCCTCCATCTCCCCAGCCTTAACTTCTTTTCACTTTCTTTTTCCCTAGAGATGGTTTTCTTCCTCTTAGAAGTCTTTCCTGTTATCTGCCCCTCCCCCACTCCTTTTCCTCATCATCTGTTCTGTTCCTAGGGGACTTCTTGTCTTTCCCCCCAGCTACACTTATAACAAAAACTTCTTTGATGCTGCATGTGTCTGTGCCTCCGAACATCATTAAGTTAAATTCACCTTTTTTGACTTTTTATCAAAAAACCACTCCTACCCATTAGATTAGTTACCAGAAATGTTCGGTCTCTGGATAGCAAATTCTGCATAACTTTCCATCCAAATGATTAGATTAGATTATGTCTAACTGGGTGTGTCCGTGTCATCTGACTCTTTGCGTAGGAGTATTATAGACTGTTAACACCTTCAACCAAGTAAACTATTTGCAGCCTTCTCAAAGTTAATTAATATGTAACTACCTGCCAAGGGAAGGTAACACATTTTTCAATTAACATATCAAGAGGAGCTCAGGGCAGCAGATTATATATGTGTGTGTGTATGTATATATATATATATAGTTAGTTAAGTTACGCAATGTTTTGCCTAGAGTAAATTTGAAATTAAAAAATAAAATGTTTAAATTGTGTAGAGACCCCTCTGCCAACAGTAATGCCAGGAGCTGGGACATATTCATCTTAATCCTCCTTCTCACTAACCACCCCTCCCGACTTTCCTATTCCTCAGCTTTTTACAGTTAGTTCAGGAGCCCCGACCCTTACACTGACTTAGTATAGTAGCTTCTTTGCTGCTTTGGAAGCTTTTGCCTGGAATCAGAAGGGTCTCAGAGAACCCATGAGATTCTCTCCTCCCACCACTGTTCTGTTTTGTCTTTGGGTGAAGAGGGATAGGTTACTTATATATCTGTCATAAATTTTAACTCTACGAAATGGCTGTCTTCTCACTTTCTTTAGATTTCGTTAACTTCTATTTAAGGTTTCTTCTGCTTCCCTCGGCTCCACACTTGGCTGTTACTATCAGAACGGTTTAAAGAAGGAGTACATTCAATATTGAATGTCTCACATAAGTTTCATAACTCTTTCTCTTTGCTATAAAATGTAATGCTTACTTGAGGTTCTCTCTCTTATCCCGCTCCCTCTTCCTCTCTCTTTCCCTCTCTCAGCCTAAACCAACCACACATATTCATTTATTTTATCTTCTCATTAATTACACCCTCCAGGCTCCCAATGCTGTTTTCCTTTTAGCACTAACTTGTTAAGTTCTTTCCAGCACCACAGTTCCGTAAACTGCATCAAGAGCTCACCTATTTATATATTATTTGTAAGGGCTTCTTTAGTGTGTTTGTTTAAAACGTAGTCTATTGATTAATTTATTTGATAAAATGGTCTGGGAGCTTTCATTTCATTTCGTTTCTTTCTGTTTTTTTTTTTTTTTTTTTTTTTTTTTCCTTCAGAGCTAGCTACTTGAGCCCTTAAAGCTCTGTCTTTTCTAGGAATGGCAAAAATACTCAGAGGGATAATATCAGGAAATATTTAAAGTCACAGGCTCCTGATTTGGGTTCTACCACCACTTGTTATATGACTATAGCAGAGGAAAAATAATTTTCCTTCTATTCTTCTAGATTCTTGACTGAGACTAGCCTATAATAAAAGATAGATTACAGGAGAAAAACAAATATAATCATATGTACACCTTCTGTTTACCTAAGAAATACCCAAGAAAACTGAGTAACTGTTAGAAATGGCCCAGGCCATCATCTTAAATATCATCTCCAGCTAAAGACAAAAGAAAGATGGGGGGAAGGGAGCAGAGAGAGCTAGTTATGGGAAGTGATCAGGAAAAGCACAATAAGTAAGGATAAGGATATTATGTAGACTTAAATCTTTGACTTCTCCATTGATAAAAGTTGCTAGAGATTTGGTCCTCATCTTCTGGTACAGGTAGGGGAGACACTCTTATAAATGGAGTTTTCCCTTGAAAATGTCTCTTACAAGAAGTTAACTTCTGATCAGTTTTCAGAGCTTCTCTGATGTGTGCTCTTTTAAAAATAACCAGTTTTGGGGTGCCTGGGTGGTTCAGTTAGTTAAGCGTCTGTTTTCTTCTCAGATCATGGTCCCAGGACCCTGGGAACAAGCCCCACATGGGGCTCTCTGCTCACCTGGTAGCTTGCTTCTCCCTCTCCTTCTTCCTCTCCTCTGGCTTGTGCTTTCTCTCCCACTCTCTCTCTCTTGCTCACGCTAAATAAATAAATAAATAAATAAAACCCGTTTAACATAATCCTATGCCAAGAAGGCCTGTTTTGAGATGGCAAATTTTGTCCCCCTTTATGACCTTGGGCAAAATCCTTGAATCCTCTGATCTTCACCTTTGTTATTTATAAAATGGAGGCTAAATAGCCTTTATATCCCAGATAGGAGCCCAAAACTGGATGCATTGCCCATTAAGATGAAATTATTCAAATTGCCATTCATTTATTCATTCATGTACTATACTCACCCATTTTTTCACTTCTTTGTTGAGTTCAAGCCCCAAGTTCTAGGTAACGGTGATCCTGTTTTATGTTCTAAAGCACGCCACAGGCTTAACACGTTCTTTCATGTGTTATCTTCTTGGAAACTTCAAGAAATATTTTATAGGGGTATATGGGTATGACATCAAATATGATAAATGGACTTACCCAAGGCCACCCAGCTATAAATGATATGGTCCTCTGACTCCAGAGGCCTTGCCTTTTCCACTCTATCTTTTAGGTTTTGCACAGGATGATTTTTCTCCAAGCAGTTGCTGTGTGTGTGTCCTGCTTATAATCTTTATGAATGATCATATTGCCGACATACACATCAAATGTTGCAAACACATGGCTCATACTCCGAGGGCAGCCTGTGCAACGTTGTCCAATATTTAATAATTGGGCCATTTCATACCACTATCTAGTTTTCTAGGTTCTTTTGACAAACTAGAATATCTGGCATTATTGGGTTTTAACCACACCAGGTAATGACCAGTTAAAGCTGCCATCCTTAGTTGAAGCATATGACAATTCTTCATGATGACTCCCTGACAGAACAGCGTACAAAGAACTTTTGAAACAACCCTGTGTGATACTGCTATCCTGATTTTTATAGTGATTTGCCCCAAGCCAGTCAACTGGTATGCAGTGAAGTCAGAGTTAGCATCCAGGACAGTTGGTTCTAAGTCTTGTGCTCTTCTCTATTCTACTGCCGTTCATTTTTTTTTCATTTATCCATAAATTTATTCCATAATTTAATAATTTTTATGAACTGCCCCATTATATTTCAAACCCTTTGCTAGAGTCTGTAGGCACAAATGTGAAGATGTGTCCCCAGGCTTATTTAGGACCAATAGATAAACAGATTGATCTGAGTGCCTTGTGATATGAGCATGAAAACTATATGCAATGTACCATGTTAATATTAAAGAGCATGTGATTTTTTTCTGTGGCTTAGACACATCTCTACCACTATAAGAAATAGAATTATTAATGTAGAGCCCTACCCAGCTTCTCTGTGGTGAAGTGATTAATCCATAAGTCCTCGAGGAGCCTGGTCTTCCCAGAAGCAGAAAAGAGTGAAATGCAGAGTAGGGGTTAGGGATCAGAACACCAAGTGTTTACTCCTGGCTCTGACACTGTCTAGCTACTTAACCTTAGAAAAGTCATCAAGTTTATATGGGTTTAGATTTCTTCATCAAGAAATGAATGGGCATGAAAGGGTGATACCAGATTCCGGAAAATAAGTAGGTTTCACTCACAAATATTTATGGTAGGGACCCTTTGCCAAGCTGTGAAGGAGGTGAAGCCATGTCTATGCTTCACTGTAAAGAGAGATCAGAGAAGCTGTGTGTGTCATAGGACCAGAAGAAGGTTCTGACATCTAAGGGAAAATGTGATTTTTGAGAGTGGAAGTGAACACAAAAGCTAGGATCAAATTTCCTACATGGGCATCACCATTGGTTAAAGTAAGAAGAGGTAAATGCAGATAGTATGCATAGCAAGCTGACTATCGAAACCAAAAGATTTCTAGTTGAAGGTGTGTCTTTAACTTATGTGGTAGTAAGGCCCTGAAAATCCAGGGGTGGGAGATTCTAAAAAGTCACCAGATTGATTCGACTGTCTTTGACTTTCTCATAATGTATCAGTGGACCCTTGACTTAGCTCCAATTCCTTGAATTTAGCAAAGTAATAATTAAAATGCATGTCACTGCTCTTAGGTTGGTTTATTTATCACATCACTTGCATGATGGTTCTTCCCATCTTCTTTCTTTGGTTTCTTTTCCAGTGTGGTCCTCACAATAAAATCTTAGCACCTTTTTAGAAATTACTTGGAAATCACTTCCCCAGAAATCTAGGAGATGATTTTTCTCTTTGGACGATAGATATGGAACTCAGCAGTTGGGGGTGCATAAGGAAAACATGTCTCTTAGAAGCACTCCTCCTCCCTCCCATTTAAATCATTTGGTTGTACTTGTTATCAGGTCTGGGAAGACATGACTTTTTTCCCAGCCACAATTGCTGCTGCTGCACAGTTTCAGGTTCTTTGTTGTCTGACACCTGTGTTGGTGGCTATAAATAAATTAAGATGGTAAGAGTTCCACAGTGAAACCCCAAGGCAGCTGAACCCAGAGACCCCTGCAACAAGATCCAAGTCCAGGCTACACACTACTGCTGAAGTTTGCTGGCTGTGTTACATCCTACTCCTCCTTCCCCAAGTGACAGGTGTGTGTCTCTCTAGCAGGTAAAGCAGATCCTGGTCCAGTTGCATTGAAAAAAGTCTACTCACAACTTCCCCTCCTCTCATATCCCACCAGTAGAGTTTTGTCAGTGAATTATAAGGATAATCTACATGGACCTTTTGGGATTTAAGACGACAGTCACACCAGAACTTGGGTGTTCTTCTGATATCCCACCAGTGGAGTTATGTCAGTGAATTATAAGGATAATCTACATGGACCTTTTGGGATTTAAGAGGATGATCACACCAGAACTTGGGTGTTCTCATCTAGGATTCACCGAAGCTCTGCCATGAGCTGTAGAGGCTGACCCAGCAGCTGTGTGGCTCTCAAGTAGAGGCACTGTATTTCCTGATAGCACCTACTGTGCTTGTCACTGCTCACTTCCTCCATCTTTGAAAAAAATCCCAAAATATTTGAGGAGGCATGTGAGGATAATGGTGAAATGACATTGTTCTCGAGAACGAAGAATTTTCGTGCCTCTTCAAGGAGGGTGTGTGAGACACCCTTCTGCAGGGATTGATCACTATTCTATAAATAAAGTTGTTTTGGAATACAGCCATGTACATTCATTTACATGTTATCTATGGCCTCTTTTGTTCTATAATGGTTAAGTAGTTGCCACATACATCTTATGCCTAAGATATTACTGATTGGTCTTTTAAAAAAAAAGTTTGTTGTTCCCGCCCTTGAAGATGGAGATATTGACACATGTGGAACAAAGTGAAAGTTTATTTCAGGGAAAAAATAGCATATTTGAAACAGCCTGTGCTGTATTTCAGATTTTATATCCATGCTGCTGTGGGGAATGGGGAGCGTTGGTCCATGCTGTCCTTGGAGGTTAGAGGATTGATGTTTGAGTAAGAAATGTAGAATAGGACCATATGTTAGACAGTGTAGTAGAGGGTAGAGCAGGTCAGCTGCCTACAGCTTGATGACTTAATCATTATAGCATTTTGCCATCTGGGCTCCAGTGATGTTCACCTCAAAATTTTTCTTTAGAAAACATCTTTTTCTTATAATTCTTAAAGTTTGACTCAGGTCGAAGGAGATGCTCTTTTTTTTGTTTCCTTACATTTATCTTCCCTGGTTTCTTTAGATATTAGGTCTTGTAGCCCCAAATTTGCAATATATTTTACACCTTTAAATTCTAAACCTGTATGTGAAAGTTCAACTTTTCTTTCTCCCCCAGTACAGAAACTAAGGCAAATCTGTAGCAAAATAAGGCTTAGAGATTATTTTCTTAATGCACTCATGTGTGCACTAGGCTGTGTGTATGTATATGTGTGTGTGTATATTTCATCCTGTGACATGTTGTCATGTGTATATGTTCATGTAACCATCATTAGTACTCAAGATACACAACTTTGGGCTAATGTTTTAATTAGCTTGTCCAGTTTCCATCTGCTTTGATGTGACCACCATCCCATCTTCTAAAATGTGGACCAGGACCACCTGGGAGCATGTTCGAAATGCAGAACCAGAGGACTCACTTCAGACATATCAGAATCTACACCTGACAGATATGGTCATTCATGTGCATGTTAAAGTTTAAGAACACCGTTCTAGGAAATGTCTTCATTTCTTAGTTCATTAGCTTGACAGGATTAATTGGGTAATGGAGAGAACATATCAGAATCACTGTGAAGCTTGTGATAAAAAGATGCTTGGGCCTTCAGCCTCAAGATTAAATCTGACATGATTTTTAGATGATTCTAGAGACAATTTTGATAGACATGATGTTGAGAAGGGTGTGTGTGTTGCAAGAGTTCTCAGAATTCCTTTGCCCTCTTTTCCTTAAACCCCCTGGCAGCTACCTCTTGCCAGGCCAACAAAGATGATCTAAGTGCTTAATCAGCTTTTCACCATCCTGTCTGTTGATGTGGCAGTTTGTCTCGAACATGACAAACGTAAAAAGGTCTCTTTTTAAGAATAGATATTCTCATACAATGCATCCTTACAATTGACTCAAGATATCTATTATAATGTTTACTAAAAGTGCACAAAAAGAACCAAGACAAATGTTACAGGCTCATAGTTCTCATATGACCAGAAAATCTTTGCAAATTTACAAATGAGATGCAAACAATACAGTTGACATTAAGAGCACTCAATTTAATGTGGCAGAAGACATTTTTCCGAGAATAAATCTCTGCTTGCCATGTGAATACATGATTACTATGGTGTAGGTTCTTTGGAGTTTGGCCTTGTGACACTTCAGTCCCCTTACCATTTTCCTCAGAACCCTTGCAAAACTTTCTGTCTGGTTTAGAATCCCATTTGATCATCTTTTTCCACAAACACATCCAATATATGTGTATATTCAACTCACCTCCCTCTCATTTAGGTTTCATAAGTTAAGGCAGTAGTTCTTATGGTCAGTGTACTTGCAGACATAAACCTAAGGGGTGACATTACATGACAGTCTTCAGTTAGCAATTGTGCGACAGTACCCAGTTAGAAGATGATCACACAGAGTATGCTTAATCACTTTTGGGTTTTTTTTTTTTCTTTTTCTTAGAGGAAAACATCAAATTTGGAAAATAGTGAAGGCAACCCTGCATATCTCAGTGTATTTCCTTGATATCTCCAGCTCAGTATGCAGTGGGAGACAGAATAGAGTGGAACTTATAAGCATGGCCTTGGCTGAGAATCTGTTTTAGAGCACCACTTCCTAACTGTACCTCCAGGCTGAGTTTCTTAGCATCTCTATATCTGGGTTTCCCTATGTGTATGATGGAGATGATTACTACCTACTTCATAAGCCAGAGAATAAGTACAATATGCAAGGAAAGTCCTTAGCCTAGTCTTAGCACATCAGAAGACTCAATTATCAGTAGTTATTTTAACCATTACTACTAATAATTACTAGTAATTGCTATTACTATAATTATTACTATTGGTATTACAGATCTGGACATTAAATCTGTCACCTTAAAGACACAATAAAGACACAAATGTCTTTATTTTATTTGCTCCATTGTATTCTTAAGATAGTTGTTTTCTTTTCTCTATTGACCTCTTGTTTTTTGTTTTGTTTTTTTTTTTTTTATTTGACAGAGAGAAATCACAACTAGGCAGAGAGGCAGGCAGAGAGAGAGGAGGAGGCAGGCTCCCTGCAGAGCAGCCCAGGACTCTGGGATCATGACCTGAGCCGAAGGCAGAGGCTTTAACCCACTGAGCCACCCAGGCGCCCCTTGACCTCTTGTTTTAACCTGATTGTAGCAGAGGTAGAAAGCCCCATCAACATGCTAGAGTATTTAGTCCCTGACTCGAAACACCATTGCTGCTCCTATTGCTTGTTTCTACTGTTCTTGCTGTAGCTCCCTTCTGAATTGCTGCTGTTACTTCATCTATTTTCCAGTGCAGCCAATCTGGTGAGGGGCATCCTCACAAGGGTGGTGTCCTGGGGCTGGACACTGAGAAAGTAATGTTGCCTTCATTAATTACCCCTTGTGCTTTTAATTTTTTGCTAATGAAGCCTGTGATAACCTGATGGAAGGTTAAAAAAAAAAAACACAAAACAACAACAAAAAAACACCTCAAAACATAAAGAAGTATAGTATTTTATTTTCCATTAGCATATCCCTGTGTTTATGTAGTAGGGACTAAAAAAAAGAATCTCCACACTTGAAAATGCACACTTTCAGTTCTCTGAGCTATGTCAGATGGGGCTTTTGATTGGAAGCCCTGGTTTTTTGCATTTCTAGCTTCTGGATGAGTAGAGACTTCATTAACAGAAGTAACAGAAGTAGGCTGAGAGGCTCCATTAGAGCCATAGAGAATAAATTCAAAAGGAAGGGAGGGAGGAAGGAAGGAAAGAAGGAAAGAGGAAGGAAGGAAGAAGGAAGGAAGGAGAAAGGGAGGGAGGGAAAGAGAGAAAACAAGTTTATAACTATTTCACTAAAGAAAGAAAAAAGGCAGCTCATGAATTAAAGCAAGATTTGTTAAAAAGCCTAAAAATCTTCATTTGCTTTCCACTTGTGCATCTTTGACATATGCATGAGGCATGAAGGAAATGCGGTTCTTCGGGGTACGTGGACTCTCTGGCAGTGCAGGGGCGCTCACCTTAGTATTTTCACCTCATTACAGGGTTGTGATGACCTTTTGCATTCTTTAAGCGTTCTTGGTAATTTCAGGTTAGATATGCAACAGCAGAAACCATTTGACCTGACAAATTGGCTCATTGTGTGAGGCAGCTGTTAAACAACTGTCAGAGGTTGTTTCGTTTTAGTGAGGAGTTAGGTAATTTAGGGGGTTAAAACCATGGGCAATAAATAACCATCCCCACTCATTGAAGGAAGTGTCTTCTTAGACAAGAGAATAGAGCTGAAACTGATGGGGACATTAGTCTGGTAAAAAGTCACATCAACGAAGATTTACCTCCACATGATTTAGGTAGTAGAAAAGTGCCTGCACCAGCACCTGCCCTTGAGCATAGAAAATAAGGGAACCCAAACCAGCTCTCCCGAAAACAGTCATGACAAGCCTGCGTACTTAACATAATAGGTCAGTAGCCGTCACAAAAGGGCCATGGGGCCAGTAGCCATCTGGCTAAGTGTGCTTAATGCTGAACTGCAAAGTCACTGTCAATGCAGAAGAGTCTAAAGTAAGAGGGTAAGGTGAGAGTCCATGATAACTAACTGAGGCACCCAGGCAAGTGAGATCAGTGAGATCTGCCACAGTGAGATCAGTTACTCAAGACTCAGCTCTGGCCAGTCTCACACTGCCTTCTAGGCACGTGGAATTCCGTACGTGCTAACCGTGGACACAAAGAAATTAGAAACATGACACAATTCCGAAGATTGCCACCAGCGGAGTGGGTGCGGCGGGGAGCTTATTTCTCTATCTATATATAATGTGGGATGGGGCAGGCTTGTGCAAAACTGGGCTTTGTAGTCAAGTGGATGTAGATTTAAAATTCAAATCTACTTTGTATCTAAATATTTCCCTCCCGGGCTACACTGTTATATCTGTAAAGTGGATGTAAGAATAGACAAGGTTAATTTGTGAGGATTAAATAAGTGAAGTATTGCACAGTGCCAGATATTTAGAAGTCTGTATTAATATCTTAGAAGAAGGTCTCTAGGTGGTTTTGGGTCTTTGTACCTCTCCATTTATAATTGCTCGAAGATATGTGGTCAAAGTAAAGAGCTGTGCAATAGCTCAAATGCTAGAGGACAGACTTCAGATTCCAAAGAATCTCAACAGGAAGGAAAAAATGATACTAAAAGAAATTGTACTAGGGTTATATAAAAATAAATTGTAATAGGGCTATATAAAACCCTGCCCCTAGATTAAAAAAAAAAAAAATCCTTATCTAGTTCTGGGTAGACCTCATTTAAATAGATGTTTATGTAGTAAAAAAAAAAAAATGACAAATCCTAGGATTTTTTTTTTTTAATTTTAAGTTGCATATGTGCAAGTTCTGTGTGCTTCCTGCTGCCACATCTTAAGAGAACATTGACAAACTTGGCCCAATCCATGAGGCGCCATACACAAGCTATCAAATCCAGGCTCTGTCGCTATGCGTCTGTGAACAAGTCAGTTCCCTCACTGATAAATGTGTACGAAAGTCCTCTCTCTGGTTTGAGCTAAGGGTTACATTGCATAATGCAAGTAAAGGGTTCATTCAGCACAGTGCCTGGCTCCTAACTAGGAGCTATTATTATTCACAGGAAAGAATGATGAGAATGGCGGCAGCCTTGAGATAAGGAGCTGAAGAAACTTGAAATATTCTGCCTGTATAAGAGAAGCCTAAGGAGGGATATGACAGCTGTTATCAACTATTTGAATGACTGTTAGGTAGAAAAGAGATTCTCATTAATCACCCATCCTCTAGGATGCAGAACCAGGACCAACGGCTAGAAGTTGTGGTATCTATGTGGGCTCCATAACTGGAATAGTTTTCCATTTGAGGGTGTCCTACTCATTAGAATAAACAGAAGGTAGTGAGCTCTCTGTCATTGGAGGGAGGAAAAAGAGGAAGAGGTGTTGTTGGAGTAATAATGGAGAATAAAAATAGCTCCTGGGGTATTCTGGTGACTGTTCTAAGGAATCTGCATATTTCAGCCTTCTCACATCCAGGTGAAGCAGATACAATTATCATCATTCTTGTTTTACAGCTGAGGAAACTGAAACATAGAGATTCAGTAAATTTTCAAGAACGCAAAATTTAGAAATGGTAGAGCCCAGGATGTCTGGCTCTTGAATCCATTCTCTAAACTACCATAGGAAGTACCTATCAAATACATGGGAAAGGCTGAGTGACCGCATCATGAAGGTTAAAGGGAATTCCTGCACTGAAATTGAGATTTGACTGGATGGTCTCTACAGACCTTCCCATAAAGTGTCTAATTTTATAAGACCAAAAAGCAAGAAGACACACACACACACAATGGCAAAAGATGATACAAAATGTAGACACAAATTGTCATGGGTTTTTCTCGACATAAACAGCTCAAGGGGTTCACCTGGAACTTACCTTCTACTTTATGCTCAGTAGTGAATGATCTGACATCGACATCGCATTGTCTTGCTCCAGGCAAAATAGAAGGATTTACATTTAAATAAGGGATGGGTAGTAGAACTAACAGCCCCCCAAAGAGACTACTGAACCTCCATGGGAGAGAAAAGAGATACTAATTTATTGAGTAAGTATTAATTAAGCACCTACTGTGTGCTAAGATTTTTTTTTTTTAATCTGTGTAAAAGAAAATAAAAACTCAACAATCATTGCAGTCCCACACATTTTGATTCTGGTAGCCTTCAGGCTTTTTCTGAACTTCAGTATGCAGTGATATTTTTTTCAAGTCCTTAAGGAAATAATAAATTATAATCCAGTTTTGGAAAGGAGGCGCACATGATTTTCTTCACAGATGTCATATGAACTGGGTAATTTCACCTTTAGTGTGGGTGCTGAAAGGATGCATTCAGTTCCTCTCAGGCCAGCTTACTACCCAGTAAAGACGGATGTAGGTCTTTTTGCATTAAACCATTTTAATACACTGCAGTGTAAGAGCTCTGGTCTAGACATTTGGAGTTTTGCTGCTGCTGTAATTTATGGCAAACATTTGTCCTTGGATCTCAGTTTTCACATCTATAAGGGAGGAGGTTTGACTGAACTCTCTCTGTTTCCTTTAGGCTCTAATGTCTCATATTTGTTTTATTTTATAATTATGCTTATTTCATCATGTAGATGCCAGATGGCAAAAAGCCCTGGCAGTGTATGCAGGACCCAAATTGATTCTGGGAAAATGGGGCACCAGTGATTCCTACGCTAGAAGGAGCTGAAGTAAACAAAAGCCTCTAGGTTCTAGTTCTATTTCTGTTGGCTATAAAATGTAGGCATGGCTCAATATTAGGAGACATCTCCTAGCGTTTAATATTAGGTTTTAAAGTTGCCTAACAAACCCATTGAGGCTGTTTTGTGCTTAGAGTGCTTTAATATTATGAGGGAGAGGCAGGTGCAGTATAGCATATAAAGCTTAATTATCTCCCCACACCTTTAATTTCTCTCAATCTTTTAAAACATTAAGGAGAAAAAAATGTTATCTCTTGGTCTTTTGCTATGAGTATAGTTTACGGTTTGTATATATTTAGATGGCTTGCATGAGTGGGAAAAGAGTCATTGTATTCAGTAAAATTTCTAGAGCAGACCTGCCCTGGTATTAAGTTTCCTGGGTACTACTTGCTTTGTCATTAGACTTTACCATGTAGACCTCACATCCCTCTCCCTGTTGGTCTTACTGTGATTATTTCCAAGTTACAAATACAGTAAGGCCATGGTTCCATGGTGTCTTCACAAAGCCATCCCATCTGCTGCCCTTGAGTTCATGAGTAAATGGCATTTTGATGCTCACTCCCTTGACTTGTTTTAGTTTCATCTGCGTTCTTCAAGAATCTTCCTTTACCAGTTACAAGACTAGAACTAATTTAAAGGGGATGGAGGGAGATTTCCCACTCATATCAGTGCTATAGAACCAAATAAGGAGCTGGTCAGCGGGAGGAACAGATTAATGAAGTCCAGAATCGATTTTGGTTCTAAAGATCAAACTTGAAAAAAAT
This sequence comes from Meles meles, assembly GCF_922984935.1. Classification (NCBI taxonomy): domain Eukaryota; kingdom Metazoa; phylum Chordata; class Mammalia; order Carnivora; family Mustelidae; genus Meles; species Meles meles. The sequence goes on along the minus strand of NC_060071.1, from coordinate 132,239,364 downwards.
GAAAAAGCTATCCAGATCTGAGTAAGAAAGCCAAAGAGATGACTTTATAGATTGATTATTAAGTTTGTTATGGACTCAATGTTTGTATCCTCCCAAAACTCACATGTTGAAACCTAATCCCCAAGGTGATTGTATTCGGAGGTGGGACCTTTGAAAGGTAATTAGGTCATGAGGGTGGAGCCCTTGTGGATGGGATTAATGTGTGTAAGGAATTTGCCTTCTGCTATAGAAATATAAATTGTCTTTCATTTTCCCTTTTTTGACATCTGGCTGTTCTCTGATTATATACCTCTTTTTCACTTTCTCTTCTGATCTCTATCCTTATCCCAGTCTATTGGGTATAGTTTCGAGAATTGCTTTGCTAACATAATGATACCTGGGACTAATTAACAGTTTCATAATGAGATTGTATCCTCAAAAAGGAAAATTTCAAATGACTAGAAGACTAGCGATGTCTGGAGCCAGCCTTAGAGCGGTTAAGTTAACTGGTTGCGAATCTTAAATGGGCTTTTGATCTTTGTGTGGATTGCATTTGAAGATTCCATTCACTTGTCCTTCCTGGGTGCTTCTCTAACGACTAGCAGAGCATTTCTTGTTTTCATTGCCTCGCAGTCATACCGACTGAGCACATCCTCTTTCCTGGAAGATTGGTCTCATGACGATTTGCGTTCATGGGAGGTGGCTAGCATATGGTAAACATGGTTTAGACACACCCATACTAGAGATAGAACATTCATTCAGAGGAGACACCAACAAATTGCCTTTCTTCTGGCTCTGAAATATTTTCTTTCAGCATACTTAAAGATGAAGCTGGAATGAAGCTAACGAAAGCTTTATCCAAACAAACTCTTCCTTGTGTGGCTTCTGATGAGAATGGTGTTGGTAGCAACCGGCAGTTTCCTCGCTGAGACTGAATCACAATTGGGCTCCTCTTGAAGTTGGTATAAGATCTCCATGCACAGAAGCTGAACTCATTGAAATCAAAGTGATTGTATAAGAAACTCAATTGGAATTATCTGGGTGTTAATATACATATGTCTTTTCAGACAATGGGGTTATATATTTTTTAAAGATTTTATTTATTTATATGGCAGACAGAGATCACAAGCAGGCAGAGAGGCAGGCAGAGAGAGAGGAGGAAATAGGCTCCCCGCTGAGCAGAGAGCCCGATGCGGGGCTCCATCCCAGGACCTTGGGATTGTGACCTAGGCTGAAGGCAGAGGCTTTAACCCACTGAGCCACCCAAGTGCCCCTGGGATCATATTTAAAACATGCACTAATTTAAAACACACGTGTACACGCACACACATGCAGAGACTATCATATAGGTTTATGGAGGTGCACTAATTAAGGCAAATTAACCTATACTCAAAATAAGTACTCATTAAAATAAACATGGATTCCTCAAAGTCATGGCTAAAGGTTATACATAGGTGAATACAGCTTGAGGACTCTTCTTAATCTGTATAGTAATAGGCTATAAGAATTAGAGAGAGAAGAAAAGGAAGTAGAAGAATTTGTGAAGACAGTAACCGGTAACATTTACTAAGTCGGCATCTACTAGGTGTTAGACATGCTTAATGCTTCCCATATAGTAAATAGTTTAAGACTCATATTAACTGTCTGACTTATTCTATTATTTTATCCCTCAGAAAAATTTATATAAGTTGGATAAGGCCCAACACCATTAAAAGCAAAATTGGAAATCGAACCCAGGTTTCTCTAATTTCTGAGCCAAGATCTTAATTGCTACATTGTTACCACATTCGCAGAAGCTTTTATTTGAGGTAACACCACTCTATTCAGGGCTTACATTATTCCAGCAGTGTCTTTCTCTGCAAATGGGCAAAATGCAAGTCCCTCCACCCCCAGTGTTTCAGATTACTCAGATGATAGTTTGTTTTTGGAAAGAGAGAAGTATAGGCAATTGACAGAAGCAGAGTGCCTGGCTTTAGATGATTTTTCTTTTTCCATTTTTTCCTTGATGAGCATAATCATGTGAATAATTAAGCTTCAAGTGCTGAATGACTGATTGGCAGCAAGTGACTATCTGTTGTTTATTTATAAGGATATAGCTTTCATGGGAAAATACAAGATGTTTTTTGAAACATCAGAAGTCTTGCATGAGACTTTGTAATCACGGAGATGGCACCACTTGGAGGTTAAGCTCTCAGGCATTGAAGTTACACTGACTTGAGTTCAAGTCTAAGTTGCTGGTCCTTTGGGACTTCATTTCACCCCTTGGTGATGGATTTCTGGAAAGTAGAACCATTAATTCTTAGAACAGTTGGAAACATTCAAACAGCTTAAGTTACACAGAGAGCTAGCTCAGTGCCTGGCATGTGATAAACATTCAGTAAATCTACTGTGTGCTCTTTTATTTTATAAAAGTGACAAAATTTCATTTAGGAGAGACAGGTTGGATTCTTGGAAAACCTGTAGTGCCTGGGCCAGAGGCTTGCAAAGACGGCTCAGGACATGCTATGTTGATAAATTCACCAACGTTGATTTTTCCATCAGTTCTAGATTCATTATAAGAATGAATCATCTGTTCTTTCTAAAGAGCTTTAATGCTTTGACATAGCCTCCTTTAATTGCCTTAAGAATCCTATGAACTAGAGATCATCTTGCCCATTTTTACAAATGAGGGAACCAGAGATGAGAAAAGTAGTGAGCCAGGTAGTGAGCCGATGAACTATGACACGAATCCAGGTCTTCTTCAATAACACTCCAGTTTCATTTTAAAACAGGAAGTTGTGGGGCGCCTGGGTGGCTCAGTGGTTTAAGCCGCTGCCTTCGGCTCAGGTCATGATCTCAGGGTCCTGGGATCGAGTCCCGCATTGGGCTCTCAGCTCGGCAGGGAGCCTGCTTCCCTCTCACTCTCTCTGCCTGCCTCTCTGCCTACTTGTGATCTCTCTCTGTCAAATAAATAAATAAAATCTTAAAAAAAATATATTTAAAGCAGGAAGTTGTTGAGACCATGCGGATCACACCTCAGTCCATTTTACAGATCAGAATATCGAGGGTCTAAGAGAGAAAAATAATTTGTCTACAGTCCCACAGTAAGTTAGAGGCAAAGCTGACACTAGACTGTTCCAAGCCTATACCTCCTTCATCCGCCCCAGGTTAGTCGTGTCTTCGGAGTAATGTGTATGCTCTGTAGAGGAGGAATGGAAAGGTGAGGCAGCAAAGAGAGAATACGGGGGTGGGGAAGGAGAGAAGGAGAGAGAAAAGGGTAGAATCACATAGGAAGATTAGATCAAGAGCAGGCATCAGGGGGTGGTCTGCATCAAATACCAGGGCTTCCCACTCTTAGAACTAATCTCTACCCGGCAGGAGAGGCAGAAATGACCGGAAAGAGACTGAATCTGTAATGTATTTGCCCTTGCTTTCCTTCCACGTCAGTGATCACAGCAGACGTAGTAGTGAAGACATCCCCCCAGGACACCCCCACAGCCATATGGCACCACCATCGCCATCTCCAGCAGCCCTCTCGCTCAAGGTTTGGCTTCCCTTGCACCGGCCCTCATCGCCGGATGTCAGAACTTGGCTGATTTGGTTTCTCAGGAGACTGCAGTGGAATTCACTCCCACAGAGGCATTTTCTTGACATTTTGACATTTGCTCAGAGGAAGGCAAAAGGCTGGCCAAGGGCCCAATCATCAAGCCCATCAGAATCAAACTGTATTTTCTGAGCAGCTGTCAATAGAGTGTGCATGAGATTATTATTGTTTGCCAACGCTCTATTGATCTTGGCTTTGTGAAGCTCAAAGTCTGTTTACAGCCACCTATAAAAATGAACGGCCACTTCTTTTACTGAAGGTTAACATGGTGTGTTTATTTAATTGAATGGAAAAGGCTTCATGTTTTTCAGATGTCATTGTTAGTAAATTCTCAGGGCAATCTGAGTGACTAGTGTGTACGGATTGAGGACAGGAGGATGGCTGGTTGGGCGGGCGGTCGGCTGGTTTTGGGAGCTGCTGTAGGCATTGGATGTAGGACAGTAAGATACTGGAATAACTTCCCTATCCTGAGAAGTGCTATAAAAAAATCCTTACTCAATATTAGTGTTGTTTTTTACAGTTGTCAGCTGATAAGAAGAACTCTCCCCTGGGTGTTTCATTCTTTTGCCAACCTCTACTTTTGTTCCTTCTTTTGGATTTCCCCAAAATGTTTAAAGGTGACACTGACTGTTTTAGTTATTGTGCATTTTGGAATTGGAAGTTTTCTATCATCTGATCTTATTTTTTCCCCTCCTTTCATACAAGATTTGACAGAAATGGCTACAGTTAGGAGTCGTGTCAGATAGAAGCCGATCCTGGCAATCCCAGTGACCTGCTTTTGGAGAGACGTGTTTCAGCGGGCTGGAGGGAGCCGCTCGCAGCTCCTACCAAAGCAAGGAGAAGAGCCGTAAACAGTTTCAGTCACTGTGAGAGTTTATCAGGGCCTCCAGGACGCTAGATGAAAAGCAGAAGCCAGCCAGCCAGTGGACTGTTTCAAATGGAAATATGAGAATAATTCTCTTGGATTTTTTTTTTTTAACTTCCCTCAGGAAGTTTTGCCCTTTTATGAAGTCCACTTTAGCAATTTCCATTTTAAGTTTTATTTTACCCATTCTGTCTCAGTCTCCTCAGCACGAAAACAAACGCACAAAACCTGTAATTATTATATCCATGTGTATCACTGGTGATTTAAAACAACAACAACAATAGAGAAAAAGCAACAGCTGAAGTCTCAGTGCAGCCAGTTTCTATACAAAGAATTGCTAAACTCCTCTGAGGGCCGATCACTGCCCTAACTGCCAGGGGTAGAAAGAAAAATGAGAGAAGCCTCTGTACTGAAAGAGATCATGACTGTGTGTGTGTGTGTGTGTGTGTGTGTGTGTGTGTGTGTTGGTGGGGTGGAGGTCTATGAAAATACTTAACAACCTGAGAAGTATTATTGAAACTGGAGAGCGAGGTTCTTGTCTTGTGGAGTCAAGAGTGACTCTTGTGCGCAAAGGAGAGAGTGAGTAGCGCAACAGAGTTTTATAAAGCAAGGATACTGAAAAGGCTCCTGGAGTGAGAAGGGTCCCAACAGTTGCCACGGAGGGTTTTTAGGGCTGGTCTTTTCTTGAAAACTTGACCAGGAAGCTTGTGACCTTAGGATTCTTGAGCTGTCTGGGTCTGAGCACAAGGACAATTGGTAACACCCTTAATGGCTTACTTCTTTGGGGTGTGGTCATTTTCTGTGATTACAATGCAGCCACCAAAGAAAAGTACTCCCGAATATTCAGGGCCAGGTGGTCTGGTTTATTTTCTTACCTCTTGTTTACTCTTAGTGCTTCTGCCTGCCAGGAATAATTTCAGAGCCCAGCCAGGGGTCCCCTATCTCTCTCTGCCTAGACCTTAACCCTTTCCTTATTCATTATGATAGATGTGCTCTCAGACTGGGAATGCCCTGAGTCTGACTGGGGGGTCATTACTTTGATCTGGTAGTGGGATACATGCTTGTCTCCCCAGTCTCCGTCACCTCTATATTTAGTCCTAATTACAGTCTGATTTCAAATAATCAGCCCCCCCCTTTTTTTTTTTGCATTTTTGATTCTGTTCCTTCAAGAGCCCAACAGAAAATGTACAGTTGTCAAGTGCTTTGAGGAACAAGACTTCTAAAATCTCTACAGGTATCTCAGGTGTTTCTTTAGTTTAAATATACACACAAAATCAACGTGGGCATAAGGGTTAGAAATGTACCCTTTTCTCCAGGTGGTGCAAAATATTAGAAAGGAGAAGTAAGCTAGACAAGATTTGAATCCCAAGATGTGTTTCCTTACCTTACAAGATGTGATTTCAATACCCACAAATCTTCTTATTTCTGAGTTTGAAACAGATCCATAAAATCGTGTGTTAAAAGAAACACAGTTGTGGGGCGGAGGATGCTGGGTGGCTCAGTGGGTTAAGCCTCTGCTTTCAGCTCAGGTCATGATCTGAGGGTCCTGGGATGGAGCCCTGCTTCTGGCTCCCTGCTCAGTGGGGAGCCTGCTTCTCCCTCCCTCTCTGCATGCCTTTCTGCCTACTTGTGATTTCTCTCTCTGTCAAATAAATAAATAAAAATTTTAAAAGAAACACAGTGGGGATTCACAGGGATGGGGGAGTGGGAGTGGGCCGATGTGTTCTTGAAGAGAGTGCTCTGAATGTGGAACATTCTCTTTTGTCAATTAATTTTACTTTTTATAGATGGTTAGACTATTAATCAGGGTCTTAGGAGAAAAGTGGGTTTGAGTGATTTCTAGGAAGACGTTCCTGATCGTAAATTAAATTAGACTGTGCATTGCGGAGCCCCTACCAGCTGTAATCCCTCTGGTGAGCATCTCTAATACCTGGTGCAGCCCGGTTAGAGGTGACACGGAGTCACAGACTTTGATCTTTTTTTTTTTTTCCTTAAAAGTTAGGCAAATAGAAAGGAGCTGTTTTGGTATATCTAAGATGCCAGATGCTGTTTTTTAAGAATTTGATTTGGGGAAGGTACAGATCCAGGGAAACAGGTTTGATCCCTCTGAAGATAAGAGGACCTTCTTTTCCTATTTAACAATAGGGCTCCTTTGTCTGTATCGTAATACCTGAGAGAGCAACAGTATGGAGTCGTGATTTTGAGTGCTGCTTCTAGAGTGAGGTTTTTCTGGGTTTGAATCCTTTTCTTGATGATTTTTGGCCAAATTAGGTAACCTGTTTAAGGATTAATTTCCTCATCTATAAAATGTGAGTAACAAGAGTTCCTTATAAAAACCGTATAAAGGTAAAATAGAAACCACCTGGCATGGTGCCCAGCATATAATGTAATTTCATGAATATTAACTATTATTACTAAACTGAATATTTTAATAGGTATTACCCCAGAAATTCCTAGGCATGAGGTTGTCGTTATGACGGGCAAGACATAAGGGTCACAAACTGACATCCTAAGCTATTTGCAGGTGCATGGACCTCTTCACTAGGACTTCCAGTCATTGACTGAAAGATTGATGAATGCAGACCATCATCCCCTCTTAAAGAAATAACCAGGAAACTTACCCTATTTATAGTGTAAGAACTGAATGTAAGGACAATTGCTTCTTCATCCAAGTGTTCAGTGTCACATAAGAAAAATGTCTTGTGCCGAATATCCTTGGATAGATGAAGATATGTTTAAAAATCTTTATATTACAATTAAGGCTCTCATGCATTTAGCTTGTCTATGGGTTCTTCATTTCTATATCACTATTATCTTGTCAGAAATAAGAGTAAGTATTTCAGTATTACAGTTTTCCCACTCAGAATGTAGACCTTTTCGTCGTTGTTACTGTTGTTGTATAAGCTGCATTATTTAACTGGATTGAAAAGATCCATCAGTATGTGCCCAAAATTTATTTTCAAAATTCTTCAGCTAATACCTCCATAATAAGCCCTACGCTGGTTTGCTGTGAAATTCACCTTACCAGTATTCATAGTACAGAGGAAGAAAAATTCCACATTTCTATATCTGTGTTGACATTTAAGACTGCATATATAAAGCCTCCATACATGGGGGAGACAGGCTGTATCTTGCTGGTGTGAATTTCATTGTTGGGGAGTCTGTGTTGAAGCTCCTGAGATGTGTTGGGTGGTAGAGGTGAAGCTTTCTTTGTGTCAGGGTTGACTTCCCACTCCTTGATGAGAGATTCACTTGCCTGAAAAATTAGCAGGTTTATCTGTATAAACTCCAGTTGCACAGCGGATTATTGCTTCTGGGTTTCCCATGTGACGAGCCTAGACTCAAGGTGAAAGGCTGGTCTGCAGCTGTGGCAAACAAGGAAGAAGTCAATGAAGCATAAAGATCAAACATCTTCTTGGATTTCCTTCTCTTTCTTACTCCGTTCTGTTGCTTTAAAAAATACTATATCCCCATTGCTTGTATGTTCTTAGTGTTGAAAACTCATTAGCAATATTTGGTTCTGTTAGTTGGATAGGGAATTCTCCGCTCATTGTGAAGGGAAAGTTCTCTAGGTACCACCTAACTGTCTCCATTGAGAAGAATCTATGGTGTTTGAAATGTATTGTGGGTCTTTTAAATTATTGTGCTAGGAAAGGTTGTATAAAGACATCATTTTTATTATTAATTAGCTTACCTCTCCCCTGCTAGTCTTTTATTCATCATAATTTACACGTAAGCAATACTTGATCTTTCCAGGAATCCATAGGATTCCACTGCTATTAATTTTGAAAATAGTGTTAATCTACCTTCATGAATCATCTTCTCCAAATTGTTCCCTAACTCCTCCCCCAGAAGTGCCGTGTAGCTCAGGAGTCTG